>NC_141541.1:128252500-128895000 GCF_021556685.1 Rattus norvegicus | reverse complement strand
ATAAATAGCAAATGCCCTGCCAGTGAGCTTCAAACACCCTAACATGTCCCTCACCCCAATTCCAGGAGAGTAGCAGACCCCCTATTAAATGTTATGTCCCTAAGGAAGTTTCCAGACTGGGGCTTGTCTGGACATCTGAGTGCTGCTGACAGAGGTGTCTCAGTCACTGTTCTACTGCGGTGAAGAGACACCATGACCAAGGCAGCTCTTATAAACAAGAGCATTTAATTGTGGTCTCACTTACAGTTTCAGGGGTTTAGTCCGTTGCCATCGTGGTAGGGAGCTTGGCAGCGTGCAGGTGGGTGCCACAGAGCAATAGTTGCAAGTTATAATCTAATCCACGGGTGAAGGGAGACACTGAGCCTGCCATTTGCTTTTGAAAGCTCACCAACAAGGCCACACCTCCTAGTCCCTGTAATCCTTTCAAATAGGTTCCACTTCCTATAGTGACTAAGATTTCAAATACAGGAGCCAATGGGGACAGTTCTCATTCAAACCACCACAAGTGGCCACATCTCTTCCTCACTTCCCTACGTGTCAGTCAAGTATTTGTTATCACCAGAATGGAGACACCACCTATGTCTCAGAGACCGCTGGGCTGAAGCACAGCTAGGCTGGAACCTCTCCCTTCCTCTGAGACCTGTAATCAGAGACCTCTACTCTACACTGGGGCCTGACTGCTCCTCAGAACCCCTGCCCTCCTGCTGTCTGCCTTTGGCTTTAATAACTCTTCTAATAAATGCCTTATTCAAAAGGACACTCCGAGTGTTCCCTTCAGTCCCAAACCTGAGACCTTTCGGGTGGGAATGTCTAAACAAAAAAGTTTACTTTTATGATGAAATTCCCACTGCCCAAACACAAGGGCTGTGTGTGCCCAAGACCACAACAGGACTAGAGAGCCTCAACTGTTCCTTCAGGGTACATCCACCCATGTTTTGTTTGTTTTTGTACCTGTGGCTTCCCCTCAGGAGTCCCCCCAAAATCACCATCCACACCGAAAGGTGCTGCTTATCTCTGTCGCTCCACTACCCGTTGCCAAAATTCACCAAAGGGATGGAATCCCAGATTGAATCCTGTTCATCCCAACAGCGAGGTCTCCATGACTGAGCTCGTTCTCTTAGGCACTGGCTTTGCTGAGCAAAGCCTTCATAAGCAAGAAAGGGTAAGAGGATTCTTGGCAATGTTTGTCAGCATTGAAAATGTACAGACCCTTAAGTTCCAGCAATCCCATACCTAGGAGCTCATCCTATCAGTGAGCCTGTGCATAGTGGGGACAGGTCAGCATGTGGCTCCCAATTCACACCACTGGTCCTGTAAATCCAGTCAATGCGACCGACTAACAGCTCTACCGGTGCACACTGGTCAAATGAGCAACCGCCCGCACAGGTCTTGTGGTGGGCCGCTGTTCCAGTTTCATTCTGCCGCTGTGTGAATCATTCTTACCCTAATGATGAGGGGGTTTGTTGGGCTTGCCATCTCAGGTTACTGTCCATTACGGAGGGGAAATTAAGACTGGAGCTTGAAGCAGGTCACAGCTCGTCCACACTCAAGGACAGAGATAAATGCACGTGTCATTGCTTGCTTCTGCTCAGCTCAGTTTCTTCGCACTTAGGCTGTCCGGCACTTCTGCCTAGGGAATGGTGCCTCCCATGATAGGCTGGGTCTTCCCGTATCAATCAGCAACCAATCCAACCCCCCACAGACATACCAACAGATCGACCTGTTCTAGATAATTCTTCAGTTGAGATTCTCTTCTCAAGTGACTTGAGGTTGTACCACATGAATGGCTAAAATTTAGCCAACAGAACAACTAAGTCACTGCTCCTGTACTGGGACACATTGGCGACCGAGACATTTATGAGAAAAGAATATTCCTTTTAACAAATATGCACTTAGGGCATTCTAAACATTAAGCACTATGGGAAATTAAGGTAAAATCTGATAAACACTGCACTCACAATGTCAGGTGGGTGAGGCTGTTCTGTCCCGACTCAGATGCAATGCCTGTGCCACCTCCCAGGTGTTTGCAACCATGGGTTTCTCAGAAGAACTGGAGCCCCTCTGCTATGCACATTGGCTGGATCATGGACACCCCAGGCACTGCTCTCAGAGGGGGCAGGCTGGAGATGGTGTGCACCCCAGCTCTCTCCTTCCCTCAAGGACATAAAATCATTTACATATTGCCCGCCTAAGCCCCAGCACAACAGGCCTCACATCTCTGTCCCTTCATCATCTCACTGTCACACCCATGGGTGTAAAACCACAGTGCTCACCTCAAGGGGATGAGGGAGAGTTTATTCTGGAGCAAAAGCGAATGACCATAGGCTCTGGGCTCCATCTAGGGAATGCAGATTCAGGTCCCAGTAACAGAACAAAGAAAAGCCATAAATCACTTCAGACACAAGCCGGAGAGGCCTCAGCTGCTACCTGCTGGCATCCTTAGCCTTTTGGTTGGTGGAAGCTAGAAGTCTGTGTCAGGTTAATATGTTCCAAGTGATTTTACCTGCTAGTCACAAGGACTTAGGTCAGACACAGAGTGGTGGGAGAGAGCCGACCATGAATAGGGCTGTGACTGATGGTCTAGCAGTCACAGGGCTCTGGACCTTCAACACAATCACTATAGCCTTGATAAGGAGTCAGCTTAGCAGGGTGTTTGGTGGAAGCTACTGCTCTCTCGGGAACTTGTTCACGAGCTCTCCCTGGGGTTTTCCCCATTCACTGTTCCTTGAATGAACTGGGTTCTCATTTAAAATTCCTCACTTCCATACCAGCTTCATAGACATCCCAGAGAAACAACAAAAGAAGCTTTTGTTTGTTTTTTGTTTGTTTGTTTGCTTGTTTGGCTGTTTTTGTTTATCTCTTTGTTTCACGGGTCAATTACTTGAGACAGAGTCTCAGGTAACCCAGGCTGGGCACACACACACACACACACACACACACATATGCATATACATATACACATACATGAATATATGTATATACATACACATATATGTATGCATATACATATACACATGCATGCATATATCTATATACACACATATATGTATGCATATACATATACACATACATGCATATATTTATATACATGCACACACACACACATATATATATGTATACACACATATGCATATACATATACACATATATGCATATGTGTATATACATACACATATATGTATGCATATACATATACACATACATGCATATATTTATATACAAGCACACACACACATATATATATGTATACACACACACACACACACACACACACATGTGGAGAAAGAGAGAACCCCTGATCCTCCTTGTTGATATTCGGTCTAAGCTCCACCCCCACAGCTACCTGGGAACAGCCTGGTATGCCCCACCCCACAGTTGCCTGGCAACAGCCAGTTGTGCCTGAGTATAAAAAGGGGATGCTTGCTCCCTCCTCTCTCTCTTGCTCTCTTTGTTCCTCACTTCTCTGCTCTTCCCCTCTTCCCTGTCCCTTCTCTCCTCATCTCCCCCTTCCCCCAGTGTGCCCATGGCCGGCTTTTCCTCTCCTCTCCTCCTCTTCTCTCATTAAACCTCTCCACACGGAACCATGTCGGCTTGGTGTGCTTTATCTGGGCGCGGGCCGATATTTAAACCCTAACACTCCCACTCCTGCCTTCATCTCCCAGATGCTGGGGGCGTAGATACACATCAGCACTCCTGGCATGAACAACTAAAATCTTTTCTAACTTGCGGGAGTTTTCTATGTCAAGCACTGTCTGTTAAATTCCCTCCCCACTGACGTATTGATAGTGGACACTTTGGAAGTGACTAAGTCATGGATGCTTCTGCTAAGGTGAAATGTGCCCTTTAAGAATAGACCACCTTGGTCTGGAAAGATGGTGCAGCCATCAAGAGCACCGGTTGTTTTAGCAGAAGACCTGCGTTTGATTCCAAACCTACATGGAGGTTCACAACCGCTTGTAACTCCGGTTCTAGACAATACAGCATCTTCTTGTGATCTCCTTGACCACCAGTCACATGTGTGGTGCACAGAAATACCTACAGGCAAAATACTCCTACTCATAAAACAAAAGCAAAACAAAACAAAAAATCAGACATCCCTCTGCCACCTGAGATATAGCAGGACAGTGTGCGTATAGCCAGGCAGGTCCCACACCTTCCTGGTACCCATTCCCTGGACTTCTCAGCCTCTGGCTTCCAGGCACACACTTTCTGCTCAGCCACTGGTCTACACTATGGTACTCTCTTAGTTAGGGTATTATTGCTATGAGCAGACACCATGACCAATGTAAGTTTTATAAAGGACAACATTTAACTGTGTCTGGCTTACAGGTTCAGAGGGTTCAATCCATTATCATCAAGGCAGGAGCATGGCAGCATCATAGCATCCAGGCAGACATGGTACAGGAGGAGCTGAGTTCTACATCTTCATCTGAAGGAAGCCAGGAACAGACTGAGCATCCTAGGAGGAGCTAGGAGGAGGGTCTCCAAGCCCACCCTACAATGACACACTTCCTCCAACAAGGCCACACCTTCTAATAGTGCCACTTCCTGGGACAAGCATATACAAACCATCACATTCCACTTCTTGGCCTCCATAAGCTTGTTCAAACATATGAGTCTATGGAGGTCATACCTAAATTTAGCAAAATAAAAAAGTATATTCCGAATTCCTACTAAGATAGCCCATTAAGCCCTATTTAAAACACTCGACTGCTTTCCAAATCCAAAGTCCCTAAGTCCACATTCTTCAAAACAAATCATGATCAGGCCTATCAGAGCAATACCCCACTCCTGGTACCAACTTCTGCCTTAGTTAGGGTCTTGTTGCTATGAAGAGACACCATGACCAATGTAAGTTTTATAAAGGACAACATTTAATTGGGGCTGGCTTACAGGTTCAGAGGGTTCAGTTCATTATCATCAAGGCAGGAGCATGGCAGCATTGCAGCCTCCAGTCAGGAATGGTGCAAGAGCAGCTGAGTTCTGCATCTTCATCTGAAAGAAGCCAGGAACAGATTGAGCATCCTAGGAGGAGCTAGGAGGAGGGTCTCCAAGCCCACCCCACAGTGACACACTTCCTCCAACAAGGCCACACCTTTTTTTTTCTGGAGCTGGGGACCGAACCCAGGGCCTTGCGCTTGCTAGGCAAGCACCCTACCGCTGAGCTAAGTCCCCAACCCCCAAGGCCACACCTTCTAATAGTGCCACTCCCTGGGCCAAGCATATGCAAACCATCACAGGTACTTTGTCCTAGCAGTCTAGGTGACTAACAGTCAAGGCTTCCTGGTTCTCAAGGAAGCTGTGTGAACTACTTTTCCAAGAGGAATGTCAGAGTCCAGAAGCAAAGAACTCACTTTTCACACGTCCTGGTTCTCTTTCTCCCTTGCCTCCTCTCTCAGTCCTGATTTCTAGGGTCCATCCAAGGTCAGGTCCCACCCCTAGGTGCTTGTCTTGGGTTCTGCCTCTGTAGAAACCCAAATGGAGGCAAAGCATCCTAAGGGAGATCTTACCAGGAAAAGGGGGCACTACCCTTTAAAGTCAGGGCTGCTCCCTTCTTTCTTGTCAAGTTATTTCATATAAAGCCTGATGACCATGCCCAAGGGCCTTATAAAAGTGAATCATGGGACAGTCAGGCCAGTTTTCTGAACTGTGGCCAAAAGAACTCTGCCTTGCAGCAAAATGCCACTTTGCTGTCCTCTGTGGCAGAGCATATCTTCCCACACTAGGCACCTTTTCCTGAGGCAAACAGAACTTCTGATAGGACGAAGGACTGAGCACACACGCGTAAGTTTAGATGTCTCAGTGTATGACCCTGTGCTCACGTTCACCACCATGACACTGGACAACTCTCTGGGCCCAGGTTTAGGTCAGTGTGTCTGCAGATATAGGGCAGGATAAAACATGAGCCTGCTAGATATCCACGCTCCCAATAAACCCAATAAATTCATTTATTTCACCAAGCTGGACTGGGCAGGGTCTTTCTTTGGTCTGTCTGCACCCATCTTATAAATATGAGATTCAGCAGGCAGGGGTTTGGATGTGAACGACCGAGATAAACCAGCACCTGTAGTTGGCAGCTGAATCCCTTCCGGAGGTCAGAGAATCCCTTTGTCAAAGCCTTGAAGTCTCGAAGGTTGGGTTGTGATATGTTCCATCAGGAAGTAAGGACCAGTTGCCCAGCTGGTGCAGGTGTGTGCTGACCAAAAGGTCGACACCCTTGTTACAATATTTTACACCACAGTTTAGACCCCATCCCTTGTGTGATTTTCTAGAGAATCATGAGGAGAAATATCCTATGAAACAGAGAGAAAGGGGTGTCATTTTCCTCCATACATATGCCACCCATGTTATAAATATTCGTAAAATCATCTTTAGAACCCATGGTGAGAAAGTCTCTATGTCCTACCTGCTCCTGGCACAGCCCAGACCAGTCTCTTGTTAGCTAAACACTTCTCTCGGCTTCCCTAAATTAGCTTCCTAACTCTCTTTGCCTTCCATTTGGATTCTTTCCCCCTAGGAGATAGGGGTTGGAAGACCCATGTCACAAACAGACATTTCATTCATGCCCCAGGAAACCGCACAACCAATTACCATCTCTAAAATATGTTCAGGAGAAAAGACGCCCTCACGACCTAAAACAGAAGCCTTTCCTAAAACCAGTGCCTTTGTGGTTATAGCAGACAGCTTCTTGACCTCCATTAAACAGGATGAACTGTGGCGGGCAGAAATCCAATGAATAATAAATCAGGCTCCAGCTCGTCCCCAGACATCCCACTAAACTTCCTACACTGTGAAATGGACCCGTGTTGTTGAGATGCCCCTCATGACTGGAAAAGCCCTTTGTTGAAAATGTCATGTATTTCCCAGCACTGGATGAGAGATTGTTTAACATTACAAATTTTTAGGTTCGTTTGTTTTATTTTATGTATACATGTGTTCTATATGGATGAATGGATGTGTAGCACATGTATACAATGCCTAAGGAGTCAGAAGAAGTTGTCAGAGCCCCTGGAACTGGGGTAACAGATGGCTGTGAGCCACCATGTGGGTGTGCTGGATAGCAAACCCAGGTCCTCTACGAGAGCAACAAGCACTCTTAACTGCTGAGCCATCCCTCCAGTTTGCCATTCAACATTTTAATCACTGAAACCAGAAATAAATTCCTAGATTCCCAAATCAGTCAACAGTCATAGATTTCTCCTTGCCACTGCTTCCTTTCAAATATAACATCGGGGAAAAGATGTTGGTTGACCCCCACTGGGGCCAGGAAGGGTCCACCCAGGAGGAATTCTGGGCTCCTACTGAGGAGTCTGGGGTGAAGGGAGTGGAGACCACAGAATAGACACTTCCTTTTTCATCCTGTTCCAGAGAGCAGCTTGAGGGAGGACTTATTTTGGCTTGTGGTTTAAAGGGAGACAGGCCATCATGGTGGGGAAGGTGTGGCAGCAGGTAGCTTCATGGCAGCCACAGAATAGGGCTGGACCTCCTACCTGCTCACACTTCAGTGGGACAAGGAGCAGAGACAGCAAGTGGGGCCTTCAGGGAGCAGAAGTAAGGAAGTGAGGCAGTGAGGACCAGGAGAAGCTCGTTAGAGATGTTATCAGGGTTACTGCAGGTTTCCAGAAGTTCCTAGAATGTTCCATGGAGAATCAATGGCTACAATGTTATTTCAGATAAAGAGACCATTGCACTACCTTCTTCCAGCTTCTAATTGTCCTTGATACCTTTGGCTTCCCCTGGTGGCTTTTCTACTCTGGCCTTTCCACCCTGACTGTGGTCGGGTGTCGGGCCCCTTCTCCCGTTCCTTCCTTCTGGCTGTCATACCTGGGGATCTGTGCAGACACCTTTTCCCTTCCTTCCCTTCCCTCCCTTCCCACCTTTTGAGTCTCTCCCTACAGCTTCCAGGTAGGAAGTCACCATCTACATGTAGAGTCTTGGTCCATACCTCCAGTGTCTCTCTATCCAGGGCAACGGGGTCACAACCTTCTCCTAGCTGTCCATCCACAACCCGGATATACCACCCACCCCCTGCCAGACACACACCAATTGGTGTGTTTTCTTCTGAACTCCCTGTGTGGCTGATACACTTCCACCTACCCTTGTCTCTCAGCCCAGAACTTCACAGTCAGCCCCAGACACCAAGTACCCTTGGGTCTCTTCAAGAGCAAGAGGCTACTTCTGTGCATGGAACTTTTCACTTATGTCCACTGCTCTAGCTATCCAGATGTTCTGTCAGAGGCTTGCAGAGTGTCTGCTACATTCTGTGATCGTATAAGATATAGGTGTATCACATAGGCAGTGTGTGATATAGATTAGTATGTGAATAGATTCCACAAGGGCATATTAGGCTACATATAAACCTGTCTTCATTCCTCATGGCCCTCCCATCTCCTGTCCTCCTCCTAACCTGTCCTGGTCTCCCATGTCTGCCCTAGGGACACCTCCATGTCACCACCAGACTCACTGGAAACCCTTACCTCAGTCCTTCCCTAATCTGATATGAACATTTCCCCCCTCAGAGAATCTGCTCCCACCCTCACACCAGTCCTCCCACCCCCCACCCCAGATTCCTTCAGAGACGTTTTGTCTGATGTGCATGCCACACCTGGTGTATGTTTGTAAGAATGTGGGAACTCGTGTACACAGATGTGCAGAGTTGTATGTACAGATGTCCAGACATCCCCATCAAGTGTCCTCCTCCTTCACTCTCCACCTTTATTAAAAAAAAAAAAAGACTCTCACTAACCCCAGAGCTCATCAACTGGCCAACTGGCTAGACTAACTGGCCAATGAGCTACTGGGATCCTCCTGTCCATCTCTCCCTTGCCCTGGGAAGTCTCCGCCCATGGCCTTAGTGGGGATTTGAACTCAGTTCCTTGTGCTTGCAGACAAGGGCTTTACTAGTGAGCCACCTCCTCAGCCCCAGCTCCAGCCCCCCAGTTCCCAGAGGTGTTTATTTGCTGGGGTATTGATCTTGTCAGATCGTGGTCGTGCTGCATATCCAGGGGCTGGGCACGGTTCATAAATCTTGAGGAAAGCGATGGAATCAGCTAAGCGTCCTCATCTCAGTCCACAGGCCCAGGAAAGGTCAGCGCTTGTCGATTCTGACTGTAGTGAACAAACAGCCCCGCGCTAAGCCGCATTATTCACGTTTCCAGACATGTTTGGTCCGTCACAAATACAGCTAATTCCTACAACCTGAGCTGTGTCATGGGGGGGGGGGGAATCACCCCACAGCATTTAATCTGCTGCTGTTTTAAACACGTTGCTTCTAAGTAAAGAGACCGCTAGAGCCACAACCAGGAACCTAACTACTGCTGGCATCACTTGCCTTTTCATAGTCTCCCTCAGCCGGAAGGCCCCACGCTGGGTGCCTTCTCTATTTAGAAAGAGTTTCTAAGCCTTTCTCCTTCACCCTAGACTGGCAAGGTTGAGGGTAGGCTGAGGGTTGCAAGACTGTGAGAAAAGGGAGCCCCTCTCTTCTTCTTGCTCGGTGAGTATCTCAGCCAAGATCCTCACCACCCAGTGGAATCCCGTAACTCTAGAGGAAAGGAAGAACTCTAGAGGACGGGAAGATCATTGCAAGCTCCCCTGGATGTTGCGAGCCCAGCCCGCTCCAGTCAGCCAGCCAGAGCCTGAGGGTGCTTGAGACACTCTCTGGCGCCACTTCGCGACCAAAATCATCGGTAGATGGTAGACTGGTGAGAAGTCATCCTGGGAAGAAATGGAAACCTTTTCCCCAAAGGCTTTCCGCACAAAAGGCAAGAGCTGCACCCAGGATCTTAAAATTCTGTAAGACTAGAATCCAGGAGGCCAACTGTGATTGAGTTCTGAAAAATTGAGAGCCCTACTCCCCTCTCTCACTTGTGGGAGCCCACTCAGGTCTGAAGTGCTCCCAGAGAACATGCCAGAATTACATTTGCTGACACCTAGTCTGTGAGGGTCCCCCGGTTTCCTGGAAGGACTTGATCCCTCAAAGCTCACTAAACAGTGGTCAGCTTCTCCATTCCAGACAAACTCCTGCTTCTCTCCGGGAGTAGGGGTGGCACCCTCCCTGAAGAGGACTCAGCAGAGGCACCGAACAGGTGGGGAGGAAGCTGTTTAGATAAAGAGGAGGACTCATACAAAGTACCCCGCCTGGGAGGGGCTATCCTCATTCACTGGGCCGTTTCCCTTCTCCCCGGGGGGCCACTTCGATCGGTGGTCTCTCCAGTGGCTGCCTCTGAGCACGTGTCCTGCCGGACTGCGTCAGCACTGGGTAAACAGATGACTGGCTGCGTACCGGGCGGGGCTATTTAAGAGGAGTAGCCCTGCCGCCTGCCCTCAACTTAGCTGGACAGCAGCCGTTGGAAACCGCCAAGCCAGCTGACTCCGCATCCGAAGGTAAGTGGCTGGCAGATCCAAGAATCATGAGTGTGAAGAACTGGCCTGTAGCTTTGCATCTATTGCCGTTTAGTCTTTCCATTTTCTGTGCCTTCCCTCACTTGACAGCTGGAAAGATTTCCTGAAGTCGGAAATAACCTTACAATGCGTCTGGGTGGGTACTGCTGCGGAGAGACTTGCTCTCCTCTGTGTTCTCTGGCTAGGGCAAGGATGGGGATAGCCATTCTTAGGGTTTCCCTGTTGTTCGGAGCACTATGCAATCATTTAAAAGAAACTACCTAAAGGTGTTAAGACTTATGTCCATTTTTAAATGCTGCACTAAAAAAGAAAAAGCAGGTTTGGGGAATAGAAACACATCGTTATGATACAGGACCCATCTGCTCAGTTATTAAACGTAGCGGGGCTTTGGCCACATCTGAGGACTGGGCGCAGATTTCTGGGTTTTTGTTTTGCATAGTGGCTTTCCGTAAAACGCAGAAGAACCTCTATAAATACAGCTTCTCTTTATGGGCGCACACTTAAAACAGTGATTCCCATTGTCCTGCCATTTCTAATGTAGTGAATAAATTAAATCTCCCGCATTTCTCTCCAGGAGTATCTCTCCTTCTCCTCTCCTCTCTCTGTTCCTGTCTCTGTCTTTCTGTCTCCATCTCTGTCTGTCTCTGTCTCTCTCTCGCTTACTGCCCCACCCCCACCCCCACGCTTCACTCTGTGCTTTTCTGGTTAGAAGAGAGATACGCTACAAAGGCGTCCTGGAACTTCAGGAAAGCAGGAGGAGGCGCTGCTTCTGAACGGGGCAGTAAATCGGGTCTCTGCTAGATTCCCAGGTTCCGGGTGTGGGAAACACAAAAGCCAGACAGAAATGTCCCGAGGCGCGTGGTGGCCAGGGCGCAGCTAGAGACTTCTCTTGGCTACAGCTGAGCCAGTCTGGCGCAGCTGTAGCCCCCACGTTCAGCCTCAGCCAACTTTCTGTGTGCGGGACTTTGGGCTGGAGCACGCCGCCGAGATCAGCCTTTGGTTCACGCTCCTCGCCTTTTGCTTCCCATAGACATGAAGTGCGGCGTGTGTCTGTGCGTGGTGATGGCAGTCCTGGCAGCAGGCGCCCTGGCGCAGCCGGTAGTCCCTGTAGAAGCTGTGGACCCTATGGAGCAGCGGGCGGAGGAGGCGCCCCGAAGGCAGCTGAGGGCTGTGCTCCGACCGGACAGCGAGCCCCGAGCGCGCCTGGGCGCACTGCTAGCCCGATACATCCAGCAGGTCCGCAAAGGTAAGGATGTCAGCTCCCCCTCAGGCTTCTGCCGCGGCTCCAATCTTTATCCTTTCCTCCACCGGCTGGGAGGAGGAAACGGGGTACGCACAAGGAGCAAGATTTTCACTTTTCTTTCCTGTGGTACGCTGCACTGCGCTGTGCAGTAGGCAGGTGGTGTTCACAGAGGAGGTAGCCAGAGGGCTTACCTAGTTAGGGAAGCGGGCTAACAGACCCTTTTCTGAACTGATTTTGACACGGTCTCAGGGATGAAGTATAACACCGTTTTAGGACAACATTAAAAAATAATCGAGTGCTGGTAAGAATCTTCAGATCTGTCCTATCCCCTCTGGTGTCTATGCAACGGAACTGGAAACCACCAGACACTGACTAGGGAAACCCTCTGGCAGGAAGTGGGGTCGGTGTTGAGACAGCCTGAGATCTGAAAAGAAGCAGTTGGCCTTGTGCACCTCTCCCCCAGCACAGAGCAGGAGGAAAGGGTCAAAGGGTGAAGAGCATTCCTTTGACTGTCAAAGGAGGATGACCACACAGGGAGAGCTGTATTTTGCCTTTCTATCGCTGTTGGAAAGATGTTCCCAGTGCTGAAGACAGCCGAGCCTCTCCACATTGGGAGGCCTTTTCCATGAATCCCATGGGTGAGTCCACACCTTGCCAGTTGAATGTTCCTTTCTGTGCCCGAACCTCTCAGTTTTAGAGAAGAGTTGAGAGCAGAGCGACTCAGTTCCCCTCCCAGCTCTGGGATTCCAAGGGCAGCCTTCAGACGTCATGGCTTGCCCCAACAGCTCTCATCTGACTTTATCCACAGTGGCATGGATGGTGACCTCTGGGTGGGTGTTAACCTGGACCAGTAGAGCTGGATTAAAACACAGGAGGTGGGCATCCTTTTTGTGGAGCTCAGTAACCCAATTTTCCCATGGCTCCCCGACCCTGCCTGGCTTGACTGCGTGTGGCTTGACTGGTGAGGGGAAACTGAGGAACCTGGTTGAGTCTCCTAGAGTTTCACGGGAAGATAAGATCAGGGAAAATGAAATGATTTCTTACTTTTCTTCCTGTTTTGGAACTCCTGCTACAGCCGCCCCTTTCTAGGTTATTTTCCTGCTAATTCAACAGAGAGGAGGGAGGGAAAGAGGGAGGGAGGGAAGGAAGAGGGGAGAAAGGGAGGAAGGGAGGAGAAGAGGGAGGGAGAAAAGAAGGGAGATTAGATAGATGGATGAATGGATGGATGATGGATGGATGGATGGATAGGATTGATGGATAGAGAGAGATGGATATAGATGGACGGATGGATGGATGGATGGGATGGATGGTTGGATGGAGAGAGATGGATATGGATAGATAGATAATTGGATAATGAGAAAACCTGGAAACCTTGGGTTCCCCGTCTTCATTCCCTCTGATCGTTCATGTAGGATCTGCTCTCTGGTGTAGACCTCGAGCAGCCCCTTCTGAAGCATTCCAGTCAGTCTAGAGCCCCTTTGCCCAAGTTTAGGAATATTCCAGAGAGTTCTAGCAACAGAAAGCCTGATTGCCACATCCTTGCCTAGAACCAACACGTGACAATGCTTTTTCCAGCAGAAGCCTCAGCTGGGAGCTCCTCCAAGCTCTCTTCTTTGTCCGGCTCCCCTCAGTCTGTTGGATCCACCGAGCCCAGGAAGGAGCAGCCATCGTTTAAAAGTTTGTTTGCCCACACTCAGGATCAGGGCTAAGTACAGAAAAGCCATGCTCATTTACTTGACAAATAGAAACTAGGAATCAATGATATCAACACTGAATATTCTACAATGAATATTCTACAATGTTTTTACATTTAACTCTAATACATATTACTCTTAAAGATTCTAGACAAGATACTTTTTTACTGATTGGGGCTTGGTATTAGTTGGTAAACTGTTGTCCCCGAATGCACAGAATCCTGAGTTTAATTCTAGCACCACATGAAACTGGGTGTGATGGTGCACACCTGTAATCCTAGCACTCAGGAGGATCAGTTCAAGGCTAGCCTCTGCTATGCAGCAAGCTGGAGGCTAGCCCGGACCATTTACCTTGTATTTAAAAAAAACTAAGAAATAAAATAAAACAAAGTTTATCCTTAAGGCTTGCCTGCAGCTCAGTAGTCCAGGAGGAAGCCTGCTCTTGCAGAAGGTAGGGGAGGCATCAGCAGCATATAGCATTCAGTGCACACTTGACCAGGTACTACCTCTGTGTGTCTCCCTCGTGCTCTGTTCTGCACAGTGAGCATCTCAGAAAGCCAAGCTAAAGAAAGCAAGTGTTGGCACATCTGGGAGGCAGGATGGTGACTGTGCAGGTTTGGCTTCCCCTGATGTCAGGCTCAAGAAGGAGTCGGATCCCTTACCTCGTTCCATGACTTGATTCTAAGTCCTTCACTGCGTAGTGCTGGGGAAAGATGGCAGGAGAGGAGGCAGCGTCAAGCCACGCTGGACAACAGATCCGTGTAGCTTACGAGAATCGAGGCATGGTCCAGACACAGCATCCACGACTGGCTGCATGGTCACACACTGGCCAGGCTGCTGGCTTGACAGAGGCATTGGTTGCATGGAACCCTAGAGTGGATGTCACTCCCTAAGCAGGCAGAGAGACAGGCTGTTTCCCCTGTGACGGCACAGGGACCCAGGCTGCATGAACTGCTGGTTAGGTTTTTACCTGAAAGGCGGTGAACAGCTACGCAGCTGGGGCTTCTTTGCACAGGCGGGGCTCTCTACCCCAGAAAAACTCACCCAGTGGATTCTCAGTTCCCAAACAGGGAAGGCGTGAGTCTGGAGAAAGGGAATATACAGTTGCTGTTCATTGTGGTGGTTTCCATTTTAAGTTTAGCTGGTTAAATTCATTATGCAGTTAAATCTGGATAACTGCCTCCGTGGTGTCGTTTGAAAAAAATGTTTTATTGATGTGTGTTAATTATGACATAACCGTGAGTTTCATTATGACGTTTAGTACAGGTATATCACATTCAAATCATACCCCACAACCCTCATCTATTGTCTTCCCCACCACATCTCCCTCCACCCCCACTCCCCACCACTGATCTTGCCAAGTAACCCCTCCTCTACTTCCCTACATTCTTTTCAATGACCTAACGGGTCTCATTAGGGTTGCTTACTGGAGCAGGGGCAAAGGCATCCGTAAATAATTCTTTTGGCTGTGCTCGCCTGTGGGCAGAAGCTGCTGGAGAAGCTGCCTGCAAAATACCCCAAAGGTGGAAACATTGTAGTCCTAGCTCAGTGGGAGCCATTGAGAGGTTTACACTTCCTCACCACAGAGGTCCTGCGAGACCCTCTTTACCCTTTAGTCAGCACAGAAGGTGCTACAAGCCCAGGAGGCCATTGATGAGCATTGTGGGCTGAGACCATGCCATCCACCTTCGGAAGGAGGAATCTTGTCACTACACCCCTCCTTTCTCAGATCATGCAGTTGCTGGAACCCATTGCTGGTTATATGTCCTTGTGGTTTGGTCAAAATGGCTGATTTAAGTCTTTTGTGACTTCTCATTCAGTTTTTTTTTTAATGTTATCAAGATGCCAGTACTTTAATCTGACAGGATATATTCTTCTGGTTATTATTTTTAAAAATGTAGCTTTCAAATTAATTTTTAAACAATATTCATATAGAAGAGAACCTGATTCTATTACTTTTAAATTTTAATTTATTTTTTTTACTTATATTCACTTTACATCTTGCTTACTGCCCTACTCCTGGTTACCTCCTCCCATAATCCTTCCCCATCCCCTTCCCCTTCTCCTCCGAATATGTGGGGGTTCCCCCCTGAGTATCACACACACACACACACACACACACACACACACACACACACACACACACACACACACCCTGACCCTGACACATCAAGTCTTGTCAGGGCTGGGTGCTTCCTCTCCCACTGAGGCCAGAAAGGGAGCTCGGATGCTGCCCAAGTACAAGGCAGCAGCCTTTGCGATACCCCCTGCTCCAGTTGTTCAGGTCCACATGAAGATCAAGCTACACCTATGAGCCTAGGTCCAGCCCATCTATGTTCTTTGGTTGTTGGTTCAGACTCTAAGAGCCCCAGGATCCAGGTTGGTTGACTCGGTTGGATCCTATTACTTTTTAAACATCTAATTATGAGGATCTGTGTCATGGTAATCCTGGGGAGCTCAGAGGACAACCAACAGGAGTCTTCTTCTACTGTGTGACTCCAAGGACTCACACTCATGTTGTCAAGCTTGGCTCTAAGCATCTTTACCCACTGAGCTGTCTGACTGGTCTTCATTCTTAAAAAGTCTTTCTCCTCTCTTTCTTCCTTCCTTCCTTTCTTTTGTGGGCAGGCGTGAACGTGTGCCTGCGTGCGTGCGTGCGTGTGTCAAAGGGTGTGTACTTGGCACAGTGCACTGTGGAAGTCGGAGGTCAGCCCTGGGTGTTGGTTGGGCTTTACGTCTCCCTGGTTTGAGATCAGGTTTTTCGTGGTTGATACACTTTGTACTCCAGGCTGCCTGGCCCATGAGTTTCTAGGAGATTCTCCGGTCTCCACCTTTCATCTCAGCACAAACACCTGAGTTCAATTCCCAAGAAACCCACATAAAAAGGCTGGATGTGTTCTGTTCCTACAACCCATGGTTGGGGAGGCAGATAGGAGGTTCCCCGAGGCTTGCTGGCCAGCTGGAGTAGCCCAGCCAGTGAGCTCCAGGTGAGGCCCTGAGATTGAGGTACACACAGATGTTTATACGCATGCACGTATACGTACGCACGTACGTACGCACGCACGCATGCACTGGCTTTCCCCACTGCTTTCATCCTGGCTTAAACTGGTCACATTCTCAGACCTAAGGCTCACCTCTCCTTCCTTTCTTCTCCCCACAGCTCCCTCTGGCCGCATGTCCGTTCTTAAGAACCTGCAGGGCCTGGACCCTAGCCACAGGATAAGTGACCGGGACTACATGGGCTGGATGGATTTCGGCCGGCGCAGTGCTGAGGACTACGAATACCCATCGTAGTGGGCCAGCCTCTCGGCGCTGCTTGGAGGAGGCGGAATGAGAAAACAACCACGCACACGACCCCTCGCCTCTAATGTTTGACATTTTGAGTTTATTTATTAAGTCCCCAATGTGAAATCTGTCTGTTCAGAGTGTGCAATGCAGCCACACACCTCAGCCCAGCTGAGCGGTGGGAAGGCAATGTTTCCCTCTGGTGGCTCCCAGACCTAATGTTGCTATGCTATTAAAGAGATTTCCTTCTGCCCCTCATTCATTGTGTTCAGTGGGGGTCCCCAGACCAGACATGGAGGGGAGCCTGGTACACGATGTCCACAGATGAAGCCTTGCAGTAGATCGTTCTAGAAATGGCCCGGGATTTGAGTGCAGGGCACTCCACTAAATGCAAGGTGGCTTGTGGGAGTACCCTTGGGCTCAGCTCCAGGGCCCACCCTCGGCTATACTGATGCTGATCTCTTACAGCCCTCCCACCCCGAGATTTCTCTAGGGTTCTCTCAGCCTTTAATAAGTTTCAGGGCAATGGTCGCCCCACAGTCTGTCTTCTACAGACCAGGGGTGAGCCCTGAAAGGTGGTAATGGCTGACCCCGTGCCCCAGCTGGTGGGTCCCAGACTTGAAGGTTGGTGTACCGGATGAATAGGATTCCACTACCCAGCACCCTCAAACTATAGAAAGTAGGGAATCACCAGGGGATCATGATGAACTGCATGTTCAGACTCAGCCAATCAAGGCTCACGTCCAAGCAGACTCCCAGGCCGTTCTTGTGCTGCTGGCCACAGACCATTCTTAGACTTCCACTGACGTAGCACTAAGCCTAGGCCGTGCTACTTGTCCTGGGGAATCTAAACCTGCTCTGAGGCAAAGAAGACACCGACAGACCAGAGAAATGATTCTGTCTGCACCTGGCTTGGAGGCCTTATCAGGGTTACCTAAAGCAGCACGGGCAATCAGCACAGCCCAACACGGGCAGCAACTCGTGAAAGCTGCATCCTCAGAGCTCCCTGCACAACTTGCAGGCAACTCCTCGGAAGAGTCGCCTCTCCATTTACCAGTTTTATAATCGGGGGTGGGGGTGGGGCTGTTTCCTGTGAGTTTCATAACCCTGGTGAGCCTCCCTGATCCCTTGAGGAGGAAATGTTTAATCTAGAGGAAATAGTTACATAACAGCCTGTGACAGCTTGCCCTGAGCCCTGTCACATTTCAGTTGAGGGCATGCTGGGAGGACTCCTGCCATCCAGGACAGAATCTGTTCATTCTTGTGGAGATCAGTAAAGGAATCTAGTCCACAGAGATGTTCTAAGAACACCACCCATGGTGCAGCTTCTCAGAACTTCTGACTAAGGCCTCCAGGACAGGGTTGCACAAAGGGACATATATTGAAGGCAACATTTTCCAATCTATGTCATGTTCAGCAAGCCCACCCTGGCCTACCTTTACTCACTAGGACACTCAGTGTTTCTTCAGTGGTAGAAAAGGGATTCTTAGTCCTCCTGGTGGCCACAGGGAAACACAGTCGGAGCAATCTTTAACCTGAGAACGAGTTAGAATTCAGCGTGAAATAAAGATCCCAAGTAGATATCTCAATGCACTGTTACCTCCCAGAGTTCCCATTCCATTTGGTCTGACAGTTAGCTCTCTGAGACTGCCTCCCATATTAAGTATCCAATTCCCATTTGTGATGGTAACATTGTAACTTGGTAACTTGACTGAATTTAGAGTCAGCTAGGAGGCACGCCTCTGGGTGTATCTTTCCAGAGAAGAGGAACTAAAGAAGGAAAACCCACCCTAAACTTGTGACACCATCCCGTGGGCAGGGATCCCAAGCTGAATAAAGGGAGAAGAGCGAGCTGGGCACCAGCATCCACCTCTCTACTTCCTGATGCTCTCACCATCCTCTCTTTCAAACACTGTAGACTGTATCCCTCTAAACCGTGAGCCAACCTAAAGCCTTCCTCCCTGAAGTTGCTTTGGTCGCAGAGAGGGGGCTAGTAACTAACGTACCATAAATCATTCAAAAACATCTGTAGGTCTGTATTTTTAGCAAACCACCAAGCATGGGATGGGATGGGAGGCGATCACACCCTGTGTGTAAATGTGTGTGGGGGTGGGGTGGGGATGGGATGGACGAGGGACGAGGGATTGAACTCGAAGCTGACGGTACCCAAGGAATGAAGAATGGATCTGAATTAGAGGCTTTTGGGTCACCAGGCATTGTGGGTACTAAGTTTTCAAGGACAAAGCCACACATGACTCCTAGATATATAAAACCCATGTGTTTCGGTGGTGCTGTTCAACTTATTCATTAGTAAAGAACCTGTAGGAAGTACAGTCGTCTAAAAGGACAATAGACATACAGACGCTGGGGGTTGGGGGGAGTAGATCTCATGTCAGTAAGATCCACAAAGTCAATAATCCATCCCCAGAGCTGAGATTAGTTGGGTTTTTTGTTTTTGTTTTTGTTTTTGTTTTTGGACATTTCTCTTTATGCATCTCCAGACACATCGGTAGGCTCTAGCAGAGAGTTGAGAGTGTCTGAATTCAAGGACTGAAGTGGTACCAAACAGAGTGGTGAGCTCCACAGAAGGACTCAGAGTACTGGTTTCTTTTCTCCCAGTTCTAGGACTTAGCCCCTTGGGCAGAGTAGCCATGGTAGCGGGCAGCAGAAGGGGGCTGGTCACATGGCATCTATAGTCAGGAAGCAGAGAGACGAGGACCACTGTTCAGCTTTCTCCTTTTTATTCATTCAGGGCCCTGGTCTGTAGGACGATGCCACCCACAGTTGGGATGAATTTTCTCTCCTCTGTTAAGTCTTTCTAAAAACATCCTCGGAGACATACCAGAGCTGTCTCTCCCAGGCGGTTTTAAATCTCATCAAACTGACAAGACTAGAGGCCTCATGTGCCAAAGGAAAGATTCTTAATCTCTCAGCCTCATTCCTAGCTACGTTCAATATTTTTCCCTGGTACCTCTAAATCATTGCTCATCCTGGAGGTAAATACAGCAAAAACCAGGCAAAGAGAGAGCTGCAGCCTCACTAATTTCCCCTGGGCTCCAGATTCTACAAATATTAGTTATCAAAGGTGAAAAGGATTTGCTGTGTATCTCTTCTGCTCTGGCTACAGCATCCGCTCCAGATTCCCCATCACTTCCTGGATCCCGTTGTACAGCTCCCAGCCCCCCAACAGTATCACCTCCACTCACTCCTGAGTCTGACCTCACCCCTCACTCCTTACACACTCGCCTCCCCAAAAACACTAAATTCAGCTCTGCCTCTGGTCTCCTTCTCTCTGACTTCCCCGACAGGCATGGCTGGATCTTCCCGATCCTTCAGTGCTGCCCTACCCACTGACCCATCCCCTCTAACTTCTGTTTTGTCTCCTTCTGTATCATCTCTCAGAATTACATTGTATATCAAATGCTTGTTCTCTCTCGCCTACTAGAACATCGGTCCCATGAGGGTAGGGTTTTGTCTGTTTCATTTAATTTCCATCACTTACCACAGTGTCTGGACTCAATAAATATTTGTGTAATGGATTAGTCAGCAGAAGAAAGTGTCTCGGGATCCCTTCCAACAAGGTTGCAGATTGGTTTTAGAGGCAATTTCATTAGGAAAGTGAAACACACACAGGGGTGCGATCAAGTCCCTCCAAGCCGGCACAGGAAGCTGAAAGACAGGCTGTCACAAGGACGTCAGGCATAAGGAATGTGCAGAGTGACAGAGTATTAAGGACCACCCCTCCCCCTCACACTTTTAGCTTCCTTTCTTTTACTCAAGTAAAAACCCAGACAGGGAGCCAGTAAGATGGCTCAGGGAGTAAGGTTGCTTGCCACCAAACCCAATGGCATGGATTCCATATCTGGGGCCCACATGGTGGACAGAGAGAATTAGCTTCCATGAGCTATTCCCCACACATGCACAGTACACCCCCAAATCAATAAGCAAATGGATTCACATGTGACAACTGATTTCTTAACGCTCAGAAAATACTGATAATACGAGAGGAAGAAAAGGAACACATTGGTGATTTTTTCAGTGGGCTTTCTCAAGTGTATTAAAGATGTGGAAACTATCTAAATAGCTGCTGGCACAGGTCTGACACAGGTCTCACACAGCTACTGCGGAGGCTGAGGCAGGAGGATTGTGAGTTCAAGGAAGCTTAGCAGGAAAACTGTGTCTCAAAATAAGAAGTAAAGAGAAAGCCAGAGATGAAGCTAAGTGATAGGGCATTTAGCATAGATAAGGCCTAGGTTCCATCCTCAACAAAACACACACACACACACACACACACACACACACACACACACCACTCTCACACAGACACATGCATAATACATTCATATACTCATACACATATATATGCACAATCACACACATCACACACACAGTCACATACAATACATTCACACACTCATAGACATACACACACACACACACACACACACACACACACACACACACACACACACTGGAGGTACATTTGTTCATTAGATAGATCACTTTAAAGTTCTTTGAAGGTCTTCAGAGTTCCGGCATCTGTGAGATCTGACCAGATGAATCTGTTGAGCTTCTTTTCCTAAGAGAAGTGTATTCACAGTACTTTGTATGCTGGGGATACCTGACGTGTGCCCTGAACAGCAAGAGCATTGCACCTGAGGCCCTGGTCCTCGTCGGCATCTTAGAATGTGTTGGCGTTTTTGCTTTAGTGGGTTATCAGCCCGGTTAAGTCTACACAAGTTTTACCACCTCTTGGCTCTGCCCATATCAGTCTGTTTGCAGAGTGAAGGCTGCACCCTGGCCTCCCTTCTGGCAGGTAGGTGCCCAGTGGCCAACCTGGGAACTGGTTCATCCAAGACCGTGGTCTTCAGAGCCTTTGGTTGGGGGGGTGAGAGTGACTGGCAAACACTGTGCACATGTGCAAAATTATCTAGATACAAACTTAAATGATGATAACAATATCAATAAAAGAGGTTTTCCAGAGAGTATTAACATGGAGGGGACCTACCCTGAAAGTTGTGGTATCAGCCCAGGCACTGGGATTCCAGGCTGAATAAGAGAGGAAGAAGGAGGCCGGTGAGACACTATCTCCCCCTTCCTCAGCTTTCTGGTCCACCAAATGAGAGCCAGCCTCTCACCACCGCCTCGCTTTCTTCACTGCAACAACTATCACCAAGTTACACTCCTGTACTCAGCAACCCCAGGCGTTCCGCACTGAGAAATGAATAGGAATGGCCCCCGGGGGCACTTACACGTGAATGCTTGGGAGTGACTCTATTAGGAGGTGTGGCCTTGTTGGAGGAAGTGTGTCACTGGAGTGGGCTTTGGAGTTTCAAAAACTCAAGCTAGACCCCGTGTCTGCCTCTTTCCTGCTCCTCCAGAATGAGGAACTCTCAGCTATCATGTCTGCCTGTGAGCCGCCATGCTCCCCTACCACGATGCTAATGCGCTAGACCTCTGAAGCTATAAGAAAGTCCAAATTAAATGCTTTCTTTTCTAAGAGTTGTCCTGGTCATGGTGTCTCTTCACAGCAGTAGAACCGAAAGACGCTGACTAATGCAGCATCCAGTAACTGCTGCATGAATCATAACCCTGACAGGAAGCTTCAGACTCAGTAATTTACCCGTGAGCCCTGAGCGGACACTGACACGTTCCGTTCAGGTTGCTGATGTCTCTCTGTGAGGCCATGTTGAAATCTGCAGGACTCTCCCTTGTTTGTTACTCAACCAACTGAAAATGTAAGATAATTCAGTCCGTGGAATTATATTTTTAATGAGTGGTTCTTTTTTCACTCTATCTCTGAGCTTTTAACACGACTACCAAAAAGAGTGAATTTGGTAGAATTCACCCAACCACTGGGGAAGCAAATAAAGATGGTTGTCAAATAAAATGCTTTCTGTAGAATTAAAACCAAAAAGGGCGTGAGGCTGGGGATCCAAACAACTCTTCAAGATATTTTGAAGACAACTTGGTAACCATGGTTACTTCTAATTAGCGAGCCAGCATCTTCTGCCTTCCAGTTCTGAGCAGAGGAAAAGTGAAAGGAAAACAATTCCAAAAAAGTGAAAATGTTAAGTTCTGCTGAGCGCATCTAAGCTTGTGCTTAGAGCATAGAAACAGGGTGGAAAGATTGCTGCCGACAAGATGACTGCCCCCACTTTCGCTTTGCCATCTGTGTTGCTCCCTGCCTCACAGGGAGCCATAATGGCAACCTGGGATGTCTACAAAGTCCCCTTGGGAGAAGTGACACCAGGGTCCAGAGCCTGAACTGGCAGAATTAGGCTGCTTCATAATCAACCTCAGGTGTCAACCTCACACAAACCTAGAGTCACCTGGAACCTCAGTCATCGGACTGAACTGCGGGCAAGTCTGTGAGGCTTTTGACTGGTGATTGATGTGAGAGGGCCCCAGACCACTGTGGGTGGCGCCAGCCCAGGGCAGGTGCTTCAGGTCCTGCCTCCAGACTCCTGTCTCGGTATCCCTCAGTGGTAGAAAGTTAAGCACACCCTTTCCTCCCCAAGTGGCTTAGGTCACACTGTCTTTACCCCAACAGAAAGAAAACTGGAACAGGATAAGTCTTGAGTGCTCCGGTTCCTCCTGTTCTATAGCAGGTTCTGTGCTGTTCTGGACAGTAGGAAAAAGACACACCTGGCTGTCATGGGCACCCAGCGGGAACTTCTTAATGACCTGGATTGGGACTTGAGCAGAGAGGAACCCTGCAAAAGAAACTGTCCTGGAGTTTGATCCAGATTTCCCAAGAGATAGGGGTAACACACACACACACACACACACACACACACACACACACACACTCTCACACGTTCATAAACTCCTACTCGCAAGCATGCATGCACACCACGTCCGCACATAAAAGGCTCACTGCACGCATCTGTCCCTGGAGTCTTTTCCTGGCACTCAGACCTTGTTAAAGCCCCATCTTCCACCCGGACAAGCCTGCAGCTGAGTTCAGGAGGGTGCAAGGCTCCTGAGTCTCTGGAACTTTCTCTACTTCCAGGAAGACAGATTTCATTTACATCTAATGAAAGAACGAGCTGGGTTTCCAGTCCACACTGGCCGTGGCAGACAGACAGCGTGGCTATTGTCAGCCTCTGTCTGGGAAAGAAACCTGAGGTGGAAGCTGGGTACTGTGACCTTTAGCCTGAACGGCAACCTTCAGGGCTGTTCCTTATTTTTCCCATCTATTCATTCAAATGCTATTCACAGGTGTGGGGAGACAGTTCTATGGGAACAGTGCCTGCTGCACAAGCATGAGGAACTGAGTTCAAATCCTTAGTACCTGTTAAAAGCTGAGCATGGCAGCAGGCGTCTAAACCCAGTGTTTCAGGAATGGAGACAGGGAGAGCCCTACAGCTTGCCCTCCAGTCAGTCTAGAGAACTGGTGAGCTTCAGTGTCAGCAAAGAAGCCCTGTGGCTAAGTATAAGGTAGTGATTGGTTGAAGAAGACATTCATTGATCTCGGGCCCCAACATGCATGTGCTCATGCTCTAACATGTAACACATATGGGTATCACATAAACAACAACAACAACAACAACGACAAAGAAGGATTTCCTGGAGTGACTGCAGTGCGGGTGCATATTAGGACACTGACGTGAGAGACTCTGTCTTGGGTGATAGACAGGTCAAGTTCAGAGGCAAAGAGGTGGACTGGCCCCATCTGGCTGCCTCTAAGACGTGCCAACCACAGGCTGGCCAACTCGAGCTCCTGACTTTCTTTCCCTGTTCCAGAGAATGCAACCCCATCTACCTCACAGGCGCTTTGGGCCAAAATCCTTGCCATCTGACTACTCTTCATGTCTCCATCTAAACTGCTGATGGATCTTGCGGAATCAACTACAAAATGTGTTCAGAATCTACCCTGTAGGCTGCAAAGCAAGCTCAGTGGTTAAATTACTTTCCGGGAAGCCTCAGGGTGGAGTCTGGAGCCTCTGAAACAAGCTCACTAGTGATATTAGCTATATCGATGAGCTCTGGGTTTGCTTGATAGGCCCTGCCTTGAGGAATGAGGTCTAAAAGTGATGGAGAGTAAGTCCTGGCACCGACCTCTGGCCTCTATAAGTGCACACACACTTGTGCACCCACACACCTGTAAATGCGCATACACATATGCACACACCACATGCAGGGTTGTTTTTTTTTTTAAAGAATTATTTATTTTATGTATACGAATGCACTGTGGCTGTCTTCAGACACACCAGAAGAGGGCATCCGATTGGTTGTGGGCCTCCATGTGGTTGCTGGGAATTGAACTCAGGACCTCTGGAAGAGCAGTCAGTGCTCTTAACCACTGAGCCATCTCTCCAGCCTGGCACATGCAGGCTTTTAATAAAAATAAAACACACTGCCTGCTCTGCGCTGCTCGCAGACCCGCCACCTTTGCGAGGAGCGGCACTACCCTTTCCCTGGATATCGTCCTACAGTTTAAGGATGCAGGGGCAGCCCAGTAGTGCCCTTGAGGCTTTGGGTCTGCGGTCCTGACTCCCTGGCTTCAATGTGCATCCGTGTCATACTGGGATGTGCACGTGTGTGCACGTGTGGCTCAGCTCTGTTTTGAAATGAAAACTGTTCTACTCCCAACAAGCAAAGAGATCAGGTCAGCTAAAGATAAAGAGGTGGGTGTGACCCCGGAGGCAGAGAAGTTTATGTCCTAATACTGGGGATTGATTAAGTCTAGGACCTCATACACACTGGCGAACACCAAGATGCTCCCCCAGCTAGAGAACAGGGAATCGGAGCTCCCACTTCCGAGAGACTTGGGAAGAGGCTGGGAGTTGATGAAACCAGGATGTGCGATATAGCTGTCTTGAGAAGGGGCAGCCCAGAGAGTGTGCTGCCTGGATGGTATTCCTGCAAGGAAGGCTGTGGCTGCTGTTGTGTGATACTATTCCTGGAAAGACATGAACAAATAAATGTCCACTAACCTCCGATAGGAGATAGGGAGTCAATGACAAACCAGAGTACGGGAGAGCCAAAGTCCAGCTTGGTGAACCAGTGAGATTTATTGGAATATGGGTGAAGGGTTACGTATAGAAGCAGAAATGACTCCGTGACAGCCGCATCACCAAAGCCCACCCCAGCCCAGTGACAGGTCACAAAGCTGGGAGTCTAGAACACACTACGCAGCCTGCAGGCACCTCTGAAGGTTGAGAACAGTCCTTTGCAGGTGGCTCACCTGGTTCCAGCCTCTCCTGAGCAGCTTAGCTTGTCTGAGAGCAACTCTTAGCAGTCTTTCCTGCTTGTGTACTCTTGGGGAGGGAGGAGTCTACTGAATCTGGTCAGTTTGAGGGACTTCCTGAAGCTACTTGAGTTGTTTGCTTCCTGTCCTAACTAGCTTCCCTTCAGCATGGAGTGCATTACTTCCTTTTAGAACACCCTGGTGTTTTACCTCCTTATACACATCCTGCCCTAAAATACTCTGTTGCTTCACAACTCTTAAAAGGTTTCCCTCCCAGTGGGAGTGCTTTAATCTGAGGCAATTGCTACACAACAGTGACACCCTGTGGCAGGAACCAGGGGAAAACCACACACCATAGCTGGATGGAGGTGTGTGGGATGTTGCTAATGGACAAGCACATGGACAGGAAGAGACAAGTCTCCAGGGATATGGTTCACAGAACTCCAGCTGTAGCAAAGCAGTAAACACAAATTTGTAGTGTTTACAAATTCATAATCAGTGCAGCTGGCCTCCCCTCATTTCCCGTGCTGGGTGTGTTGCTGCCATTCCCATGTCAAATTAGCCACAGGTTGCTGAGCACCCAGAGTTTAGGAGGAACAAAACACAGGCTGGATGTCTCCGATGTGCCCTGATTCTCCCTTTGGGGGACACTTGTGCATTTTTTGTTTGAAGAAGAGCTTCACCATTCAACCTACCCTTCTCTTGCAGCTGGGCCATAGGCTCATAAAACCCACCCCACCCCCAGCCTCTCATGGACTATAGGCTTATGACAGTGGACTCCATTGTCAGCAGTGTGGGTCTCCTGGTGGTGGCATCTTCTGGCATGCTCCTTCCTCCCTGGCCACTAAGTCTGATTCTCTGATGTTAGGGAGGCTCCTCTATGGAATCCTTATTCTGCAATAAACCTTAAAAACAAAACAAAACAAAACAAAACAAAACCTCTAACCCAGTGGTCCTCAACCTTCCTGATACTAAGACCCTTTAATACAGTTCCTCATGTTGTGGTGGCCCCTAACCATAAAATTATTGTTGTTCTACTGCATAACTATAGTTTTGCTACTGTTATGAACTTTAATGTAAAAATATCTGTTTTTTCCAATGGTCTTAGGTGATCCCCGTGAAGTGGTCATTTGACACTGAGGGGTCACGATCCACAGGTTGAGAACTGCTGCTCTAACCCACACCCAGCATCCACAGCTAAGAGGCTTAGCTTATGAGAATGGCAAGAATATCCCATTTGTTGTCTTACTCTTACATCCAACCTTAAATGTTTCATAAAGAATCTTTTAGACTGCAGGGAAATAAAGGCACAATGGCTGAAATGGGGTGGGTCCCAAGAGAGGGGGACACAGAATTCATGCAGAAATGGGTCAGAATCTAGAAGGAGAACCTATTTCCTTCATAAAAGACAGAGAAAAATCAAAGAGAGCCGGTAGCAAGCTTGTGGGTCTGGACACAGGACGTAGGGAGCCGTCCTGTGCTGTGCCTCTGTTTTCACTGTAAGAGAGGAGTGAAGGTGTTCGTTCAGCAGAGTGAGGTGACTGTAGAAAACGGCTGTGGGATGGCTTGAAGGTCTAGAGCGTCAGCAAGCCTGGGGGTGAGTCGTAAGACCATCCCGCCTCAGTGAAGCCCCGCTGAGGTAGAGACTGCTGACTGCTACCTGCACTCAGGGCTTTTTGTCTCCACTCTTAATCAGTTCAGGACCCCTGCTTAGGGAATGCTGCTGCCCACCATGGGCTGGATCATGCCATATTGACTACCTTAATTAAGATACACACACTCTCTCTGTCTCTGTCTGTGTGTCTGTCTCTCTGTTTCTGTCTCTGTGTCTCTCTTTCTCTCTCTGTCTCTGCCTCTCTCTGTTTCTTTGTCTTTGTGTGTGTCTCTCTGTGTCTCTCTCAGTCTCTGTCTCTCTGTCTCTCTCTCATTCCCTCTGTCTCTGTCTCTCTTCTCCTCCCTGCCCCCAAAGGCCAACCTAAATATAGACAATCTTTTAATGAGACTGTCTTCCCAGGTGATTCTATACTTGATCTTAGCCAAAAGGCCAAGATTCTAAGTTATGTCAAGTTGACAATTAAAGATGACTCTAGATGGGCCCATATCCAAGCCTATCTAAGGTGGCATCTTAATAACACACAACATTTTCTTTTTTTTTTTTTGGTTCTTTTTTTTCGGAGCTGGGGACCGAACCCAGGGCCTTGCGCTTCCTAGGTAAGCGCTCTACCACTGAGCTAAATCACCAGCCCCAACACACAACATTTTCATAACAGTTTCTAATAGCATCTTAATAACACATAACATTTTCATAACTATCTCTAAGGTGCTTTCTGGATGGTCCAGGTGTGGTGTCGTGTGTGTGTGTGTGTGTGTGTGAGTGTGTGTATGTGTGTGTATGTGTGTGTATGTGTGTGAGTGTATGTGTGTGTGTTTCCTCCCCATTGGATGCTGAGTTTTACCATTCTTCATTGCTGTGCCTCTCTGGCCCCATGACTTCCTGATGCCCCAAGCACAGGGACTGGCTTGCCTGCACTCATGACTCCCTCACAACCTACACTAGAGCCTGTCTGGATCCTCAGAGCAGCCTGAGACAGCCACTAAGTGGGTGCATGGAGCCTCTAAGAGGGAGAGCCAATCCACTGAGTAGCCAGATCTGCCTCCTGGGTGTTTTTCCCAACCTTGAACCCAAGCAAAGCCCCTATGCAAGTGACGGCCAGAATGGGAGCAAGACAGGAACCTGCCCTCTACTGCTTTCCAGGGGAGAGCAAAAGTCGGATGTGGTGATTGCCTATCCAAGGCCCAGTGCCAACAGGCCTTCTTTTATCTCCGAGCGCCCTCTACTGGCTGTGGAAACAAATTTCCTCGGGTTATGACCAGGAGCTCAGACACACACATCATTTTCTCCTCTGATCCCGTATCTCAAATTAATCCCTTTTATACGCTTCAGGGAATTCATATTGATGCCTCCCTCTGCCTGCCTTCTCCAAGATGGCATCAGGTTCTGAATGCGGTCCTGCTGGAGCTGAAGGGAGGCTTCTGCTGTTCTCTTTGGCCCTGTTCACAAGGCTCTGGGATGCACCTGCCTTCCTGCTCCTGGGCAGTGTGTGGTAGTGAGTCCTCACATCTACGTGGGGCTGGATATTTCTCCACTGAGACGCGTCTGCTGTCATTTCTCCTTCCCCACTGCTCAGTGGAATGGTGGCCCTGTGGAGGAGGTGAGCCTTAGGGTGGGGCTGTGTAACGCCTTCCTTCTTAGCCCCTGCAAAACTGGATCTTTGCAGGATCTTTGGAGTCTGGATCCTACGACTCATCCCAGGCTTTTCCCATAACCTGGGACTCAGACCACTAGCAAAGGGGAATTATGTCCATATCAAATGCATAATGAATATTGGGACCCTCCAGCCCCTCCCTTTCCTTGACTGTTGCAAGAACCTTGACCACTCAGTTCTTGTCATGGCTAAATAACTAGTGAGCCTAGGAAGGGGTAGGGTGGGGACTGCACCTGACTGGCAGAGAAATGAAAAAACAGTCCAGCAAGCTTCCCCTCCAGGTCCTGTCTCACACCAAACTGTGTACTTAGCCTTTTCTTCCTCATAGTTGAAAACCAAGAACTTGACATCTTTGTTTCCTGCTTCATATTGGCTTCTTGGGGGACACTTGAACAACCTAGGCTGGGCATGGGATGTGAATTTGGGAGTGGTGGGGAGAGGGAAGTGGGTATGGAAAGAGTTATAGAGTTGCCAGTGAATATGACTAAGATACATTGTATGAAACTCTCAAAGAATCGAGAAAAATGTTTTTAAAAGCTACAAACACCTGGCCCCAACACAGAGGGTCCCTGTAGCATCCAAAAAGCACGCAGACTTAGCATTAACATTTCCTTCCCTGCAGGTTGCAGCTTAGCAGGGAACTTCTGTCCCACAGCTGGAGGTGCTGAGGATGCACTCCCTCTTGTCTCAGTGCATGGAGGAAGGAGCCCAGGGTGGTACCCGGGACTGCCGTACGTCTATGGTTGTTCTCCACTGTGGCTTAAATGTGAACTGCCCCCTCCCATCTGTTTGAACACTCGGTCACCAGCTGTTTGGAGAGGTTGTGGAGGAGCCCTAAGCATGCCATGCCTCACTGGAAGAAGTGGTCGCTGTGACTGGCCTTGCCTTGCGGTTTGCTAGACCAACCAGCCTAGCTCCCTGTCTGCCAGCGCAATGTGACCAGATGTCTCCCATGCTCCCGCCACCATCCTTGCCCAGTGTGATGGACAGATTGTATTCTCTTGAGCTGCAAGCTGAAAACGATATCCCCCCACCTTTAACTGCTTCCTGTCGGGTACTGGGTCACAGCAATGATAAAGTAAATTCTCTCACCGCCTTTACCTGTCAGTGGGTGTCCCCCTGGCTGTCCTTACTCAAACACACTGCCCCTCACCAGCTGCTCTCTCTGCTCAAAGACATGCCTGTGCCTCATATCTCACATGGTAGAGCTATCCTACCCTCCTTACAGATTAAAAAGATAGAGTCCAAATGACTTGCTCCAGGTCATCATTACCAAGTGGTTGACCTGGCAATTTACTCAACACCAGTGTCGAACACTCACGGAGTCACACCTCAGTGCCCATGACACAATGCCCTGCTCCGGTGTCCCTGATACTCATGATGTCATACCCCCAGCATCTTCCTCCCGAAGCAGCAGAGTGGGTTTAGTCTTCCTCTTCACACTTTCTCTGGTAGCCTTTACCACTCTTGGCTCCTAAGTCTATCAGGAGAACTCAACGGGAGGAAATTTGACACTACCTCTCTGGTGGTTCTCTCTGTGATGTCTTACCTGTGTGGGCAATCCCTTACAGGAAGAGGCTTTGTTCATTATGTGCTTTACTCATAAAAGATGAGAATCAACTGTGTGACTGACTGTAGGGGACTGGCTCATAGGAGGGCGTGTGTGTTCACAGGACTGAATCTGTCTCCAGTAGAGCAGCATACAGCCCTGAAAAGTGCATCAGGGTCTGAAGAGGAACTTGTCCGTGGAATGCTATTATGTTGGTTAAGAATGGGGGGATGAGGGGTTGGGGATTTAGCTCAGTGGTAGAGCACTTGTCTAGCAAGCGCAAGGCCCTGGGTTCGGTCCAAAGCTCCGAAAAAAGAAAAAAAAAAGAATGGGGGGATGAGACACTGTGAGGTATATACCTTTCATTTACTGTCCCCAAAGAGCCAAATGCCTTCAACTCTTCAAGAGGCGAATTTCCTGATGAGAAGATGCATACATAGTAGATATAAAGGCCAGAGAGGTGGCTCGGGTGAAGACTGAGCCTTTGCAGCCTGTCTGCACTTACTGCCTTTGCAGAGGACCTGAGTTTGGTTCCCAGCATCCCCATTAGGCTGCTCAGAATGACCTGTGACTCCAGCTCCACGGGATCCATTGCCCTCTTCTGGCCTCTAAGGGCAACTGCACTCAGGTGCACATATCCCCACACAGACACACTAAAGAAAGACAAAAGGTTTCCATCCTTTGAGCTTGTTTTATTGATATTCGTTAGTGAATGAAATCTTGTCACCGGTCTGATGCATTACAACAGGCTTTTAGGTAGTGTGGCTCAATGTTGATCACCGGTTTGCTAACTACACTATCACGACCTCTGAAGTGCCGGTTCTCACACTGGCGTTTCCAGTGCGGACAGGAGGCCCCTCTGAACATGTGACACGGTCCATCCACGCCAAGGTGGTCACCCTCCTTTGCCGTCCTACCTACTGCTTTAAAAATACATTCAAATAAAAGGGTATGTTACTTGGAGTGACTGCACACGTACACGGCAACCAGGAGAGCTGAGAACATGATGAACCAGCTCCGTCTGGAGAATAAATAGTTTGAAATAGTGGGACTGAAGTTTGCTGCTTGGGGACCTTCTCGAGCATCCTTGGTGGACATAAGGTGACCCTTGCTCGATTCAAGGACACATCTTTTGCTGGGGGAGGGGTTGTTCGTGTGATAATTTCTAGTACACAGGGTGCTACATCTTCCACAGATGTCTGGGGCAGGTGACCATGTGACACACAGATGTACAGCCATCCTCAGACAAAAGTAAATAAATAATATATACCTGGGCCGGAATCAATCTCTCTCTCTCTCTCTCTCTCTCTCTCTCTCTCTCTCTCTCTCTCTCTCTGTCACACACACACACACACACACACACACACACACACACACAGAGGCTGGAGCTGGAAGCAGAGAGGGCATCTGATTAAAATACAGCACACGTGGATAATAAATAAAAGTTCGTCACTGCACAGCTGACGGCGACCGACCCAGGTCACTCACTTGCTCCCGCTTCTTCCACTCATAAGCACCTCTGGTCTTTTCCTATGGGTGGAAATGGGGACAGTACACTTGGGGGATGGGGAGGAAACGTAATTCTAGTTTTGAAACGAGAGGACTGGAAAAAAAAATGCAGCCACAGAATGGCCACAGAGTTCTACCACACGGCCCGAGCTCCCTTCAGAGTGCAAAGGGGCCAGCAGCCATCAACCCTGACACACCCTGACCCAGGATGCACTGCGGTGTGCTATGGATTCGGCCCCTCCCCTCCACTGTGTATAGGGCTAACGGTCTTGTCCCTTTTCCCCTTGATCCTATGGTTACAGTGATAACTGGTCACATATCAACCTGGCTGTGTGACACTGGGTCCCGGAAATAAGCTATGTCATTAGCAAGTCAGCGTGTGCGCCCCTTGCATTTTGGTGTCAGAACCAAGAGAGAAACTGCCAGTACTGAGACTTCCCTGCAAATGAAAATTCTAAAAATGGAAAAGAAAAGGAAAATCAAACGAACAGAACTCGGAGGGGCCGCCTGATGGTGCGTCGTCGGAGTGTAAATACATTCTTTTCGCGTCAGGCTCTAACCCTGACAACTTGTGACAAAATGCAAGGTTAACTTCAAGTCAGAGACATGAGAAGAAGTCATGTCTAGAGAACAGACAGGCCGTCGGGGCAGGATAGTGCAGACCTTGCCTTGATGAAGCTGGGCCACCTACGACTGAAAGGACAACTCTCTGAGGGCGGGCAGCCCGGTCGGCTGTCACAGGCAAGCAAGGAGACCTGTGCCACGTGGCGGCTGCGTGTGCAACCAGACAGTCTTAGGCAGAATTCACCAGATTCCTATCCATGGGATAAGAACAGCCTTGGGAATTTCAGTGCTTCTTAAAAGTAAGGAAGAAAGGACACCACCTTCCCCTAGGTGAGCTCAGGCGCCATCCTCCCCAGAGTGTGACCTTGTAGGGTTATTACTTCCTGTGGATTGGAAGAGAGAGTCCTGTATACACACCATGTGGAGGTCCACCTCCCTCCTCGAGGCACACGGTTGATCTGTCTAGCTCAGAAGAAGCAGACCTCAGAGGAGACAAGGGTGTGAGTGCTCTGTCGGGGACAGGAGGCAGGGAGCAGATGGGGCAGCGATCCCCCAGCCTCACCGCAAGCTAGTCTGTTTGGGGAGCTTAGCACCCATTAAGATGCCAGAGGTGAGGATTACAGGAGCCCTCATCTGCACGCTGGACCCGACCATGGTGGGGAAGCTGCGATTCCGTCGGATGCCACTGGGGCACCCAAGAGGCAGTCCCTCGGGGACCAGGCCCCCAGGGACAAGAGCGTGTGCTGGCCCGGTCGGTCCACAGAGGAGAGGTCCCTGATCCTCAGTCAAGGTGGGGATGTGGGCTCGTCCTGAGTTCACCACTCTGGCCACCCCAAACCTCCTGACTTTGTCCACAAGGTTAAGGTTGGAGACAGACACGTCCGTCTGGCTCTCACTGCTCCTCACGTGCTTCTTCTCCCTCACCTCCCTCAGGATGGAGCTGGCAGGCTTGGAAGCCAGGAAGTTGTTGTAGGGAGGGCTCGTGCACTTGAACTCGAAGGAGGGCGGGGAGGCCGAGGGCGTCTGCATAGGGGAATTTGGTGGGGTGGACGGGATCACAGCCATCCTAGGGGTATAAGAGTGGAGGAGGGAGCCCCTGCCGGCTCTGTCCCAACTCTGGGGGTCGTACACAGCCGCTGAGATGCCTCGTTCCTTCAGCAACCACACCAGCCCCAGGGACGTGCTCATGGTTGTCGTGGACTCTCGGACGTTTGTGAAGGACTCGGCCAGGCTCAGTCTCCGGGGGGTGCATGGCGTGGCCACCGGCGTGGATTTCAAGTGGCTGGTGCTGCTACAAGATGGAGCTGGGGCTGAGTTAAGGCTGAAAGAAAAGGGACGGCTGGTTATGCATCAGAGTGACATGTTTGCAACAATCAGTGGCCCAGTCTCCTGCGTGGTGTGCAGAAGGGGTAGGAGAGGACACCCCCTGCTGTGCCCTGTGTGTCTGCATCTGTTCCTCATTGAGGGAGGGGGGGTCCCCTTACTGTGCTTCAAGTTAACAGGAAGCCGCATATGGTCCCTTGCGCATCCCAGAGCTTTCTGCTTCTGTACGTGAAGCAGCAGGCTCTAACGTCAGATGGCTTAGTGCTGCACATGGCTGGTAAGCAGATAATCCTGGACTTGAACCCACGTGTGAAGTGGCCCCAACTGCTATCAGGACAGGACAGGAAGCAGGCCCTTCAGCAACCAAATTACCCCCTGAAAGTCCTTTTTCCAAACCTGGACCTTCCCGAGTTAAGATGCAAACCAGGATTGTGAGCAAGAGAGCTTGTTACAGGAACTGCGAAAGAGCAGCTGAGGCACAGTGCTCAGCCTCTGCCCCTTGCTGTCCCAGCTCCCTTCTTCCCCCTGCTGTCCCAAACTCCATGGGATGCAGTGGGCTGGCCAGGGCAGGGAAAGGAAGCCACCTCTAACGTGACTGATCTGTCTAGGATCAAAGCCCACAGAGTGTTAGCCATCTGGATGACTCTGACCAGAAGTCATGCTCATCCGCCCCAGCCTGTTGACTGGAGACCTGTGGGGTCCCAGCATCTGTGATCCAGCTGGGAAAGCCACCAGGATGCAGGCAGCAGGGAGAAGTGGCAGCCTGTGCTCACGGCGCTGGCTTTCGGGGAGGTCTGCCCTGCTTCTGAGAGGGTGCAGAGGGACAAAGAAGAAGCTATTGGCACCACCGCGTGGGACCGATGTCAGTGGCTGCTGGCTCTGGGCTTCAGCTGGAGTGGCCAGCTGAGCAGTCCCCAGGACTTAAGTCAGAGTGCCCTGTCCCCAGGCTGCTCAAGGGAGGCCTAGGCACCTAGGGCAGGTACCAGCTGGAAAGAGGAAGGGAACGGAGACTGTCTGGAGAGAGCGCAGCAGTTCCTGGGATAAGAATGGAAGACTTGGCAAAAGGCACAGGAATGGATTTTGTAAACACTGATAGTTGCTAGAAGGTAAGAATGTTCTAGCCTAGAAGGATAATGGGTGTGGCCATCCCTATGAAGGTTTTCAGGGTTTTTATTTCCCCTCCTGCTTCATTTCTTCCAACCTCGGGCAAGGCAGTCCCCAGCCCCCTTATCCCTCGAAGCTCCCCTTACCCCTCACTTCCAAGGCTTTTCTGCCCCGCCCCCCATATAGCCACTTCTGGGGGAAGACATACTTGGGGCAGTCTGAGGCCTGTGGCTTCAGTCCAAAGTATACATTTAGTACTTGGCTTCACAAGGGACATCAACATTCTGTGGCTTTAAAAGCAACTTCTTCTAAACAAAGTTACAGGCCTGGAAGCCAGCATCTCCCTGGGGCAGCAAGGGACAGAAACAAAGCAAAAATCCAGGGACCCCCATTGGGTGAAACCTTCTGTTAGGACATCATTAGTGTTGACATTCAGCTGGTCTGGGGGTTTAGCTGGGTTAGGGTAATGGTCAAGGCCATGTTAACCAGGCACAACCACAGAGACACATGGAAGCCTCCATTCCCCAGGTTAGTGGTAGCCACAGTTGCACACACAGCTCCTTGGGCATGGCCCTGCAGGAGCAGGCTCCGTTGGCCGTGTGCTCACCCCCTGCCTTGCCCGTGGGCTCAGACTCTCTGCCCTATATCTCCTCTCAGCTCAACGGGGCATATGGTTGCTTCGCCGCCATCCTCACAAGACCTGTGGAGAATTATTCATAGTTTAAGGCGCTCCCAGGGGTGGCTGTCCCCTTTGAGCTGGCCCTTCACACCACCCTCCCTAACACCATCCATTAACTCTGGGATCTAGACTTTGGACTGTGTCACAAAGAACGTGTGTGTGTGTGTGTGTGTGTGTGTGTGTGTGTCTGTGTCTATGTCTGTGTCTCTGTGTGTGTCTGTGTGTGTGTCTGTGTGTGTGTCTGTGTGTGTGTCTATGTCTGTGTGTGACTGTGTGTCTGTGTGTGTGTGTGTCTGTATGTGTGTCAATGTCTGTGTGTGTGTCTATGTCTGTGTGTGACTGTGTGTCTGTGTGTTTGTGTCTGTGTCTGTGTGTGTGTGTATGTGTGTGTGTGTGTCTGTGTCTGTGTGTGTAGGGCGGCGTCACTCTTCTGTGTTGTGAGAGACCATTCTTTCTTTCCCCTGGAAGGCAAGGAGGGAAGCCAGGTGGCTGAAATCAAGTCAAACAGACCAGCATCATTCCAGCTGGTACTGGGGACAGAAACAAGCCCCACGGGGCATGCGGCTCCGCCACAGTGTTTAACACTGGCCATTAGAGTCTGGCTGTGGTGTGTGGTTCCTGGAGTCTGCTCCAGGGAGATGAAAGCCTCTACAGAGCTCGGTAACTCTACCGTGAAAGAACTCCATTCTCCGGACTCAGCCCGGGGGCCTGCAGAGATGACGGCTTCGGTCATCTAAAGAGGCCCGAAGAACTGACATTATAGCTGTGGAGAGGTTTCCCGGACCCCTACCTACCCTAGATCTGAACAAACAAGGCCTAGGCGTTCAGAAAGAAAGATGGGACTCAGAATGAGTCTACAGATGCCTATAAGAGTTTAAGCCTGTTGGGCTTGGCTCTGTGTATGCATATGAGTGGATGTGTGTGTGTGTGTGTGGTGCCAGAGGTCAACCTTAGGTATTGTTCCTTAGGCACCATCTACCTTGTGTTTGAGACAGGATAGTCTCTCTCACCAAGCAGGCTAGGCTGGCCAGCCGGCAAACTCTAGGGATCTATCCACAAGCATGTCGCACCAGACCTAGCTCTTTTTATATGAGTGTTGGCGCTCAAACTCAGGTCTCGGTGTCTGTAATTGGCTTTTTTTTTTTTTCCTTGACAAGAGTCTCACTATGTAGCCTTGGCTGTCCTAGAACTCATTACATAGACTAGGTTGGCCTCAAATACAGGGATTTAAGGCATGCGACACCACACGTGTCTTGGAATCGGCCTTTGAATGAACCTCCTGACTTTCATCATGACATCTTGTGAGAAAGGCCTGTCCTTGACTTGTCCCATTTCCACCCACTTCAGGGCCATCCACTCCAGGGCCACAGTCCCTTACCTTGGCGTGACCCGCGTGAGCTCGTCTGAAGGGTGCAGGATGCGGCAGGTGGTAAAGGTGAAAGTCGAGTTGGTCTGTGACATGCACTTCCCAGGGTGGTGCGCTAGATCAGGAGAGGAAGGAGAACAAACACATTCTTTGCGCTCACATAAACCATGACAGAAGCTAATATCCAGCAGCACCCTCCACAGGTGTGAGTAGCGACGGGCTACCTTGTCAACTGGATCTGGGCGTGGAAGTCGAGACACCAATGTTCTGGACTGGCGGTGGCCTCTCAAAAATAACCACGTTTTTGAGCACTGGTCTGCAGAGCATCGAATCCCAGCTTCCGGCCCAATCCAGACAGGGTTCCTCATCAGACTTCTTGGACCAGTAGTGGATCCAGTTCCCGGGTTATCGGGGAGTGCCAAGGAGGCCTAAATTTAGTTTTCCACCTCAGAGCTCAAATCTGCCTTGTTCCAGCATGTTTGCTGTCTGTTTCTTTACAGTGACAAGCAGATACCAATGCTCTGCCCAGAGGAAGGGGGAGTGGGCATGGCTCCTGAAAGCAGGGCATGGTTCATACAGCTCCCTTTTCTGTTCACACAAAAGGGGCTCAGGGAAGCTGGCTCCACTACTGTCCAGACACCTGAGATGATCATGGTGGGAGGTGTTCTCAGCAGCCTTAACAACAACACACAGGAGTTCCCTGGGCCCAGTCTGGTCTGGCCACACCCTCATCCCTGCCCGCTTTCATTAACACAGTCTCTTAAGACACCCATTTTCACTAAGTCTGAGGCAAGATGGCCTCCCTTGAATGCTCCAAGATGTTGTTAAGGCAGCTGATGACCAAGGTTGGAGCGAAGCAAATCAGGGTAGCATCAGGACCATGCACCAGAGAGCCAGCAAAGGAACGGGGAGAGAATTGAAGACGACATCGTGATTGTCAAGGTCATCCTAACTCATAACTTGAGCATCGAGAGGAAAAGAAATAGCGAGTGTGTGCTGTGGGGGACGGGGGGTGCGCGTCAAATCCCATGCAAGATAAAGTCATGAGACAAGGTGCCCAACCGACTGCCCAGCCCTGCAGCAACTCAGCCCCCAGAGACCTCCTGGGAAAAAGACTCCAGCTTCAGAGGCCAGAAACCCAAAGGCTATGAAGACTCAACTACAAGAGAGAATCTTCTTGCGGAAGTTTTCTCTTGGGTTTGGAAAGCAAAAAAAAAAAAAAAAAAAAAAAAAAGGAAAAAATGGATGTGAGTTAAAAACAAAACAAAACAAAAAAACAACTAAAAAAAGACAAAGGAGGGGCTGGGGATTTAGCTCAGTGGTAGAGCGCTTACCTAGGAAGCGCAAGGCCCTGGGTTCGGTCCCCAGCTCTGGAAAAAAAAGAACCAAAAAAAAAAAAAAAAAAAAAAGACAAAGGATTGATACGGAGTCGGCTGGAGACACACCACAGGGGGTGTCTGGAAGAGAAGGGGGACCTTGGCGGTGTGACCCAGCTCTCTGTCCCTTGAGGGCCGGGTGACACCTGGAGTGGCAGCCAGTATTGGGACCACAAACAGAGGCTTAGCGGGAGGCACAGAAGGACACACAAGCAAATGAAGCACGGGGACTGCCTCTGTGAACCATGGCGTTAGCACTGGGTGCGAGCGGTGGTCCCCGAGCTCGGGTAACCGAGAAGATGCTGCGGGGTGCCAACAAAAGAAAGACCCAAGCTATGAGGAGAAGGTCAGCCGGACAATCACAAGTCCTGGACAGCAACAAAGTCCAGGAACAAAACCAACAGGAAGCCTGAGAGGAGGTTATTGGGAAAGACAGAGAAGGGGAAGGAGCAGGCAGATCATTAAGACACATGGTAGTAGGAGGGAACGCTAAAAATATTAACCCAACAAGGCAAGGCAGGATTAGAATTAGAAGTGCAGCCCCATCTGGACGCAAGGCCAGAATGCGAAGCCGCCCCTCCCCGGCCCATTAGGTATGCAATCTCCAGGGAGGACATTTTAGAGATGGGGTTGAATCATCAGAAGGAAAACCCATCACATCCAAATGGGTTTGGGAGATAGGAAAAGGCTGCTAAAAATCCACACACCCCCTCACTCCCCAGGAACAAAATGGACAGCTCTGAAGACCAAGAGGATTGATTGTCTAAAGAGCCAAAGCCAGAGAGATTCGGCCCCTCCACAATACCACTGGGATGCCTGGGTGCTCGAACTCTCGGTGTCACCACGGACTGCCGGGACGCAGCTGTGCCTCCCTTCCTTGGGACACAATACAGAGACAGTGAGTTTCACTGGGAAGAGCTCTCCAGAAGCCCCTCCTGTTTGCCCCAGAGAAGCAAAACATTGAATCCTCAAGCCACCGGCTTCTGGGAAGAGACCAAGCTTTGAAAGCAAGAGACACGAAAACACCCTTAGCAGAGCTGGGGCTTGGGTTCAAATCCGGAGTCACCGAGACCATGCTGCACACCGAAGCGTAACGCCCAGCTCAGCTGCAAGTTCAAAAATGGTGTTTACCTCACAGGCCTCGGTTTGAGGGTACAAAGGGCGGGGTTCCTTGGAATGGCTACTCCAACTTCCTGCTGAAGTCCTTATTCTTGTCTGAGCCTGACTTGGAGGGCTTCCAGCTGGAGAGACGGACACTGCACTTGATCACAGCCTAAGGCTGCGTGGCAGGTGTCAAGCAGGTTCGAGGCCATTGTTACTAAGCCAGCCAGGCACTTCCAGAGGTTCTGTCCTGAGCTAATTTGGGCTCTGTGCTCAGTAAGACGAGAGCCCACTCTGTTTGGGTTGCCTGACCACTAGAAATGTGCTGATAGTTTTTATATAGAAGTGGATTTTTCTTTAATTTAACAACCCTAATCCTTACGTTTAGTTCTTCCTTCTCCTGGTGCTGATGCCAAGCACTGGCTAAGTTTTAAAATCAACTAAACCTTGGTTACCAGAGACCTACAGGGGTGAAGCACAGCAGAGTAGTGTACCACAGGCAAACGCTCCCTCTGGCCAGCTGTGTTGGAAGGCGCGGGAAGGGTGGGGCCCACTCTGCTCCAGATGTAGCCTGAGTGCTTCTGCTCGGAGTGAAGGCATCTGGGAAATAACACCTCCCGTTTGCCTATGGCTAGGACCCACGGTGGGTCACCCCTGACACATCCCTAAGTCTCCAACAGAGTTGGGGGATGTCTACATTAACCAGGGGGCTGCTGTCCTACAGAGGGTGTAGGCTTCCCAGGATAAAGTGCTAAGAGGAGAGGGATCATGGCAGGACTCAGATGCTCTGTTAAGCTCAGGAGCCCTACGGGGACTGACGGATGTTGGGACTCTGCCCACTTGGGCAGCCATGTCTGGACACATGTTTCATGAAGCCCTTTCTATTCTCTATCCTCTGTGGGCCAGGGCAAGCTGGCATGTGCTGGAGTAACCACTTTCCTCTCTGAATGACACCCTAGAAGCCAATCTTAAAAGGACCATCCCAGGGGGCTGCTCAGAGGCACTGAAGCCTGTTGCTGCAGCTGGAGTCTTGAGAGGCGACATAAACTGAGGCTGTGAGGAGATGCTGGCCCTGCCACACAAGACAGGGGCTCGTGTGTCCCAGGAGACCCAGCGCTTACTTATGTACCCAAGGATGACCTTGAACATCCGATCTTCCTGACTCTGCCTCCCAAGTGTTAGGATTATAGGCGTACACCACTCCTGGTCTATACGGTGCCAGGGCTCCTGCACACTGAACAAGTGTTCTACCCGCGGCCGAACCGCGTCTTCAGCCCAAGCTATGTAAGATCACATGAATAATTTCTAAAAATGTCAAAAAAATGTCCAAATGTATCTGAAAATCTTGAAAAAGGGCCTAGTGGCAGGACTGAGTGGGACACAGTGAGGGAGAAGAGCTTGCTCCCTCGGGGCACCCGCTGTGTGACTGACTGAGCAGAAGCAAGGGTTCGCTGGGTGGGCCTCCTCTTTTCTGTGGCAGGCCGTCCCTTTTACTCCTTTTGCTTCTGAGCACAGCTTGGATCTCTGTGTTGGTTAAGAGGTGGCAGAAAGCTATTTCCTGGCTTCTGCCTCTGGCATCCTGGGGCTAAAGATACAGGAGACGTTCAGAGGCCTGTTTTAAATGAGTGCGGTTTTCACAGACTACACTGGTGCCAGGATCTTGGGCCCAGTTGTGAGCCGTGCGCACTGCAGGGGACAGAGGTGGATATGGCCCCGGGGTCTGCATGGGCCAGGCTCGGGGGTTTGTGAGTGACAGATAAGCCAACCTTTCAGTTCGTCTCTGCTGCCAGGCTAAATCCCGTCTTTCCTTCCACTTTGAATCTTCAGGAGAATTTAACTGAGCTAAACTCTAGCGAATTCCACCAACCAGCTACCCATTGAGCTTAATCAACCTTTTCCCACATTCGGGTTGTCCCCGGCCGTAAACTAAAATACAGAGTTCTGGCAGGACCGTGTGGGGACTATCCTGAATAATGTGCTTCCTATGTAAATCCAGAACATAAACAAGTGTTAAAATGAAGTAAAACTATGACCTAAGAGTTATTTTCAACAGTCCATTTTAATCTTCTGGATAATTTAACAACACAGCAACGTGGGACCACCCTTCTTCAGACATGGGATTAAAAAGAAAAATATCAAATGGTGCTTCAAAAGTCACATTCGAACACGCTAATGAAACCATCTGCGAAATGGATCTTCCCAGTCTTCAGCGCTGCTCAGGATCAGCTGTAATTGTAATTACCTTCTGACTCAAACTTCCTGCCTCTGACACTTTCCCTAGGGACAAAGCAGCTCCTGGGAGCTGAGGGACCAGGCCATGGGACAGAGGTGTTTCCACAGAGACTCGCCAGCCTTTAACCCACCCCCTCCCAGGACCGTGCATGAAAAGCCTTTAGGGTTTCCAGTGTGACTCGATATGTCGGAGACTTAGACTTCTACTCCTAACAGCAGAATGGTTCGGTCACTCATGGGAGGAAAGGAGCTATCTCGCTCTGCTTCCAAGCCATCACATGGCTCTGCGTACCCTCCCCCTGCATGGTGTTTCCAGAGAAGAGCTTCCCTGGGGAAACAAGCTCAATGGGGGCGCCTCTCCTGAATGCACACCTGGAGTCCGATCCTTTACAAATTCTGTTCTACGTGTGCTTGGCTCTCCTCAAATCAAGTTGTTGGGTGAATGTCCCACCAGGCCCAGCAAGAGGTGGGACAATAGGACAGAGGGTTGCTGTTATATATATAGGACCCACAGAGGCTGGGCCTCACAGCCAGGACTCTCGCCCTTTGACCTCTCATAGCAGCTCTTGGTCCAATGAGTTTTATTCTTTCTGAACGACTTTCCCAAGATGCACCTGGGGGAGCGGTTTGTCCTCCAACTTCCAGGATTGGCATTCCAGCTAGGAGGGATATATGTGACCTTTGACACCTATTCTGGTAGCCATGGAAGTCAGCCAGACACGAGTATGGGGCTCTCCGCCTACAGAAGGGCCCAGTGCTGATGATAAAGGGAGATTTGAAACTGCAGGCTGCTGTCCTGTCCCCCCACCTCAGTTTCCTGGGAATTATAAGTCTATCCCGCCAGGCCTAATTGAGTTCTCACTTCCTCTGCATCACCAGGTAACTTACTTCTAAAAACTCAAAACATAAATTCTGTGATGGCACTGCCCAGGTTGGCATAGTCCAGGTCAAGCCCCTTGACCATGGCTGCTTGTATTTCAACTGGGAATACAGGACATCAATTCCCAGCTTCATTCTACCTTGGATTTCACAGCAAGTCAAGTGCCGGGGCCTGTAAAAACTATGAGGCAAAAAGGGGAACATCCTCTCCTTGCATGTAGTGACCCAGGATGTCCCAAGGAGGATGGCATGAGGCCGTTCATTTCTCCTTACACCTGAGCCCCAGCCCAGTGAGCTAAGAGCTCCAGAAAGCAGATGAAACATCTGGATAAGCAGTAAACACATGACTCCCCAGAGGTGCTGGGAGCCCCGAGCATAAACTTTCCATCCCTATGGTCACACTGCGTTTACCCGCAGGTGGAACGAAGGCTAGCCAGCACACCTAGCATCCTCCTTGTAAGAGCTGAATGACACCTCTTAGTGTGTACCAGGTTAAAGAGGGTCATGAAACACTTAAATAACACACGCGCCTTCTCTGAGGCTAAGCCACGTCATAGCCGACATGCTTCCAAGAATTCTGACCACTCCCTGCATGTCCTGCACATATGCACATCCTAGGGCCAGTCTCTCCGTCATCACTTCCCTAAGACTGCTCAGCTTGCTCAGGCTGGAAGTCCAGAGAGGACGTGGGAGACAGACCATCAGATTCGGGGTAGGATGGCCATAACAGAACCCAGGTGTACCTGTTCTCAGGGCCCCATAGTCCCACTTTTTAGCAGCCTCTCCTGCTCCCACTTGCAGGGCCCTAGAGCTCCACAGTGGGCAGAGGGACCCACTTGTCACAAGTGGAGGATTTGGTCTCTGTTTTCAAAACAGGACCTGACAATGGGGAAGCTTTTTCCTGTCATCCACACAGACGAGCGGAAGCTACAGACACAGAGTTACTACGGGTGGTGCCAGGAACAGAGATGAGCATGGCCCAGAGCTCTGCCTCCGGTAAAGGTGTCAGGTTCACAGGACTAATTGAGGTGCCCTCACCAGACCCCTCCTCCTCCTCCTCCTCCTCCTCCAGGCCCGCTTGCTCTGGTGGCTGGTGCATCTCCTCTGGGGAAGCCTGAGGCTGGCTGGAGTAACTTCTGCTGCCTGAGACAGTCACGTGTGCTCGAGACCTCTCACCTGAGGTCTCCATGTGCTGAATTGGTGTGGAGGTAGCTAGGCCCGCCAGAGAAATGTGGTCACCTGTGTCATCTTCCTCAAAGTCGTTAAGGCAGTACACTTCATCCAGGTCAACGTCCAAAGTCCGGAAGCCCTTGGTGACCACACCAGGGCGGGGGTCCAGGATGCCCCCGAGGTGAGGCTGGGCCAATTGCTGCCAATGGTGAAGTGTGGCTGAACCTTGTTGGGAGAAAAGAGAGGGGTCGATACAGGGAGAAGGCAGGGTTAGGATGTCAGCTAGAGTCAATGTTTCCCACCCTCAGAGAGCTCAACGTGAACACCTGAGCTTGCACAGGACTGTGAGAGGGACTGAGGGCACCTGAGCTTGCAAAGGATTATGGGAGGGACTGGAGTCACCTGAGCTTGCATAGGACTGACTGTGGGAGGGACTGGGGTAGAGCTGGCTTGACCCAACTGGACAACAGTGTGTCCCTGTCACACCAGGAAGGAAAGGCACTGTAAAGAACCAATACTTTCCAAAGTAAAATTATGTTATATACTGTGTGCCAACGATGTCTGGTAACAAAGTATTTTAAACCACCTGATGCTAACCCCCAAATTTATTATCCCTTTGCTGACAGAAGAGGGTAAAATGGTGAGGGCCACAGGAAACAACACAAGAACAACCAGGGATCAAGAAGCAACTGGATGCTCAGGTACAAGGTTGCTGACTCCCACACCAGACCCACCTGCAAACAGAAGCTATGGAGGGAGAGCAGAGGAGCCCGGAGGTGAGGATGCAAAGTAATAAGCCACAGGAGCCTAGAGCAGAGGTGCCATCTCAGGGTGACACCAGACCCTAGGACTCAGGTGTCAGCCTGAGGGTTTGTAATAACACCGGAGTGTGTCCCTGATGACCTCGTGTGTCCTAGGTGCTCTACCAAGAAAGGTGTCACAAGGCCAGGAGTGTCTGAGAGCCTGGAGGAGGAGCTACGTGGCTTCTCAGTGAGTGTGCTGTGGTGCTCCATTCTCTGCCCAAACCTCGGGTGGCCAGTCACGCCTTGCAGGATAACACCATCTGGCAGAAGGCCCAGGAGGCTGGGACCCACAGCCCTCTTCTACAGACCCAGAAGACACTCAAATGTACAGGGCCACAAATAAACAGACCTCATGCTGCAGACAGAGACGCTTAGAGAGGCCCTCAGAGAGAGGAGACTGCCTGCACCGCGGCTCACAGCACCTAGGGCTCCTTGCTAGCTGAGTCAAAACCCTGCGATAGGGAGTGCGGGGAGGGCTGTGAGAAGCAGCAGCCTTGTAAGCTAAGAGGAGAGACAGAATGGTGGGTGGGGTGGGAGAGGCTAGGGTGGGTGAGGGGTGGTCCCGGCCAGACACCCGGGTAAGGGATGACATAGAGGTCTTAGAAGGATTCTGAAAATGAACTACTCCAATTTTGCTTAAAAATAAAAAGAGAAAAAAAAAATTAACACACTGTGAACCCTAATACCCTCCGCCCAGGGGTCCACACCAGGTTTAGGGACACATGTTACATCCTCCTTGATAGATTCGAGTCTACTGAAAGGGGAAGGAAAAAGAAATACTTTCTATCCGCAAAAGGGATGGAATCCACACCTATAAGGATTTCCTAACAGGTCCTCAACTTGGGACAAAGCGCTGGTATTTTTGTGGCCACAACTGTGGGAGAAGACAAGGCTGCTAGCGCCACCCAGTGGCAGAGGTCAGTGTGGCGCTCTGCACCCCTGTGATGCTCTGGGGCCCCACAGGCAGAAGCCTCAGCCACTGTCCACAGAGGGAAATGCACACCAGGGGACGTGCAGTCATCTGTGAGATCCTGCGCTCCAAGGTGCCACACACAACTGTCTCATAAGGCTAGCTCGTGCCGGACACGGCAGTGTCTCTGTGGTCTACCCCCATGGCCTTGACAGAGGGTAGGAGGAACAGGCAAAAGCACTTTTAGTCTGTACTCGGCTGTCCTGGAGCTCGCTCTGGAGCCGAGGCTGGCCTCGAACTCAGAGATCTGCCTGCCTCTGCCTCCCAGTGTTGGTGTGAGCTGCATTCTAACTTTGCGCATTATCTTCAGGGCACATGTGAGTGGCCCTGCACACATACATCGTAAGGATTTCTTTGACCTGGCTGCAATCCAAGTGGGATGTGGGAGGAACTCAAGACATGGTAGCCATAGTGTGAGCTAGATCGCCACCACACAGAGACCCAGTACAGGAAGAAGTAACATGGGAATGCAGCAGCGCCGTGAAACAGGCTAACTCCGACCGGAGTGGGGAGACTAAACTATGCAATGACTGGCTGCTTCTGTTTCCTCTCCCTGTATAATTTTTCTGGTGGGGATGAGGTGAAAAGCAGATCTCCGGTGGGTTAACCCTTTGTCTTCTCCACTAACAGAAGACAGCCTGGAGACTCCACCCTGCCTCTGTTCACTGACATTTGAAATGATGGCGTATGAGCTCCACATTCCGATAAAAACTAACTGTGCTCTATACGTAAGCACTGCTGTGCACTCCTCCAACTTCCTAGTAGGGAGTGTCACTCACTAAGCTAAGTGGCTAAAGGTAAGTGGATCGGAACACAAGAGCTTGGGACAGAGTGGGCTCAGTGGTAGCAGGGGCTGGACACCAGCTATATAGATGGTGCCAGTGACCCACAGCAGAACTTCCAGGTGGGTGTCCAGGGCCCAGCAGGAGGGCCAGACACTCGTGCATTGAGGGATCCTCTGTCACCTGTGACAGTCCCAATCACACTGTCCATGTGCTTCCTCACAGAAGGTCATGGGGAGAGCCTGGCAGAAGCCATCATCAAGGCCTACGGGATACTGTTTTACCAGCACTCACTCAATGTGGGCTGCACCACACACCTGACTCCTTTAGTTTCAGGACTCCCGGTTGTCTCTGTTCCTCACACTGCATGTGGGAAAGAGACACTCACTTGCCAGAGGTTGCATTAGAGCGAGCAACCCATCTGGGATTAAAATGGCCGCCACCTCTGGCACCCATCCCTGGAAGCACTCGGCAGAGGATGCTTCCCACAGGTGAGCCTCAGGAACGCAGCAAGTCGGGTGTTTTCAATTCCACAGACCCAGAAGCTATCTCAGCCTTAGCTATGGTTTTTGGCACATCAACAGTGAGCCATCAACAGTGAGCCTCAAGAATACTTTCTCCCTGGCTGGTTCTGAGGCATTGTGTAGAAGCCCAGACCCTGACACATCCAAGCCCCAAGCCCTTCTATAGGAATTCCACCCATCTCCTGGCTGGCTGGCTGAAATCCTTTCTTTGATATGGAGGGCAAACATGACCGTGAAGGCCACCTTACCAGAGCTGAACACAAGTGCCTTACCTTGTCCTTTCTCTCTGTCTCACTCTCCTACCCGGCCTCATTCTCTTGTCCAACAGGAAGCAGGATATGACTACCACACTCCTCCCACCCACCTGAGAAAGGGCAGAACACAGAAGGCCTACTGCCTGCCTCAATCTTTCAAGATCTCTCTCTCTCTCTGTGTCTGTCTGTCTGTCTGTCTGTCTGTCTGTCTCTCTCTCTCTCTCTCTCTCTCTCTGTCCCCCACCCCTCTCCCTCTCCCTCTCCTTCTCCCTCTCTCTCATCTTGAATATTCCGTTCTTGCTTAACCTTGAAAGGCCTGGTGAAAATGAGAGAGCGTTCATCACACCTAGCTCCACCGGGTTGGCTGGGTGACACATGAGGAGGTGGCAGGACAGCTGGCATGGAGAAGGAGATAGACAGAGGACACTGTTGGCTTCTACAATGTTCCCAGACAATGGCCTCCAGGGACCTCACCCCAGGTGCCTTTCCCTGGACTACTGGAGATCAAGGGCATCCTGTCAGTGTCTCACTGGGCCAAATGAGAACATGACCCCAGCGTAATGACCGCCCAGGTCTCAACGGTGGTAACTGCGCACTACAGACCGTGGTGGCTGAATCCGGACAGGTCAGACACTCTTGTTTGACAGCTAATTTGCCTATGTGAGAGATAAGACGGCTTAAGAGAAAGGCTAACTCTCCCGCACAGGACGGTGTTGAGAAGACAACTCTGCTCCCGCCCTCTCTCAGAGGAAACACGGAAGCATGGATATCCACTGTGGAGGGGAAGGAAGAAAGAAAATCAGTCGTCTTTTGAGCAGCTGAGGAAGAAGTCTGAGACACACAAAATGAAGCCAAAAGGATCCTTATCACAGGGGTGTGTTACAAGTCACAGTGATAAGAAGGACTTTTTAATGGTTAACTCAAGTTCTTGGGGAGGAGAGTGGTGCCAGAGGCAAAATTCATCTTACGGATGAGTGGGGGTCTCCTCTGACTCTCATCATAAAAACACTGCCACCCAGGGTGCAAAGTCAGAGAAACAGAGATGAACTGGTCAAAATAAAAGTTTCAAAATCTCATCCCGCAATGCACTTGAAAGATGAGCCCAGAACGTAATGTGGGTGATGAACACAATATAATATAATAATATAATAATAATATAATATAATATAATAATGTGGGTGATGTAACACAGGTGACCCAAGGGACACAACAAACGCATGAGAAGCAGAGAGATGGTGTCTAGCGGCCTTTGAGAGACAAAAGAAGAAAAGAAAAGAAAGTCAGAAATAAAATTGCAGAAATGGAAGGTTTTATTGAAAGGAAACCAGATAAATCGCAGGTCAGAAAACAATCCCCAAGATTACAACTGAATAAACAAAATAAAAAGGAGAGAGCCTCCCTGCCCTGAAAACGAAGAAGGACCAACATACAAACCGTAATCATTAAAATGAAAACAGAAAGAAGGAAAAGAATCCTTCCTCTTTCTTTGGAAATGCAGGGACCGTGGCACACGCAGGTTGCCTGCTCGGTAAGGCTGACGCGGACCCCACAGCAGCAAAAGCAGGGGCTCATGGGATGAAAACAATTATTCGCTCTCTTTAAGCACAGAGCGCAAGTTTGTTGTGACAGAGACTATCCGTGGCACTGAAACGTTATGAGTGTGGAGTGCAACTAGATTAAAGCATCAACCGTGTTCCCGAGAAGGGCCAAGGATAAAAGCTCAGAAGAGGGCAGACCTACAGATGTCTGACTTTACATCAAAAATATACTACGTTGTTCTAAAGTAGGTCTTCCAAATCACACGGGCTTCAAACCAAAGTGGGGACCGGGGGCAGGACAAACACAACGCACACTGGGTGCTCCTGACAAGGCAGAGGGAGAGAGGAAACAGTGAGGTCTTCTAGGAACTCAGTTTCTGAGCAGCCCCTCCCAGTACTATGGGTGGGGTGGGTGTCAGTGGAGTCTGAACGGCTGACCTCCATCTCTCTCTCCCTCTTTCCTCTCTACACTGGAGATTGCAGGGGGCCTGACTCTCGGCAAAGCACACCTCCAGAAAGCCTCTCTATGAAGAACAGACTGGAACACGTGATCACACACAACACTTCCACATGCCTGGGGCGGGGGTCACAATGCTCGATTTGACAATAAAATCTATGAGGAGCCAACAGATTCCTTCCCCTCCCGTCTCAGACCCCTGGGTTATCCAGAAGCAGCTTGTTGTCACACAGCTACCGTGGAGGGTCTGAAGCTGTGTGGCTGCCACTAGGCTTGGGTCTTAAGGCACTAAGGACAAAAGTAAGAGACCTACAGGCCACCTGCAGGTTTCGCCCAAGAGTGTACTGCTCAAGCCATGACAGAGACTGCAGAAACAGAGGCCGCCTCAGAGGAACTCAAACCAACAGCGTGGGTGGCTATCCCGAAAGAAAAATGAATAGGTAGGACACCGGTGGCTGGCCTTCCTGTGGTGGATCAGGGCCCAGAGAGAGTCGCAGAGGAGGACAGAGAGGGGCCGAGGCCCCTGGTGGTCACCTTCGAGTGGCTTCACGATCTGCAGCTTCTCGGGCAGGTAGGAGCGGCTGCTGAAGGACATGCCAGAGAAGCCCGTGAACTCGGAGAAGCGTGAGTGTGTGCCCAGGGACATGATGCTCTCGGTGGGCGTGAGCGAGCCACTGTGCAGCTCTCCCTTCTCAGCCAGCTCTCGCAGCTTCCTCTCCTGCTCCTCCTCGAAGAACCTCCGCTCAGATAGGTAGTTCTCTCGGCGCAGGGATAGCCGCCTAAGTGCCGTCTCCAGGTCATGGGAGCCTGGTGTGCCTGGTGTGCCCGGCTTCTTATTGTGCTCCTCATTCCTGCAGAAGACAGGGGGTAAGTACCTACAGCCAGCAAAGGGCACGGAGAACCCCCAGGGCAAAGAGACGGGAGATGGTCTGAGGAGACCAGGGCCAGCCACTGAAGGAGTTGTCTCTGTGGGTCTCAACTGACTATTCTTAGAGGCTGGTGGTCGTACCGGGACGGGCTGAAAATTTGCAAAAATGTGTTCTCATAAGCATTCTCCCTCCAGGTTACTCTGGAAGAAACCTTTTGCAGATGGCTGCACCTAGGCCCCAAAGGGGAACTGAGTCAAAAACCTCTTGTCTCTTAAAAGGAAGGTTCTGTGTTCTCAGTTCTGAATGAAACCTGCTCTGATCTTGGAGAACCCCTCTGATGGCTTGGCTGGTCCAAAGTATCTGTTTTAGTGGGTCAGAGGGACAGGGTGCACAGGTGGATGATGGGATTGGGCGCTGGGGTTCTAAAGAGGAACTGGCCATAACCAGGGAGAACACACAACTGACAGCCCCCTACATTCCACCTTCTGAAGCAAATCAGGGAGCCTGAGATCTCCTCGTGCTTCCCAGCATCCAGGTTCCGGGGGGGTGGAGGTGAGGGGACGACAGCGATGATTTGAGGGAAGAATCTGTGAGTTCTCCCTCCATGATGTTATGGTAAATAAAGCACGCCATGAGCATCGACTTGAGATAGTGCTTCAGAAAAGGCCAGTGTCATCGTGGATAAGGTGGGTAACTGGGATGCGGCAGCCCTCATCCGCCTCTCTCTGATGGTGACCGAGCCCACGTTCAAGGTGCACCTCCCCTCCCCTCCCACTGCTCACCCCAGGTCGGCTGCCTCAGTTTCCAGGAGGATGCTGTTGGTTTTGTTATCGAGGACCACGTTGCTGACATCGCTGCCGTAGAAGCTGGAACGGGGGGTGCTGACGCAGCTGGACAGGAGGGAGTTCATGGCTGAAGACTGGTTGGAGCCCGGGATGTTCATGGGGGAAGGGGTTAGCGATCTCTGCTTGACCACTTGATTGACATTTCTCACCGTCTCAAAGACACGCTTCTGGTGGCTGGGGAGGGCACAGCAGCCATGAGACAGCCTATCAGGAAGAACCTGGAGCTAACCCCTCCACAGATGCCTACCGTGAGTGGCCTGTTGTCTAGGGGACTCACAAGCTCCTTGGGGTGCAGGGAACCTCCACCATAGTATGCTGACCCCAGCCGAATCTAAGCTTTGGGAGCACAGCTCAGTACTAGGTTCGGCTAGCCCAAGAGACGCTGTCCATCACAGCCTGAGGCCTGGGCTAGGAACGATGGTGCTCAGTTGCTGCTTTATCCTTGGCAGGCTCGCTTCTTTCAGACTTACAATGAGAGCTGAGGGAGGGCCGTGCTCGCCCACAGACCTTTGTACGTGTAACCATTCACATAAACTAAAACAGCAAAGCCCCACGTCAGTCTGAAGTGTCTACCTTGAGATGATAAAACCCCAATGGGCTATTCTTAGAAGCTGCTGTTTCTAAGCACTGGACCCACGGTCTGATTTCTCCCTTTTAAGGAGAGAAGGGTGGACCTATTTCTGGGCCGTCTGCTTCCTCTAGGAATACACACACACCAAAGTCACCAGGATACTAGTCACTTGGGAGGAAACGTGGTCCCCAGAGCTCTCAGTGTTCTGTGGAGGTCAAGCCGGGACCTGCTTGGAGGGGAAAGACCACAGGAGTACCCAGGGGATCAGAATGCTGGCTCACGGCACTTTCTTTCCTTAGCAAACATGAAAACGTTTTAAGGTAACTCTTTCTGTTAAGGGCAAAGGTAAGATGAACTTCCCACTCCCTGGAAGTTCATCAAGTGACCGCCTTTGTTGGTTTGGGTTGTTTGGGACTCACACATCTCAGCTGCAGAGGTGGCCTTGAACGTCTAGGCCTCCTTCCTCCACTTTACCCGGTGGCATTACGAGGGCCACAACTCAGGGCCGCCTGCATGCTAGGAAACTACTCTACCCGCTGACTTGTAGCCCCAGCCTTATGAGAAATGTCACTGCATAGTTTACGTCCCTTGACCTGTCAGGGAAGGACCTTGTTGGGGTCTAAGGTCCACACGCGCTAGGTAATGAGCACCAGTTCTGGGTCAGTTTGAGGAGACTTGAAATATAAAAGCCACGCGGCCATACGTGATGTCTGGGGACTCCGGCTCTTCCAGCTGCAGCTCCTTGCGCATGGTTCCCTCGATTTCGGCAGCCAAGGAGTCCTGGGGAAAGACAGAAGGCGTGTGTGGACTGAGCAGGAGCTGGAGGCTTCCGTTTCTGGATGAGGTCTGAGGCCAGAAGGGAGGAGAAACAGGGACCAAGCAGCCTCCAGACTTCGTGCCATACAACTCAAGGCTAAACGCATTCCCTGTGGAGAGAGGATCTGGCAAGCCATGGCCAGGGCAGCTTCTGAGCTGAGCACACAGCACCTCTGGGTGTGCGTGAACAGTCCCTAACTCTCACGTAGCTGAGTGTCTGACAGCAAGGCACCCTTGGCCAAACTACAAAGCTAACACTGTGGCTATGATGTGGGATGGAGGACTTGCGGACACAGGAAAGTGTGTTCATAACAGTGGGGACAAGTACAAATGTCTCTAAGCTTCCGGAAGATCCCACACAGTCCTGTGGCCCCCTTAAACTCCTGACAGGATCCCGTCTCCACCTCCTATGTCACACTACGAATGCAGATTACCCATGGGCACCACCAGATCCAGCTTTTCCTGTGGTCTGTCAGGCTTGCACATCTGGTGTTTTTACGTGCTGAGCCATCTCCCCAGCCTGGCTTTGCATGGCAGTGTTAATGCCTTGGCCGTTCTCCTCTAAGTTACCCAGTAAACTCACCGGCTCACCAAGCTAGACTTGGGTAGAACTGTTTATGTGGGCTATCTGTTTGGGGTGACTAGAAACTGCCTTCTCTGTCTGGGGTGAATAGAAACAGACTTCTTAGGAAAAGTATCTCTGCAAGAGATTCCTCCCTCAATCCCCTTCTCAGCTGCTGAGACGGCTCAGGGAGTGCAGATCAGATCCCTGGGACCCAGAGAACTGACTCCATCCACAAAGTTGTCCCCTGACCTCCACACATGCATTGGCTCCAATCACACAAACAAACACAATAATAAATAAACATTTTAAAAATTAAAACAACTCTTTTCCTGCCTCAGAGAAAATCTGTTATTATGATAGTCGATTGGAGCAAAGCCAGGACCCACAGGAGCTCTTGGGGACTTGTTCACCGGCTGTCTGTCATCCATGTCCAGCCGCTGCCTGGTGGCTACATCTCTACACTGTCTTGCACTAAGATGCGTGGTGCTGCAGGACACCGCTAATGTGTGGTCCCAGCTTAGGGAAGCAATGGTCTGCTAGAACACACAGTGAGCACACTCACTTCCTTCTAAGTAGATATCACAGGGGAACGACTGGAGATTAGACCGGGAACCCCCTTGGTCCTTCATCAAAGCCCTTCAGAGCCCTGACAGCCAATAAGCAGCGCCGATGGGACTAACGAAATAAGATCACGGGGAAACACTACTTTTAAAAAAGTTGATTCAATGGCTCAGTGGTTAAGAGCACTGACTGCTCTTCCAGAGGTCCTGAGTTCAATTCCCAGCAACCACATGTGGCTCACAACCATCTGACACCCTCTTCTGAAGATGGAGTGTAGTTATATTATAATAAATAAATCTTTAAAAAGAAAGTTGATTCAAATTCCTGACACCAACAGAAAGGTTAATAAACACACAAAGAACCAGGAGGAATTCAGGCTCTTTAAGACATGGGTAATAGCAGCCCAGAAGTAACATCTAACTAAACCGAGTTCCTTGTAAAATTATCTCTTAACAGCAGTAGGGAGAACAGCCGATAAAGGGCCAAGTCCCGCTTGCTTAGGGAATCAGGAAGCCGCCAGCTGACAGGTCCTGGTGCAAAATTTAAAGACGCAGCTCACAGGAAAGACTAGGGCCAGGGGTCAGAAAGGGACACGAAGCCCCGGGTGCTAATGGCTGACAATGGTCTGGGGGAGAGCGGGGCACAGGAGAACCCACTCACCATGGGGAACAGGCCCAGGGAGTGGTAGCGCCGGGATGTGGGCATCGTCTTGTTCCGCAGGTTCTTCAGTTCCTCCTGAGCCTCATGAAGCATCTCCATGCATTCGGCGTACTTATCCTCCAGCTCTCGAAGCTTCGGGGAGAGGCGGAGGGTCAGGCCCGCACAGCGCCAGTGAGCACACCCACCAGCCCTCCCGCCTGAGAGGCAGAACCTGCCGCCCTGAGGGCCCACAGCCAAGCGGGCTGGATCCACGGGCTGGCTTTTCCCTTCACTTGGGGAAGGCTTGCAGATTCAGAAAGCTGCGGAAACGTTCACAGTGGGCAAGCCAAACAAGCGCCCAGACGAAACACTAAAGGGGTTAAGTGGCAAATCCGCAGCCTCTTCTCTAGCTGCATCTTCCACTTTTGTTTGATATGGGGTCTCTCTTTGTAGCCTAGGCTGGTCTTAAACTCATAGCCATCCTCCTACCTCAGCCACTTGTACACTGGGATTATAGGCATGCTCCCCAATGCCCGGATTCAAGTCGTATCTTCGAACAGGCTCTTTAACAAGCCCATGGAATATCTTGTTCACCTACCTGTTGTCTATCGGGAGCTAGAATATGTCAAGCCCTGAGCTGGTACTGAATCCAGCCTCCTTATGCTTACAGCAAACACCAGAGGCTGTAGGCACAGAGCCTGGGCAAAGTAATACTATTCTAATTCAACAGGAAAATGTTTATCATGAGGGGAATGACTTAGGCCTAGGGGGAGCACCTTCATGGGAACCTGAGGCCCGAGAGAGTTCAGGCAGGGACACCCACCTCGGCTGTGAGTTGGCGCTGCGCATCCTTGGCAGCGCCCAGGTGCTGGACAAGTTCTTCATTTTCCACCGCACACTAAACATGGCAAAGACAAGTCACCTCTGATAAGACACTCAGGAGCCCAAACTTTCCCCTCTGGTCAGCTGACTGTGAGGAGCTCAGCACCTGTCTACAGAGGACCGTGCACCCCATGCTGCAGCACAGCACTGCCTTTCAGACAACTAAAAAGACAGACACACTTCTAACCAATGTTTTCATTTGTGTGCGTGTGTGTGCGCACGCGCGCGTGCATGTGTAAATGTGTGTAAATGTATGCGTGTAAATGTGTGTGTAAATGTGTGTGTGCATGTATGTGAGTAAATATGTATGTGTGTGGATGTATACATGTGTATAAATGTGTATGAATGTGTGTAAATGTGTGTGTATGTATATGTGTATGTGTGAGCATGTATGTGAGAGAATGTGTATACGTGTATGAGTGTGTGAGTGCGTGTATGTGAGTGTATGTATGAGTATGTGTGTGTATGTGTGTGTATATGACAGCATGTGTGTGAGATAATGTGTATGAGTGTATATGAGTATGTGCTGTGTGTATATATGAATGTGTATGTGTGAGTATGGGTATGTGTGAATATGTGAGTGTGTGTATGTATATGTGTGTATGAGTGTGTGTGAGCATGTGTGAGAGAATGTGTATGAGTATGTGCTGTGTGTATATATGAATGTGTATGTGTGAGTATGGGTATGTGTGAATATGTGAGTATGTGTATGTATATGTGTGTATGAGTGTGTGTGAGCATGTGTGAGAGAATGTGTATGAGTGTGTGTGTGTGAGCATATGTATGGATGTGTATGAGTGTGTGTGAGCACGTGTGAGAGAGCGTGTATGTGTGTGAGTGTGTATAAGCATGTGTGAGTGTGTATGTGAGTGTGTGTGCCTACAGTGTGTGTGGAAGTCCTAGGACACCTTATGAGAGTTGCATGAACTCGGCTGGGCAGCAAGTGCCCTTACCCACTGAACATCTCACCAGCCCCTGTCAAATCACTTTCTCTCTGCACTTAATAATTCTCCATAGCCCAAACCTCACCTCCAGAGTGTGAGTGCTTTCTGGGAGTCTGTCCTCCCTCCCCTCCCCTTTCTGTCTGTCTTTCCTTCTTTCCCAGAGACATCTCCTCTTTGCTTCCTGTCAAAGCCCAAGGAACACTAATGAGACGCACCACTCTACCACGGCCCAGTTCTGAGCGGCAGAGTACAAATGGTGGACCCCATGATTTGTCAGACAAATCCCTGGTCTCCATATCTACAGCACTTCTCTATGAACGTCACTAACTAAAGATTATCCTCAGGAGCAACAAGATCCTAAATGAAGTCTCTGCCAACCTGGGGCAGTGGAGTTAGTTCCCGAGCTCACAGAGCCTCCTCCAGAGGACATGCATGGCTCAGGTAGGGAACCAGCCTCCCACTAACCACCTGTCCCGTCCCTCACGGCCACCGCCATGTCATCCAGGGACACAGAAAGAAGCCTTACGGATTTTGCCTTCTTCTGCAAGTCCACGATTTGCGACAGCAGGTGCGTGATCTCCTCCTGCTGGCGGGCGGCATCTTCCGTCTTCTTGGCCAGCTCCTCAGAGATGCTCGCAATCTGGACGTTAGCATCCCCTATGACGAAGTAATGACAGGCGGGTAGCTGAGTTGGAAACCCACACAGGCCAGAGAGGGAGCGCCGTCTTTATGGGGAGGAGTGGAGATGGGGGCATGGAGGGAGTGGACATCTTTCCAAGCGGTGATGTGGTTCCTGAGGGGCTGGAAAGAGAAGGAACCCTGCCTTCTCATGGGCTGTCTCTCCCATGAGGGCTGACTCTACTGACCAAGGCTGTCTCAAGGACAGGTCAGGCAGGTTCCAAGAAGGGAGCTGGAAGTGACACCCCAAGTATGACTGCACTTGGCTGAACCCCAGTGTTCTGCCGCGAACAGATCATCACAGGAACTCTGCACATGGCTTTTCAAAGCATTTGGAGCCGCAGCCCATTTTACTAGACATGAATGTGGGCTGCGTTTCACTTCTCCAAACGCCCTTTCTCTTATCTTACTTGGAAACTCGTAACAGAGGGCATGGGGAAGGTCGCTGATTTGAATGGCAAAGCTCAGAGTCTGGCCTTCCTTTTTATAAATCAGATCATTGATCTGGGCCGACCTTGAGCATCAAGCGATTATAATATTCCAATACAGAGTCTGCATTAAAATTAAATATCCACCTCACTTGAGAGCATGGCTCTCGACTCACAAATGGACAAAGGCCGCCGTACAGGCTGGCAGGGGTCCTCTGTTTTCGAAAAATGCCCTGAGCTTGTGGGAAGGTGGTGGGAGCGCCTTAGGGGAAGAGAGCTGGCGTGGGGGTTGGGGAGGACATACTCAGCTCCTTCACACAGTCGTTCACCAGCTGCTGCTCCTTCTCCTCATAGGTGATGGTCTCCGTCTTCAGCTGACAAGCCTGTGGATGCAGATGACTCTCAGTCAGGGAAGAGCGTCCACACAGTCAGGACTGATAGGTGGACCAGGGTCGAGGCATAGAGCTGGGCAATCTCAGGCTCTGGTATGCTCTGTGTCTGCAACCATCACACACCACCCAGGAGACACACCTCATCTGCACCCACCCCCCACCCGCCCAGGCCATGGGCAAGGCCCTAAAGCAGAGACCTGAAGGCTGGGCACCACCAGGGGGCGCCACACAGAGATTCGCGCACAAGTTCTATCACTGTAAGGCCACACATGCTACTTATTGTGTGCATCCAGCTCTCACAGATACGACACCTCTGTGGCCCTCATCGTGCCTAAGACACTGCTTTGACCATAGCTATGTACTCTACGGTCAGCCACACAGGAATAGAAGGCAGACACGGGTTCTGAAGTCCCATTAACTCGTCTGACTCAGCCTAAATCAGGGGGTTTGAGGGCTCATCCCTATAACCCTATCACTTGGAAGACTAAGGCGGAAAATTTGCCATGAGTTTGGGGCTAGCCTGGGCTACACAGTAAGCTACAAGTCAGCCTGGGATACAGAGAGCTTGGCTACAAACAAACAAACACCAAATAGTCTGGAAATGATGCTGCACACCTTTAATCCCAGCATTTAGGAGGCAGAGACAGGCAGATATCTGTGAGTTCAAGGCCAGCCTGGTCAACAGAGCTTCAGAACAGCCAGAGCTACATAGTAAGACCTGGTCTCAAAACAAAATTGAAAAAGAGAGAAGGCACACATAGCTATTCCCAGGACTTTAGACAACTTGCTCTGGCTGAAAGGAAGAGAATGGTCTAGAGGGCATGTAAATGCTCAGTTAAGTAGTCAAAGGCAGCTGGCTCTGAGGGTGTGGGCCCTGATCACAGGCAGAGATGAAAATTCTGAGGGCTCACATGGGCCATCAAGAATCCACACGGGGATCAGGGCCCTTTTGCTCTATCCTGGGACAGAAGGGCTGGGTTCCTGGGACCAGGGCAGTCACCTGCAGCTAGGAGGCACAGGCTCAGCCTTCTTCAGCCTCGGGTCTGCAAGACCAAGCCTGGGTGACCTTGTCAGTCACCCTAAAACGCTGGCTAGTGTGGGGTCCGTAAAGATAGGTTGTGGGAAGAGTTCCTTATGCCTTGTAAGGTCCAGACAGGAGGTTCTTTCCAGTGCGTGGCGAGTTCAAAGTGACAGATGGCCTGCCCTCCTGGAGGGTCCCTGGGAGTCTAGAGCCAGCTAAGGTAGGCTCAGGGCCCAAACCTGACAGACAAAGGCCATCCCTTTGCCTACAAACAAGCTCAATGGTAATTAAGACAAAGGGCACTAAATCTACTCGAATCAGAGTTTTTAGAGAGCGGTGGCGGGCGAGGAGAAAAAAGCTTGGGTTTAGAGCCAGAGGCTGCGGATCTGGCCTTTGTCATTTATTAACTCTGACATCTTCGAACACTCAACAGCCTGGCACCTGACTCTCATAGCAAATAAGACCCAAAGTAAGCCCGGCTGTGAAGACTAACAGCAGTGAAGCTAATAACAGTAAGGTAACAATTGTAACAATGTGGGGAAGGTGGCTGGTACAACCCCTTCCGGGTTCCCAGGCTGCCTCGGCTCAGCCTTTCCAAGTTCACCTTGTAAGACCTGTCTCCGTGGAGCAACTCTTACTCCCCAGCAATCACTCCAGCTCATGTGCCCACCTCAGTCTCCACCCACTGTGATAGCCACTCCAGAAGCAATGCCCACACTCGGCCGAGCCTGCAGCCGAGAACCCTGGCTGGAGAGTGCAAGCTCAGACAGGATGTCTTCAGATGGGCACTAAGCAGATGGCGCTGTCTCCACAGCTGTTGTTGCCAGACGGACACCCCCACCCCAGGGGCAAGAGCAGGGTACACACATCACCTCAGATCGAAGTACGACGTTCTCCTCTTCGAGGTCCTTCAGCTTCTTCTGAAGAGAGTCCAGGTGGAAGTAATTCTGGACAGAGGAGGATGACTCGTTCCTCTTCAGCCTAGGAGAAAGCGAGCTCAAAATCAGAGAGGTCGTTTCCTTCTCATCTGAGCAGAAACCTGGAAGGGCTACCCCAAAGGTATAGTGGCCACCTTAGCTCAGAACAGGGGGTCAGAGGGTCAGGTTCATTTAGCCAATGCAATTCCAGGATGTCCAAGAGTTCATTTAATGGACTGGGGAGATGGCTCAGTGGTTAAGAGCACTGACTGCTCTTCCAGGAGGTCCTGAGTTCAAATCCCAGAAACCACATGGTGGCTCACAATTATCTGTAGTGGGATCCGATGCCCTCTTCTGGTGTGTCTGAAGACAGCTGCAGTGTACTTATATATAATAAATAAATCTTTTTTTTTTTTTAAAAAAGAGTTCATTTAACTCAAGATGCACACCTATTCACAAGAAATGCTTTGTGGGCTGCTGAGGTGGCTTAGGAGGGCCACACCCGACAACCAGCCCAGGACCAATAGGGTAGAAGGAGAAAACTTACTCCTGAAAGCTGTCCTCCAACCTCCATAAGCAAGCCATGCCGTGGCCTGTGCCCCTCCCCCAGTGCATACAAACAGAGAAATTAAAAATGAAGTGTTCTATATATATATGCTGCACGTGTGAACTCGGTGCTCATGACCCTGTGACCTACATGTTCTTTTTTTTTTTTTTTTTTAGGAGCTAGGGACCGAACCCAGGGCCTTGCACTTGCTAGGCAAGCGCTCTACCACTGAGCTAAATCCCCAACCCCGACCTGCATGTTCTTAAGAGCTCCATTCTACAGTGAGGAAGTCACCGTGGGGGTGAGGTCACAACAGAGCCGTGTCCCACAGTAGACCACTGAGCTCCCAAAAGTGACTGTCTCTTGACTATCAGAGAAGCATCCAGACAGAATTCTGTCCCAAGGACCTGAGGCTCCAGGATCTATGTTTTCATCCACCATTGAGTGTGCCTCATTCCCATGGATGTGCCAGGGTAAAGGGACACTCTGACAAGCCAGCAATGACACCTTGTAAGAGGGAAATGCCCCTCCTCCTTGGAAGCCCCCATTGAAGCAGTGAGGTGACTTCATCTGAGGCCTTGAGATGGCTGTTCTGGGACAGACTAACCCAAGGCACTAGCGACCATGCCCAGAGGCCTCCAAGGACATCCACAACAGCCCGCCTGCCCTCAGCTCCCTGGTGACTTACGGGGTTGAGCAGACAGACTCAGGCTCACTCTCCTCCGCGGCACTGGTGTAGAACTGAAGCAGCTCATCCTTCATGGACAGCTCATGGCGGAGCTGAGACACCTGTGTGGACAGCAAGGGGCACGTTGATACTTCCTCGAGGGTGGCAATGTCCTTTCTGTGCTCAAACACTGGTGAGGGACAGCATCCCAAGTGAGGACTGATTTGCTACTCAAAGTTTCAAGGCCTTGAGTTTGACAACATTTAAGAGAAGCTCAGTCAATCCAGTTCTGAGTTGGAAAATGGTCTATGTCCTCACGTTTAGTCAGAAGAGCAGACGGGAGCAGAAGGCTCTAGAATGATCAGGGGGTGAGACTGCCTGTTAACTTTGGAAGCAGCCAGATGACCAGCTGGGCAAGAGGCCAGAACAGTGGGCCATTATACTAAATGAAATGAGAGGCCACTCGCTTTGTCAGAACCCACTGCCGTCTCAGAGCAGAACTCTGGCTGTGCAGGTTCCGATGGTTCCCTTTTTTTTTTTTTTTTTTTTTTTTTTTTGTTCTTTTTTTCGGAGCTGGGGACCGAACCCATGGCCTTGCGCTTCCTAGGTAAGCGCTCTACCACTGAGCTAAATCCCTAGCCCCCCCCCCCCCCGATGGTTCCCTTCTTAGAACACCACGCAGCTCTCCATGTGACCAACACACCTCAGTGTCCCTCGACAAGCTGGTCAGTCCCTCAGAGTACAGGAGGAAAGACAAGCCTGGAGGAAAACCACGCTGCTGACTGATGAGGTGGCTGTGCAAAGTGGCCGATTTGGGCTCAAGGCTCTATTCAGATAAGGCAGTGGCTATCGTAAAACTTCTCACCTGCCCTTCCAGCCCTCAGCGCTGATAAGTGTGGACCAGGGCTGGGAAGGAGACCTGAAGTCTGTTTTCTGATGTGGCTGGGGGTTTGTTCCAACTTTGCCTCAGCACGCAGGGTGTGGACTCTGCTGTCCTTGGCGAGTCCACTGGTTTTATATGCTGCATCAAGGTTCTCCCTTCCTAGGGGGTCATTTGATGATTCTCCAAGGGGAAGCCATGACCTCAGAGCTTCCCAGTCAAAGCTTCTCCTGGGAAGCAGGTCATCTCCACTCTCGTGGAGTAGAATGCTCTCCACACGCACCGAGGAAGTCTCACACCAGACGACCATGGAAGGAAGCCAGTGGGCGACCACTCGCTGACACCGAGTTGGTGTCTCCCTCTGCTTTGAAACTCTAAGGGCTTTCTTACCTAACTGAGGCCATTTCCCTGGACCAGGGAAGGCAAGGACAGCTCTATCTATACCTGAAACACTACAGGAATCCAGCTTACCATTTCTGAAAGCAAGCTGGGGATGACACTCTTTCTTACGAGTGGATTTAAAACATTAAGCCCAGGAGAGATGGCTCAGTGGTTAAGGGCACTGACTGCTCTTCTAGAGGTCCTGAGTTCAAATCCCAGCAACCACATGGTGGCTCACAACCATCTGTAATAGGATCCGATGCCCTCTTCTGGTATGTCTGAAGACAGCTATGGTGTACTTATATAAAATAAATAAGTAAATAAATAAAAAATAAATAAATCTTAATAAAAAAAACCATTAAGCCCAAATCAGAAATAGTTTTAATGAGGGGGAAAAAGTAAGACTGACTACATCTTAGGGTCTTAGACAAGGACATCCTTTCCCATTAAAGTTAATGATGAGCAGAGAGCAAGAAGAGGTGAGAAGGAAGAGTCCTCAGAGCTAAAACTTACTGCTAGGAAAACAGGATGAGGGGAGAGAAGCCACCATGGACCACTGGGCTCTGACCTCCAAACCCCTGTTCTGTCCACCCCAGCTGACTCTGAAATGTCTCCATGAAGTTTAAACAACACTTCCAGGGAGCCAGCATCCTTCCTCCCGACTCTCCGCTGCCCTCGGAGATGATGAAATAGTCCAAACCTGTCCTCTCCCCTGACAGCCGTGAGTTAAGATGAGTACCGTAAAATGACAAGTTTATACAATGAAGACTGCAGGCCAGCGATGCATCACTCCTGCGCTTACACAGTGGTACCTGTGTAAGGAGAAGGGCAGCTGCTCCTGCACCTGCTTGTTGCAAGGGCCCGGCACAGAGGGTCTACAAGTCTGGGCTCTCTGAGTACAAGTCTTGCCACACCTGCACACGTGGTTCCTACCCACACCCCCCACCGCTCCCAGGCCAGTGGTCCTCACCTCTTCCCGGATGTGCTCCACCTGCTCTTCCAGCAGTTCGTTCCTCTCAGTTAGGGTCTTGTTCTTCTTCAACAATGACTGGCCGATCCTCGCAGCCAGCTCCAAATCCCGCTCTTTCTATGAAAGGCAAGAAGGGGAATTCAGACTTAACCCTGTGCGTCCTGGAGGAGCCAACAGGGCTCAGTGTCAGATGGGCATTCCCAGAAAAGGTAGGAGAATTAACAGTTCACCATCCAGGTACTAGCCGTCTGATAGAGAGCAACACATGTGCAGGAGCCACGCAGGTGAAGTTGATGAGAGCCAGGTACATGGAGGGGGAAGCTTCAGTTATTTAAGTCATTGGTAACACTTCTCCCTCCTTAAGAGCCAGCATGGGACTCAGATGGATAAGCGGATGGACGGATGGATGGATGGATGGATGGACTGACAGATGGGTGGATGGATGGACTGACGGATGGGTGGATGGATGGACTGATGGATGGGTGGATGGATGGATGGACTGATGGATGAATGGATGGATGGATGAATAGGTAGGTGGATGGGTAGACAATAGATGAGTTAATGAATGAATGAATAGGTAGGTAGGTGGGCGGATAGATAGGTGGATGGATGAATGGATGGGTAGGTGAATGAATGGGTGGGTGGGTGGATAGATGGATGGATAGATGGATGGATGGATGGATGGATGGATGGATGAGTGGATGGGTGGGTGAATGGATGGATGGGTGGGTGGGTGAGTGGATGGATGGATGGATGAATGGACAGGCGAACAGGTGGATGGGTGGGTGGATGGATGGATGGATGGATAGATGGGTAGATGGATGGGTGGATAGGTGGATGGATGGATGGATGGGCAGATGATGGGAGGATGGATAGACAGATGAATATGTAGGTGAATAGGTAGATGATAGATGAATCAATACATGGGTGCATGGGTGCGTGGGTGAATATGCTCCTGAATAAAGCAGAGAGCTGGCATAGGAAGGTGGGCATCTTGGGCTCACATCAGGCTGGAATGAACTAGAGTATGTTGAGTTCCTCATTGTAACCAAGGAAGCAACAGTGTTTAAAATGACTCAGGTAGGACTGTATATGTTTTGCTCCTTTCAGATTTTATTTAATTTTATTTATTTTTTTTCTTCTTTTTTCTATTTTTTTGGAGCTGGGGACCGAACCCAGGGCCTTGCGTTTGCTAGGCAAGTGCTCTACCACTGAGCTAAATCCCCAACCCCAATTTTATTTATTTAAAAGAAAGAACTTTTTAAGGGCAGAGAACCCATATCGGCTACTCCTACTTTAGAGGCTTGGTACACATAGGGACAGGGTGTTATGACAGTTCAGTCATGACTACAGGCAGACAGAGCGGGCCACACAAAGACGGCTGCCTCTGTGGGGAGAAAGATGTCCCAGGTAGGGGTCAGGTTCCGACTCCAAATCCAGCCCCACAAGATCCACCTGCTTGCATTAGATGGGAGGCTAGTAAAGTGGAGGGCATTCCAGGAGACCACACCCCTTCAGAGTGTACACCAGCTGTCCTATCTCTTGTCTAAGAAGGAAAAGCAGGGACCTGGTGGAGCAGAGAGAGTTGGAGGCTCTGATTCCATACTAGGTACTAACTAGTCTTATGGCCTAAGTGTTCATTCTCCCCGGAATCAGGAGCACTATAGTTTGGTGCAAGCCACAGGGCTGAGAAACCACTAAAGTAAGCGCAGTTGGTAGCCTGCATGGTAGAAATGAGGTCATAAAAAGCTCAGGAGACGGGGCTGGGGATTTAGCTCAGTGGTAGAGCGCTTACCTAGGAAGCGCAAGGCCCTGGGTTCAGTCCCCAGCTCCGAAAAAAAGAACCCCCCCCCCAAAAAAAAAAAAAGCTCAGGAGACACGGGAAAGCAGGTGAGTTTTCACGCAGCATTCCCTTCCCCTCCGCAGAAAGGGGAGCCAGCATGGAGAGGAGGGAAGTGTGGACAGCATGCTGCTCAGTGCAAAAGAGTCGCTTAAAAATCCCCAACCTCTCCTCACACAGCCTGGGACTTGCCCCCTTCGCAAACACCCCATCTCACTGGTCTGGGACACTCAGCCTTGTAATGAACAGTTTGGGGCTTCAGATGGCCGCCTTTTCTGACCATGGGCTCGGTCACGTAGCAGACTGCTATGTAAGAGCACAGACTGCTCTTCCAGAGGACGCAGGTTCTGGTCCCACACCCACAAGGCTGCTCACGACCTTCTGCAATTTCCCAGAGGATCTGATGCCCTCTCCTGGCCTCAGTGGGCACCAGGCACACAGTACACAGATGTACACAGGCAAAACACTCATACACATAAAAATAAGCCTTTTAAAAAAAATAAGAGAAAAAAATCAAAACTGCTCCTCACACACTGGCTGGTTTATTTGTAACTTTTAACTCTGGGTTTGGAGACCATCACACGCCAGCTACCAGCTAGAGGAGAGGGACTTAGTGCACCTGCTTGTTGGTGACTCTGATGCAACCTGAGTACACCTCACACCAAGAACAGACCCCTGGAACCCATTCCTTACTCTGTTTTAGGTGAAAAAAAAACAACAGCTCAAAAAATGAAAATATCGGGGCTGGAGAGATGGCTCAGAGGTTAGAGCACTGACTGCTCTTCCAGACGTCCTGAGTTCAATTCCCAGCAACCATATGGTGGCTCACAACCATCTGTAATGGGGATCTGACACCCTCTTCTGGTGTGTCTGAAGACCGCAACAGTGTACTCATATATAATAAATAAATACATCCTTTAAAAAATGAAAATATCACGATGCCCCCCATAGAGCACGAGAGTTCTTTTGTGTTCAAGCTTTGGCTGTATGTTTATAGACATGAGTTATAAATACCCCTACATACCCCTACCTTACATGCTTTCCCATCAGCCCTAATCACACAAAGGATCAGCAGCACAAGCGGAAAGGGCACTTCACGTGACCAAGGGACACACTGACAGTCCCGGCATTCAGAGATGCTCAGCCCTGAATTGATCCTCAAAGGCCACAGGGAGACAAGGCGGTTCCTCACCTTGGCCCTTTGTCATCCTCAGTGCCTTGCCTGAGGGGAGGGACAGGAGGAATGGTGTGGCTGGGGCTGCCCAGGATGTGAGTACTCAGAGGCAAACTCAAGATTAGCGTAAGTCAAAATGGTTTCAGTCCTTTCACCTGCGGCTAAAACTGTACTAGCAAGCGGTGTCCACTTCTCTGCACAAGTGTGACCTCCCTCCGTCTAACTCACGCTTTTTAAATTCCCTGCTAGGACAAACACCAGCCTAGACGGAATGGTCAGCAGGTGCCTATCATTCATCACTCACTTCCTGACCACGTTCCCTGTTGATTTCACCCCACCAAAGCTGCTGATTTCCAACGAGCACAGATGTGAATCCTCAAGACAAGGAGCCCCTCAGTCAGTGAGCCCGGGAGCACTGTAGGCAATGAGGCAAGGAGCACTACAGTCAGAAAGGCAAGGAACACTGCAGTCAATATGGCAAGGAGCCCCTCAGGCAGTGAGGCTAGGAGCACTGCAGTCAGTGAGGAAAGGAGGACTACAGTCAGTGAGGCAAGGAGCACTATGAAGCAAGATCCAGCTGGAGGGCATAAAGCATGAGGCTTCCCAAAGGGCAGGAGAGCTGGCACCCAGGAGGAACAAGAAGACAGAGAACAGGACAGGAACAAACACAGAAGGACAGGAAACCCTTCACCCCGCTGACCACACCTCACTGCTGCAGGGCCTCTGGCCTCTTGCTCTCCCAGCTGGGAGCAGCTATCACAAGCCTACTCTGGAAATCTAATCTTTATAGTAATTACCCAGGGCACGACTGCAGGATGAAAAGCAGGGAGGGAGGAAGGGAGGGAGAACTATTTCTGGGTAACAGAAAACCTGAAGCTCTTGTACTGCGTCCAGTCTCCTGTCAAACTTGGTTTTGGCTTTTAGGTGTCTGATGTTGTTGTTTTGAGAGAGGGCCTAGGTATTCAGCCAAAGCTCACTTTGAATTCCTGGTCCTCCTGTCTCAGTCTCCTGTACTGCCACACCTGGTTCTGTCCAGGTTTATCAAGGCAACAAGATCCTTATGTTTCTTTTGTGAATCACAGATATGAGGTGAGGTGTGTGTGTGTGTGTGTGTGTGTGTGTGTGTGTGTGTGTGTGTGTAGGGGGTGAGTGAGGAGTCACCTCCCATTTCTTGTTGCCAGTCAACATAAATCAAACATTTAGTTCTAAATCAAGAAAACCCAGCCAGGAAATGAGTTTGGCTTTAACCTTAGTGGCAACCACAGACTATAAATAACTAACTCGGGCCCTGGAACAAGCCAGTCAAAGTCTAGTTCTTTATTCTCTGAGGAATGAATCAAGGTGGCTTGAAAGCCTACAACCTGATGTTGGCCCTTGTCACCAACACACACTGGGCTGGCTGGCACTCTCCATGAGCCTACCTCCCACACTCAGCAATGACTCATCCCATTCACCAATTTTCGGATAAAATGTGTAACTATGGGCCAGCAGAAAGCACGCCGTAACTGGGGCAGAGCAGCGAACTCTAGGTGCATTCCCTATGCAGTCTGTCAGGACAAGCCTGAGGATCTCCTTCCCAGGAAAGACGCAACACACACACACACACACACCCCACACCACACACATACACACACACACACACACACACACACACGCACACGCACACATACCACATATACCCCACACACCACACACACACACACAGCACACACACAGTACACACACCACATACCACATATACCCCACACACCACACACACACCCCCCATACACACAGCACACACACAGCACACACACCACATACCCACACACCATACCCCCACACACACCACATATACCACACCACACACACACACACCCCCCACATATGCCACACACCACACACCACACACACACCACATATGCCACACACCACACAGCATACATACCACACCACACACACACACACACCCCCCACATATGCCACACACCACACACCACACATACCACACACACCACATATACCACATATACCACACACACACCACACACACACCACATATACCACACATCACACACACACACACACACACACACACACACACACACAAACACACACACCACACATATACCCCCCTCACACACACACACACACACACATGCTGTTCTGGGAAAGTTCTGCAGCACTCAGTATGCAGCTGGTATGTAAGCCAGCATTCCTAAACAGAGACACAGAGACCAAGCAGGAACAGTATGAAGTGACTGTCACACGACTGGCTGTAGCAGTCAGAGTATGAGCCCTGTGGTTCCAGAGAAAGGCAGGGACTTCCCTGTGATATCTTATCAGGGCCAAGGACAAAGGGGACAGCTACTATTTATAAAACACGGAGGTGCAGGCATGATTGCCTATCAAAAATAAAACAGGAAAGCACTAACTACAAAGGGGCGAGGGGAGAAACTGCTCTAAGGAGACATGATGTTCCTCCTTTAAAGCTTTTAAAGCAGGCAGTAGATCACCAGGGGCTGCTTTTGAAGGTTATAATCTGGCACTGGGTTCCAGTCACCTTCTATTTTCCCTGCAACCCCATGAACGACCACCAACTCATGCTCTCCCTTCCACAGGGGAAGCCTCCCTGCCACTCCTTCCCTAATATAATGTGCGGAAATCTCCAGTCAGCCCAACACAGTACCCTCTCCCCAACCCCACAAGCTACTTCTGTCAGGTGTGCTTACAGGGATAAAAAATTAAAAGTTACCAATACTTCTTCCAGGGCCTGATCATCCTGACCTGAAGGTACACCAGGCACCCCCATGTGTCCTCGGGGGACATCATAGTCCCTTACTCCCAAATGAAACCAGAACACGGAGGCCAGCTGAGAACGCCAGTCTCTCGAGGGCGCGATCTGACTGACTTTCCTCCCCACATCAGCCAAGGCACTCTTGCTGCTCTGTATTTATTTCTATGTTGAGGCTGCCTCGGCTCCATCAGCTGGATGCAACAAAGTTTCACAAGCAAGAACATATTCTTTTCAAGCAGACTGGCTGTCCTGACAAGTACTTATGGGGCCCTGTGTGGTGCCATCAATTCAGAATATCAAAAACAAAGAGGTGTATCTGGCCTGCAGCCTGCCGACTGTATACATCCTATACATCCTGCCGTCTGTATACATCCTACAGGTCATCTAAGCCTGCAACCTGCCCACTATATACATCCTGCCAACTGTATACACACATAGGTGTATCTATCCTGCAGCCTGCCAACTGTATACATCCCAGGATAGATATGAACGTGGGCCAACCTGTAAACGGCAATGTCATACTGCAATGTCACAAGTTGGACAACCCCAATCTCAAATATCAGCTGAGCATGACGGTATGTTTCTGTAATCCCTACACTTGGGAGGCAGAGGTCATAGCACGGGGAATATGAGGCGGCAGAGGTCATAGCACGGGGAATATGAGGCCGATGTCAGCTCCACAGCAAATCTGAGGGCAGTCTTCACAAGACTGTTGTTTTCGAACAGTAACAACGAATCTAACAAATGTGCACAAAGTCAACAGCAGCAAAGGCCTAGGGATAGAGCTACCAGGGGTGGTGGTGAATATCTTTAATCCCAGCCCTTGGGAGGTTGAGGCTGGCAGACCTCTATGAATTCTGGTCAGCCTGGCCTACACAGCAAGTTCCAGGCCAGGCAAGAGCTATAGAGTGAGATCCTGTCTCTAAATCACTAAGTAGCAAAAAACGAAACCATCAAATTGTAACTCTGTCTCAAAATAAGTAAGTAGCAAAATGAAACCGTTAAATTGTATACTACAAGGGCCCAATGTGAGGTTCCTTCCTGAAACAGACTGGGTGCCCACCAATACCCCCCCCCCCCGCTGTAATCGGCCCTCACCTCCCCCAGACACTCACCTCCTCAAGAAGCCTTGTGACAGCATCAATGTCATTGTATGTCTTAGTCATCTGGCCAACTCTTTCGGCACATAGAACTGTAAGAGATGGAAAAGGCAGTGAGATCGCTAACTGCAGAGAGCGGGATGTGGGCGAGCGTCTAACTCAGCTGACTCCTCAGACCGTGACATCAGGGATTGGACCTGCACTGTCCTCACCGTCACCAGGCTCTGCCTCCAGTGATGTTGAACTGTGAGTTACCCATTGACCACAAGAGACATGGGCACAGTAGGAGCTTTCAGAAAGCAGCTGACTGTATAATTATTAAACAATCGTCTAAAACCCACAAGTTCACAGGGACACACAGCCCTTCTTCCCGACTGGCCTAGATTCTAAAGATGCACAGTTTTTGTTTCAGCAGCATTAGGGAGCTATCCTTTGAAAATCCACTCCACAGAGCTTGCAACCCCATAAGAACAACAACCAACCAACCAGACCTCCCAGGGACTAAACCACTACCCGAAGAGTACACATGGACAGACCCATGGCTCCAGCTGCATATGTAGCAGAGGATGGCCTTGCTTGGCATCAATGGAAGAAGAAGCCCTTGGTCCTGTCAAGGCTGGACTCCCCAGTGTAGGGGAATGTCAGGGCAGGAAGGGGTGATGGTTGGGAGGAAGAACACCCTCATAAAAGAAGGGGGAGGGGAGATGGGATAGGGGGCTTATGGACAGGAAACGGGGAAGGGAATAACATTTGAAATGTAAATTAAAAAAATCCAAGAAAAAAAAGGAAAAAATCCACCCCACAATCATTACCACCATGGCTGCTGCGCGCACACACACACACACACACACACACACACACAGATGTATAGACATGCACACACATGCACACGTATGCACAAATGCACTCACACACATACATGTGCTCCCACAAATGCACACATATGCACACATGTATACATCTGCACACACATGCATACTTGCATAAACATGCACACACACATACACACATACACACGCACCCTCACATGTACACTGAACACAATACCCTTACATATACAGTTCATTGCATTATGAGAGGCTGTTTATCAACCACGTTAGGTCTGCACCTTCTCATTCCCTACTACTGACAGAGGAAGGCTTTAGTCTGTTACTGCCTTCAGGACAGTGGTTCCCAACCTTCCTAATGGTGCATGCAACCCTCTGATACACTTTTCGTGCTGTGTTGGACCCCCCCCCACCATAAAATTATCTGCCACTTCGTAACTGTGATGCTGCTACTGTTATGAATTGTAATGGAAATAGCTGTGCTTTCTGATTGTCTTAGGTGACCTTTATGAAACTGTCGGTCAAGACCAAGGGGGTCACAACCCACTGGTGAGAACCATTGCTCTAGAGGTTTCATTTTGTTTTGTTTTGTTTTGTTTTACTTCCTGTGGTTTTAGAGCCGATGAGAAATTATTTTTTGAAACCTGTCACTTTGGGTTAAATAAAGTATTGTAAGAGTGGACACTTTCCAGTTAGTAAAGCAGCAAAGGGAAGGACCCAAGTTCTACCCCAAAACCCACATGAAAAAGCATGCAGGCATGGTGGGGTGAGTTTGTAAACCCCACACTGAAGGGATGGAAACCGGTGCCTGAGGAATGGCACTGGAAGCTGACCCCTGACCTCCATAAGCATCCCCTACATGCACGCATACCTGCGCTCACACACACAACTTCACAGCGATGCTATGTAACACAACGCTGGAGAATAATTCTATTGACAGTGAGAGCTGCCATAATGACCCATGACCGCAAACAGGCGATGAGAGGCACCTGGGGCTCAAAGGCTCTCACCAAGTCACACCCGGAGCCTTGCTACAGAGCGGTCACTGGAATTTGGCAGTCTATAAATATTTCAGTTCGAAAGCAGAGCTGATCCTACCGATGAGCTCAGGGAAACCTGATCTCCTGGAATGATTTCCTAGCTCAGGCAGAGCCTGAAATCTGGTTTTCAATCTGAAGCACCAGAAACCTGGAAGCAAGAGCTTGTCCTCCGCCTCCTCCCCTTCCATGGCCACCGTTTCCCCCACAGGGGACCTCTGCCTTCTGGCAGCTGACACCACCTGGCTCTCTAACCTTCCTCCTTGCCTTTATGTCGGCCGGCAAGGGAATAGCAGGGAGATGTATAAGGAAGGGGTAGTCTAATTTGCTGTCCCTGGAATCCAGCTTGAATGCTCTGCACAGTTCAGTAGCTCAAGGTCAAGTGTCTCTGTGAAGACTGCTGTGCTTCTCCCAGCATTTGTGTTTCTCCTGAGCAACTGTGAGGTTCCACACAGATGAAAGGCTCCGGGCTCTTACTCCAGCCCTGCGCTCATCAGAGGTAACACGATTTAGAAATTCTGGGATAGGACACATCAGCTAACAGAGCTTGCCCGGAATGCACGATGCACTGGTTCCTTCCCCAGTATCGTATGAACCATGTATGGTGCAATCCCAGCAGGAGGGAGGCAGAGGCAAGAAAAAACCAAGCCCAGATCTCTGCAGTGCTCCTGAAACCACAGACAGATGGTGACGTGCGGTCTTAACAAATAACATGGATCCCTCTGTGTCCCTGACTCGAACCCGGAAATGGCTTTATTCTATAGAAATGTCATGTGTCAAAACTGAATGCTGGCTCAGCTTCTCTCTGGTTTCATTTATACTCCTCTGTGTGTACTCCTCTCCTCTGTGTGCCTACTGACTGTCCCCTCTGCAGGCTAATGCATCCACATACAGGGTCCCTACAAGGGGTCCCTAAGAAGTCATTGCAGTAAGCTTTAGAATACTGATGGTAGAGTCAGCAGTCCTTCCAGTATTTTCTCAAGCCCACACTGTCACCAGGCACTGGCAAGCACCCTTCATGTTCTCAAGATGGAAAACTGCACTAGGGGCTCCAGGGTGTAAGGACATTCCGCAAGACACAGGACTATTGCCTGAGTCCAACTATCCAGGTTAAAAAAAAAAAAAAAACCAAAAAACTGCTTGCTCTAAGCAAGGATTACGTGAAGAAGTATTTCAGTATGTATGCTTTAAATATATATACCATCATAATTTAAGGGGATATGTATATACATATATATATATATACACACACACATACACACCCGTATACACTAATAGTAAACAGAAAGAAAAAAAGACTAAAGCAACCACAAAAATATAAACATTTGGATAGCATCACAGACTTTAATTTTGTTTGTGCTTTAAAAATGATTCTAAAAATACCTATCACGACACTACACTAGCGAGGGAAACTATTTAGAATATTTTTCAGGATATTCGGTTGACTAATATAAGTCAACGAGATCTCTCTGAGCTGACCTCTAAGGTGAATTAGCAGCAGCAGCAGCAGCAGCCGTCTCTTAGTTAACAGATGACATAGATGCATCTTATGGGGCACAGGAAGATGCTGACCTCATCTGAACATCACGCAGCGGTTGATCCAGGCTGCTCTGAAGCCCTCCGTCGAGCATGCTCACTGAGGTCAGTCACCAACCACACGCAGCTCACGGGATCCTCAGAGCACTTCAGAGTGGTGGCTACTCACACCTTTTCACAAATCAGAAAATCAGGCCCAGCTGGGGAGCTGCAACCCTCAAGGTCTGACAGACTCCGCAAGGCAGCAGCTAACCTGGAGAGTCTCTTTCCCAGCAAACCTGCAGGGTGGCACTTCTACACAGAGAACGGGACCCGATGCACAGGGCACCTCGGGGGCCTGATGCGTAGCTTGGAGAAGATCCGCAAGAGTCATGATTTGGTTCTGCAGGGCTGAGTTTAGGGAGTATGCACCCAGCTGAAGTGCACAAGCCCGCATCGAACCGGGCGCTTACGACGCCCACAGAAAACACCTGGGGAAGCTGAGGTACAGCTGGAGTTCCTGACCCAGCTTCTCTCCACGGATGATCTTCCCGTGGCTGAACTGTGGCCTCTCTATTCCCACTTACAGGCATATATTCATATCACGGGCCTAATGACAGCAGCATCGGTTAGGAATGGCTCACCTTCTAGCTGTCTGCAAGGACACAAAGCGATAGCTCTTGGGCTATTTAGTTTTCCTCTTCTCTCCCTGTCACAGAGCTGAGGCTCAACTCATCCCCAGACGAGGGGCCTTGGAGGATGCTTGGCACAAACACTCTTAGGTCTGGAGTGGGCTGGGCAGCCTGCTTCATGTGAGCCTCAACAGCACAGGATAATTTTCCCACATAACGCATGTCGCAGATCAAAGAGATTGACACTGCACTGTAGGACCTGAACCTCGCCAGTCTGGCTCCTGAACTCAAACAGGGCAGGGCACCATAAAGGGCAGAGCAAGGCCAGGTGGACACAACAGAGAAGAGAGCTCCTTGACCTTGGAGAGGTTTTCACAGAAGGTGGGGGTGGGAACCCAGGCCACTGGTGAGCTTCTTAACTGCTGGGTCTTAGTTCCCGCCTCCAAAAGGTGAGGGGTTAGGAGAGTGAGAAAGGAACAAACTTGCCTTGAAACTATAAGGTAAGTAAACAAGATTCCGCCTTTTCATGTTTAGCTTTCTACCACAGAGCTCGGCTATGCGCCACGCTATCAAACACACCCCAAAAATGTGTCCAGAGAGAAAGTAAAGGGGCAGCTACAAATCTCTGTATTCATTAATACAAGAAAAACGATGGCTCATATGCTAACAAAGACATTAAATGCATCCTGCCTCAGAGAGCAGGTCCACAGGGCACACCCTCAACCTTCCGCACCACCCCTGACTCTAAGAGATGTGGTCATCCCGCACCAGCCTCACACACGGCTTGGGGTTCATGGGAAATAGGTCAATGCAGGAGACACTTCAGAGAGGAGCAACTTGAAGGGTCTAAGGGATCAAAGCCCTTCAAAGAGCTGGGAATTTTAGTTAGGCCTAGAAGCACGCACCAGAGAAGCCAGTGAGCAGGTTAGCCAGACCTACGTAGTGAGACCTGTTCCCAAAAGCTAAGGATCCTGACTTGTATGGTGGGCCTATAGAAAACCACTAGAGGGTTTTCACAGGATAGTATCCGAGTGTGGTTTGTATCTCGAATTCTGGCCCAGTGTGTGACGACTGGCTATGATGCACACAGCAAGCCTGGTGGTGTATGTTAAACCTGCTAGAGTCTCCCAGAGGACTCCTTCCTGGGTGACAGTAAACGAAGTCCTCCAATGGGGACACTGTGAGATAGGACAGAGTATAGAACGTAGGCTCTTCCTTCTGCCTGGGATACAGACAACAAAAACAATCACCCCGCCCCACCCCCCAATCCCCGGCCAGATCAGTAGCAAGATAAGCTGCCAGTGAAACCATGGCTTTGGGACAGTCACAGCACTGTAGAGTGAGCTCTGAACACCACTGCCAGAGTCACAGGAGGCCTGGTGACAGAGACACCCTCCTGGAGCTGGCTGGGCTGCACTGCAGTTTGGGAGATTCCACTCTGAGAGGCTGGAAGGGACCAAGACTTTCTTCTTGGGGAATAACCCCGGGCTGCCTGACCAGAGAGAGGGATACCTGGGCACTAAGCTGAGGTTCTGAGTGGTGCACGGATCCAAAATCAAGGTGCAATATTTATGCAAATTAAACCACACCCCAGATAATTTTGTTAATATATACTGGCAGACCCCAGCTCCCCACCAAACTTCCCAAGCACCTGTGTGCATGGGACTCGAAGCCAATCAGGAGTGACCTTGGCTGAGGGCCCAAACAAACCCTACTAGGGAAGGAAGCAATGGTGCTTGGGTCATTGGGTCAGACTGGCAGGAGTGGGAGGAATGAGGAGGGATATAAACTAGATTCGACTGGCAAAGGCTAGAGCAGACAGTAGAAAGTCAGGGTGCTGGGCCGAGAGAGCAGAGAGGAGGTACACTGAGGGTGGGGCAGGCAGTGAGGAATGCCGCAGCTCCATGGCTGCCACCTGCTCTTCCTGAGTGACCCCATGTCACCATACCCAACATTATCAGGCTTGTAAGTTCCTTGACACTGTGGCCTGCTCAGCTGTCTTAGGGTCGGGAGACCATACCCTTCATCCATTTTGGTGGAATAAATACATACCTACTGTCACTTCTTAGTCGGGCTCTGAAAACACCCTTCCCGGTCAGCGTCAGCATCCTGTGTCTTCATGGGTTTTGGGCATGAATACACGAATCAGTTATCTTACAGACCTGCACACATGTGCACGTACATATGTATGTGTGCACTTGTGGGTGTGTGTATACAAAGATGTTCCTTGCCCTCAAGAAAACAACACTTCCTCATAACTCAAAGGCCATGCAGCCAACTTCCAGGGACAAGGCCATCCAGGGTCTGCAGGAATGGCTGCCTGGACACTGCCTTATGCTCAGGCCACTTAAAGCAGGCTTTCAACAAAGTGTGCTTTAAAAGCCAGGCTCTGAAGTCAGGTGGTGGTGGTGGTGGTGGTGGTGGTGGTGGTGGTGGTGGTGGTGGTGGTGGTGGTGGTGGCGGCGGCGGCGGCGGCACACGCCTTTAATCCCAAACACTCACGAGGCAGAAGCTGGCAGATCTCTGAGTTTGAGGCTAGCCTGGTCTAAGGAGGGCGTTCCAGACAACCAGGGCTACACAGAGAAACCCTGTCTTGAAAAACCAAGAAAGAAATAAAAGGTTCTAACTGCCCCCCACCCCCAGGAGTTTTTTCTCTCGTCACCTGTACCTCATTATCCACTTCTTACAAACATGAGTTTAATCTTTTATAACTTGCATTATAAAAAGTTCAGGCCAGCCAGCAAAGATGGCTCAGTGGGTAGACACTGGATGCCAAACCCGATGACTTGAGCTCAATCCCCATGACACACGTCGGTGGAAGGAGAGAACCAATTCCAGGATGTTGTCCCTGACCTGCACACCCATGCCAAGGAGTGTGCACGCGCACACACAAATGTATCCACGTAAGAAAATATTTGTAAGTATGCTGAATAAGCGGACACGTACCCTGGACGTGAACTGTGGAGGCAACAGCAGGTGTCAGGATGTGAAGCATCACTACAGTCTGGCCTTTGATCTACAGGAAGCAAGGGTAATAAATCCTACAGTCTGCCCTGTTCACAAGAGCGGTGGGTGGAGGCCCAGAACCTGTGAGCCACAGCCTAAAGGTTCCCTATCAAATCCTGGTTGAGTCACTCACTGCACAGACTTGGTTTCCAGGACTCACAGAACAAACATCTCGTAAAGCTTGTCTGCATACCTTTGATTTAACATGTTCGTGTCCTGCTTTAAAATGGACCCAACTCTGCCACTTCCTGCAACAGGCAGCCTCCAGAAATAGAACACCCAGGTCCATCCTCCTCTGAGAAGGCAGCTGTCCGCCTCCTTGCCAGGTGATCATGCCCACTCCCCACCAGGGTCAGACATGCCTGGTGCTGTTCGCTTTCCCCGTGTCTGCCTGGCCTCTGCACCTGCTACTTCCTCTGGGAAGAGTGTCTTTCTCTCACACCTCCATCTGGGAATTCCCTGCTCTTTCCACAGCCCAGCAAGAAGGAAGTCCCTCTGGGCACCCGACACCCTAGTCTCTCTTCTCCTGCCCACGTCTGTAAAATGGACCAAGAAGATTTGGCAAAGAACCAAAGGCAACATATCCAGCAACAGGCAACATATCGTTACATTGTGAATGCTGAACAGGAACAACCCCACAGAGAGGCAGGGCTGAGTAAGCTGAACGGGTTGCCAGGGAAACCGAGGCTCTAAGAAGGGTAGATAGAGTACCTAAGGTCACAGAGCCTTTTGAGCATCCTAAGTATCAACTGGTGGGAAATGAAGACCTGCTCTGCCTAAACTTGAGCGTGAATGTTCACAGCAATCTTTACAGGCAAAGGGTAGAAACAATTTACATTAACTGTTGAAGGAACAAAGCGCAGTGTATCCATACGGTGGAATACTGCTTAGACATAAAAAGGAATGTGGAGCGAATACATACCACAACATAAACAAACCGCAAAATCCTTATCCTTGGGGGGAAAAAAGACACAAAATGTTGCTTTGTTCTAGGATTCTACTCATATACAAAGTGAATTAACATTTGCTTAGGACTGAGGCTCAGTGTAAACATTCATGAGATTCTTAGTGTGAATTACAGGAAGGGTTGCACAATTCAGAGCCTTCATACAAATCGTGAAACGCCCCGGGAACAATGGACGAATTTTATAGAATGTAAATGACATCCCGGTATTTTCGGTAACCAAATACATGCAAATGAGGGCCACCAAACCACACCATATCCCTACCACTTCCTTATAGCAATGTAGCAATGACATTTTTTGGTTCCCTCAGCCCTGACTAAGCCTTGTCCCGGCTACAATGGTGTTGCCAGGCAGGGAGCAACAGCAAAGGAACCAGCAGGCAGTTTCACCCTGTGCCAGACACAGTGATACCCAGAAGAAAACTGGAGAGATCTTTCTGCTTGCAAAGAACAGTCCATCACTACCCAGTGCTCCAGAGACGGGTGAACATGTCACCACCCTAAAAGGCAACTGGGTCCCCTCACCTGGCCCTGAAGCTTCCTGCAAACAAGCTGACAAGAAATGGAGAGGGGGAGGTGGCTGGGAAGGTATAGTGTCAAAACAGAGACCTGGGACCTTAGCAAGCAGGACGCAGTGGACACTCCTTCCACACCATAGGAGCTTCTGGTCTGCTGGCTTCCAGACAAAGGCACGCTATGTCCCTAAAATAGCAGCACAGTGGCGGAGGCTAGCCTAGAGCCAGGTTCACCACATCAGCAGCCCTGACCATATCTGGGTGGTGACCAAGTGGAGAGAAGATGGCAAGAGCAGCTCACAAGCACCGTCAGTTCTGAAGCATGTGACTAACGACTCGCCTCCCTCATCCTGGTAGGCCAAGAGGCTGAGGGTACCAGGCAAGTCACTAAAGTCACAGGAGGGGGCTGGGCACATGACTTAATGAGCAAAGCTTGCCAGGCAAGCATGAGGACGTGAGTCTGGTCCCCCAGAAACCAGGTGAAAAGCTGGGTAGTCCTCGTGCTGGATGGGGATAGAGATGGGGGGAGGTATGAGTGTCGATGGATGGACGGTCCTGGCAAATCAGTGAGCTCCAGGATCATGGAGAGACCCTGTCCCAAAAAATACATGAAAACTGATCGATAAAGATACTTGATGTTGATTTCTGGCCTCTACACACACACACACACACACACACACACACACACACGGCAGAGAAAAATAGAAGCTGACCATTGCTAAGATTAACAACATGCTACCTGGGCACTCTATAAAACAGTCTTCCACTTACAGCCAGATCAAGCCTGCAAGGCAAACAGGAGTTCCATATAACAAATCAAACAAGAGATCGAGGCCAAGTTTCTAGCTCAAGGACAGGTGAGGTGTAACTGTGGACTTAACGCAGTAATCACAGACCTCACCCCAGACTGGAACTCTAGGTGTTGACCTATGGTGGCCACTTATTCCCAAGACTTTTACTGAGGAGGTAATCGAATTGCTCACTCCTGGGACTGCACCATGGTCCTGGCACTTGGCCAAGTGTATATACCCTCTCCTTCATAGCTGATACCCAGCCTAGGAGAGGAGCCCATCCCAATGTCTTTAGAGCTATTATGGGGTGGTGGGAGCTGACCTGTTTTCCCCACGAACTTCTTTTGAACAAATAGATGGACCCCTCAAGGAATTCCTGACCTAGTTGAAAAGTTAAGACACACGTACATTAGCAGGGCACGGAGCGGCTGGCAGGCAGGCAGTGCCAGACAAAGATTCTACTGGGGAGTGAGGTGGGACCCAGAATCCAGAGGTGGATGGATCTGCCCAAGGACCTGAATACAGAGACCATGGATGACCTCTGCACACACAGGGCCAGCCTTGGGGGTGACCGCTGCCCCACAATGGTTCTGATAAACCAGGGTTAGTTTGTTTCTCGTCTGTGACTGTACAGTGAAGTCCAAGCAGCACTCGTGCATCCTGCTGTCCACACAGTGTTATATTCCACAGCCAGTGGGACCCAAGGCTTCTCAGCTCTGCGCACAGACCCACCCATTCTCTGTGGGGGCAAGCCATCCCACTTTGGAGCCGAAGAGTCCCTTTGAACTGGAAGAAAATGATCACTTTATACCACCTCCCAGGCTCCTCTAGGGGCTCGGCTGGAGACTGTGGCTAGCCAGCAGACACCGTCCTGGACACTGACATGGGAGCTAGCTCAAGGTTCTCCACTGGGCTCTGGGTTTCGGGAGTAGCTGCCGTGTCTTCCCACCTTAACTTCCCACAAGCAGTTGGTACTGCCCGTTCTCTGATGCAGGGGGCCCCTACGGGGATAGCAGGATGCATATGCTGTTGCCTCGGGGACCCTGAACCTGTCAGAACCAGAGCTGTTAGTGTCAGAGCCTGGACCTCAACACACTCTTACACCAAGGTCCTCCAAGCTACATGTCCTCAGTAGGTCTGTTAGACAAACAAGAAACAGCAAACAGCAGAGAAAAAGGCCATAATCAAAGGGCCACACTGGGGAGAAAACTAAAGGGGTCCAGTGACCTCTGAATCCACCTTCAGAGTTCTGACATGAGGTTGAGACTTAAACAGGGAGCAAGAGGCATGCCTTAGCTCAGCGCCCAAGGTCAAGGTACCTCGGTTTACTACCATCGCCGTCCCAAAGCCAGTCTCCCTGGTGGTCTGACGCACTATCAACCTCCTTCGTCTGACCGGCACGAGGCGTCTACCCTTTCCTTCTCCCCATGAGACTCTGAGGAAACCCCCACTTCTCGGGGCCTATAGTCTAGACCCGTAAGAAGGGCCCCAGTGTCTCTTTGGAATATCTCGATATTGGGGTGGTTACGTTCACTCTGGCCCATGCTGTATACTCTTTGCAAATCCTGGTTTCTGAGCAATCCTGGTAGGCACCTGCCTAAACTTTCACAACGCATTCTGCAACCGGGGACAGGCCTGGAGAGGAGGCCAGGCTTGAAGAGGTGAAGGCGCAGGTATTTCCTTGAGAAAGCGTGAGGCCTCCCAAGCAACACACGACAGCCTCTGTTCCTCCCACTCGTCCTTCCTCATACCAGTGTGATTCCCAGGCGTGGAGAGGCTAACACCTCCTTCACACTGTTCAGCTCTGCTTGATGTCATCCTGGGAGAGGATAGGAGTGTGGGGCGGGGGCTTTGGTACAGCAGAGATCATCTGAGCAGACCACACAGCACTGGCTATTCGCCTGCGCCTGCTGCAGCTTCCTAGCGGCCCGAGTCACGGAGGTAGAATGAGCATAGGATCTACAAGGGCCTGGAATGGTCTGGGGAAGGGTTAGGGTGTGCAGCCAAAGGACTCACGAGGCCCTGCGAGATTGGCCTCATTGGGGTCTGTGGTACAGCACTATCCTCCCAGACAGACAGACTCCATCTTCAGGAGCTCAGCTGAGCCTGTTTACAAGACATCGCCACATAGGAGCTGACTGCTAACGCTCCCTCACAGAAGGAGGTGGAGCGGGGCCCGGGACCCTCACATGACTGGCAAGCCCCTGTTCTATCAGCTGTATGCCATTCTGTCCTAATGGCATGTAGCCTTGTGGTCTCAGGGAGGGGCTAGAGTAAACTGGCTGGGGAGGACATGAGAATGCGGCTCCTCCTGTGCGGCCATGGCACAGCTACTATCCATACTGGGTACAGAACTTCCAGTGTGGCAGCTCTGGGGTCATTCATGCTTGTAGTCAATGACCCTCATCTGTGCTCACAGAACACTAACTGGTGTCCCAGGGTGAACTCTGGGGCAATGGAACTTTGGTTTGTCACTGGGACTTAGAAAGAAGGAGAAAACCTTGTATCATCCCCCTCAGGGTCTCTCAGCTGTAAACACAGGCAGGATCCTTCACCCCAGGTTAATAGTTGGGGAACCCCTAGGATGGGGCCAACCTGGTTTGAGCATCTAGTGTTTTGACTGTAAAATGGGGATGTCTATCTCAACCTTGGATTTTTTTTCTTTGCCATGAACGTATCAGATGCACTGAAACACTGCACTGCAACACCCTCCTGCACACTAAGCCTCTATGTTCTGAGCAGGAGAGGAGTATGAGGTCTGGGGTAGGGCCAAGGATGTTCATGCCTTAGACAGGCCTGGAAGATGCTTGGAATGGAGAGGCAGCTAGCCAGCTGCACAGGTGGGTGCAGAGAGCTGTTCTGCTCGGTGGGACTTCTTACACACTCTGTGTCATCCCTCCTATAAACCCCAGATGCAAACTACAGCATACTTAGCCCCACAGGGTTCTTGTAAGGGCTTAATATACGAATCCACAGAGAGCTGGAAGGATGGTTCAGTGGTTAGGAGTGCTTGCCAATCTCGCAGAGGGCCTGAGTTCCCAGAACCCACATAAGTGGCTCACAGTTGTCTCTAACTCCAGCTGCAGGGGATATAATATTCTTTTCTGACTTCTGTGGTCACGGTAATCACATGTGTATAGACAGACAGACAGACAGACACACACACACACACACACACACACACACACACACACCCCAAAACGAGAAAGGAACCCCAGAATAAAAATAAATCTTTAAAGTTGGATGTGGTGGCCCACACCTTTAATCCCACTACTCAAGAGGCAGAGGGAGACGGATCTCTGTGAGTTCAAGGTCAGCCTGGTCTACAAAGCAAGTTCTGGGACAAGCTGGGCTACACAGTGACATGCTGCCTCAAAAACAGAAACAAATAATACATCTTTATATTAAAAAAATCTACATAAAGTACTTGAAATGGTTCCTGGCACAGAACAAGTGTCCCATGATCATCTGAGTTAGCAACGTCAACTGAAAAATATCAATGTGGGCAGAGAAAGAGAGATAGCTTGTGTACGTGTATGTATGCGAGCATCTGTGTAGGCATGTGTATTTATACATGTATGCCTGTGTGTATGTGTGCACATCCATGTAGGTGCCTTCACTTGTGAAGGTGGGTGTGTGCACACATAACTAACTGTGTGTGTGTGTGTGTGTGTGTGTGTGTGTGTATGAATGTGCATGTGTGTCTATTGCATGTGTGTTCCATGCACCTGTCCTCCACCTTGAGGGCATCTGGCACTACTCCAGAGTCCTGCATGACCTTCAATTTAGAACCACATGGATTGGGGCTGGGGATTTAGCTCAGTGGTAGAGCGCTTACCTAGGAAGCGCAAGGCCCTGGGTTCGGTCCCCAGCTCCGAAAAAAAAAAGAACCAAAAAAAAAAAAAAAAAAAAAAAAAGAACCACATGGATCATGGCTTTGAAAAAAAATCACCTTCTTGTTCTTGAAAGTGATATTTTGATGTACGCACACCATTTCGACTCTTGCTAAAATGCAGATTCAGGCTCATAGGCTCTTGGGCAGTGCCCGTGTTTCTGAATCAGCTCCTGGGCAACGCCGGAGCAGGGAGTTTTAAAGGACAGGAAAAAGAGCCAGTGCTGTCTGGGCTGGACCTAGTTCCATGGCACAGACCATGCCTTCTCCTGATCCTTCTCCTGATCGGGACCCAGGGACCTGACAACTGCTGACTCCGTCAGAATCTAAACACCTGACTGTCATCCTCCTCCCAACCCCACACTCCCACCCGTCAGCCTGGCATTCCTCCCCCAACGCCACCCCTGTCAGTCCACTGTGCCTTCCCTCCCACTGTCTCCACATCTGGTGAGACAGTAGACAAGCTCCAGGACTCCCTGGAGTCCTTAGTCCTCTGGCTGCCCCACTACCCTTCTCTGTGACCAAAAGCTTGCAGCAGCTCTCCAGGGAGGACATAGCAACAGCACCTTCAGGACACTAACTTCAAAAGAAAAAACCTTGAGCTCTTGGGGCGGTTTTGGTACTTCTGGAAAGTTAGCCCGAGCCATGAGAACAGAGCCTTCCGAGGCATTTGACAGCTCTCACTCACAGGCTCAAGGGAACTGCTGTAGCCCCTGCCTCACTTCCAAAACCATCTTTCTCAGGCTTGCCTGGCTAGAGTTAACTCGCATCAGTGCTTGAGCAAACTGCAGGAAACCTGTCTTCCCCATCCCAGAATGCTCAGACTCAGCCCTCCTACACTCAGGTGGTTACTATGTTACCCTGAGATATCTCTCAAGTACTTCAAAGTTTAAAAAAAATCCCATCTGGGTGGGACAGCACAGCCTGTAATCTCAGGACTCAGGAGGCTGAAGCAGAATGGTGAACAATCCCAGGATAGCCTGAACTACAAAGACAAGACTCTGTCTCCCAAAAAGAAAACAAAATCCACATTTGAAATGAGTGGTTGAAATCTGATTCACTCGACTTGGGAGAAAATGTGTAGCCATCAACTTACTAAAGACCGTTTAGTTACCAGACAACTCCAACTCTTTAAGCCAGTGCCGGGATATCACAAAGGCAAAAGGGGATCCAGATTTTGTGAACTGGGCTGGGGGGGCGGGGGGGACTTCAAAGACAAAAGCGTACGGATGCAAAACCACACACACTGCTTAACGCTTTTGCAATCAAAACGAGCTGAGGAGATCCTAGTGGGCAAAAGTCAGAGCTATGGATTCTGGGGAGGCTGGGGAAGCTAGAAAGGGATTCTGAGATGCTCTAGGAGCCCTGGGGTGTTGCTTTACCTAGGCAGGAGCCTTACTTGGACATCAAGCCCTTGGCACATCAGTTCCTTTAAGAACTTATTTAAAAAGTAAAAGAATATGGCAACATCAGTAGCCAATCTTGCCTGGCTAGACACTAACAGGAAAAGGCTCAAGTAGGGGGTAAAGTGTAGCATTTACCATCCTCCAAGATGTCCACCGGATCGCCCTGCTCCTGGGTGGCCGCCAAGATGTCCAGGGTACCATGCTGCTCAGGGGTAGCCGCCGTCTCTTCATCCTGGCAGTTGTATTCAAAACATTCCTCTTCCCCTCCCACGTCTCTCAGAGACATTGTTGAAGTCACCCCAAATCTGAAACATTGTCCTAAGGGGCTGTCCTTGGGAGAGCCTTTGGCCACCTGCCCAGAGGAGCCATCCGGGCCCAAAGCGCACATGCTGGGCTCCAGCCAGGGTTGCAGACATGCCCTGGCTCAGCAGGAGTGGACGGGTGTGCACAGGGCCACCCGCCCAGCACCACTCAGAGAAGGAAGGACAGGGTGGCTCACTGGACCCTGGAGGCGGAGCACGGGCGGGCAGAGCACCTGATGGAATGGCAGCACTCCGCCAAATGCCTTGGACACAGAGGGGAGCCAGGCGGGAAAGTATGGTGCCGGGAGGTGTGCTCATGGCCTTTCTCCCCCCTTGAGAGGAACGGGAATGGTAGCGTCCTGAAAGTTTCATAGCAACTGCAAAGGAAAACACCAGCCACGCCTCAAGCAGGTGCACCTGTCTGTAGGAAGGAGCTGAGGCTGGTGCTGGAGGAGTTGCCCAGGAAAGCATTGCTCAACACCTCAGAGCTGAGAGACTTCCTGTGGGTGTGCGTGCAGGAATCTGAGGAGACTGTGCGGGGCCAAGGACTGTAGGGACCTGGGGAGCAGGAATCCTGACTTCTCGCAAATGAAGGATGTTCAGGAACCATCCCCTGACTAAATATCACCACCCAGACCTCCTTGGCATAACAAGTGGCACGTATTTTCCTCATTATTCTGAGTTTTAGAAACCCCACGCTCCCCCTTCGAGCCGTGTCTACAAATCCAGAAAGGTTTCTCTCACTGCTAGAACAAGACGAGGGGAAAGCTGAATGCCTAATAGCTTACAATGGTACCCCAAGGAGGAACCACAGTTTACGGTGTACCTTGACAACCATTCCCTGCTTTGCTTGACTTTCGCCTGTCACTGTGCTCCTACCAGATTCTCTGGGAGGTGGCCCTGACCAAGCACTACAGCTGGAGCATCACAGCCCGTTCTGTGGTCCCCAGGCCCCAGCCTTCTCCCAGCTGCATGCAAATCTACACCTGCTGGCCTCTTCTATCTTCTCTGGCTGTTGCCTCTGCCGGGTAGCCAGGAGGAGAGAGCAAGATCTAAAGAGCTCTGTGTAAGGTGGAGGCCGAGGACTGGGGATCCTCCTTAGTTACCTGAAACAGTCTGCCACACTGAGCTGCTACCTTCATAAAGACTAGGATAGGGCTGGAGGGATGGATCAGTGGTTAAGAGCACTGAGTGCTCTTCCAGAGGTCCTGAGTTCAAATCCCAGCAACCACATGGTGGCTCACAACCATCTGTGATGGGATCTGATGCCCTCTTCTGGTGTGTCTGAAGACAGCTACAGTGTACTTATATATAATAAACAAGTAAATCTTTAAAAAAAAAAAGGCTAGGATAAAGCCATGTATGAGTGCCCATTAGGATGCCACAGAAGGATAAAGACTTTACTTAAAAAATTCCAACTAGGAGCAGATTATACTTCGGTTAAAATTTTAGAACGTCGAAATGATTGCTCTGCTTTAACACATTAAGACTGCGTTTGGAAAAGGCGCTGTCGCAGAAAAATCACAGGCAGATTTCGAGATTAGAATTTCAAATTTTTTTGAAAAATTACGCATACAAGTCGGGCGTGGTAGCACACGCCTAGATTCCCAGCACCGAGGAGTTTAAGGCCAACCTGGGTTACACAACAAGGTCGTATCTCAAACACACACACACTCAGTAAGAAACATACTTAATCCTAACAAACATTATCGAATCGTGCTTACTGATTAACTTTAAGAGATAGTGAGCCAGGATATCCGGGCTTTTCCAGATGAGAAGACTGGTTGGTTACTCCAAAGTGTGGGAAGGACGTACGGGGCGGGGGAAACTCCCCACCTAAAGCGTGACTCATCACCGAGTATCTGGACCGCTGGATGTGCAAGACACAGTACACAGAAGATACAGGACAACAAAGGCTCGTTTCACTCCATCAGAAAAATCCCAAACGATTTCACTGATCAATGAGTTATTCATGGTCATCTCTGGGTTTAAATTGAGGGTGTCTTTAACAATGCTGTCTAAGTCACACATCTACCCACACACATCTACACACACACACACACACACACACACACACACACACACACAAACTTAGGATATCACAGTTAAAAATCTTTCCCCGAAAGCCAGGTGTGGTTCACGTCAGCAACCCCAGCACTCGGCGGGGTGACACAGGAGGATTACTTAAAGTGGGTTCAGACAAGACTACAAAAAATAAAAGCTCCTGTACTGTCACTTATGAAAGCTCTAAAAGGCACAACTGGCCTCCCCAGAACTAAGCAGTGGCTCTGTGCGTTTCTCTGGACGCGCTGTATTTACAGAAAAGGAACCAAAATCCCCTGAATGTTTTCATCCAGATTCCCCACAGGCTGACTTGACACACCTGTCCTTCCCTCTCCACAGAGGTGCTGCCCTCTGGCCCTCCTGGGAGTGAGCTGACAGGACTCATCCTCCTCTTGCCTGGGTCTGTTTCATCAGTCCGACTGCCATGCTCTGGCGTCCAGAAGTCACTTGTTTGCACAGAGCACTGTTGGCCCATTATGAAGGGTCGTTTCCTGGTGACCTCACCTATGACATTTACACTGTAATCTTAGCCCTCTGTAGGTGGAGGCAGGAGGACCAAAAATTCAAGGTCTTTCTTGACTATAAAGCAAGTTTAGGTCAGCCTGAGCTACAAGAGAACCTGTCCAAAAAAAATCCCCCAAAACCTACTAACAACACTTTACCCAATGAAAGTAACTAACGCTGTTTGGCTCAGGGTTTAGACTGTGAATTCTGGGTACATGTGGATGGATCCTGAAGAGGCTAAAAATGCTGTGTGCACTGTGTTGATGGGGGCTGAAAATTACTCTAAGTCCCTGAACAATGAGCCTCCTCTGGCTCTTCTTGTGATTAGCTCCTGCCCTGAGACCCTCCCCACACCCTTTAATGTCTTACTCGGTATGATCGATCAAGGCCAAACATCTGGAACTGAGGTGGGAGATGGGCACAGTAACCAGCACCAGGGGAGGCTCTCCTGGCAATCAGAGATCAGGAGGGAACACAGCTGCTTCAAAACTTCACTTGTAGTCTGGGGCGAGGGCTGGGGGTGGAGGTGGAGGATGGGGATAGGGGGCGGGATCATTCCTCATTGCTCTGAGTTGCAGACACCCTCCCCCCGCCATCTTCAGTGCAACTGTCCATCACGCAGAGTCAGGACCTCTGGCATAAACGATGATTTCATATTTTGTCAAAACGCTTGACTCAACTTTTGCTATTATCATTAAGCTTCCCTCAGTATTGATTCAAAGGCCAACTGATAAGGACAGAAAAGGCAAGTGTCTAATGATCTGCTGTTTGGGAGAGCCACATAACCAAAGAAAATGCTATGTCCAGGCCAACCCGCCTAAAGCCGGGAAGAACCCAACTAGTTAGAAACTGCAGAGGAGAAGGGGGAAGCTCAGTAAGGAGAAAAACTCACAAGGTTGGCAACCCAAATCCAATCCCCAGGAGCTACACCACAGTGGAAGGAGAACCAGTTCCCCAAAGCTGCCCTTGGACTTCCACAAGGGCACTGTGGCCCACGTGTGCCCAGTGCACACACAAGAAGGAAGGAAAACGGTGACTGGAAGCCAGCATCTGTAGGGGAGCTAAACAGACCATTCCTAGGCCCCAGATCCCTTTATTTTACTTTGCTATATCTTCAGTGGGATTTAGAACCCGCCGCTTGTCCCAGGATCAAAGGTAAAAAGGTCGGAGATCTTGTTCTCCACTTACTCAGATGGCAATGGCAGTCAATATCAATTGGCAATCAATCCGGGGCAATGAGCCATCCCCTCTCCTATCTCCCTTGCTCTTGGAGAGGATCCATCAGGATGCCTAGAGCCAAGTGACTCCTCTGAGAATGTGAAGTAAGGGCACCCTGCTGGACACCAGTTAAGAACCAGTCTCCTGTGCCTCTCCAGGCGGCCACTGAGCCACTGGCTTCACGGGGTCCAGACACCACACACCCTCCTCCCCCAACCTCTAGGATGGCTCAGGGACATGGCCAATCCACCCACTGGAACCCAAGCTCTCTAAACTGATGGGACAGTGGGGATGAAATGGATGGCTTTCTCAAGAGTCACAGAGTATCCGGGAACCCACCAATCACCAAGGAAGCCAGGTGGCTTCTGAAAAGCAGAACCTCTTACAGCATTGTAGCAGGGCGGAAGCTTGATTCAAAACACACCAGAAGAAGATTGCATTCATGCTTTCCCTCAAGTCTATGAGCACTCCCCACTCTCCTCGTCACCCAGAATCTCTGAAGATCAGACAGACCCACGTGCCAACACTATGGACTGCCAGGGGCCAGGGTAAAGTTTCTCTACGCCTTTTAAGAGCATGTCCCAAGAAAACCTCTTGGCTTCCTCCCTGTTGCAGCCAAATGTCTGAAGACGAGGAGATAGTCCCACGGCTCTCTACTAACTAGGCCAGCTTCCGGCCTGTTACATCACACAGATCTTCAATCGTAGTCACGCCTGGAGCAATCAGAAACTTCTGAGTCAATTAATAAGCACTCGCCTCACCCATTAATGAGCTTGAGGGGATCGGAGAGGACTTTGTCACCGAAGAACACACTTCCAAAGCACACATTCAATTGCCCCCTTTTTTTTTGGTAAAGGTGTGTGATTTTTAAGGGTCATTTGCAAAGAGCAACTAAGGACGGCAGAGGACTAAATCCACGACATTACCTCCAAACACAGCCCTTCCTTGGCAAGCCTTCCCAGAATGCCTCTCAACACCGTCCTTCCCGTACTTGAAACCTGCTGACACCTGTCCAGCCACACACCTCAGCCACCAAGCAGCATCCTCTCAAATGAGCCACACCCTCCTTACAAACCTTGACGGTCCCAGAAGGGTATATTCCATTGTCACCTGGGTCCCATCTGTGCCGAACTCAGCTAGCAAAATTCATTTGAATCACCCACTGCTGGGGAAGTTGTGTCTGCCTCCCCAGGCTCCCCAAGCCTCCAGTCCTGAGGTCTGAGCTCAGGTAAGGGCAGATTCCTCTAGGCCTTCCCACTGCTGACCTCCTGAACACAGGCTTCCAGCCTCTAGTACCCTGAGCAGAGCACATGGGAAACACACACACACACACACACACACACACACACACACACACACACAAAAGATAAAAGATTCAGTCCTACAGAAGTCCCGTGCATGCAAGCCCAGAACCCAGTATACCCAAAGCAATCTATGGCCCCATTCTAAGCAAATGACTATGCACTGCAAGAGTCACCCTCTGTCAAGAGCCCTGCCCACCTGCTATTCCCTCTGTCATGCTTGCTGTGCCTTCTGGTGATGCCAGTTCCTGTGCTCCCAATCTCCCCGGAGAGGACTGTACCCCCCCCCTCCCCAGAGATACAATGTCGCCGTTCATCCCGCTCTCCCAAAGAGGCCTTAATTACCGTCTGAGCATTCTTCATAATACCAATCCAGTTCATAATAATCCGTGTCAGTGAATTTCTGCATAGTCAGTATTCTTGCAGAGGAAGGAACGGACTTCACGGCGCCATGAATTGTCAAGTCAAACGCTGCCATGCCTCCCGGCCCTTCCAGAACACCCGGCAGAAGAGCATCCCCAAACACTGCAGAATTTGGCTGTGCATTCTTAATGATAGTCTGGAGCCAGGATGGGCGAGGGGGCAGAGGAAAGGAAGACTCTACAGGGGCGTGGGGGTGGGGTGGGGGAGTGGAGGCAGAGGAGAGGGAGCCTGTTTGCAGAGCACTGAGAGACCCCGCAGGCCAGGCTGATGAGGCGCACTGGACAGCAGCCCTGAAAGGGAGTAGCTGGAATCATCCTATCCAGACGCCCCGAGGGTGACGTCAGAGCCACACACCACCACCCGCTGACTCGCTCAAGCCTCGCCCCCTGCTCGCTGCTCAGCTTTCAATCTAACTGTTGCCATAGAAACTGACCAGCTCTTAAAAAAAAATGATACAGAGATGAAGGAAATGTCTTCCAAGGATGCTGGGAGCAGAGGTGCCACTGCCGCGCAGGGAGAAGGAAGGATGTGGGCGTGGCTTAGAAGCACCACCCCCTCTCTCAGGTGAAAGGCCTGGTTCCTATGCCTAAACCTGGTTCACTTCAGAAAGTTGTGGTGTTTTTTCTTGCATCTAAAAACCGAGGCCTTTTAAAATTTGCAAAGGATTGTCTTTTGGTTTTCTTTCCTTAATTTAAAACATTTAATGGCCCTTCCTAATTTTTTTCTTAACTTTAAAATTTAAAACAGCCACTTAAAGGAGACTGAATGAATGACCCAGAAAATGAAAACATTTTCACTCACATTCCATTACTATTTATGCTTGTGTCTTTATTCAAACTTCTCGAAAATGTAGCAACGTACGAATTGAGGGGAATGTCAACATAAAGGACCCCGTGTCATATAGTGCCATTTAATTTACTGTCCCTTAGGTGTCTGATCAAGAACAGCTACCAAGAGGCAGATGCCCCTGGGGATGGAGTTAAAGGATGGGGCTTTGAGAGTCCTTACAAAAGCACAAGGAATTCATTAAAAAACAAACAAAACAAAACATCGAATAGACTTAATTCTAAGTGGTTGGCATGCTTAAAATGTTTCATTATAAAACTGATATACCGAACAATGGAACAGATCTTTCCAGATTTACTGTAACTTCAAACTCCAGCCCAGAGGCATATGTTCCCCTCCAGCACTCAGAGTTAGAGAATTCTTTCTGGAAGGCTCTTCTGGGCATTCCAGAACATTCTGCAGCACCCTGACCTAAACGTACTAGGTGCCTTTAGCTCCATCCTCTGATCTCCAAGTCTGACCATCGAAAATGTCTTCCCACAACAACAGCGACAAAGGCTTTTGCATAAAAATTCTGAAATTGTAAATATGTGTTTTAATTATCTTTGGGGGACCCTGTCTCCCAAAATAAGGTGGAGAAAAAGGTGGCACCCAGTGTTGATCTCTGGACTCTATAGGCATGTAAAGTTTCAGACGTGTGCACACAAGTAACTAAAGAAATAAAGAAACAAGGAAGCAAAGCTCCTTAGGGAGACTGAGAAATCTCCAACGAAGCTACAGGCACTTGGTCAACGTCTCAGACCTTGCTGGACAATCAGTGTCACCTGCTAAGTGGAAGGGATACCAATACCTGCTAAGGGGCGGGGCGGGGCGGGGCAGGGCGGGGCGGGGCGGGGCTTGCTAGGGGTGATGGATGCTGCTGTGTTCGGCATGAGTTTAAGATTAGGCAAGTGAGCAGACGTGCTAGCTTCCAGCATCCTCATCACTACCTCTATAGAAAAGGAAATGGCCCAGCATGAGCAATTCGGAGTGCAGCTCCCCAGTTATGATCAGGCAGATGAGGAGGACACACCATTCGGAAGCATCCACAGGGCACACGATGCCAAGCGTATGGATCTCAGCAGCAGCACAGAGGATGTGACCAGCTGGCTGTGGTGACCAGCTGGCTGTGGTGACCAGCTGGCTGTGGGCAACAGACATTGCCAGACAGCAAAGCAAGGCCGTTCCAACCACAACCGAGTCCAAATCATTTTCATGCTTAAGAAACTGGGAACAAGGGGCTGGGAGATGGGCCTGTGGTAAGGTACCTGCGGTGCAAATATGAGGACCAGGGTTTGGGTTCCCAGCATGCAGCTGAAAGCCAGGCATCGGCCCACATACAACCCCAGCACTCTCAAGGAAGAGAAAGGGGATCCTTAGAGCAAGGTGGTTCTCTAGACTAGCCAAGCAGGTGAGCTCCCTGGTTCAGTGAAAGATCCTGACTCAGTGGAGACTGAACCAGGATGAAAACCAGGGTCAACTTCTGGTCTTAACACGCATGCATTCACGCACGCGTGTGCACCTATCACATGAGCGCGCGCACACACTCACACACACACACACACACGTGCTAACACACATGCACGTACCACACCGCACACTCACTCGCACACAGACAGAAAAGGAAGAAAAGTGGGAGCACGGAGGGAAGGAGGCCTAGCAGGGATTGTCCTGTATGGCACCTCAGCACCCATGTTGGGATCAGGGAACACACAGGGTCCCTGCAGAGCCTGGAGCATGGGGGAACCATGACGGCGCACAAGCCCAGGTGAAAGGAGGGTGGGCAAAAAAGCCAGCTTAGACGAGTTGGACCAAGTTGTGACAATTGAAGTTTGGTACAGAAAATGCAGTTAACATACCTAGAAGGAATAGGTGTGCTCGAAAGCCTTGACGCCACAGTGGATATCCAAAGAAAGGCAGGCAGGGAACGCGCCGGCTCGTACACGCAGGGCAGAGACTAACGGGAGCTATTTTAATCCACCTCGGGAAGTTGGGTAGGTGTGCCTTGCTGCTCTGTTCCTGCCGCCCAACCTTCTGGGAGCACTGAAGCATTGTTCACTGTGTCTCTGCGCAGGGTGGCAATGACTACCACAGCCGGATGTGGATGAGGACACAGGTACCGAGAACAGAGAAGCCTGGCATTGTGGGAGTAAATGACGCCCAGACAGGAGGAAGTTCAGACCCAGGGCAGCAAGATGATGGATTATTACCCAGAAGGCTCCAGAATGCCCTGCCTGGGGGTGGCGTGGGGTGAATTCTTGAGGACAAAGTGCAATAGACCCAGTTCACAGTCTCAGTTCCCAGTCGCACACAGTGAGACATGGACAGACCTTGGATGTGGATTCTAGGACAGGGTATCCTGAGGTTGGGACAGTGGTCTATGCCAAGGCAGCTAGGTGCAAACCCTGTGTCACTTCGGAGAACACCAGACTGAGGACTGAAGACCAGTCTGAAGATTTACCTCCTGAGCCAGCAAGACAGATAGACAGCTCAGTGAGTAAAAGCATTTGCCTCTTAGCCTAGCAGCCTGAGTTCAATCAGTGGGACACACCCGGCGGAGGGAAAGCTGATTCCTGCAGGTAGCACTCACTCGTGTGCGCGCGCACACACACACACACACACACACACACACACACACACACACACATACACACATGCTCCCACCCAGAGGGAGAACACGTAATTCCAAAGGGGAAAAAAAGAAGCTATGGGCCTAAATTAAGTGTTCAAGGTGGCATCATCCTAAATTAAAGGAGATCAAATCCAATGGCAGATTCCTTAAAGAGAAAGTGTCAAGTCACAGGAGGGCAGGCTGGAGCAGTGTCCCCAAGCCCAGGAGTCATGAGAGCTGGTGAAAGCCCCAAGGTTTCCCTCAGAGCACCCTGGAGGAGCAAACATGGCCCCCTGGACTCCGGGCTCCTGACCTTCAGAACCAGAACTAAACCCCTATCTATTGCTCTAGGTCACCGCCCTGTGGCCATCTGCTCAGAGCGCTGGAGAGCTAACACAACAACTAGGGGACAGCAACTCCTTTAACAGCGGAAAGACTCCTGGGGGTGGGGTGACAACTCAGTCTGTGAAGTACTTACTGAGCAAGTACAAGGAGACATATTTGATACCCAGAACCTGAGCTTAAAAAGTAGGGTGAGTAGGCTGGAGAGAGGCTCTCAGAGGATCTGGGTTCAATTCCCTGAACTTACACCATGGTTCACAGTTGTCCCTAAGTCTAGTTCCAGGGGATCTGATGACCTCTTCTGGCCTCTACGGGCACCAAGTATGCATGGTGCACACACATACATGCAAGTATTAACAACCAAGCATGTAACAATTTTTATAAGCCATGTATGGTGGCCTGCCCTTGTCACTGAGTCCTGGCGAGAAGGAAGTAGGCAGGTCCCCGGGGCTCGCTGCTCAGACAGCCAAGTATATAGGGTGAGCTCCAGGCCCACGAGAGACCATGTCTCAAACAAAAATATCTGTGAACAGAGCCTGAGGAAGAATGGCTGAGGTTGCCTTCTTAGCACCCTACCATATGCATACGTGCAGCAACGCGTACTCAAACACACACAGAAATGCACACGTAAACACACCCGTGCACAGAGAAGAACCCTGTTTAAACAGGAGCCCTGCTGCAGATCTCAAGCCCTCTCCGAAACACATTCCCTGCCCTCAAAAAGCACCAGCACCTTTGCCGACCAGACTGGAGGCAGAAGAGAGGGAGGGCCTGGCTGGAGAGCTGTCACTCCGCACAACGTTCCAGCTTTTTCTTTCCAGTCTTCACTGCCAGCCAGTGAGAGCTCATGACAGCAGGCAGTCTGCAAGGGACAGCTCGACGCCAACTGTCCCTCCTTACTCCAGGCACAGGCAGCCCCGCCACCAGGGAAGGCAAGGGTGGAAGCTACCATTCATGAGAGGACTTGAAAGCTCAGAGAAGGCAAAGCCCAAGGCCTGGATCTGTGGCAGCTGTCATCAGTATCCACCACCCCCCCAGAAGGCCAGGAAGAGGAGGTATCTTGGCATTGGTAAGAAGCCTAAGCAGGTCTGAGGTCACCACCTGTCAGCACAGAAGGTCTGGGGGGAGGGGGAGGGGGAAATCTCATGCCCAGGACCAGCAGGACACGCAGGTGATGCCACCACTTCATAACCACAGGCTCAAAAAAAAAAAAAATCCCCTAATTCTGCACCCGCACAAACCCTGCTGAACAGAGGCAGCCTGGGAGGAGAGCGAGCGAGTGAGAGTTGAGCTGTCATGTCAGTTTCCTACCCGAGCTGTGCCCGGGTCTGTCTCAAGCTTGCTGAGTTAACACAAGAAGATCTGTACACAAGCAATCTGTACAGCACAGCTTGCCGGCCGTGTTGTTCTTGAGTGGAGAAAAAGATAATGTTGGAATCCGATTGGATCGAAAAAGATAGAAGATGCCAGATGATGGGGGGAGAGGGGAGACCACGGGCATGCACTGCTCTCAGAAACCCTGCCCAGCGGTCCAAAGGCAGCCAGGCACTCACACACGTACCTCCCTGAGAGGCAGCTCCACTCCTCCCGCACCAGTGCCCAGGCCCGCAGTGGGGTGTGGCTGCCGTAACTTCGAGTGGCTCACTCTTGGAATGAGAGGGTAGCACAGCCACACTACTCTCACTCTCGATTCCTACAGACATCTGAGCCAGCTAATATGGAGGGACATGGGCCCGGGGAGAGCCCTTGCTCATGGGAAGTTTGCAAGGCCTCTTCACTGACTCCCCAAGGGGTGTGTGTGTGTGTGTGTGTGTGTGTGTGTGTGTGTGTATGCACTTGTGTGTACACACTCCTGCCCTCTTCGCTGACCCCCAAGTCTGTGTGTGTGTGCGTGTGCATTTGTGAGTACACACTCCTGTGCGCACACACTCTTGGTTAACTGTACACACACACACACACACACACACACACACACACACACACACACACATCCTGAAACGACTGGTCACATTCCCAGAGGTACCTTCACCCCTCTCTGAGCATCCCCTCCTGGATAACGGTTGGTCACCTGTACGAACAACAGTAAAGGAAAGATTCCCTTCCTCGGATACCTTGTAAGACTTCTCAAGATCCCAAATCTGGGGGCTGGGGAGGAAACTACTTACACATGCCATGCTCCTGGGTCTGAAACCCAGAAGCAGGAGGATCTGGTGGTGGAGGAAGAAGGAGAGGAAAAGACCCTAAGCTTTATCAAACAATGTGCTAAACAAACAAACAATCACATTTAGCTATTTTAAAAGATAAGAACCTATCGAGAGAAGTGGAAAATCTATGTATGAAATACCCATTTGAGCTGGGCATGGTGCTACAGGCCTAGAATGCCAGCAAGAGAGTGAGAGGACCATAGTTCAAGGCCAGCCTCCACTATGGTGAGTTCAAGGAGCAAACAGGCTCTGAAGAGGCAGAGCGGGTGTGAGAGGAGAGGACATCGAATGAAGAGGAGCATGTGGAGGAAAAAGAAGGGAGAGGAGGAGAGGAAACAAAGGGGAGGAAGAAAAGAGGGGAAGACAAGAGGGGGAGGGGGTGACTGTTGCAAACAATTTAATTGCACAATAGATTAAACTTGGATCAGGCTCTTCATATTTAACTAGTACCCTGGTACCATCCCCAGAAATACCTCTCTTGATACAGAAGCTCCTCGGTATGCGAGATCAGCTGGAGTGAGCGGGTGGGGAGTGGGGCAGCAAACCTTGTGTTCCCACAACCAGCCAACACAGGGCCAGATGCTGCCTGTACTTCTGTCAGGACCTGCTCCAAGGTGCTCTCTACTGAAAGCCTGGTAGCATAGTCAATGTGTTGGTAGGAACCCTCACAGAGGAAAGAATGATGTCTCAGAGGGAGAAGTCACTGTCCTTACTTCCCTCAGCACCAGCCTGCACATCCCACAGCCCTGGGTTAAGACATGAAGATCTAAACAATAGAGATGTGCCCACCTTCCTAGTTAGAAAACCTTAGGCAAGAACTCTGGTGTTGGAAGAACGCCTACCTCACCCTGCACACACTGGCTGGCTGGATTACCACACACCAAAAAGCAAAGGCTGGGGTGACATTCTAAAACCTGTTTGCTTCAGGGCCTACCCTTTCCCAGTTGACCTCTGAGGTGTGGTAGTCATCAGATCTGGGTGTGACACCGAGAATTCCTTCTTGGATCAATTTGTGTCAACCACAAGAGGCCAGGGAAGAAGGACCAACAGGAGCACCTAAGAACAAATATGGGGACCTTTCTGCTGGATGCCGCTGAGTGTCACATGACTGATCTACTGCACACAGGTCACCATCAGATCACAGGAGGCAACTGGATGTCAGAGCATGAAGTGGTTTCAGGCTATGCACCATACATTCTGTGAGCCATGGAGAATAAATTCTGTTGACTATATAGCTTATAAACAAATAAGCTTCTAACATATCCTAATGCCAAGGTCTGGGGGAACAGGGTTGTTGGGTTATTTTGTTGTGGTGGTGGGTTGTTTTTTGTTTGTTTGATCAGGTGAGCTTTAACCTTGAATCTCTCTCCCCTTTTCCCTGCTGAGAATGGATGGGTTGTGACCAAGTGACCAATGCTAGAGTGTCAGCATCTCTCTTCACTGCGTCTCTTTAGGGCTGCTCCCTAACGTCTCTGATTCCTAGGATCCTCCCTCGGCTATAGAACAGGAACAGCAGGAGCGTGGGTGAGAAGGCCCTGCACACAGGAAGTGCTGAGCGTGGATCACTCTTACTTCCTGCTCAGCCATCTGACCTCAAATGTCCCGCGCTCGGGTGCCCATGGACTGTAAGCCGTTCTCGCTCTCTACGTTTCTCAGACGTATGGGAAGTTGGCTGTGGAAGTGTTGAAGAGACTCTGAAAATGTCAGTGTGGAAGGAGGTCCTGCTCAGAAAGGAAGACGGGGAAGTGTTGCCTCCCATCAGCTGAGGGCCAGGTTCTGAGGCAGAGCCTGGAAGTCCACCCGGAGTGGGGTGGCCAGGACGCACCTACTCTGGTTTTACAGTAAGACGTAACTACCCCTTCCGGTTCCTCACCTTAGGGAACCCTGTATCCCCAGTTCCACCAGAAACAGTGGACACCGCTCTACACAAAGTCCACAGCAGACCTAGAAGAGAACCAGTGGACAATGTCTTCTCAGCCACCCACAGTGACCTGACAGTGGTGATTCACTGTGCTGAGTCACGTGTCTCCTGGGATACAGATATGTAAACAGATACACAAAACCCAAACAGGGCCGGGATGACAGCACCATGTATAACCCGCCTGCTGTGCAAACATGAAGATCTGGAGATCAATCTTTGGGATGCACTAAAGGAGCCAGGCGTGCTGGAGTGCCCTGTGATCCCAGCTCTGGTTCCTGAGGGCTCCTGACCAACCAGTCAAGCTGAGTAACTGAATTCGGAGTACATTGAGACAGCCTGTCTCAAAATGTAAGGTGAGGCAGTATGGTGGTAAACACCTCTAATGCTAGCACTTCAGAGGCAGGTGAATCTCTGAGTTCCAGGCCAGCCAGGGATATGTAGTGAGACCCTATCTCAGAAACAACGACAACTAAAAACCAGCAACAAACGTACGTTGGAGATGGATAGAGGACAATGCCATCCTCTGGTCTCTATGTGCATATACATATATGAACACACATATCACACACACACACACACACACACACACACACATAAAAACATAAATAAGAAGTAGTAGGGCTGGGGGCTGGAGAGATGGCTCAGTGGTTAAGAGCACTGACTACTTTTCCAGAGGTCCTGAGGTCAATTCCCAGCAACCACATGGTGGCTCACAACTATCTGTAATGAGACCTGATGTCCTCTTCTGGTGTGTCTGAAGTCAGCAATGATGTACTTACATATGATAAATAAATAAATCTTTTTTAAAAATTAAAAAAAAAGAAGTAGGTCCAGAAGGTGGTACACACCTTCAATCCTAAGACTCAGGAGGCAGAGGCAGACGGATCTTTGAGTTCTAGGCCAGCCAGGGTTACACGGTGAAACCCTGCCTTGAAGATAAACAAAGAAACAAATAACGATTAAATAAATAAATACTCAGGCCACTAGGCACAGAGCAGGGCTTGCCTCTCTGCACCACCTGCACTTCTATCCCTGCAAACAGCAACAGCTGTGTCTTGCGGTTCTGAAAACTCAAGGCAAACCAAAGCTGCTGATGTAAGAGCTGCTTAACGAAGATATTAAAAAAAAAAAAAAAAAAAAAAAAAAGGTGCATCGTGCTGGAACAACACCCAGCATCTGTCCCGAGTGATGGGCAGAGACAGGTTTTACAGGCAGGTTTTAGTGTCTAGCCACTGCTGCACAGCATCCAGGCATCTCTGACCTCCACTGGTAACAAAGCTGCTGACACCCAGCCTAGACTTCCAGTCTGACCACAGAAAACAATGTTACATTTCTGTTGGAAGTTATCGGAAATAACTACTTCATAAAACTCTAAACTTTCTTTACAGACCATTTTGGGGTTGGTTAAGTTTCAGTTTACGTCTTTCATTTCAAAGTCAATACCTAGTTGTTCAATGAACAGATATTGCTATTTTTTATTTTAAAAAATTCTATGTGTTTGTGTCTATGTGGGTGTGTGCACGTGTGAGTGCAGCGCTCGAAGAGTCCAGAAGAGGGCATCCACTCCTATGTAGCAGTTGTTCCTGATGTGGCTGCTGAGAACGGAACTCAGGTCCTCTGCAAGAGAAGTGAGAGCTCTTAACTGCTGAGCCACCTCTCCAGCTCCAGATATCAGACACTGACAAAGAGCACCTAGCTCTAAGCACAGAATCGGCAGAAGGAAATAATGCACAAGAAGACTTGGGCGCACCCAACCTTAAGCACCTTTAAGTGGTCATTGCAGCTCCTCAAGTTGTAGTTTACGCTGTGGCACCCCCCCCCGGGGGGGATTCTAACAGGGCTTCTTTTGCGTTTTCTTACATGTATGAAAACAAATGACAATCCCTGTTTGAGTCTCCTGATGGAGAGACCATAGGAATTGTGCACTGGTGCTAGATCAAAGCAGCTTTGCCTGCCTGTAGATATTTCATAGAGATGTGACGAGTCACTTCTGTGGCTGTCCTGTAAATGGTTTGGTACTATGGTGAACGACACTCCAATTACACTGCGCATGCGCATGGCCACGGCCAATCGATGTGCGTGAGGAGGAACCAGGAGCCTCCCACCGCAGACAGAAGAACAAGCCACGTGAAGACTCTCTCACAAATGATAGTTTCAAATTATACTGTGGACTTCCACAGTAGAAAAACACAGAACGACAAGACAAGCGAGTTGACTTTCCATGCGCAATCCCACACTCACTCCTAGCTAGTGCAGACACCCTGGCTAAACAAAACTGACTCACGAAGAACTTCTGACCTATGAGGCACACCAGATACTCTAGGCCTGGATTATTCTATTTCCGTTCTTATTGACACAGGCTATCAGGAAAGCTCATAAAGACTGTGTGGACTGCCCAGGTCGCCCGCCCTCCCTTCCTCCTCACCTCCAGGTTCCCCTAAGCATAAGCTCACCCGACAGGAAGCAGCTCTGCCACCTAGAGGTGTAACCCTACACTGCAGCAACCGTTTGGCTCCTGGAATTCTGGCTTACCCAGCTTCTGCACAGTCAGGCTTTGCTATGTCTACATTGATGGAAGCCGCCTGGATTTCCTTGTAATATTTGGTTTTTAAATGCAAGCAAATTCACTCTCAATGGGGGTTTAGAAGGGAAATGATGGAGAGATGGCTCAGCCATTAAGAGCACTAGTCACTCTACCCAACAAATACAAGTTATTATTTTTTAAAACAGGAAAAGAAGGGATACGAGAATAACTTGAAGTCATTCTGTGCGTTTCAAATGAAAGTGCTTGGTCCCCACAACTCATACAGACCAAGAAGACCCCTAACACGGCTAACCCCTAAGGCCACATCCCTCTTGGCTACCCTTCCATAGCCAACAGGTCCAGAGCTACTCACAGCAGACGGGACCAGGAGGCACAGGAAGGGCCTGGCATCACATCACCGTGCCCACAGATGGCGCCAGCTACTTACGGAAGTACTTCAGCGTCTCTTCGATCTGCTCGGTTGTGAGGTCGATGTTGGCATCTGGGGAGATGAGGGGCGTGTGCAGCCAGTCATCGTGGTCATAACCATAGATGGTGTCCGCTCTTAGCTTGTAGTGGGGCAGCTGCTCCTCCAGCAGGCTAATGATCTCCACTTCTGGAAGGTTGGTGCTGTTGCACACGTCTGGAGAGAGGAAGACTGAGTGAGAACCCTGGCCGTCGCCTTGAGAGCTGAGTTTGAGGCCTATCCCTTGTCGTCACCCATCTGCAGCATGCAAAATCCAGGCAAGGTCATATCCATGAGGGATCTTTTCTAATTTGAACTCTACTCTCAAGACATAGAATTACTGAGGTGGGAGATGTCTGATGGGCACAGGTAGGCACTAAACATATATCTTAGAACGTTGTACACTCAAGTATGGTGTCTCAGTTAAGGTTACTACCGCAGTGATGAAACACCATGACCAAAAGCAAGCTGGGGAGGAAAGGCTTTATTCCACTCACAGTTCCATAGAGCAGTTCATCATCAAAAGCAGTGAGGACAGGAATTCAAGCAGGACAAGAGCTGGTGCAGAGGACACGGAGGGGTGCTGCTTACTGGCTTACTTCCCCTGGTTTGTCCAGCCTGCTTTCTTACAGAACCCAGGACCACCAGCCCAGGGCTGGCACTGCCCACAGTGAACCCACCCCCAAACAATCACTAATTACGAAAATACACTACAGGCCTCTCTACAGCCCACCCTTACGGAGATATTCGTCAATTGAGGTTCCCTCCTCTCAGCTGATTTTAGCTGTATCAAGTTGATATAAACCTAGCCAGTACATATGACACACAGGATGAGGACACAGGCCCAGAGTACCCTGCAGACTATGACTGAGTCTATAGGATGGGTTTCTGACCTCACCGTGAGGTCAGCCCATTTAGCAGGGAGCCTACAGCAGTGAACTGCTGTGGGAGCAGCTTGAGTCCGGTCAACCCAGAAGCCAACCGCACTCCATGTGGGCCTAGCTGGATAAGAGAGGACGGTGAACTCTGGCTTTGGTGATAAGAATCAGTCCTCAGCTGGGGAAAACCAATCAAGAAGTTTGCAGATGCTCGGGGTGGACGTTCAAGGACACTGGGAACCCAGATGAAGGCGAGGACCAGGCCGGTTCCCTCTGGAATATGTAATATGGCAGGGATGCCACACAGCGACATGGGTGCTGCTAAAACAGGGAAGGCAGAGGGAGCCCAGTCAAACGGGAGCAGCCAAGGCCTGACCACACACTTGGAAGAGACAGTCATGGTGCCAACAGTAGGAGGGCAGGACTGTTGGAGGCAGCAGGGAGAGCCTATGACAGGACTTTGCTGGAGACCCACATAGGAACAGCAGCCAAGGCCAAGCTTCCCTTCCTCTCCCTGGGTGAGCCAAGGCAAGAAGGCAGAGGCAGTGACATAGGTGGACTGACCAGATCAGGCTAATCTGCATCCTGTTCCTTTGTACCTGATGAGATGGCCCCACGGCGCCCTCTAAGTCTATGAAATCATTTAAGAAGACAAAACTGTGAACTGTCACTCTCTGCGCAGGAACCCAGCTAGCCACACCCACCCCAAGATTCCCAGGAGCCTTTACCAGCCCACTGCACTCACTTCAGGTTGTAAAGTCTCTATGCAGAACATTCCCAGGCAGGAAGCCAGTGTGGGCTCTCAGAGTGCCAAGAAAAGAGTTAATGATAAAGTGAGGGCCCTGGGGATTTCATGGTATTTTAGGGCCACGGTTCAATCCCGAGAAGGGGAAATATCTGTATCTGAGTGTAGGGGCTTCTCTGCCTAACACGGGAGGGATCACAGCCAGCACAGTCAGCATCTGAGCTAGCAAGCCTTGGCGAGACCTGATGCACCTCAGAAGTGTGTGGAGAACAGAAGCCGTGACTCTCCTCAGAGATCGATGGCCCGATGCCCTCAAGACAAGGATCTCTTCCCACTCGGTTCCCAAGGAAACACCGTCCCCTGCAGGCCTACTCTGAGGTGAGCAGCCAGTTCCCACCTCTGGGAGAGCCCTCAGCCACTGCACGGCCACCTCCTGAGGAAGGGGACCTGGGCTCAAGACAGCTGCTGCCAGTCAGTGGCATCTCTTGGGTAAACAGAGATCTGACCAAACCAGCTCTGCACAGCTGCACCCCCCAAAAAAGGCTGCGGCAGCCTGTCTGCAGGAGAGTGGGCAGGGGACCAACACATTCCCACGGGAAACACCCACACAACAGGCTGTCATTCTCTGGTGTCTCCGTGGTGTTTGAGTGGGGAAGAGAACAGAGCCTGGGGTGGGTGGAGTGTGGAAATCCCTCCTAAGAATAATGTCACTTGTGACCATCCTGTCAGCTGCTCAGCCACTAGGACTCGACCTGTCTTTCCAGGACTGGGACAGAATGCATTCTCGAACACCAGGGTATTTGATCTTTTTGTGATGTGGCCAACCACCTAAACATAAGCAATGCTGCACTTGCCTTCACAGCCCAGAAAGTTGGGAGATAGGAAAGGCATGTGGGGGCAGCCAGGGAGCTCTCCTAGACCTAAGGGCCAGAGGCTCTGGGGATGCTCTGTGAAAATGGACACGAGTGAGCGTTGTGGATTGCGAAGACGCATCAAGGTCTGAGGCCATGTAAACGCAGCTCAAAGAACTCTGAAGCATCGCTGGACTGAGGCTGGGGAGATGGCTCAGTCAGCAAAGTGCTCGCCATGCATGCTTGAGGAAACCCTAGTTCAGTCTACAGAAACCACATAAAAAAGCCAGATGTGGCGATACACAATGAAAAGAGAATTATACGAATTCTAGGTTTGGAAATATAAAAATTAAAAGATTAAATCCCAAAAGGCCACAGACCCAGGGCTAAGCCCTGCAGCCAGGACTAGCAGGCCATAAAGATAAAGGAGCACAGGAAACACTGTCCAGGCAGGACTGGCAAGCCATAAAGAAAAGGAATGCAGGAACCAGCCTGAGTTAATGGGACTGATTCATGGGACGTCTGGCAGAAAGACATCTCCCCCCAGCTCACTCAGGGCCATCCTCCAGACCCTGATAAGCCCCTGACTTCTAACACGTACTCTTTCTGCTTTGTTCTCACTGCTATGTTTGAATGAGCCAATTGTATGTAACCACGCCAAAACCCCCTAGCCTTCTCTATATAACCCTCTGACTTTTGAGTTTCGGGGCCGACACCTCTGTCTCCTGCGCGGGATACGTGTCGGCCCGGAGATCTCTGTAATAGGTCTCCGTAATAAACCTCGCCTTTGCTTATTACATCCAAAATGGTCTCTCTGTGTCTGGGGTCCGCGATTTCCCAAGACTTGAGTAAGGGTCTCTCTGCATGGGATCTTTCAACAATTGTACTCCCAGTCCTGGGGACGCAGAGACAGGTGGATCCCCAAGGCTTGCTGGCCTGACCGGCCTGGCCTGCCTGGTGATGTCTAGGCTAGGGAGAGACCCTGCACAAACAAACAAAATGGATGGTGTCCAAGGGAAGAGACATCCAGGGCAGTTCTCTGCTCTCCATACACATTTCCGTGCACCTGGATGTGAATGAAGAGAGAGTTCACACACAGAAGGAATCCACAGAAATGTTGCCAGCATTGGAAACCCACAGCTAGGTCCTTGCAGACTGTTCCAGATGGAAACTGAGGACAAGGTTCATAGGTGAGGAAGGAGCATGGATGATGTTGCTACTCAAGGCCACGAAACTAAGCAGGTGGCAGGTCCAGTCTGAGGAGCCCCAGCAGCTAACATGTGACATCCCCCACCCTGCCACGCACTGCACTGCCCATCTCTGGAAGCCTGTGTGTGGAACTTGGGGCCTCCCATGAAACCACACCAGGAGACCAGTGGAAGGCCCCACACAGGGGCCAAGGGAGGTTTGTTAAGCAGAAGGACAAGACTGTGTCCTTGTCACCTGCCCAATGGCAGGTGCTAACCATCTTTAGCCACAGTGGTAATGTCAAGGCCATAGTCATAACATCCCTGAGAGCCTGGACAGGTTAAAAAAAAAAGCACATACATGGTGCCCTCCATGTAGACTAAAGAGTACATATATGGTGCCTTCTATGTAGACTAAAGAGTACACACATGGTGCCTTCCGTGTACACTAAAGAACACACACATGATGCCTTCCATGTAGACTAAAGAGCACACACACAGTGCCTTCTGTGTAGACTAAAGAACACACACATGGTGCCTTCCGTGTACACTAAAGAACACACACACGGTACCCTCCATGTAGACTAAAGAGTACATATATGGTGCCTTCCATGTACACTAAAGAACACACACACGGTGCCTTCTGTGTACACTAAAGAGCACACACATGGCACCTTTCGTGTAGACACATGAAGGCCTGCCTTTTGGGTGCCATGATTCACAAACATTCTGCCTCTCGTGAAGCAGCTGAGTCCACAGTGAAGCCACTCTTCCCAGCCCAGCCCCTGCTGTTTTCTCTAGCTTCCCTTCCATCAAGACACACAAAGCCCCTGCCGTTCTCCATGGCTCCCCACCCCCAGCACACACAGCTATTTTAGACACTCGAGAATATTCACTGCCCATCACACTGCACCCTAAAATGTCTCTCAAATGTCAGCTTGCATTTGTGAATCCTTCCCTGACCAATTCCCCCAGGCTCCCCAGGCCTCAGCATATACACAATTACACAACGTCAGGCAGGGCCTCCTCCATATCTCCTCCCCCTAGCTGAGAGCCGCTCAGGAGAAGGGGCTCAAGAGTCTAAGCCCAGCCTCAAACCCAGCCCCTTGGGGAGTTTATGTCAAAGCTCAAAGCACTAGGAAAGAGAAGCCACAGTGGCAGCAGGGTGGCCGACTTCATCATCCTCCCGCGTGCAGGAGGTGCAGCCATCCGGTGACGAGGTCATTTCGTGTCCCTAGCTCTCCGTCGAGCGTGACAGAAAAGTGTCACAGGGCAGCAGAAGTAGCCCGAGTCCTAGGCACAGGCCGATGTTGTGCCTGTCATGGAAGTCTACTCCCAGGATCCCCTAGGGATTGCCCAAGCCCTAAGGTCTGGAATGACCCACTTCTAAGATGAGGGCACCCCTCGGAGCTGTCTGACAGAGAGGGGACAGTACAGGGCACCCCAGCGATCTCAGTCTATAGCGGGGACTCTCTCCATTCCCACAGACTCAGACTGGATCCACATCCTCCCCCTGGGAATCTGCTCTGTGCTGAGGTAACCTACCACGTGCCCCTTTCTTACAGCAAAGATAGTGGCTCTAGATTAGAGTTCAAATTTAAAACTCAGAATCTCAGAAGTCAGGCTCTCTGGGAGGGGGTCTCTTCTTCTGCAGGGTACATAAACCCCAGATGGAGAAGGGATGCACCACCGGGATTCTGGGCCCTGAGAACAGGGCACTAACTGTCAGGGGACAGAGGACACAAACACCCATGACCACTCCGCAGACATAGAGACACAGGGGAGCCATCGGGGAAGGAAAGGATAAAAGAGAGCAGAACAGGAAGGCAGAAGGAAAGAACAGAAGAAGTGAGAAGAGGGCTTCGGAGAGAAACAAGGAGAGGAAGCTGGCGCTGCACCGCCACCATCTGGACAGCCAGTGTATAGCACGACTTCAAGAAAACCTGGAGACTTCACAAAAACACAAAATCAAACTAACCACAAGACCAGCTTCTCCCGTGTTCACCCAAAAGACTCTGAGTCAGCGCCTCCCAGAGATCTTTGCACGTCAGGGCTGGCTGCAGCACCGTTCAGTGTCTGAGAGAAGGAACCGGCCTGGGTGTCCAGCCTTAGAGGAAGGGAGAAGGAAAGCGTGATCTATACACACAGTGGGATGCTCTCAGCCGTAAGGAAGAAGGACATGCCATCGGCAGGAAACAGGCTCCTGCATTAAGCAAGTGAAGGTGGTCTCAGAGAGAGGCAAACGCCATGCATTCTCTCCCATTTGTAGCTCCTAGATTTTGTGGATACATAAAATCAGAGAGGCACGGGTCACATGAAAGCAAAAATGGTCGAGGCCTAGACTGTAGGGGATGAAGCTGGTGGGTGGAGGTAGGAGGGCTGGGAAAGAGAGGGGAGCGGGGTGCAGGATGGGCACCCTCAAAGCACACTACACGCTTGCATGAAAACGGCCCATGTGACTGTGCGTAAGTGGGCAAAACGGTCTGGAGCAAGGGGCTCCAACCCCGTCCCTCCAACACTGCGCCTTGTAACCCCCCACCTAAACTTCATCTTTATCTCTGGACTCGGTTTCTCAGTGTGTAGGACAGTAGCATGGGGAAGTCACTCTCTGCCCACCAGCAGACTCTCTGAAAAGATACAGGGAGGGCCACAGGTGTAGGGAGCCCCTCTTCTGGGGCAGCGCCCACCACCCACAGGCCTTCTCCATCCTCCAAATGCTGACTTCCGCTAAGACTCGGCATCTGAGCTGTTACACAAGGTCCCCCCGATTTCTTTAACGTTTAAAAATCACACTTATTTATTTATTTATTTATTTATTTATTTATTTATTTGGGGACCTAGGTGCCACAGTGCGCCTGCGTGGGAATCAGTTCTCTCCCACCACATGGGTCGTGGTGATCAAGCTCTATGTCAACCAGCTTGCTGTCAGGTGCCTTTACCCGCTGAGTCGTCTTGCCAGCCCTCAAATCCCTTGATTTCTACACACTAGACTAACTTAGAAGGGAGATGAATGAGCCACCCCGGCCCTCGGTCCAAGTCCCAGGAAGAGCTGGTGCTAGACAGCTACCCTCTCCCCCAGCCTGTCACCCCTGGCAGTAACCGTGAGTGGCCACGCCTTGTCAAAGCTTTGCAGGGTTCCTCACCCACTCTGTAGAGACTGGAAACCATTACCCTTTCTGGACACTATAAGGATTAAAGGGTACACACCCAAAGACACACATAAGCCATGCGGCAAAGGAGCAGCACGAGGCACTGTGCAATCCACAGCTCTCAGACGGTCTAGAACATTCTGTTTGGAAACTCGTCTAAGTTTCTTTGGTGAACGCCATCATGATCCCTTATGTTTGCCTGTTGTGAAGACAGATTTGCACTATATAGCATAGTACAGGTTAGCTAGGGGCACACCATCCTCCTGTCCCTGGGTCCCGAGATTACTAGCTGGTGTTGCAGACTGAGGCCACTGGCACAGATGTTGTAACTCCACAGATTACAGGGGACTCGCAGAGCCATTTGCTGTTTCAAACGCGTCAGTGGACGAAGGCGAGCACGGCCAGAGGGGCTGTGGTGCCACAGAGCCAAGCATGCGCGTTGAGCATGGCCTTCCAGACACTGGCGCATGCGCATGCGCATTGGGCATAGCTCCTGAGTTGTCTGAGCAGCTTCTAGAACCTGCTAACCAGAAACCTCTACCAGGCTCTGCTGGCCTCAGCCAGAACACACTGTACTGGCTCTAAGGACCATCCACAGGGCAGAAGACTTGGGAGGACGAGTTATAGGCTAAGACAATAGACTGGGAACCAGAGAGCAAGGCCTCAGAGCCCCAGGATCCTGGGTGAGCCGTGGGCTGAGTAGCCACCAGACAGGAGGGAGGGCTCTGTGTCTGAGGTACCCCATGCTCTCAACAGCCAAAGAGGGTCTCCAGAGCACAGGACAGACAGACAAACATGTAGGAAACCGGAGAGTAAAAGCCAACGAAGCTAAGCTTCAGAGAAACAAACGACGCTGGATACTCTCTAGAATGATTGCAGCCTTAAAGCACCTGAAGAACTCGGTATCCAAAAAAGCAACGTGGCATCAGTTCAGGTGTATGGATACACCCAGCACCCCGACACACACATGCATACACACATACAGGCCCTCACACAGGCTCCTAAGATACATACCCCTGACGAGCAGCTGGGCTGAGGCATCCAGTCCACCCACTCCGTCACATTTAGAAACAGGGTTTCCAGTGTGAGGCTAAAGGGCAACCTTGAGCAACTGGATGTGGCGTGGTTCGTGTGGGTATGCTGGTTTGTTGTGCAACAGAGCGGGCAGCAAAGAGCAGGGCAAAGGAGGAGGGACCTGCCGAGACGCCTCCAAAATGCCCAAAGCAAAGCAGATGGTCTCATGCTGGTGACGTCGTGGCTGCCTTACTGTGGGCAAGCACACCCAGGAATGCCCACGCATCGATGCGATCGGCTATCGACATGTTTCCCTGGTCGCAATCCTGTCCCTAGGTGCAAGGCTGATTACAACATCCAAAATGTTAAACGTATTGTGGCTGAGGGTGCGGTGGAGATGGGGGTGGGGGATGTAACCAATTTATGAAAACTTAAAAATATGTGAAGTCGGGGCGAGCAGATGTCTTACTGGGTAAAGCGCGCCCGCCTTGCACAATTGAAATCATTGAAATCTCAGCACTGTAGAGACAGAGGCAGGCAGATCCCGGGGCAGCCAGCTTAGCCTGCCTGCTTGGTGATGTGAGCCAGAGAGGACTGTCTAAAAAGAACCAAAAAAGGTGGACGACGTCTGAGGAACAGGTTTATCTTCTGTCTTACACACACACACACACACACACACACACACACACACACACTCGCACGCACACTGACTGCCTATTGTGTAGCGATGTATGTGGAGGAGTTGTTAAGAAGGGTAAGACCCTTAAGAGAGTGGCCACCACTAGAAAAGGCAGCGGCAGCTGGGAAGACACTCCCCTCAGGTTAGCCCAGGGCTGCCGCCCTCTGCCTAGCACAGGTGTCCCCCTGAAAAACAGTTCAACGGTTCCTCAGTGAGTGACAACTGCCGCATGCCACAGCAATTTCTACTGCCGGCTCACGCTCACAGGGCTGAAACAGTTGTTCTGAGGGAACCACACGAACATACTCGCAGCGAGCAATTCACAGGACTAAAGGGCAGAGACGCCCAGATGCCGACAGACTTGGGAACTGATACACAGTACACACAGACAATAGGACGTTATCCAGCCTTAAAGACAGGATGCCCTGTTGACAGGCACTCCCCAACATGAATGAGCCATGAAATCAGAGGATGTGAAAGAAACCAGCCACAGAGACCACAGTGGCGTGGCTTTTTTTTTCTAAGCTGCCTAGAGACTGTCAACCCACCACAGAAAGTAGCCTGGGCACTGCCAGGGGCTAAGGAAGATCGGCTATTTATAGAGCTCGCTTCCTTTGGGTGAAAATGTCCACAGCCAGGCAGCAGTGAGTGTGCAGTATTTAAATGCAAAAATGGTATAAAGTGAGGGGCTGAGAATGTAGCTCACTGGTAGAGCACTTGCCTAGCTCACTGGTAGAGCCTAGCATGCATGATGCTAAGTTCAAGTCCCAGAACTGCCAATTTAAAGGAGCCGGGGCTAAACAGTGTAGAGCGATATGCTTTAAACGTGTTCTTTGACAACTGCTAGGTGTATTTTTTTAAACTTATTTATTTTATGTATGTGAGTACACTGTTGCTGTCTTCATACACACCAGAAGAGGGCATCAGATCCCATTACAGATGGTTGTGAGCCACCATGTAGTTGCTGGGAATTGAACTCAGGACCTCTGGAAGAGCAGTCAGTACTCTTAACCTCTGAGCCATCTCTCCAGCCCCTGCTAGGTGTATTTTAACACAACGTGTAAAGAGTGTTCTTGTTTAAGACGATAATGAAACAGGAACTCGTGCAAATAGAATGGCTAGAATCCAATCGGCAAACAAGGAAGGGGTGGGGAGGCCTCAGGCTCCAGGGCAAAAAGAAGACAGGTGATCCCAAGGCAAGCAGGCTTGAGAGACTAGCCACATCAGTGAGCTCTGGGTTTGATTGAGAGACCTGCCCCGATAATGAAGGTGAAAGATCAACAGAGGATGATTCCCCACATCAGCCTTAGACGTCTATGTGAACTTGTGTATGTGCAAGTGCACCCATACGTGTGTGTGCCCCTACATGCCAGCATGCATACACACACACACACACACACACACACACACACACACACACACACACGAACACAGGAGGAAGATAATGTTAGGAGATGTAGAGTATGCAATGGCAGGAGAAACAGGAAATGACTTTGACAGTACATGAGTCTGTAGTAGACTAAAAGCCTATTTCCCTAAAGACTACATTCAAGACAGCTGGGCTCATGGTAAGCACGCTAGAACTCAAACTGTTTGGGTTTGGTTTTGTCCAGTGACCCTAGCTCTTTCCAATTACGAGACAATCTACAGTCAAAACTAAAGGTGATCTCGCTGACACAGGAAAAAACCCTACTCTCTGGCGTTCTCCGACTGGCTCACAGGAACCCCTTCCAGCCCAGGCATGCAGGGTCACTCCCCACACTACAAGTAAGTAAGCCAGGCCTCCGCTGCGATCAGCTGGGGCCCCCCAGATTCTGTTCAAGTCTCCACTGCATAGGGGCAGCGTCAGATCCCACATAACACAGGCTTGATCCTCGAGTTCAGTTACTGGCAGCAAACCTCAGAATCCTACCTGAGCCTCTGGCGGAGGGTCCATGCATCTGGGTTCCCACAGTCCACTCTGCGGGTTCAATTAATCTGCCTAAACGGCTCACAGAAACCACAGGAACTCACCTCCCCTTAAGACAGACACGGTTGAGGCTACACACAGGGTGAGCCTGGTGCTGGTCTCATGCCTTCTCTGTGGTGCTACCTTCCTGGAACCCCATGTCCTCAGCTACCAGGAAGTGCAGAAAACATAAAAAAAAAAAAATGTGGCCAGCCGTGTGGAAACACGGACAGGTCAGGAGATCAGTGGGGACCGGCAGAGCCAGTCTGCTAGGATTCCTCAACCTTTGCTCCCTGAGGGTGAGGGCAGAATCCCTCAGGAAATGGATTTTCTGTCTTCTACCATCCAACAGGTACAGGAGGGAGATCCTGTCACAGGCCAGGCACAAAGTGAGGGTTGGGGGTGCCTGGTGAAGGCATTTGCTGCCAAGCCTGGGGTCTTGGATTAAACCCCTGAACCCACACAGTGGAAGGAGAAGCACCCTCCGCCCCCAAGCTGTCCTCTGATCTCCACTCACAGGCCACGCACACATGTGCACACGTCGTGTGCACACACGATAAACACACAACACACACACACATAAATGTATGCATAATAAACTCTTTTTAAAGAGTTACTTATTTATTATCTATAAGTACACTGAGCCACCATGTGGCTGCTGGGATTTGAACTCGGAACCTCTGGAAGAACAGTCAGTGCTCTTAACCACTGAGCCATCTCTCCAGCCCAAATTCTTTCTTAGAAGAAGTGAGGAGGGTGCTCGCCCCTGAGTGCAGAGTCAGAGGATGACTCCAGAGACCTCATAAAGGCCAAGGGACTGGGGAGGAGCTGAGATTCCATAGCCGAAGAGGGAAAGGCTTATTATAAACCAGGGGACTTTTGCATGCTTTTTTTTTTTTGTAAGACAGTGTCTCCTGTAGCCCAGGCTACCCTTGAACTCCCAATGAAGCCAAAGACGATCATGGACGCCCGCCTCTACCTCCCACATGCTGAGATAACAGGTATGGGCCACAGCATCTGGTTTACACTAGACATTGATCCCAGCGACTCCCGTGTGCTAGGCAAGCAACCAACTGAGCTTCCAGCCAGCCCCATATGTTGTATTTCTGTAAAAGTAGGCTTTCATATTAAATCCGATTACAGCAATCGATAAAAATTACTCTAAAGTTCTAAGGGATTTTATAAAAACTTGGTGACATTTCTTTAATTGTGTAGAGCTAGGAGTGGCCTTGGGCAAGCATTATGATAATTTTTAATGGTAGCTGGATATGGTGTTATGTATCTGGAGTTCCAGCACTTGGGAAACCGAGGCAGAAGGCTGCTAAGTTCTACACAGTAAGTGTACCACCCTATCTCACTGAGACGGATGCTCACTGGTGACACTGAGGGGAGGTGCCTTGGAAGCCAGGGACGCTTAGGTCGAGCCTCGTGAAACAGACAGGCTCAGAAGCGTGGAGGCCCTGGCTAAGTGGCTTGGAAAAGCACATGTCATTCTGCAAGACTGTGCAATGTGTCCGGCCTTCCTGCTTTACTTTCTGGGCTGCGTTGCAGCGTGAAATCACCTGACAGAAAGCACACCACATGGTCAAGGACAAGATGGTCCACGGAGCCCACAATCCTAAGGGAGAGAGGGCTCTCAGGACGCTGCTGCCCAGACAAGTTTGTCAACGGTCCGCAGCAACGATCCCGGGACAGTCTAGGATAGAGCACATTGCCCAGCAAAGCTGCCAGTCGGTCCCTGTCCATGTTTGTTTTGAGACAGGGTCTTCCTACGAAGCCCTGGATTGCTGGAACTTGATATGTAGACCTGAACTCCTTGAGCTCACAGAGATCCTCCTGCCTCTGCCTCCTGAGGACTGGAATTAAAGGCCAGTGCCATCACCCTTTCAGTTGCCAACCTTTGAATCTGCCTGTCCATCTCTCTGTTCGTTGTTTATCATTTTATATTATCTGTCTGTCAGTCACCTACTAGTCAATCAATGTGTCACATCTGGCATCTGTCTGCTTTGTCATCTACCCAACTATCGACCCTCAGTTATACTTAATCCTGGTAACGCTACTCATGTAGAACAAGGGCTTTGCTCACAGTTGACAGTTTGAATTCTGCATTTGTGCCCCTCCATCCCTTCCAATACTCATTCTCTCGCAAGATAGAAAATCATGAAGCAGAGGACCCCAAGTCCTCCCTCCCAGTTCTAGACGCTTCAGAGACTCATCCCAGTATCCCTTCCGCTGTGGAAGGTGTAGATGGTGGGTCTGATGCTAAGGTCCCGTTACCCAACTGCTTCTTGATCTATCAGTAAAGATGCCTGGGGCCAATTGCTGGGCAGAAGGACAGAGGTGGGACTTCCAGTTCCCTGCAGGAGAGGTGAGGAGGAGACGCAGAGGAGGGAGTTTCACCATGCTTCAGAGGGAGAAAAGGTGACCAGCCAGGTGAGATCTTGGGCTGAGTAGCCATAGGCTGCTTCTCCAGGCGGGAGGTTAGGGAGCTGAGCTGGGACTGAAGCCAAGGGCAGGTTGAGAGATGCTGAGCTAAGAGTATTGGGAAGGGCCCGCTAGCCTCGGGAGATTAGCAGTATCCAGCAATTGAGGCAAGAAGGCAGGCGCGCACATGGTTATGGAGACCAGAGGTCCACCTTGGGTGTCCTCCTCATTTTTCTCCTTGTTTTATTTTTGGACAGTCTCTCCCTTTTCCTGGCTCCCACAGGTAAGGTTAAGCTGGCTGGCCAGCAATCCCCAGGGGCCTGCTTGTCCCTGTCCTAAGTGCCAGGGTTACGGGTAGAGGACGACACCCCTGGATATTTTTTTCTAATATGGATTCTAGGGATGTTACCCTGGTCTTCATCCCTGTTCAGTCGTCTCCCCGCCCTCAAGTCCCTTTTACTTCAGAGAAAAATAAGCGGTATCAGGTGAAGCCGTTGTCCAAGACAGATGAACTTCATCTTTCCCTAGTAGCTGCTAGGTGACTAGACCTGAACCAGTGTTCCCCCTAGTGACCCAGAACAAACGAGGACAGGCATTTGTGAGTCTCTTCGCCATCGCCAGCCTCCTCTTGGGCTTCACGGTGATAATGTGGGGCTTTAGGTCAAGTTTACGGTTTTCAAATCACCTACGTTCTGTGCAGAATCATTCAGACCTGATACCCGAGGCACGACCCCAAGCTTGTCAGAAGGTGGGAGGTGAAGGGAGGGTCAGGAGGCCGCCCAATTCATCCTCTGCTCCGTAGGGGGTTGGAGGCCAACCTGGGCTACATAAGACCCTGTCACAAAACAAAATGACTTCCTGAGCATCTGGCAGAGTTCAGGCCCATCTCCTTTCCCAGCCTCTTCTCCAGGGCAAGCTGGCCTTGGGACAGCGTAGGTTGGCCAATATGGAGGGATGAGATAAAAAGCCAGATGCCATCTCTGGATTAACCGATGGGTCTTATTAATAGAACGAGACACTGAGTGACCACAGCACCTATGGTGCCTCCGACATCCAGTGTTCTCCTCTGCCTCATTGCTAATCTACGTTATTTACCACACAGGAAGCTCTCCCAAACAGACAATGGCGGTATTCTCAAAACGGCAAGTGAGGTCACCTGCCAGGCAGAACGTCCCAACAGCCCAATGATTAGCACCTAAACACAGGAGACCCACAGAGCAGGCTGAGCTGCTGTGACCCCAGCCCATGTCACTTAAACTAGGCTTCAAGTCAACCTCAAAATGTAGAATGTGGCAAAGAAAGGCCCAATACCAGTGGGAATTCCCACACACAGCCAGTCCTCTCATGGCCCCTGGAGCTGTGCCCTCATCTCTCAGCTCCTCTGGTCCAGCTGACCCTGGCCCTCTGATCCTGGGGAAGGACACCTGCTTGCCACTCGTTCGAGGCTGTTACCACAGGACCTGCTGGAACCAGCAGCCGTGTGCTTGTTCATAAGCTCCCTCCGTTCCCTACCCGCCCAGTGCATTACCAGGATTCACTGTGGATGCATGCCCAGTGAAGCTTCACTCTACCCCTGGCACACCTTACATGGCCCAGGTGAACCACGTGCCTTGGTGACTCCGTGTGTCCTGAGCAAGCAGACTCCAAGCTGATACACCACTGTGAGCCTCTGGGTCTGGGAGGCACCAGTTAGCATCTCGGCAGCAACACCCAGGCAGGGAGGGTGCAGCACCATTAGACAAGGTCTGTCCCAGGGCACTTGGGAAAGGAAGGTTACTTGACTCTGGTCACAACCTCCATTACAAGACCAATTTCCGAGATGGTCTCCAGCGCTCAGAATGGCCATGGAGCAAAGCGAAGAAGGGATGAATAAAGAAGGTTTCCTACGGTTCTACACTCTACACGACTACAGTAACCGCCTCACAACAGACCCCTTCTGGGAGGTGAAAACACAGGCGGTGGGGAAATCAGGCTGCTGCTGTAGTGCCTTACATATCCACTAGGTGGCGCTGCATCATCACGCTCCCAGCCTCCCAGCGTCCTCCCATCCCGCGGCCTGGCAACCAATCACAGCGGTCGCGTTCTCAGTTTATACACTAACAGCTGTTAAAAGTCATGCTGAGCCGTGGAATTCAAACCAGAACAGATGCCCACACAAGGTGGACCAGCCTCGGCGCAGCTGCCTTTCAGGCTCGTGCTCGTGGGAGGGGTTGCAGGAAGGATTCTACCCACGGGGGCCAGGCCCTGGACTGCGGGGTGGGGTGGCTCGCTTGAAGAGCACAAAGCCTTGAGCTCCATTCCCAGAACTCCCAAAAGCATTAGAAATGAGGCCTGCTTTCCCTCCCTCCGTCTTGGCTTTTATGGAAACACCTGGGTCAGTCAAGCTGAGGCCGGGCCTGTGGGTAAGAGTCAGGGTGTGGCTCTGAGTGACTGACTCCCTGAGGATCTGCATTCTTCAGGCATCTCAATTCCACTGGCCCACAGAAGAAGGTCTTACTTGCTTTAACTTACACAAATCATCTCATAGACTCAGATCCCGGGTTCCCTGTGCCTACCCATCCCCCTCCAGTTCTGACATCTACACACAAGTAATGCGCAGGTGGTGTTTTCTACCACGTCCAGCCAGTCATCCAGGCTGAGGCCAACACACAATCCCTACCTCTCAGTTCCTGGCTCTACTTAGCAGCAGGGGGATCACACAAGGCCTCTGCCAGCCACACACTGACCAGCCCTGAAATCTGAAACTTCAAGCCCCTGTCTGATCACAAGCCTGTGTCTCCAACCTTGTCTCTGTCTCCCCCAAGATTCCACATCCAGACCAATGGTCAGACAGTCTGCTCAGCCTCGGCTTGCAATGGGTCCTGGGGTCGCCTTCACCCCCGGGGTATTTGCAGGGCTCATAGAGGGTAAAAGTCAAAAGTCTGGAGAAAACTGTTTTAATTTGCTTCCCCAGCTGCTGTGATAAACCCTGACCAAAGGCTGCTTGCAGGAGGGGAGGGTTTGCATGACTTCCACGGTACAGACAGACATGGTACAGACACGGAACAGTCCACGGTACAGACCATCAGGAAGGGAACTGAGAGCAGGAACCTGGAGGTGGGAGATGAAGCGAGGCTATGGGGGGCACTGCCCCCTAGCTTGCTGGCCATGATTTGTTCAGTTTGCTTTCTTTTCTCTCTTTTTTAAGTTTATGTGTATGGGTATACGGCCACAGAGGACAGAAGTGGGTGTCAGATCCCCTGGAACTGGAGTTTGAGACCACTGTTAGCTGCCACGTGTGGTGCTTGGAATTGAACCCACATCCCCTAGAAGAACCGCCCTGTTCTAAACTGCTGAGCCAGCTCTCCAGTCCCCAATTTGCTTTCTTGTACAACCCAGAATCACCTGCCCAGGGGCGACACCATTGGCGGTGGGCTGGGCCCTCCCACAGCAATCGTTAATCATGAAAATGCCCACAGATCTGTCCAAGGGCCAATCTGAGGGAGGCATTTTCTCAACCCCATGTGACTCTAGTTTGTGTCAAATTGACAATAACAACAACAATAATAGTAGTGACAACAACAGAGCAATAAACTCCTGTCCCCAGACTTCCATTGAAAATGGTTGAGTCCTGGGATACAGTGCCTGCACTCATTTTTCTGAGGGAGGGCGAGGAGGTGGGATAGATGGAGGGAGGAGGGGAGGAGGAAGGGGAACAGAGACAAGGAGGAGGGGAGGAGGAGAATGAACAGAGACAGGGAGGAGGGGAGGAAAAGGATGAACAGAGACAGAGGAGGGGAGGAGGAGGATGAACAGAGACAGGGAGGAGGGAGGGGAGGGTGGGAAGGAAGAGCTTTGGGGATTGTAGGGAAGACCAGAGAGAGGGAAGAGCTGGAAACAAGAACAGCCCAGAGCCTCTGCCTGGGGGCAGTGGCTACCGCTGTTGCTGCTGCTGCTGCTGCTCTCAGGGTGAGATCTCATATCCCTGCCATGCCCACAACACCATCTGCTTCAGAAACATGTCCGTGAAGCCCGGTGTATGTAAGGAGCATCTGTCACCTGTGGTAAGGAGGCTCTGTCCCTCCCTGCTGAGCTTCCCTGTCAAGACCAGCAGTCAGTGAAGCACAGTGGCAGACCAGTGAGCCAGAGAGGCTGGGTGCTGGGCGCTGGGTGCTGGGCTGGGCTGGGCCAGATAGAAAACCTTCACTAATGTTGACCACACCACACACCACAACTCTACACATCAGCACAGCGTCAGGCATTTAACAAGTGCCATGGGAACCCCAAGATGTCACCACCGTGACCGCTTTAGAGGTGGGGAACAGGCTGGTAACAGACGACCTGCCTAGGGTGGGTGGAAGAGACACCACCATAAACAGTCCACTCTAAACAGCCCTAAGCTTTAAGTCAGAGCTCACAAGCTGTGCAGCCCCTCCCTTGGGAACGCTGACAGGCTGCCCCGGCAGGAGCAGTGGAGAAAATGCATGACAGCTCCCTGAAGGACAGTCAGCCAGTGTTCATGCATACATCAGATGAAGAGCTCACAGAACCCTTAAAAATTACTATGAAGTAAGATCAGTCTGCATACGCCTTTAAAAGGCGGGGCTGCCCGGAAGTGTTTGCCAGAGTTTACCCGATGGATGCCAAGGAGAACAGAAGGGAGAGAGGGAAGGGAAAGGAAGGGGCATCACAGGGGAAATCCTGCTCCCTGAACAGCTCAGGAAGCTTCTGTTTAGCTCCGCCTTAGCCCCGCCTCAGCCCCGCCTCAGCCCCGCCCAGTCCTCGCGGAGAACAGGAGCCTGGGCAGCTGCTCCCAGCAGGGCCCCAAGGAAGAGGAGCAGCCTCCTGGAAGAACAAAGTCTCATAGCAAGTGAAAGGGACCAAGTTGTTGGATGGCGGTTAAGTGCATTTCTCAGTCTCACAGGTGTGCTGATGAAGGACAAAGGTCAGCCACATCTGTGACTGAGAATTCAAAGCAGAAGGTCTTGGGATCCAGGCTGGTGTCACCACGGGGGACAGGAACTGGGGAGGGCTCTGTAAAAGGGGTCTGGCTACAGGGCTATGTCGGAAACAGCTCTGCCAGCCAGGCCCCTTCCTTCATTCCCTCTACCTCCCTCAGCTTCCCTACAGACCAGCAGCAGCTACCAGGGCTTTCCTCCAGGACCCACAGACAAATTGACAGGCAGACAGACAAAGAGATGAGAAGCAGGAAGACCAGTTAGACAGACAGGAAGCAGGCCACAGAGTGAACTGCTCAATCATGAGGCCTTAACGATAAAGAAGCTCACTAAGTGAGTGCCGACTACATACTAAGCCTTCCTAAGGATTCTGCACCTTATGTACGCGCCCACTTAACCCCTCCAGCAGTCTTACACACAGTGAGGAAAGGAAGAGGATTTAAAGGCGTTTCACGGAAGTAACCCACCCGTGTGAGCTACAGGCAGAACTGCTAAGACTGTGAACAATACATGCTCATACAATGCCTCTGTCAAAGTCCACCAAAACTCAAGTCCGACTCCAGGCAATCCCCCTCAGACATTAGAGACATCGCTGGGTGAACGTACAGTTCTTCCCAGCCCTGGAGAACAGATCTGCAAAGCTAGCAGCCCACACGTCTATGGAGAAGGAGCTAATGAGGTTATCGGCAGCTATGGACACAGAGTAACTTTACAGACTCCACCTCTTGAGGAGAGGTGAGCTAAGGCAGCAGTTCTCAACCTTCCTGATGCTGCGACCCTTTAATACAGCTCCTCATGTTGTGGCAAACACACCGGGCACACACACATACACACACACATACCCATAAGATTATTTTGGTTGCTACTTCATAACTATAATTTTGCTACTGTTATGAATCGCAGTGTAAACATTTTTTGGAGATAAGAGGGTTGCCAACGGGGCGGAGACCCACAGGTTGAGAACCACTGGGCTAGCGGGGCCACAGATCTGTGCGGGAGGTAGGAACTCCCTCCACTGTGAGTCCTTTTTCTGCTGCACACTCTTGTGCGTGAGGCGCCTCAGGGAGAGTTACAGAGAGTGGGACTGGCTACAGTGGGAGCAGTGGGTGTGCATTTCTGCGAGGACAGGCGAGAACGCCGCAGAAATGCGGTATGTTTCCAACCACAGGAAGCGGGGAGACAGCCTGGTGAATCACAGCTCTTGCTCCTTACCTAGGAAGTGGCAGTGACTGGCGAGGGTGGTCCTGGGATACATGAGTCACTATGTAACATGGCTTTTCCGGTGGGTCTCGGTGCAGAAGGCTTGGATGGTGGATAAAAAGCAGAACCCTAGGCAGGCCGCCCAGCCTGAAGCCTGCTGTGCAGGAATCTGTGTCTTCACCTAACCTCCCTCTGCCTCAGTTTTCCCATCTGTAGATGGGGAGGATGGGGAGCTAGACTTGCAAAGGTTGCCATGCTGCGTGAGTGATGACTGTGAGCTTCTGAGAAGGCCCTAGTGACCCTCGTTTGCCTAGAAACACCCATCACCAGGAACACTGCATCATGGTTGCCCGTGGGTCCCCAGGTGTGAAGGGATCTTGTGACTTTTGGGGCGCCAACGGAAACGTTGAGTGTCTACCTCATCTTGTCCCGAATCGCTTACTCCTGTGGCAGGGTGCACCCTGCACCTTCCCTCCTTCCCTCCCAGGCACACACACCCCTGCTGAGTAGGGAGAACCAGGTGCCAGGGCTGAAGGCCAAGCCTCTCAATGAAATGTTCCTCTATTATAACTTATTGCTTGCTTGCCTCCCAAACGGCTTGAGGTGGGTGAAGGTTTTAACAGGCAACAGGCTAACGAGAGTCAACAACTACATTAAAAGCCTGTTTCCAAGGAAAACGAACAAACAAACAAACCAAGAGGAAGATTAAAAGAAAAAAATACACCAGGCACCTGAGAACTACAGCCACAGTTACAGGCCAAGAATCTGATTTATGGGTTGGCTAAAGGGACTCAGAGAGCAAAGGTGTCTGCTGCCAAACTTGACAACCTGAGTTCAATCCCTGGGACCCACCCAGTGGAAGAGACTCCCACAAGTACCCTGACAACACAAATACAAAAATATAAAAATGTAAGTTTTTAAATTCTTCTTGATATAAAAAAAGAACCCGTGTAGCAAGCACACTGTCTGTCGCATGAAGGAGAGGGACAGAAGGAGAGGTGGCCCTGGAACAGGTGAGTTCTCTCTTTGCAAAGATCAGACTTCAGCTCCAGAAATCACCATGAGACTCACAGACATATTTCTGTCCATCCACCTACAGGACCTGACCCCTATCAGACCAGGGAGATCCGTGGAGGGAAGGAGACAGGAACTCATCCTAATGTAGGACTTTAAGAACTCCTAGGAGTTCCCCAGAGTCCAAGATGCAGCTTCTCACTGTACCCACAAGAGGCACCCCACTAACCACTGCCCGTCCCTTCCCGTTACTTTCATGGCCAAGGAAATATCATTTTATATTATAATTTTTCAAAGGGAAGTATTAGAAATAAAATTCTAGAATTGCTAATCCGTACCTTGAGCTAAATGAATGACGTGTGCGGGAAGGCCACCATGTTTTATTCGAGCAGGTCTGAGGCAGGCGAGATGCCACATTTGGCGGATTAAGTGTTAGCAAGAAGGAACAAACTCCTCATGCAGCCGCTTCCAGGTAGGGGGCGGCTGGAGTTCTGGTTGTTTTGCTTTAACGTGTTCATGTATGTGTGTTTCTGTAAGCATGCATGTATGTGTATGTTCCTGCGAGGTCCAGAAGTCAACCTGTGTCTTTTCTCAATTGCTTTCCATCCTGGTGTTTTGAGAGGGGGATCACCGGTTCATCCACAGGGGCCAGTCAGCTCAGGGATGCTCCTGTCTCTGCCTCCCCCAGTGCTGAGAAAAATAAGCACACACCAGCACGCCTGGCTTCAACATGCAGGTCTAGGGATCGAACTCATGCCCCGGTGCTTGTGTGGCTAGCAGTTTCCCAGCTGAGCCATCTCCCAGCCCGAATGTGCTCTCTCCCTCAGGCAGGGCAGATGCCAGGAGCCTCCATTCCCCGAGAATTTCTTGCTTGTTTTCAAAGGGCTACAGCGGGTCACACACACTCATCCTCACCTCTGAGCTCTGAGCAGGACCAGGTCACTGAGAAACCCCAGAAATTAACGTATACCACATCAAGAACCTGGTCCTGAACGGCCGGGGGCTCCAAGTACTTCTATCAGTAAGACCGCAGGTTTCGGAGTCATCGGGCTTTCTAAGGCTTAAAAGTCTGCAAACCTGAATTTGTTGGTAGGGAAAGAGAAGAGGCCACTCCGGAACTCAGTAGGCTTTGGAGTATAGACAGGAAACTAGATGGGTCATCCCACGGTCAGACTTGAATCCGATCCACTCAGAGGAACTGAGAAGCCCGCATACAGCAAGCGACAAGCCAGAGCAGGCCGACGACGTAAAGCTCTCGTCAGGGGTGTGGGGACCACAATCACAGGGCCAAGCTCTGGGCAAAGGAGGCACAAGAATGTGGGGGAGGGAGGAGGGAGGGCTGAGTAGTTCTGCTCTTCACATCTGAAAAATCCCTTGCTGACCTACACCAGCCTGGGCGCTGACCGATTAAATATAGAGAGGCCGAGGCAGGGGTATTGTAAATTCAAAAGCCTGCCCGACCTACAGAGCGAGTTCAAGATCAGCCTGAGCAAGTCAGTGAGAGCAAACCACAAAATAAAAAGGTTAAGAAAATGGGAGGGTGGGCTTTGGGGTAGCTCCGTGGTAGAGCCCTTATCTAGAAAGCATGGTCCTTGGTACTGAAGAAAGGAGAGGAAGAGGAGGGTGGGAGGAGGAAGAAGGGGAAGAGGATGGAGAAGAGGAAGAAGGGAAGCAACCGGGGTCAGCGGATAGTACTGACCTGGGAACAGGGGTTTTAGAGGCAGATTCTACCAAGGCCAGCAAAAGTCAGGCCTAAACCTTACGTCCGGCTATTGCTGGCCTCCCCTGAACCCAGTAAAGGGGGTGTGAGGGTAAAGAGCTTCCAACTCCCTCCGCTCCGTCCCACCTGCCCATCATTCAACCCAGAGATTCCTCAAACGACCAGTACAAGCAAGGGTGAAGCCAGGACCCTCTGCTCCACACACCCCCCATTCTGCCACAGAGTAAACTGACAGCGGACATTCCCACGAACACACTCACCACAGGAGTTTGTCCCAGCCAGTGTGTGGTCGAGTCCCGGCAGAGGTTGGGCCCTGGAGGGCTGCCTGAGCTGAATCGCCAATGCCATGGGCAGACGCAAACTCCAGAGGGGACTGGGAGACGGAGTGGTCCTCCACGAGAGCTTGGCCACCGCTCTGAGCCTGCCTCAGCAGTTTTCCAAGCTTACTTGTCGGGACAGAGCTGAAGATACTCACGCTGCCCAGGGCGCACAGCGGGTTACGTGCACGGCGGGTTACGTAACTCCGGCAACCGGGAACCCTATCACCTCATCTTATGAAACTACCCCAAACAGAAAAAAAGGCGCACCCACAACACAACACCTCTCCAGGGTGGGGCGAGGGGGCACGGGCAGGGAGGGAAGCCTTTCTGATGGCCAGTTAGTTTTGCCTAAACTGTAGCGTAGAACAGAAAGCCACTGTTCTTCTCAGGACTCCCTGGGAAGTGAGGGTGGAGGCACATTGCCAGGCAGCGTCCCGGGGCTGTGCTTGGCAGAGCCCTCAGAATCCACAAAGAGCTCAGGGCACATTCAAGGTCTCCGGGGAACGCGTTTCCATTTTATGTCTTTGTTGCACTGACCACCTGATAGGACTTTCTTGGCAGGGAGGGACTGCAGGGGCTGAATACCCAGCTCTTCAAATACACCACGTTCCTGAATTGGCAAGGCTGTGTCTGAGACTGTCGCTGGGCATCATGGGTATGAACTGAGGCTCTCAGTGGCTCCCCAGGGGCTTGCTACAGGCATCGTAACAAAAAGCCTCGGGTTTCCACATCCCACAGGCTGGACAGCTGGATGCTTCTGACCCTCCACTGGCAATCCCTCGGTTGTCACGCTTTGAGAAAGCGAAACTGGTTGGACAGGCTGAGGTTCCCAGGATTTCACTGGCAGAGTCAGGGCTGGGAGCCCAGCTCCAATATTTGGAGTGTCCCGGTCTCCCTCGTCTCTTCCCCTCCAGAGCATGCAGTAGATGGTCCTTAACACCCTCTCATGTGCCCTGCTTGTCCTGCATCGCTGTGCAGCCAACTTCTTCATGCTCCTCTGTCGCCCCAGTCAGCTTCCTACCTGGACACTGCCTCCCTACTCAGGACTCTCCAATTCAGGGCTCAAAAGCAGACCCTACTCCCTCTCACTCAGGGCTCAGAGCCAGAAGATGATTACTCCCCACTATGCTCAAGGTCTCAAAAGGAGTCCCCACAAGGAGGCCCATGTCCCCAGAGGGGACATAGAAAGGAGATGGACCCAAGAGACCTAGGGGTCCTACTCAAGACCTTTAGAGGCCACTGTAAAAAGGAACCTCCAGAAGCTCAGTGGAGTGAAACCACTCCCCCATCCACACTCAAGGATCAGGTCTTGTAGGAGCTGGAACTGAGCTGCCCTGTAGAGACAAGAACATGGGCCTGCGGGGCCCACTGGGATTCTCCCAAGAAGGAGCTCCCAACATGTTCCTGCACTGAGAAGAAAGATGGATTGTGTCATATGTGGGTGTTTCTGACACTGTGCCCTCGAGTAATAGACAAGGACAGGGGGTCAGGGGCACAGGAGAGGGATCAGGGGCACTGAGGAGAGGGGTCAGGGGCCCTGAAGAGAGAGAGATCAGGGGCACTGAGGAGAGATCAGGGGCAGTGAGGAGAGATTAGGGGCACAGGGGAGGGGTCAGGGGCACAGGGAAGGGATCAGGGGCACAGAGAGGGGTCAGGGGCACAGGGAAGGGGTCAGGGGCACAGAGGAGGGGTCAGGGCCACAGGGGAGGGATCAGGGGCACAGAGGAGGGGTCAGGGCCACAGGGGAAGGGTCAGGAGCACAGGGGAGGGCAGCCATAGATGCTACACCAGAGGGAGCAGGAAAGAGGGGTGTACAGGCCCAGGACAGGGAGGAAACGCTGGCATACTTAGGAACCACAGCTGTTTCTGTGCCCCTCAGGAGACAGGCAGCTCCTAACACACAGGGTGTCCTGGGTGTAACTTTACAGTTAACTCAGAACAAAGAGAAGCTGCCGGGAGCCATTGTGCATAGGCAAACTGTCCTGATGTGTGTGGGCAAAGTGTCCTGCATCTGTGTGTGCAAAGTGTCCTGATGTGTGTGTGGGCAAACTATAGTATGACAGAGCGCTGACACACACACGGTGTTGGAGCCCTTTCTGTGGACATAGCGTGTGGAGCCCTTCCTCTGTCAACACTGACACTTGCATGCCACTTCCATGACGCCCATGCCAGTCTGGAGAAATACAACACAAGAGAGAACCAAACTACACTGAACAGCCATGCTGGGCCATGCATGCTGCCTAGGGCCCAGTTCTACCGTCTCCAGCCTCTGTGACAACTCCGTGACAACTCTGTGACATGCCGACCCAAGCCACAGAATGACACATCGATGAAGCAGGTTCTGAACAGAAGGTCCCTGATCTCAGACTCTGTGTAACCATGGTGACCGCATCCACCCTGAGATGGTTCACACTGTCACCCTGATGGGTTCTAGAACCATTTGTCTCCTAAGACAAACCTCTGGACACGTGTGCCGGGAAGTTTCTCAACTGTGTTCACTCAGGTGGGAAAGCCAAGCGTGAGCACGGACTGCGCTATCCCATGGGTCCTAGGCTGTGTAATTCATTCGTCTCCTTGACAACTGTGGATGCAGCGAGACCAGCAACCTCACGGTCCTGCACTAACTTTTCCCCACCATGACAAACTGCACCCTAAACTGTGAGCCAAAATGAACCCACCTTCCCCTTAAGCTGCTTGTGCCAGTTAGGTTGCCGTAGCAATGTGAAACCAAATACACTCCCAGGCCTTCTCCTGTGGCTGCATACCCTTCCCAGTCTTGATGACCGAAGCCCCGTCCCCATCCCCAGCAGGGTAAGGTGAGCATACCGGTGATGGTGCAGGCATCCCGGTGCCCTCTGTAGCTGGGAGCATCTTCTATAGCCTCACTCACATAATGCTCTTCAGGGATGCCCGGGCTGCAGGCTAGGACTGCATGGTTGCAAGCCTCAGAGAGGGGCACGGAGCTGGCCGAGGTGTCGTCGTGCAGGGCTGTGGCGTCCAGCTTGGCAGGTTTCAAGGGGAGGTGCCCACTGCCATGGGGGGACCCCGCTGCCTGAGTCAGGGGCAGTCGGGCAGATGGCCCCCGGGAGATTCAGTGTACCGGCAGGGACGGCTCACAGAGAACCTGTGGAACAACCCAGAGAGAAGGACACCATCGTGAGAGAGGTGGATGCGTCTAGACAGAATCCTTAAACGTCAAGGCAGCTGAGATTAGGCTCTCATTACATCAACACTGAGATGGTTCGCTGGCTAACCAGGCCTCAGACACCAAAATCGGTCTTGGCTGATACTAAAAAATTAACAAAGTGGCTTTCTCAGCTAGAAGGGCAATGGCCATCCCCAAAGAGAGAAGCCAGGGAGGGCATGGAGCAAGTCACGGCGGGAAGAGTGTGAGTGTACACTCTGAGGAAGATGCAAACTGACACACCGATGTGCGATGCGAGGCGATAGGGTCATCCGTACGCCAGTTACAAATGACAGGATTAAACTCCACTGAACACAACCCCCACAGAGAGCTTTAAGTGAGATATGAGTGAGCTACTTTGAGAACCTGGTAAGTTAAGACCTTGTTTACAAAACAAAAACAAAACACATCAGGCCGGTTCACAGGCTCCTGGGGAGAGCCAAGGACAGTGGGTTAAGGCCCTGGGAAGGATGACTGGGCTAAAGTGATGTCAGCCCCATCAAGGCAGCTCAGACTTCCACTGAAATCTGACTGTACTGCTACAGGAAGAGCAGCCCTACACGTGACCTGTCAGGACAGTGCTGGCCCCTGAGAAGATATCCTTTCATTCCTTTCATTCAGTAAAGGTCCTCTCCTGCACACACACACACACACACACACACACACACACACACACACACACTCACAAATAAAACTAAAATAAGTCTCTGGTACCAGAGAGATGCTTGGCAGTTAAGAGCATCTACTGTTCTCGCAGAGGACCTGAGCTCACAGCCTCCTCTAACTCCAGCTCCAGGGGATCTCATACACGTGTGTACATAAACTCACACAGGTGCACACACATAAACAGAAAGAATGTAAATGGACAGAAAATACAAAATGGTAAGAGGCAGGAGGTTCTACGCACATCGAGGAGACAGAAGCAAGAGAAGCCTGGAATGGGGGTGCTTCTGTAGGGTGACCTGTGGAGCCCAACTGGACTATCACACCGAGGAAGGTGGAGAAGCAGCCTTGTGAGAAGGCACAAAGCATTCTGGGTATTAGGGCTTTAAGTCAGCACTCCAGAAGCCCTCCACTAGCTGCCACCCATGCTCAGTGCTTTAGGATGGGAATTCTCTGGGTGAGGCTAAGGGACGCTGGCACCGCCTGGCAGTCGTGAGCAAGTAATGGCTTCCTCTGTGCTGGCTGTGTTGTGACTCTGGTCTGGACACTGACTGGCCAGGAACAGTCTAACAAGTGACACACATCTGTATACATCTTCACAGAAGTGGGAGAAAGAAAAGTCTGAGTGCCCACACTGGGAACCTGAGTTAACCTGAAATGATCCACCACCAGGTTAGTTCTGAAGAGTTCCAGAAAAACAAAGAAAGAAAAAAAGATCCAAAAAACATGAAGGCAAGACAGAAGGGGACATAATGATGATGATGATGATGATGATGATGATGATGATGATGATGATGATAACAACAACAACAACAAGGACACAGTAGCATTTCAAAAAATGTTTAAAGATGTATTTATTTCATGTGTACTGGTATTTTGCCTGCATGTGCAGTGTGACTAGTGCCCGAGGAGGCCAGAAGAAGGTGTTGGATCCCACAGAACTGGAGTTACAGGTGGTGGTAAGCAGCTATGTGCCAGTGCTAAGAATCAAACCTGGGTCCTCACACGTTCCCCCATCTGGTTTAAATAGAGTCCCAGTAGGAGCCCATGGAGACCCAGGGATGGTGAGGAAGGAAAAAAAATCCATCCCAGGGTGTGAGTTTGCTGAAACCCTTGTGTCAGCATTCCTACTCAAACTTTTCTGCCAATCAATTGAGATCTCTAAGAACTCAAAAAGCAAAAATAAGCAAACAGCCAGGACGGTACCCCAGAAGAGGCCAGGGCCTGGGAAAGGAGCTGGATGGCTTCAGAGGATCTGAGTTCCACCCCTAGCACTCATATAGAGTCAGGTGGTGGGACCTACAATCCTAGTGCTGAGGAGGCCGAGATGGACGGATCACAAGTGTGGAACATGTTCACACATGTACGCACAAAGCAGAAAGGAAAGCTGGTCTGAGGCTGCGTAGGGCACAGGTTCCAGCAGCCCCAGGCACCGTCTGTGGAGACAGGAAGAGGAAGCTGCTGAGACACAGGCTGGGTCCCCGCAGGTGGCTGAGACCAGCCGTCCTCTGCTCACACCCGAGACTGTGAGGCAGATAACACAGATGTGGTCAAGGAAGACCAACCCTGTGTTATGCATACAACAAACTCATATGCCTGTCATCACTGTTAGCATTCTAAGCTCCGCCCCACGGTTACCTGGAGACAGCCAGGTATGCCTGACTCACTATAAAAGGCGCTGCTTGTCCCCCCTCCTCTCTCTTGCTCTCTTGTTCTCTCACCCGCTTTGTTCCTTCTCTCCCCATTCCCCCCTTCTCTCCATGTGTTTATGACTCGTTCCCCCCCTTCCTTTCTCTGCCCCTACCACCCTCTTAACTCCCCTTCCCATGCCCTGAATAAACTCTATTCTATACTATACCATGGTGTGGCTGGTCCCTCAGGGGGAAGGGAAGCCTCAGCATGGGCGCACAGAGGCACCCCCTTCCCCCGCAGGTGTCACCACACCTCCATAGAACATATCCCCCTCCCTTTATCTTTTTATAAACATATCAATCACCCTCGAAATTACTCAGACTGCCCAAGAAAGTGAGCCTTGTATGTCCCTAAAATTACATTTCAAACGTCTTTCTATGGTAGCGCACAGCCACGCAACTGGGCCACTATTGGCCCTTCTGGAGCTCCCAGGGAGCACTGGCCACTACGGAAGAGGAAGAGACACTAACCTTCCTGTGTGGCCAACTCTTCTTAGCCCAAGGCAGTCACCAACCCTACTTAGAGGTAAGGAAATAATGCTCAGTGAGGCCACACAAAGGCAGCGGAGGGGACCAGTGGGAAGCTGTGTCTCCCAGCTTTCTCTCACTCTAACAGGCTCAGAAGAAGATCCTGGAGGGCTCAGCAAAGCCTGGCTCACACAGAGCCAGGGCTTCCCTCCAGATAGCGGAAATACCATGTGGGCTGTGCGGTTGACTTGCAGCCTAGGGAGCCCCGGGAAGACGGGACCCCTGTTAGCAGAGAAGTGAGAAATTCTGCAGAAGTGAGAAATTCTGCGGCCTGGCCATTTTGGCAGACAAAGGGGTGCCAGAAAGATAAGAATGGGGGTGGGGGTGGGCAGAGAGTATACACCAAGGAGAGGGGGAGGAGTCTACACGGGGGGGGGGGGGGGGGGAGCGTACCCAGGGGTGAGGAGCGTATGGGATGAGGGGAGGGGGGAGAGCATACACCAGGGGGAGGAGGAGTGTACAGGGGGTAGTGTACTCAGGGGGGGGGGCAGTGTACACCAGGGGGAGGAGCGTACGGGGGGGGTAGGGGTACATACACCAGGGGGAGGAGCGTATACGGGGAGGAGGAGCGTACGGGGGTGCATACACCAGGGGGAGGAGCGTACACGGGGGAGGAGGAGCGTACACCCCAGGGGCTGAAGACGCAGTGGCACAAATATTCCTGCCTTTTCTAGAATATCATACAAAGAATTTCTCCCTCATCCTTAGGTGTCTGCCCCACATCCACAGATGATCCTTGAGAATTCAGAGTAAGCTTTACCTCAGAGAAACCGCTTATGTTTTATAGCCAATATCTGTTTCCTGTGTTTGGTGAGTTTCCGTCCACTTCCCTCCTAGCTTTCACTGGGATGAAGTCTCCCCTCAGCTACTACCTCCTGGCTGCAGCCCAGGGCTTCTGAGGGGTCTCTACGATATGGGGGTGCCACCTGCATTTGTGAAGCCACGACAGGGTGGGGGGGACAGGAGGTAGTGGAAAGGCCTAGAGTCGCCAGGGTGGTAGGGGGTTTCTGGGCGGGGGGGGGGGGGGGAGCGGGAGCAGCTGGACACACACTGAACCTGTCTTCTCATTTCTAATTTAGAAACAAGCCCCCAAGAAGGCCAGTCAGTCTGCAGGCCATGTGTGGAGGGTGGTCCCTGAAAGTCCTGGTTCCCACCTGGGGCCAGCGCACACACAGGGTGAGGCAGGATCATGGCAGGGGATACAAAGGGACGTGGGTAGGGGATGGGTAGGGGAACAGCTCCTCGCCCTGGGATCTAGGTCACCCTTCCTGCCGGCTGGGCCAAGAAACTTCGGCACAGACATGCATGCGGAAAGGCCAAAACCACCAGCAATAACGTGTGTCTCTAAAGACGCCTCAGACAGGGACACTGAAATGAACAAACTGCACTGAATCCATTGAACAACATAAATACACACACACACACACACACACACACACACACACACACACCCCTCTAAAGACACCTAGGTGTGGCTTTCTTGGGAAGTTCATATATATATATATATATATATATATATATATATACACACACACACACACATACATATATACACACACATATATACATATAACACACACATATACACACACACATATATATATACACACATATATTCATATACATATATACATATTGTGATAGCGATAGAAGCACGCTTTTCCTAACCACACTGCTCCTGTGCCCCTTCATCTCCCTCCTTCCCTGCCCCTCCCCCTCCCCCTGCCCCTCCCCCTCCCTCTATCCCATCTCATTTTTCCCTTGAAGCATGTGTTCTCTCTGACTCCCTCACTTGCTTCACCCTGATTCATCCTCAGATTCCTTTCTGTTAAGTAGCCAGGAACCTGGCTTTATCTCAGCGGATGTCCCTGGGGTGTGTGTAGGGGGGTGGGGTGGGGTACGGGACTCTCGGGGCCTCCAGCAGCCATGATGGCTGTGTCCGGCTGTGTCCGGCTGTGTCCGGCTGCGTCCGGATGGCGCCTCCCTCAGTTGCCACTGTTGTTACTGTCAGCTGCTGGAGGTGGAGAGGCTAACTTGTACAGGCAGCCATTGGAAGATGAGCTACTGCCCGGAATGTGTGGCCGTGTTTAAGGCTGGTCACCTACCGGGCCAGCTGCATTAGCATCTGCTTTCTTCACAAGAATCTGGGCTCAGGGAAGCCAACCAACCTGCCAAGAAGCAGAGCCTCGCTCCAGTGGATCCAAAGGGGCTGCTCAGGTTGAGTGGTGCTGTACTTACAGGAGAGTCGGGAACACCATGTGACCGCTCACAACCAACCCTTCTGCTCCCACAGCCCTGGATCTATAAGATGGCATCCCCGCCATAGCAGGATCAAAGGATCAAAGGGACTACACCTGTCCAGTCAGCCGGGATGTGGTGCTCCAGTAGCCAGGGCCTCCCATAACTCCTCCTCTTACCACTCTCTGACCTTTGATGACCTTCCTGGCACTCCCATGAGTCCTCTGGCTCCACAGCAAGTGGCCAGTGGGAGCCGGCATGCCAACACTGAACGGTGGAACAGGAGCCGTTAGATGAGTTACAGTCAGGTGGGGTGAAGAGCATGGTGGCCAGGAAGCCATCAACTAATGGGGGTGCTCACAATACCCAAGACTCACCCCAGAGTCGAGGCTCAGCTGCACACAGGATGCTAACCATCCTGTTCACAAGCCAGTTTACAGTTTGTTCTCGATAGAACCCTCCTCGTGGTGAGAGGGTGTAGAAAGGCGTGGGGAAGTCAGGAGCACGTTCAGGGCTCATCCTGAGCCACGGCAGGTGGAGGGCTAAGAAGCATTACTCCTCAGGAAACGTCAGCCTGTGCAGACACCATCAAGGTTAAGCAGCACCAAGGCAGGGCATCCTGTGACCAAGTTGTGAGGAACCCACATCAGACAACTCCCTCTGGATGTCAAAGTGGCTGGCAGGTTCCATGCTGCAGGCCTGTAATCCCAGCGCTTAAGGAACTGAGGCAGGAGGATGAATTGGGGCCCAGCTTGAGTCACACACTTAGCGAAACTATCTAGACAAGGGAGCTGCTGATCTAGCTTAGCAGGGTAGAGGGCTTGCCCACCACTGCCAGAGACCTGGTCTCTGTTCCCCAACCCCCACCATACACACACAGGAGCAGGGATGGGAGGGAGAGAGGAAGGGAGAGAAAGGAGGTTGAAGCATCATCCTGGTGGCCAAGGCACAGAAACGGAGGAGGTGACAGTCTCAGTAACAGTTCCTGGGGCTTCTTGTGACTGCTGCAAGGGTCTCTGGACCCTTTGAAGGAACAGAGAAGGACAGTAGAGGTCAGGCGGACACTGTTACAGGTTCTGCTAGGAAGACTTCGGGACAGCCGTGCACAAGGACGGACAGTCATATGTAGTAGCTGTCCTGAGTGCCCGTGCCCACCGCTATCCCACAGATGTGCACACACACACACACACACCCCACACAATCAATAGAGTGCTTTGTCCCACCCCCAGCCCACAGATGTGTACACATGAAATCAATGTCACTCTTTGGTTCTTTGAAACAGGGTCTCACTCTATAGCTCCGGCTGGGCTGGAATTCATAATCCCCCTGCCTCAGCCTTCAAAGTGCCGAGGCAGCAGGCCTGCACCACCACACCAGGCTTAATGCTACTTATTTGTCTCCTGTAGGGACAGGAAGGGTCTCTTGCTAACCTAGAGCTCACCATTGCAACTAGACTGGGCAGCAAGAGACCGCCAGGAATTCATTTGTCTCCACATCTGCTATGGAAGGCTACAGGCTCCTGCCACCATGGCTGGCTCACACACGGGCTCTGTGGATCTGAACTCAGAGCCTTGTGATCGTCAGAGAACACTTTATCTACTGGGCCCCCAGCACCTCAAGTCAGTTATTGAATTATGCATGCATGTGTGCATGGTTTTGTGTGTGCAGGAACACATGTATGTATGAGTGTGGGTACACATGTGTGCACACATGTGGAGATCAATTCTGGGTGTCGGCCTGAGAAATGCCACCTGCTTCCTTAATATGGAGTCTCTTTCACTGGCCTGGAGCTTGTGGCATGGCTGCCAGGCCAACCCCAGTGCCTATGTCTCCGCCTCCCTGGTTTACCACCATACCCGTGGTGTCAGGTGATCAAACTCTGGTCCCCCTGTTTGTATAGCATGCACTTTGCTGGCTGAGTCGCCTCCCCAGGCCTCAGTGCCACTTTAAAGCCATGCCTTTTTCTAGCTCTGGAAAGCTTACCTCCCCCAGATAATAAAGCAGCCAACATCACTTAAAGAAAGTTCCCCCAAACTCAAGAACAACAAAGGGAGTGACTATGACCAAATCCAACCCTAACCCCAGATCTCCTTTCCATCTTCCTGTAGCACGGAAGCAATCTCCCCAACACGAAAGACTGATCCACTGATCCATCAAGGTTTCATGAATGAGAGGTGCTGCCCCTATGGTCCAAGAATAATTCTCTTGCAGCTGAGAGGCCAGAGCAGCACAGCCTCGACTCTGTCTCCCAAAATAAGGGAGAAAATGAGACCAGACCTGGAGCAGTTCAGCCTTACGTAAGGCTCCCATCCCTCTTTTAGCTGCAACAGCAGATTTTTTTAAAGCACCATAAATAGCTCCCTCTCTCTCCTTCAGGGAGGCCGTCCAGCCACAGAGCCTGAGGCGGCCAGCTTCTCCTCTTTCTTCTGCAGTGGAACCTTCACAAGCCTTCCAACACAGAGCAAGGTTAGTGAGGCAAGCCCTTCTGGCCCAGGACAGACATGTGTCACTGACGCCTAGAAGCTGGGCAGGAAATTCAAAATTTGGCTATTGGCCCCCAAGAGCCAGCGCTCACAGTCTAGCATAGGCAGCAGAGACTACATTCAGGGACCCCACAGAGGGGCTTCTCCTGCACATTTGGCTGACAGGGTGACGCTGTAGTTGTTGGACATTTAATCCTGCCAATCGAGGGGCACAAGGCCAGCCTGGCAGGCAGCAAGAGGGAAGAGGTTGTAAGAGGCCCGGCACAGTGATAATATGTCAGGCCCAAAGGCAAGCTACATACAGAAAGCCATATCCTAAACCCTTCACATCGCAGGATTGGAGGAAGAACCTGGAGGCTGGCTAGAGCTGGGAGGGAGATGGCAAGAATGATTACCTCGTCCCAGACTCCTGCAAAGTGCTTGTGGGACACCTGAGACGCTAGGCTGGAAAGCCTTTATCTTGAAAAAATGTTCGGCCCTGGGCTCGGGGACCTCGGCTGTGGAATACTGCAGTCTACCTTGTAGGAATCATTGCTTAGAAGGGACACTGAATCCCAGGATGCAGGCCAACATTTATGAGAAGTTGGCATGGCAGGGAGGGGGTGTCACATCTGCTCTTCCAATATAGGCCTAAAGTTAATCATCAACCACACCCAGTAGCTACTTAGCCTCAAATCCCAGGACAAAAGGATCGCAGCAACTCCAAAGGGCGGACACACCCAGCAACATGGGATGGGGCTAGGAGAGGGTAGGAGCAGCTGTCCACCATGCAGCCTTTAATGTACTGAAACTCTCAAACACAACATCATCAACGACTTCACAAGGGCCCCACCAACAAAAATGCATACACAGGCTGCATGCACCATGTCAAGACCGGGTTCTGCCAGGTGGGGGCACTGTCAACCCTGAATTCACAGCAACCAAAGGAGGGCAAGCCTATTCTCTTCCCAGTGGCTTCTGGGGAAAAAAAAAAAAAAAAAAAAAAAACTGAGGTTGGAGGTCATTTGCACAGTCTTAAGAAACTAAAAACTCTATGGCCCAGGCAGGGCAAGAGGGTTCAGGGGTAAAGGTGCTTGCTGCCAAGCCTGAAGACCTGAGTTCAATCCCTTGAGGACAGATTCTTCCAAGTTGTCCTGAGTGTGCTGTACACACTGAGACATACAAACGCATGTGCAAGCCCATGTGTACTTCACGAGCGTGCATGTAAATAATTTTTTTAAATCATGTGCATGTGTGCTTGGTAAGTTTTTTTTTAAATCACTATGACAACCACAGCCTGTGGCATATGAAGGAAACATCTACAAGTCTCTCATTCCTCTTTACCGTGTGTGTGTAACTTCTCAGAGCATGCTGGGACAACAAAAAGAACCACCCTACGTGGAAAACAGCTTTCTCAAGTGAGCGCGCGCGCAAGGAAACTATGTTTTTTTCACACCCAAAAGCTAAAGGCAAACAGTACAAAACTTTGCTAAAGCAGATTCAATGACAGAAGTTACCAGAAAAAATATACAGGCTGGCAAGATGGCTCAGCTCACCGAGGTCCTGCGGGAGAGCCTCATGACCTGGGTTCGATCTCAAGAGTTGGTCTCTGAGCTCCACACGTGTTATGTGCTCCTGCATACTGCCTCCCCCCATATATATATGCACACACAAGAAAATAAATAAATGAATAAATATGTTTAAGTTATCAGGAAAATAGCAATAACAGTCAAAACTGTCACCCTGGCATTTTTTCATTCCTAACTAACCTGTGCTGCTTACTTCAGTGACGTTCAGGAGCTTTTATATCAAAAGCAATCCCACAGGGATAGAGAGATAGCTCATCAGTTAAGAGCACCAGCTGCTCTTCCAGAGAAGCCACATGTGATGGTTTATATATGTTCGGCCCAGGGAGTGGTACTATTAGAAGGTGTGGCCCTGTTGGAGTAGTTGTGGCCTTGTTGGAGTAGCTGTGTCACTGTGGGTGTGGGCTTTAAGACCCTCACCCTAGCTGCCTGGAAGCCAGTCTTCTACTAGCAGCCTTCAGATGAAGATGTAGAACTCTTAGCTCCTCCTGTACCATTCCTGCCTAGGTGCTGCCATGTTCCCACCTTGATGATAATGGACTGGGACTCTGACCTGTAAGCCAGCCTCAATTAAATGTCCTTAGAAGAGTTGCCTTGGTCATAGTATCTGTTCACAGCAATAAAACCCTAACTAAGACACCACGTTAATTCCCAGCATCCACATGGTGACCCAGTAACTCCTGTAACTCCATTGTAACTCCAGTCCCAGAGGATCTGATTCCCTCTTCTGGTCTCCAAGGTTATCGCACCACACACACACACACACACACACACACACACACACACACACACACACTACACCCACACACACACATACACTTCACACACAAACACACACTACACCACACACACACACACTACACCACATGCACACACACTTCACACACACTACACCACACACACACATACACACACTTCACACACACACTTCACACGTACACACACTACACCACACACACCACACACACAACACTCATATACATAAAATAAATCAGACATTTTAAAAGTAATTTTGCAGCTAGTTATTTTCTAAGGAAAAGCAGAACCTCACATCGAGCCCTAACTTTCCTCGTAGCATGTGTGTACATTTAAGAGAAGGAAACATAGCATCTATTACAGATTTCAATTAAATAAGACACAGTCAGTCCACACAATACAACGTGTCCCTCTCATCCATGTGCCTTCTGATGGCAACACCGAGAAACTGGGTCACCAAGAACAGATGTCAAGCACAGGCTCAGTGTGAAAACGCAGCTCACAAACCAGCATGGGGCATGGTGTGTCTGTCTACATTAGCAGGAGACACAGAACTTCACCACACACACACAGTCAGGTCAGAGCATCTCTCGACCCTCACCTGCTGTGCTTCTATCTGCCACAGGCAGTGATTAACACAGTGAGATACAACTACCCGGAGAATAAGAGACTGTCGAGAGCTCAGCCCTAAGGGAACATGTATATGACACACATTCCCCAGCGCCCAAGGCTCAGGGTCGCTGCAGAAGAAGGAGCTGGAAAAATATGGCAGCCGAAGGCAGTGTTGGCTACAAGTCAGTCTCTGGCTGTGGCAGGCAGATGTGCACTCGAGCTGGCCGCAGTGGAAGCATCGTGTACAAACCTATACAAGTCCAAGCCGGACAATATCCCAGCACAGAGAGGGGAGTCGGGCACACAAGCCCCTAGCCATGGAGCTGTCGGCAACTGTTAGCTCTGGGAGTTGGGGAGGCAGCTTTCTCTAATTCTGTAGCTGTTGGCTATGTGCCAGCGGAAGGCCACACACATCAGCAGGTTGGGTGGCACAAAGTAATCTTGAAGTTTTCTTTTAAAAAAGAACATAGAGTTGGGTGGGCTGGGAAGGGGTGATGGATCTGGAGAGAGTTGAGGGGGAGATCAATACAATCAAAACAGGTTGCATGACACTCTCAAAGAACGATTAACAAGTAAGACCTAGAAACCTAGACCAGTGTAACTCACCATCTGCCAGGCACAATTATGTCACCACTATCCCCGCCCACAGAGCCACACCCACGGCCTCTGTGACCCCCTCCTTATTAGGGCCTTGGTAGGCTTCCAATCCCACACTCCAGCCCTCTCCTCTCTCTTGCTGAGTCACATGTCTACCCCACCCACGCCATCCCTGGCCATGAGCAGGGCTCCTCTCCACCGGCACTGGACCACACACTAATTTCCCAAGGCGCTTCCGCTCACCCCTGACCGCTGATCCCAAGGAAGCCACTGAACCCTGGTTCCTCTCCATAAAGCAAGGAGCAACGAAGCCAAACAGCAGGGGGTGCTACGAGGAATAAGTGAGATAAGTATACAGTAGGTGCTCCATAAGTGACAGTTCTGCAGCTAACCCAGAGATAAAATCCTCTCGAAGGTTTTAAAAGGTTCGCTTCCACTGTTTTAGGTCACCATTGGGCCCTCGGTGCTTAGAACACAGTAAACTCAATGTTTATACAACAACTTCAATGATTCATCTTTATGCCTGCCCCTGTTGAAAAAAAAAAAAGCCACCCCAGCCTCCCAGTCCAAGTGTGACAGGTCAATTACAATTCCAGCAATCAATGGTGCATGCATTGTCACAGCAGGAAATGTCGGAGGGGCTTCCTGAGTGACTGTCAGGCAAGCGCCCTCCACACTCAATACTTCACAGAATTCCACATAATTTAAGGCTAAAAATGGGAGGAACAGAAGGTTTCCCACATAGCTACCCAAAGGAGTGTGTTTTAAAACTTGTATTTATTAGCACATTGGCCCCCAATGTGCCTGAACTACAGTGGAATCCCAGCCTGGTGTTTTTCAAAACAGATTCCACAGCTATGGAAACACAAGCTACACTCTGCTATGACTTCAGTGTCGGATACACTGAGAGGAAGCAACCCAGCACGGCTACACCACCTCCCCACAGACAGTGCACACCCAGTAAAATACCTCACCATTCTGCACACAGACCTCTCTGATTATGCGCAAACCACTACACAAAAGTCCCCCTGGTGGGTATGGGGGTAATTATCTCCCTAACTTACTGGCTCTAAATGAAGCCCCAGGGAGGCCAGTGGGCCTTCTTTGGATTACAGGAACAGATTCTGGCAAATGGCAAAGGAAGAACATTCTAGAGCCCCATTCAAAGGGCATCTTGGAAGAAGGGGAGCCAATAGCTTAGGATTTTTCAGCCACTTTCAGTATTTAATCTAAAGCAGAACTTGAGACGACTCAGAAGCCCAGAGCTGCTGCACAGGGAAGACCCAGGAAACAGGGAAAAGCCAGGGATTCCAGGAGTTAAGGAGGCACCGGCTTAGCTCAGTCAGCCCTAAAAGTTAGAAAGTTACTTTGTTACTGAAATGAACAGCACAGCTGGGAACGAACAGCGACACCCACACAGTCACTGTGGCTCTCTGGCCTCAACCACACACTTCCAGGACAGCCTTGGGCTATGCAGCCTGAGCCAGCACTGCACAGGCACTACAGTAAAAATGGCAGGGAGAAACAACAGCCAGAAAGGAGGGATGCTAAGCAGGGAGGACTGGGTCATCCCCAGGCCACAGAGTGCTCATGGCACAAGCACTCCCCAGGCATCAAGGACAGGGAGCCCACTCTGACCCCTGCTCAGAGGGACTGCAGCCACACTCAGCTGCTCACACTTTGTACAAATCCAGATGCTCCACACACACACCCCCTCCATGAATTGCTAACTTTTGCAAATGAAGAACTTAGGGCTAAGGATGTAGCTCTGTGGCAGGGCACTAGCACAACCATGGGACTATGGGTTCACTGTTCAGCACTGGAAAAACTGGACTTGGTAGCTCACACCCGTCAGCCCAGCACTAGAGAGGTGGGGGGCAGGAAGATCAGGAGTTCAAGATTATCCTCAGCTAAAGAGCAGGGGCCAGCCTAGGCTACATGAAAACATGTCTCAAAAAAGAAAAACAAGACCAATAATAGTAATAATGGTAATAATAATAATAACAATAAGAAGAAGAGAAGGGGGAGGAGGGGAGGAAGGTGAGGGAGGAGGAGGAGGAGGAGGAGGAGGAGGAGGAGGAGGAGGAGGAGGAGGAGGAGGAGGAGGAGGAGAAACAAGAGTAACCATCCATAGATACAATCACAGAGCTGGAAACACAGAGATAAAACAAAGTAACAGATGGCAAAGTCCTCCAATGTCCATAAACAATAGCCAGGCAGAAGATAGGTGAGAAAATAAAATTCTACACATTACTACCAAGTTCAGATACTAAGAAGCAGGATAAGATGTTAATAAAAAGGCAGAAAACATTTTTAACATTAGACCATGCTACTCCCTGTGCTGTGGGTTTAAAGAGCACCATTCTGAGTCATCTTGTTAAAGGACTGGAGAGATGGCTCAGGTTAAGGGACCCAAGTTCCATTCTCAGCTCATATCTATCTGTAACTCTGGTCCCAGACCCGGGGCCCTCATCTGGCCTGTGGTACACATTATATCCAGCAGGCAAATGTTCCTACACATAAAATAAATAAATCTGAGAACACTTGCGGGGGACTTTGTCATATTTTTTCCCTGATATCATTTTCCACTGATAATGGAAAAGTCCTGTGACCTGCGGGTGCGGCTGAGTTAATAATGAAGGAATAATAAGCCATCTGCTGGGGCCGGAGAGACTGTTAGCCTCAACCGTCTGCCAAGCCTGAGGATGTGAGCTTGATCCCTGGAAGCCACGAGATGGAGAGACCTGACTCCTGCAACTTGTCCTCTGTGCAAGAAAACTAAAAAACACTAACACATAGGCAGCAGTGATGCTAATGCATAGGCAGCAACGCTGACAGGTAAGCAATGACATAAGCAGCAATGTTACACGTAAGCAGCAATGCTGACACGAAAGCAAAACGTAAGCAGCGACGTTGACACCTGAGCAGTGATGAACTGACAACTGGGCAGAGTTAGGGTGAAGGGATGAACAGGGTATGGGGCCACCTCTTTTGCTACACTCTGGACTAGAGATCATATTAATGTTTCATATGATCTCAGAAATTAAAATAAGTCACCCTGAAATCGGAAGCAGCAAGAGACCAACTTAATCATCAAAGCAGTGAGCTATTCAGAAGGACTAACAGCCCAGATGCTTAAACCTGTGATTCTCTGTGCTGGTGCTAAGAGATTTCTAAAGAAAAATAAACTTCAAAGAATTCCTGAGTTCGGTAGCGGGTAGGAGCCGATGCTGAAATCATGGACGCGCTTGGTGAATATACTCTAGTATACATGCACACTAATGTACATATTATACATTGTGTAAACAGTGTAAACGTGCGCCTTACAAACAGATTTTCCTTTTTTCTGTTCAGCAGGGGGCATTAGTTGGAGAGGCAGGGGGTGTGTTTGGGGCAGGAGTAAGCAAATCCTTAAAGCTTGAGTGCAAACAGTTTCTGATAACAGAAGGGAGCAGGCAGGGCAGATCTCAGCAGGCTGGTCACCTCTAGAAGGCAATACTGCACTGTGTAATCCACCCAAGGCAGCCAGGCCTCCTGTCCTCTGTTAAAAAGACCTTGGTCTTTACCAAGTAGGTAAATGACCCACCATGGAAATGCTGTCTGAGACACAGCCCCCTGAGAGAGGCTCCCTTAGTGAGTTACAGGAAAGCTTGGGCTTTGACACACAAGAAAGCCACAGCCTGTGTGGCGTGGGGCCAGGATCACTCAGAGCCACGGGGCTGTGAGAAGACACAGCTTCAAAACCCCCTCTGCGTTCAGACATCTCAAATCAGAATCAAACGCAAAAAAGAAAGAACTGCACGGGCACTTAACCCTTGAAGTGCGCCCCTACCGTTATCTGACGCATCCTTAGATCATTTTCAGAAGAGCCTTTCACCTCCAGGAAGTCTAGTGCAAACACTTCAGCTTGGTTATTTTAGGAAGTCCCTAAACTGCCTGAGCTGTTTGCCTTTGCCAGGGCCTGTTTCCCGGGATGACATCACCACCAGGCCACCCTCCTCTGAGCCTGTGAGTCTGGAATCACAACTCAGCTCTTCAGATTCCAGCCAGGAACATTCTAGAGCCCTCAGGAATTACATCTGGGTAATCCAGCAAATCCAAACATCTGTTTCATAGGCCTGTCTGTAAGAGGATCCACATTTTCATGGCCTAACACCCCAGCCCCTCCAGAAGGCATGCTGGGCCTTCCTTAGGTCCCGGAACCCTAAACACTTGCTTCGAAAATGAGTGTCTTGCTATTCCGATAGCCCTCTGGAAGGTAGCCACTCAGAAGAGAGGCCCATCCCTTCAGCCACTGACAAGTACATCAGTGGGTATGGCTGTCTCTGTAAGTTTTATGTACAACAAGGGTGGAAAAAGTCTGGCTCAATGGTAAATTTGCTGAGCCCTGGTCGGTGGGAAACCCTGCCTCACCATGACCGCCCTACTCACAGCCAGTGTGACCTTTATTTGAGTTTCTTAACCATAAAATATATCTTCCAGCTCTAAAAACCAGGAAGGTTGGGTGTGGTGGCACACACCCATAGTCTCAGCACCTAGGATGCTGAGGCAGGAGGATCATGAGTTTGAGGCCAGCCTGGGCAACACCATAAGATCCTGTCTCCACGGTCACTCAAGGAACAACGTCAACCGTCTCCCAAAATGGTTACTAGGGTTGAGAGTCCAGGGGTGAGCGTGTGCTACACACCCCCTTGCAGCACACCCCTATCTCGAGCTGTGCAGTTTGAAGGGCACAGAGCTCCTCAGGAGGAACCGCAGTGAAGTCCAGGCAGGGCAAGGGACAGGGGATGACCACCACATACTGTTTTCCTGTAAAGCAAACCTTTCATTGGGGGAAATTATATTTTGCAGCAGACTAAGCGGTCTTTGTTAAAGATCTGGAATTGGACAGACTACACTTTCTCAGCAGCAAAATACCTTGTTTAAAGCCACAGGGACAAGACGGGCACAACCCATGTTTCACAAGTAACGAGGTGGCATGGTCAGTGACACCAGCATAAGCAGACCTCAGAAGGGCTGTTCCTCAAAGGTCAAGTTTCCTCGGCATCACACGCTGTATACGAGGTGTGTAACTAGTGTCGCCATCATGCCTGTCTTTTTATGTGATTGCCGGGAAAGAACTCAAGTGCTCATATTTGAGCAGCCAGTACTTTATTGACTGAAAATATTAATTTCAATGTATCCTCAGCCAAATGGACCCAATGCCCTGGCACCTCTCTGTCACACCAAGGAACCAAGAGACATCCATCAAATGAATGGCAGAGGCTGCTCCCAACTCTAGGAGAGTCCTCTTCTACCACGGCAAGTGGGCATCCTAACAGCTGAGCCACAGCCCCGCTGTCCAAACCTTACCCACTTCCTGCCTCGCCCAGAGCAGGGCCCCTCTCTACTCTGACTTTGCCCGGAGCTTCACTTTCTCCCAGCTGAGCAGCCCCAGTCAGGAGCAGCTGTTTTACACTTTCACAGTGAGGGCTGCATTCTCCAAGGATGGAGTCACAGAGCCCTGGAAGTGGGGAGGTTCCCTCCAGAGCACCAAGGGCGACCTTCATTTGAATTCAATAACCGTTTTCCAGAGAACTGAACCATTCATAAGAGAAAGCAAGCATTACTGAGTGAAGCAACAACAAAACTGACAGAGGGACAGCAGGGTGGATGGGGAAGATGAAAGGACGGACAGATGGATGGATGGGCGGACAGACAGACCCCGAAGGTGGATGGGTGAGTAGGTGTCTTAGTGTGATCATTGTTGTGATGAAACACAATGACCAAAGCAACTTGGGGAGGAAAGGGTTTATTTGGCTTACACTTCCACATCCTGTTCATCACTGAAGGAAGCCAGGACAGGAACTCGAATCAAGCAGGAACCTAGAGGCAGGAGCTGATGCAGGGGCCATAGACATTACGGCATAGAGCAGTGGTCCTCAACGTTCCTCACGCTGTGACCCTTTAATATAGTCTCTCATAACGTGTAAGCCCCCGCCAACCATAACATTGTTTTTGTTGCTATTTCATAATTGTAACTTTGCTACTGTCATGAATCATGATGTAACTATTTTAGAGAAAGAAGTTTGCCGAAGGGGTCTTGACCCACAGGTTGAGAACCGCTGTCCTGGAGGCGTGCCTGAAGCCCAATCCTATGGAGGTATTTTTCTCAGGTGAGTTTCCTTCCTCAGATGGCTCTAGCTCGTATCAAGCTGACATAAAACTAGCCAGCACAGTGGGTAAGTGCATGGACAGACGGGATGTATGAATGGGTGGGTATGGGGTGTGGAGACAGACAGACGGACAGATGGGCGGTCTGGTTGCTCCTGAGTCACATTAGCGATCTGGCATTTACTGTTGATGTTCTGGTCCACAACGGAGATGGAAAACAAGTGACCCTGCAGGACACCAGCAGAGGCGAGCATTCCTAACCTCCTCGTCCTCGTGCTGGGGCCGAGTGGAATTCTCACATGATAGCCGGGAAGTCTATATTAAGCATCCCAGGCCAATTGTCCACTAAATAAAGTTCAAGTGGCACTGGGTTCACATGACCCCAGGGCTCTCCAGACAGCTGACTGTCCTCGAATCTCCTGCCTGCACCACTGGCTCCAAAGCAGCTCCCTGACAGCCTTGTCCTCAGCCACAGTCCATGCTGGACCCAGGAGGTGAGGGTGAGGACTTCCAAGGGTCTGGCAGATGCAAGGGCTGCTGGCCTCACGCTCAGTGTGCACGTCTGGGTACAGGTACACCCGTGGCTCTTGAAAAGCTGAGATCAGTGGTTATACTAGATGTTAGCATTACGGGAGGCTGGGTCATGGGTCCATGGGAACTGTCTGTACTCTTGACTTTTCTATTAAACCAAAATTACAGCATAATAGTGAGTTTAACAAACACAATAAACTTTAGGTCAAACCCCAAGCCTTCTGAAGCAAGAATCCCGGTTTTCACAGGATCCATTCACATAAGTCCAGGAATGCGCTGAGATCATGGTATTTCAGTCCCAAAATGAAGCTGGTGAGATTGCCTGAGAAGGACTGATCAGCCAATGAGACAACGGCGTGCCTGTGTGTCATGTTAAGATGTGTTTCCAGAGGGCTGGAGAGTTCAAGTCCCAGCCCCCACATCAGCCAGCTGGAGACCCCTGCAAACTCCAGTTCCAGTGGGACTGATGTCTCCTGGCTTCTGTGGCACTGCCTTCACACGCGCATATGCACACAGGGACATAAATAAAAATAAAAACTAAGTCTTAAGGAACTCCAGGTCTTCACTTCGTCCCTCATGAGAGCCTCAGTATTCTCAGATCTTAACAGGCACATCTGCCCCTCAGTGAGCCTGGACTAGCCCTGTTTAAACAAGCACACACCCTTCTCCACAAAGTAGGATCCAGTTCCCTTCTTTGCCTTCTTAGAAATTAATCCCTCCAAAACACAACAATCCACTCTTGCAAACTCAAAGCCCCCGCACAGGTGGAGCCTGCCTATGTTTTATTCTCTGCCGGTGGGATTTCTTCAAAAGCCTCTATTGGCATCTTTCTCCTTGACTCGATTTCCTGGGATGGTACGAACAGAATTCTGTTTGTTCATCTGGGGACAGGGTCTCCTGTAACCCAGACTGGCCTTCAGCTAACTATATGGCCAAGGATGACCTCGAGCTCCTGATCCTCCTGCCTCCACCTCCTGAGTCTTTGGATTACGGGTGTGCATTACCACACCAGCTAGAACAGAGAACTTTAAAGAAATGATATTCCTCATAGAAGGCCGTGTGTGTGTGTGTGTGTGTGTGTGTGTGTGTGTGTGTGTCCCACAGAGGAGGAAGGTAACTGCCCAGGGTGACCCCAGAATAATAACTTAAGCCACTCAACACCCTGCCCACCGTGTTCCCACCACAGGGAAACTCTGAAACCATAACCTTTTCTGAGAGAAGACTAAACTTTCTGAGTAGGACTTTAAAATGTGATACAAACAGTAAAGGAGAGAGTATCCCGAGCCATCTCATACCCCACCGCTGAAAACACACAGAAACATGTTTTCTGGAAACCTGAGATCTGCTGACAGGAACAAGCAGGAACAGCCCTGTGGTTTTACTAGAATCTTTAACTGGCACCAACCAGAAATCATACTGGTAAAGACAACTTGTATCTTTTTGTAACAGTTCACGCAAGTCTTCCTCGGGTGGAAGAACCGGGAGTCTCACACCTGTCAGAGGCACAGAACTGCAGACTGTTCCCCAGACACAAACAAAGACGAAACAAAAGACCCAGAAAGGAGGGGCCAGGCAGATGCAAGTCATGTCATGTGCTGCTGAGTCCAATGGCAGCCGTTCAGTTTCCGGGAACCCACAGAGGAGGAGAGTACTGACTCCCACACGTTGTCCTCTGACCTCTGTACTTCACACAGGTGATCACATACGTTTATAGACATACATAGAAATACATGTAAATATTTATTAAATAACAAGGCCATACTTAGGAGTCTCCTCCAGTTCTCAGTCACCACAGTAAAGACAAACATGGGGATTGGAGAGATGGCTCAGGAGTTGAGAGCACTTGTTCTTGCAGAGGATTTAAATTGGTTCTCAGCAACCTCATGGCAGCTCGTAACTGTCTATCAACCAGTTCCAGGGGATCTGACACCCTCTTCTGGCCTCTGCAGGCATCTACACCCACATGACATGCACTCACAAGGTCACAAGGCACATACACATGTGTGCTCACACACACATGCACACACACACACTCATACATGCACACTCACCCACACACAAATAAATATTTAAAAACAAAAGACAAACTTGGTAGGAAGAGCTACACCTCCCCCTTCCACGGGTGGGGGGGGCATACATGGCCTACATTTCCAAGATGAGGACAGACAGAGGCCCAAAACCTGGACACTGGCCCAATTATCTAACCAAATGCCCATGTGGCAGAGACACAAGCAGAGCCCAAAGAGAGCAAAGGTGGCTGGGCAATCAACTAGGGACAAAGGGCAGCTCCGGGAAGGCGGGGGACAAGGTGAGGCTGGACCTCAGCCTTAAAAAGAAGCTCACAGAATAGAACACCAGGTTCAGTTTTATTGGCATGTAAAATGAACTTTTCTTTGGGCTGGTTATATCCTGATTTATTAGCATACACAAACCACCCAGCTGTGGGCGAGGCAGCTTGTCACTCAGCGAAGTGCTAAGGTTACAGGTGACTTTATGGAGGGGAAGATACAGGAAAGCTGGCACAGAGTCCACGTCCACCCCTCCCTTCCCCTGGGCCACAAGAAGCATCAGGGTTCACCTTGAAGCAGGTTTTTCTCAGGTCACAGTGGGAAGGAAGCTGACAACCCACAGACCTGTGAGATTCTCCATACAGCTCCCTCCCATGGGAGTAGAGTAAGGAGGAAGGTAGACGGAAGATCTTCAGCATATAGTCACCTAAACACCAGGGCCCAAGGCAAAACCATGGCACAGGGGACGGGCCAGCCGACGGCCCCAGCTAAGCAATGACCCAACCCCCATGTTCTTCAACCTGCACTCCAGCAAGCTGCAAACCATGTGGGTGGTGGTGGTGGTGGTGGTGGTGGGGGTGGTGGTGGGGGTGGTGGTGGTGGTGGTGGTGGTGGTCGGTGGTGGTGGTGGTGGTGGTGGTGGTGGTGGTGGGGGTGGTGGGGGTGGGGGTGGTGGTGGGGGGGGGGTGGTTGGGGGGGGTGGTGGTGGTGGTGGTGGGGGTGGTGGTGGTGGAACAAAATCTGGCTTCTATACGGGAAGGAAAACACGTGGCAGAAAATGGACAGGGGTATACAATCAGTGTGGGACACTGCCAGTCATTCATTCATTCATTCTTCATTCACTCATTTATTCATTCAGCCAAGTCTGCACTCATTCAGGAGGCACGACTGTCAGCCAACTGTTGTCTCTGTGGTCAATATGGCCAGCTACAATGACAAAAGGATATTCTATTTCTCTTGAGATCCCAAGTAGCACTGGGAATCCCAGGTGTCCTCAACATCAGGGACAGTAGGAGCACAGTGCAGTACTGTGCCTCTCTGTTCCGATCTTCAGGAGCACGGCTTGCCGGGCTCTGGCCGGGCCCAGTGGACAGAAGGTGCCCTTCAGCAGGCTCCGTGCTCTATTAATAGCAGCTGTGTGGGACTCGGGTTACAGATTGGTTCAAATCCACACAAAACTGGCTCCTACAAGGAAGGCAATTCCAGTACTTAACGCTGCCTCTCATACCCGATTTTTATTTTTAAAATGCTGGTATTATAAATGGAAAGACTGTGGTTAAAAGGATTAGAGGGACAAGGGCTCCATCCAAGGTGGCAACCGGGTCTCGGGGGTGGGAGGGCTGGGGAGTGAGAGCTATGGATTTAAGGGCTGGAGATGTGACTCGGGGATGGAGTTCCTGGCTAACAAGTGAGAGGCCCCGAGTTCCATGCCTGGCACCTCGAAAACAAACAAAACTGCCACAAACAGTTATTTCATCCACTCAATAAGGTGTCCTAAAATTAGGGTGCGATGGGTGGCACACACTTGGCAATCCTGGGGTGGGAGGCAGAAGTGGAGACAGGAGGTTCCCTGAGACTCAATGGCCACACAGCCTGGCATAGTTGGTGAGTTATAGGCTAGTGAAAGACCCTGCCTCAAAGAGAAAAAGGAATGAGAGAGAGAGAAGAGGGGAGGGGGGAAGGAAGGGAGGGAGGAAAGGAAGGGAGGGAAGGGCAGAGAGAGGGAAGGTTGAGTCGGACAGTGCTTCAGGGAGAACATCCAAGGCTGTCCTCTGATTTTCGCATGCTAAGGCACACACGTGTGCCCACACACAGGTGTTCCCACACACATATGTATCCGCACACATGTGCACCACACACATCTGCACCCACACCCACACAGTTTTTTATGACTGTATGTTAATACTCCATTTGGGACAATGTTAAAACATGAGAATTTTTACTCTCTTCCTACATTTCTCAATGATGAGAACAAAAAGAAGCAGCATTTTAAACTCTGTAATTTCTAGCTGGGCAGTGGTGGCACATGCCTTTAATCCCAGCACTTGGGAGGCAGAGGCAGGCAGATCTCTGAGTTCAAAGCCAGCCTGGTCTACAGAGTGAGTTCCAGGATAGTCATGGTTACAAAGAAAAACTCTGTCTAAAAAAACCCAGAGAAATGGATGGATGGATGGATGGATGGATGGATGGATGGATAGACAGATGGACAGACTCTGTAATTTCTAATTTTACCCACGTGAAATAACCTGGTATCAACTAGTCTTGGTCAATACAACTTAGAAGTCAGCAAGAAGGGGAAAGCCTGTAACTCGCTCACACTGACGCACCTAAGGGAAAGTGTGATGAAAGCTACTTAATCAGATTCCAAACTCAGTGAATGCCAAGGAAAGAGGCTCAAAGCCCCATGTGGTGCTCTCACATAAGTCCAGCATTGAGAGGCTGAGTCAGGAAGATCCAGGCTAGCCTGGGCTACAATGGTGAAGAAGCTAAGGAAAGAAGAGAGAAGGAGAGAAAGATGTCTAGCTTCTTTACACATCAGGAAAACCAAAATCGAAATCCTAAGACCACTCCACCCTGATGAATGAGCCTGATCAACGAGACAGATAATAAGTGGGTTCAAAGCCACTTAGTTAAGTGTTGGCAGGGAAACAGGCACTGCCGGCCGGTCAGGATGACAGGGGCATGTGTGGCATAGCGGGCCATTTTGGAAAACACCATGGCAACCCTTCAAAGCCTGAGCAGAATGAGGTCACCCCACAAATATTCTCATTCCAAGAGGAAGGAAGATGTGTCACACAAAGCTTGTCACAGTGGACAAAAAAAAAAGAGGAACAGTTAAAAGATGCCATGTTACACACACAGTGAGATATTCCTCTATACTAAAAGGACACAAAGGGCTCACGCACACCACAACATGGACCAACCCTGAGAACATCATCTAAGGAGGGACTCAGGCTTACAGGAGGATCTATGTCACGGCTCCATCTTTAGGAAGTATCTCTGTGAATAGACTAAAAGCCACCAAATTCTTCTTTTTAAAGTACCTCTCTACTCTGTGATGCATGTGCATTCATGTGTGCATGGGGCAAGGCATGCATGCACCAGCATGTATCTGGAGGTCAAAGGACAATCTCAGGAGTCAGTGTACATGGACTCCAAAGATCCAAGCTCCGACCCTCACTCCTGCCTGCACAGCAAGCATTTTCCCCACTGATCATCCACAGTGCCTGAATGACTACTTTAAACAAATGGACTATACGTTGCATGAACATGTCTCAACAAAACTATCTTTTTTTTCCCCCTTTCAAAACTTTTCCTGCATTTATGGGAGGAGACAGACACTAAGCAGTTTCCCTGGGATGTGTTCTGCTTGTTTTGGGGTAGTTGCAAGATTCTGTCTGCAAAGTAGAACCAGACACACACACACACACACACACACACACACACACACACACACACAAGGGTGGGGAAGAAACACACACACATGAAGAGGAGGAAGAGGAGGAAGAGGAGGAAGAGGCCATCATCATCTGTCCTGTAAGATCACCTGAAGCAAGTTCTCAGTGTCTCTGGTTCTGGGTCCACCTCTGATATATTATTAACAAATGTGCAGAGATATTCCTGGCGACAATCAATCTCAAGCCTGAGGTGACTCATCTCTGGCTGACTTGCCTTTATCTATTCAAGCTAATAAAATATCCCCACTGTTCCCAGTTTCCACTTTCCAAGATCACAGAATTCCAGACATATAAAACACTCAACATTTTCAATTACACTGAGAAGAACGTATGGCAGTAATAAAGAGTAGAAAGCCGTTTTATTGATTGATTATTATTTTTTAAACAGTAAGCCAGGAACACTAGCGAGCCCAGCAATGTTGAGTCCCTGAAGCCCAGTGGCCAAGTCTACCTGATGAGCTTCGGACCAATGAGAGATCTTCTCTGAAAAACAAGATGGAAAGGGACCAAGGAACAACAGCCGGGGGCAAGATCTGGTCTCTATACACATGTGTGCACACATGGTTTCCACATACATGTGTGCACACATGGTCTCTACATGCGTGTGTGCACACATGAAACAAGGATCAAGTTTTCGGTGGAACATTTCTTTCTCTAGGAAGCAGGTGAGGTCTGTGGAGGGCGGCTTGAGGCAGTAGCCCATATTTGGTTACCACAATGAAACACTTGGCTGGGCAGCTCCCTGTGGGCCACAGTTCTCAAGGCTCTGTGTCCAAGGTTGAGTAACCCCACATCGTGGCTCTCACAAGAGCTCAAGGGTCCTGCAAAGCTGCTCTAGGGTCTCCACACATTCCACAGGACACACCTCTTAAATATCTGTAGCTCCCTCCCCCCACATCAAGTCCAAACTACACAGGGGCCAGGTTATTCCTCAATAACCCATGGCTATTGATTCTAGAATAAAATAGAAGTTTCTCGCTATTCAGTTTACACCTGCCCTTTCTTGCCTCAGTTTACTGGGCTGGGACATGAGACAAGGCAAGGGATCAAACTGAGACTCTCCAAAGGGTAGACAAAGAACTGCGTTACTCCCGGAGTACCAACCGAGTATGCCAAAGTGCTTAGCGTAGTACTTGGTGCACAGCAAGCCCACCACAGATGCCAGCTGTCACCACCGCACCGCCTCAGTGTGCTCCGGGACACAAACACACCCCCACTCTCCTCCCACCCTTGCCACCAATTCCACCCCACATTCTGGGTCTGGCCTTCTCTGAATCTTAGGGATGGCAGACTGATTATTTTCCTTTATCCCCACAATGAAAAGCCCAGCCAGGAAGGCTATCGCAGCATGCTAACAGTCAACACAAGATAAAATCAGGCAGACAGCACCCATAAGGCCCACAGGGCAGACTCAAATGGAGAAGAAAGAACCCCATTGTTTGAGCACAGCCTGGGGGAACAAGAACTGAGAAGCAGGCATTGTTTGGAGGAAAGAATCTGCAGGCTCGGTGCCAACAGTGAAAGAGCAACTCAGCCCCGTGGAGCCAGGGAACCCAGGCAGTGGAGTGGCCTCTGGAGGCTCCCAGCCCTGCCCTCCCCACAGGGTGGCCTGGAGCACCAGCACCCCAAACACCACAGGATGATGGTGCAGGGTCAGGGCACAGGGCACAACTCCCTCTGGGCACAGGGCCCTAAATGATGGTCCTTAAATCACACAGCACCTTGCCCTCAGCACTGAGGTGGGTAGGGTCCCTCGCCTGTACCCATCCCTGGACTAAAGCTCCAAATGTGATCTCTGCCATCATGGACATTGGTGTATCCTGCCCGTTGGATGCACAAGATTGTCTAATGTGCCAGGCAGAGTACAAGCCTGTCTTCCAGGTGCTCGGGAAGTAAAATGAAGAGAATCAGAAGTTCAAGTTTATTCTGGACTACATGGTGATTTCAAGGCCAGTGTGGGATACATGGGAGGGAGGGAGGGAAAAGAAGAGAGAAGAGGAGAGGAAGAAGGAGAGGAGAGAGGAAAGAAGGGGAAGAAAGGAGAGAGGAGGGGAAGTGGAGAAGAGAAGGAAGAGGGGAGGAGAGGAGAATGGAGAAGAGGGGAGGGGAGGGGAGGTAAAGAGAGAGGAGAGGAAGGGACTAAAGGGAAGAATGACTTTCCTATACTAGAAGACAAACCCTCCCAGCAAAGTAATTTTCCAGTGTTGGGAGGGGGCTGGCCCTGGAGAGGTCTCAGGGGAGCTCTCCACACCTTCCTTCCAAAGGAACCCTGGAAGCTCCACCCTGCACCTACCTTAAAGACCATGGAACCCAAGAAGTAAACACTGGGGACAGACAGACAGGCAGACAGACATGTGCATACACAAACACACATACACTCAAACACACACATGAGTGCATACAGACAGACACACATGGACACGCATGCACACACCACCCTAGGAGGCTTGTAATACACAGATACTGAGTCCTCCCCAGGTCAAGGCAGTTTGAGTAAAGCCAAAACACTCCTTCGTGTTAGTTTGTTTTTGAGACAGTTTCGCATGTAGCTCAGGCTGGTCTCAAACTCCTAAGTAGCTGAGGGTAACCTTGAACTTCTGACTCTCTTGCCTCTACCTCCCAGGATTACAGGCACTAGGATACTACATCTGGTTTATACAGAGCTGTTGACCCAGGGCCGCACACATGCCAGGCACACTCTACCAACTGAGCTGCCTGCCTAGCTCAAGGATCTGACAGTCTCTGAGGTGAGGCTGAGGACGTTGGGACCACTCAGCAGTCAGCCCTCACAGGAACTCCAACACAGGTCAGACACCACACCCCCTAATGCATCCCACTTCCCTGAGGGCACAGCTCTGTTATTTTTACACATCTTTGAGGCCTTGGGTGCCTGGACTACACTGATGGTCCTGGTGTCTTCCAGAGTCTGTAACACTAATCCCCCAAAGCCAATGAACAGTCTAAGGAAACAATAAGACCCACACACCCTGGCTTACACAGAGACCATCTCCACAAGGCCAGGGAAAGCCATTAGCAATACAGAGCTGGGATGGGTGGGGAGGGATGCCTGGGGCCTAAGGCCTGCACCTCATGTGGCCAACCCAGACAAGGTAAGAGTGGCAGCTGTCATGAACCAGCTACATCAACTTCATTAGCTCTTCTATGTGTATGTGGGGGGGGGGGGAGGCAGAGACAGAGAGAGACAGAGAAAGAGATAGAGACAGACAGACTGACTGACTACATGCTGCAATGGCATGGGGGACCTGACTTCAGAACCACAGCACCATGGGAAAAAGGCGGGGCACAGAAGTGAAAACTTGCATCCCCCGCGCTATGAAGATGGAGGCGGGCAGATTCCAGGGCCTCGCCAGCCAGAGTCTCACAGTTACAAAGTTACTGAGTTCCAAGTTCAAGTGGAGTGCAGAACAATAGGAAAGACACCTGGCACTGATCTCTGGCTGGCTGTCCCCTGCACGTGTGTACATGTGTACACACACTCTCATACACACAGAGAGACAGAGACAGACAAAGATAAAAGACAAATAGACAAATAGACAAGCCAGCCAAGGGGCCCCCTCAGCTTCACTTAACTCCCAGGAGACCTTAAGAGAAGCATTTTTTTTTTTTTTGGTTCTTTTTTTTTTTTTTTTTTTCCAGAGCTGGGGACCGAACCCAGGGCCTTGCGCTTCCTAGGTAAGGGCTCTACCACTGAGCTAAATCCCCAGCCCAAGAGAAGCATTTAAAGCACAGAGTTCATCCTGGGAGAGAGGACAAAACCTTTGACATCATTTGGAAGCAGGAAAAGCCACCAAGGAGACAAAGTCTGAGGCTGCCTGGGAGGAACGAGAAACCTCAGGCCCCACGGGGCTGGCTGCATTTTGGAGATGCTGAGAAGAACCTGGGTAAATACTGAAGAACTGGTTTGAGGTCCACACGAAGGAGTACTGTGCTCCCCATTCCGGCTCCTGAAGGTCCATCGCTTCCACAAACACCCACCCGGGGAATGGTCCAGCAGAAACTGGAGATAAAGCTGAAATGAAGTCTGTGGACTCTGCGGCACCAGACACAAAAGAAGGCAAAGGGCTGGGGAGAGGACTGGGTGGACAGGACATGGTGCTGGTGGAGGGTACCGGAAGGGATGGGACTGAGGGGCTGAATGCCCTGCACTGCAAAAAATACAACTAAAGAATAAAATAAGTAAAAAGGCAAACCTGACAATACACTGTAGACAGGGGTACACGTAAATCAGTACACTTAACACGTGAGACCAGGCGGCTGCTCCCTATGCACACCCTTATAGGCCCTCCCTTGCTCAAATCAAATGACAGGGATACAGGGAGCACCCTTCAGGGGAACCCACTAGCCTAAGACAAAAGAACGACTGACTCCCAGAATCCTCAGTGCTATCTCCCAGAATCCTCAGTGAAAACACCAGCCCAGTACCCTGGCACTCAAGGTCCAGCCTGCAGCCACCCATTCTGCTCCCACAGCTCCCAACAGCCCCCTGGGAAGAAGCCTATCAGACCATGGAGGAAAACTTTCCCTCCAGGTTATAGACACCAGAGACTATGGAAGGACAGAACTGAAGAATCAGGGACAATATAGGCAAAAGAAAAGAGCTTCAAAGAGGGAGGCTGTAACAGGAAAAAATGGTACAATACTATTCCCAAATGGATGAAGGTAAGGGCTTTGAGAAGATGGGAGAGGGCTTGTAGAAACTGACAGTTTGAGGGTCTAGGGATCCTGAGCACCTGCACGAAAAGCCAGCGGTGGTTTCGTGTGCCTGTTACCCCACACGGGGGGGGGGGGGGGGGGGGACACAGAATGGTGGATCCAGATAGTCACCTACTCAAGCAGTGAGTTTCTAGACCAATGAGAGCCTGTCGTGGGCCAGTGAGTGACAAGACATCTTTCTTCTGAGTGCTGGGACTTCGGGTGTGCACGGCCAGACCCGGTTGTATGTGGTGCTGAGTGTGGGGCACAAGGCCTCGTACACACTAGGCAAGGGCTCAGCCAACCGGTCTATCCCTCCAGCCCCAGCCAGAGTAAGTCATTTTGTTTTTAAAGATTTTATTTGGGGGTTGGGGATTTAGCTCAATGGTAGAGTGCTTGCCTAGCAAAGGCAAGGCCCTGGATTCAGTCCCCAGCTCTGAAAAAAGAAAAAAAAAAAGATTTTATTTATTTTATATGAGTACACTGTCCCTGTCTTCATACACACCAGAAGAGGGCATCAGATCCCATTACAGATGGTTGTGAGCCACCATGTGGTTGCTGGGAATTGAACTCAGGACCTCTAGGAAGAGCAGTCTCTCCAGCCCCAGGGTAAGTCTTAACACGTCTACCTTTCTACTCTCTGGGACGGCCTACACAGTTGGCTTTTATGAGCACAATTATCTCCAAAGCACCTGAACATAATTCAGATATAAGCTACACACATACTTTTCAAATGGTTTTGCTTTGTTGAATGAATAACCTAATATTTGGCTGCGTTTAACAAATGATTTTGACCCTGACGTATTGTTATCCCGGGTTATGTGAGGTGAGCCAATGGACACAACCCAACTCCTCAAAGTTGCCCAACGACCTCCACAGGCATACATTTACATTCACATACACACATATACATATATATATACATACATATACATAGATGTACACATACACATACATACACATACATATACATAGATGTACACATACACATACATACACATATATACATATATACACACCCACATACATATATACACACATATATATGCATACGTGTACATACACATACACACATATATATGTGCACATACATATGCATACATGTACACATACACATATACATGCACAGATATATGTACACACAAACATGTGTGTATACACATATACATACACATACATACATGTACATATATACACATATACATATATGTACATGTACACATACATGTACACACGCACACATATATATTTTTTTCTTTTTAAACTTCTACTAGCTGTTTTAAGCAAGCTACTATCTCTAAGCAAGCTCAGGTCCAGGCATTAGAAAGTGGATTTCTTTCCTGGCCACGGGATCTGGATGCAGCAAGTAAAGAAAAGCAGCTGCCAAACCAGCACACGGGGACCAGCACCAAGGGCCATAACCTGAAGCCATAACCTCTAGTTCCCATTTCTAAAATACAAACCTCTGCCTGCAGGCAGCACTTGTATTTACCTGTGATCCACTAGAAACTAATTCTAGCTAGGTCTGCGACGCACACCTAATCTCACTCAGCATCTGGGCGGTGGAGGCAGAAGGCTAAGTCATGGCAGGTCTGGGCTACCCTGTCTCAAGACAACAACCAAAAATAATAGGAGGGCTTCCAGGTCACAGGTCTGTAATGTAGCACTCAAGAGGCTGAGGCAGGAGAACTGTTGCTAGTATGAGGCCGGCCTGGGCAAAGTGGTAGATAGCCTGGGCGAAGTGGTAGATAGACCAGCCGCGGTTACCGTCAAAGTAAAGTAACTGTAACAATTTGTAGAAGTGAAAGTTGTCCTCCCACCAAGCAAGAGGCATTTGAAAAGGGCAGGCAGGGGAGGTTCTCGGTAATAGACCAACCAACCACTCTTCTTTTAAAAAGATTTATTTATTATATATAAGTACACTGTAGCTGTCTTCAGATACACCAGAAGAGGGCACCAGACCTGATTATAGATGGTTGTGAGCCACCATTTGGTTGCTGGGAATTGAACTCAGGACCTCTGGAAGAGCAGTGGGGAGCTCTTAACCGCTGAGCCAACTCTCCAGCCCCCAACCACTCTTCTTTTTTTTTTTTTTTTTTTTTTTCCCCCGGAGCTGGGGACCGAACCCTGGGCCTTGCGCTTCCTAGGTAAGCGCTCTACCACTGAGCCAAATCCCCAGCCCCTCAACCACTCTTCTTAACAGGCCAAATGGCTGTCTTCTTTGAAACATTAAGCCAAATCCTATAGACTTCCTGTCTCATGAAACTTCCCACCGAAAGACAAAAACCAAAACCTGGAGTCTGGCCTGAACAAAGACACAGGCAGGAGCCAAACAGCATCCATTAGGAGTGTGAGGTCTGCTCGGGGAGGGGGTGGGGGGGCTAAGTTAGGGGAGTGTGTGTGTGTGTGTGTGTGTGTGTGTGTGTGTGTGTGTGTGTGCGCGCGCGCGCAGAGCAGGGGTCATAGCAAGGCCAAAGGGCTCCCAAGACAGAAGGAAGGAGAGGAGACTAAAGGAGAAAAGGAGAAACAAGAGAGAGGAACAAGAGGAACAGAAGTGGGGGGTGAGGGAGACAGGGTAAGGGAAGGAAAGGGGAGTGGGGGAGGGGAGAGAGGGACAAGCTGGGCAGACAGCTGCGTGCCTGCCAGGGTTGCTAAGCTGCTGTCTGCTGTCCACAACAACTACACTTTCTCCAGGAGCCGCTGAAGTTTTAATCCTTCCCCAAGGGAAGGGAGGTTAGAGAGAGCTCTCAAAGCCAATGGTCCAGCTTGAATGACACAGAGGGGATTTTCCTATTGGATTTAAAAGTCTAGCCACAGAGAACAGTAACATGAAGCCAAGCCCAGACAGGGGGACAGCCTGCTGAGCCAGCAAGTTAGAACTGTATCCTGGTTTGATCCCCAAGACTAAAAAGGCCATGTGTGTCGTGTGTGTGTGTGTGTGTGTGTGTGTGTGTGTGTGTTTGTATGGTGTGTCTCTCTGTGTGTATGTGTGTCTGTCTGTGTGTCTGTGTTTGGGTGTGTCTGCATGTCTGTGTATATGTGTGTGTGTATCTGTGTGTGTGTCTGTGTATATGTGTCTGTGTGTCTGTATGGCTGTATGTATGTGTGTGTCTGTGTGTCTGTGTATATATGTGTGTCGGTGTATATGTGTCTGTGTCTGTGTATATGTGTGTGTGACAACTGTGTGTACGTGTCTGTGTGTCTTCCTTTGGAAGGAACATATTAAAATCATTCTCAAAGGTTCAGAGTTCAAAAGAAAATGAAGAGTGGTTTTAATAGAGAACTATTTTTCATTTAATAAACAGTAATTCAAAGTCATTTTATTCTCAATAATATATTTTTTAAATTCTACTGCCTGTTTTAGGGTCCAAGCTCTAAGCCAGCCCAGGGCCAGGCTGAGAAAGAATATTTCAAAACCAAGCAATCAAGAAACAACTCAGAAACATCATTAATAAAATTAGAACAACGCAAGTGTACGACTATCTCAGTGATAAAGCATTTGACAAAATCCAACACCAGAAGTAGAAAGGCACTTTCCCATCCTTAATGGGGTGTCTGTAACACCACAGCCAACAGGACATCAGGAACAAGACCAGGCTGTCTGCACTCTTGCCCAGGCCACTCAGCATCCAACCATAGTTCTGGCCATAATCTAACAGTTAGGCATCACTGGGAGGAGAGGCCCTTGGTTCTGACAAGGCTCGATGCCCCAGTGTAGGGGAATGTTAGGGCGGGGCGGTGGGAGGGAGTAGGTGGGTGGGGGCACCCTCATAGAAGCAGGGGGAAATATCAGGTTTCTGGAGGGGAAACCAGGAAATCGGATAACATTCTAAATGTAAATAAAAAATATCCATTAAAAAAGAAGAAAAAGTTTCTCAGACTGTAAAGGTTGTGGTGCAGTGCATGTTGGTCCTGGAAGTGGGGACGGGAAGGTTGCAAGGCAGGTGAACCAAGACCATTAGGGGCTACTTAGAAACCCTGTCTCAAAGATCCAGGGCTGTGCTGGGCATGGAGGCACACACTTAATCCCAGTGCTCAGGAGGCAGAGGCAAATGGATCTCTGCCAGTTGCAGGGCATCCAGAGATACACAGTGAGACGGTCGTATCTCAAAAGGTCAGTAAAGAGCTAAAGAGGGCTAACAGCACTGGTAGCTCCTTCAGAGGACCCGGGTTCGATTCCTCAGAATCCACATGGCAGCTGAGAACTATCTGTAACTCCAGTTCCAGGTGGCTGACCTCCCTCTTCTGACCTCCACGGGAACTGTGTGCATCAATGAACACCAATACACATAAAAATAAGTAAACCTTTAAAAAATAAAAAATAAGTAAATGGAAGGGCTGGCTGTGGCATAGGACAGAGTTCTCACCTCACACAGGGTAGAAAAGGGCATTTAAAAAGCATCAGGAAGAGAGAAAGCCTTAGGCAACGCACAACCGTTTTCAGAGCAGGGGTCATCAGATCCACAGAACAGTAAAGCATTCCAGAGCTCAGGAAACTGTACCCTTCACAATACTCCTCAGGAGAAGAAAACTCAACACAAACACAGCAAAACAGCAGCGCTTGGAGGCTGGAGAGATGGCTCAGCGGTCTAGAGCACGGACTGCTCTTCCAGAGGTCCTGAGTTCAATTCCCAGCATCCACACGGTGGCTCACAGCCATCTGTGATGGGGATGTGTCTGAAGACAGCTACAGTGCACTTACATAATGCTCAGTGTCCGGATAAACCGACACTGCTGACAGGCATCAAAGCACATCAGCTCAGTCTGCACAGTGCAAGCGACTCCTACAGAAGCTCACAGGCCATTAACATTCATGTGGGAATGTGGTGTAGGGAGATGGCTTGAACAGCAAAGTTCATGTCAATATAAACACAGAACTTGAGTTCATTCAACCCTCAGAACCCACATTTTGAAGGAAGCTGGTGTGCTGGAGACTACTCTTTATCCTGGGGCTAGGGGGAGGTGAAGATATGAGGTCCCTGGGCTCACTAAACAACCAGCCTAGCTGACTCTAAGCCAGAGAGAGATTCTGGGTGGCACAGGAACAGGAAAACACCTGAATGGGACTCTACCCTTGAAACAAAAGTGCACACACACCTACCCACTCAAGAATGAATACATACCAACACACACACACATACACACACATGCACACACGCATGCACACAAGCACACACACTCAAACACATACACACACTCACACACACATACACACTATACACACTCACACTCACATAAACACACTCACACATACACACATACATATACACACCCACACACACATACACACACCCACACACATACACACATACATATACACACTCACACACACACATACTCACACACATACACACATACATATACACACTCACACACACATACACACATACATATACACACACACTCACACACACATATACACACTCACACTCGCACACACTCACACACATATACACACACTCACACACACATACATACACACACATACACTCACACACACACTCACACACACACACAATCATATGGAAATGTGAGGCATTAGAACAGGCAAACCAATCTCCATGAAGAACAACAAAGAGGGCTCACCCCACTCGAGTCTGTGCCTGCCCCACAGGTGAAGCATCCATGCAGTATGCTCCCCCATAGCATTGTGTACATCAGTGGAACCACATCAACCACTAAAAATAGTCTCTTATTTTCAGCTTCTCGGCAGGACAATCGACACAGAAACAAAAGACTTTTCAATAAAAAGGTGCTAGTACCATTAGACGACGTGTGTGGAACTGGGTGTAGTGTGCATGCCTGCAAAGGCCAGCAGTCTGGGGTGTGCCCAGTCCTGGTGGATGGAGGAGGGGCAGAAGTTCAAAGCCATCCTAGAGCACATGGTGAGTTTGGAACAAGCCTGGGCTAGGTGAGATGCCACAGTGACTAAGTGCACAGACCCTAGTTGGTGCTGTCACAGATGAACCTGCCTTAATGTTTAACGTTGGGTCCACATAGCCAGACAGGGGGCGCCATGGAGCGGGAGCTGTGTCTGCTCACCACTCCCACACTCACCCCACCTCGCCCCATGCTCCTTCAACGTCAGGGGCACCAGACACTGCAGTGAGAGTTAGAACAGACAGGCCCCGGACCCCCAGGAGCTTTTGGAGGAAAGAGGGAGGATCAAGAGCACTGCGCTGAAGGTAGCCATCAGAGAGAACTGGCTTGAAGCAGCCACCCACACTCCTAGTCCATCAATACTTAAGTCCCGACACTCCCAAAGCAGCTTGCTTTGTATCACAATGTACTAAACAGAACATGTCTGGAATTCCACAGCGATATCTCTGGCAGTGGCTGGGTTACACTCAACGTGGAATGAACTCCCTACAAGGCGAAAAGGACACAGCAGCCCTGTGTACACAGTCAGCCCCGGCAGGCTCTACCTCTCAGGAGCCGTTTCTGAAACTTCACAAACATGAGCTGGGGGATGGATCAGGCAGTAGCATGCCTGCCACACAAACATGAGGACCGTTGCCCAGAACTCATATAAACATCTGGGGCACATCTGTAACGCCACTGCTGACGAGAAGGAGGCAGAAACACCTGAGCCATCTGGCTGAGTGGGTAAGCCTGCCTCAGAGGCGGCATGATGGCGGGATGCCTCCACAGATGAAGGTGCCTGCCACCAAACCAGACAACCTGAATCCAATGCTCCAACCCCTGATGGAAGAAAAGAGCTGACTTCTGCAAGGAGTTTTCAGACCTTCAGCCTGTGGGGTAGCACACACACCCACCTAGACGCAAATAAATGAAAGAGAAGAACTTGAGAAGACACCCAATGCTGAGACCTTCAGTCTGCACACACAGGCACGCACACGCCAGGCGTGGCGAAGGTGCTGAGATCGCTCGCTCTGGCGGGCTGCCCCCACGCTGCAGCATGTGCTGCCCACTCATCGCAGCAGAGTAACTCATACCTACGAGAAGACGCCTTGAGCGTTGTGAAAGCCAAAAAGCCGTGGGAGAGTGTTGATTGAGCACCCCCACCCCCACTGTGTACAGGCTCTACCGTGAACCACGGCTGCTTGTGAGGACCCACAGCAAAGGAGCCAGCCACAGCTGGCCTTCACGAAACATACAAGCTTCAGTCCCGTAAGACAAGGGTAGCATTGGCCCTCCAGTGCGGTAGGAGATGCTGGGTCGTGTCCCCTGTTGACCATGACATCTCTTACAAAGTTCTTTGCCTTCAAGTGGCCACAGACAGAAATAGCAGTCGAGCCACTGTCAAAATGCTGATACGGACAGGCCATCTGGGGTCAGAGAGGGCTTCCCGGGCCAACTGTGGGTCAGGCCTCAAAGGTAAGCAAGTAAGCTAAGTTGCCAGATTAGGGTGTGCTGAAGAAAGGGCAGGAGCCAGTCAGGAGTAACTAACGGAAAGTCTGTGGCCCTGGATGCATGCCAGGCGGGAAACTGAAAAGGCCCTGGCAGCTTCAGGAGGTGGGGAGAGATGGCAGGCAGCCTTTTGAGCCCACTGGGGAGTCCTGAGCTTGTTTTAAGCACATGAATGATGGGGTTTGGTTTGTCCCCTATAGTGATCATATTATCCTATCCAGGGAGGCAGATTTTGAGGCCAACCTGGGCTACATAAAGACGCTGCTTCCACCTTCACAGCAAACACCAGTGGGGCAATCAGGGAACTATTGGGGGGGGTCTTCTGACAATGGGGGCAGGTGTGTGAGAAGAGGATGGTTAGGGGAAAGGCCTGGCTCCTGCCTGAGTTGGCAGACTGGCCCCTCTTTGAAGAAAGGGGCCAGGCGGTGGGGGAGGGTGCAATGAGCTAGACAGCATCTGTGCACCCCACAACTGAGGGGATGCAGTGAGCAATGCTCTCATTTGGATACGGAACGCCTCCAAATCCAGTGTGTGATAAAGCATGGGAACCCTGGGAGATGGCGGGGTGTAGTAGGAAGCCTTGGGTCATGAGGAGTTATGACAACGAGCAGGACCAGGTCTCTTCCTACACAAGCTCCCACCATCCCACACTGCACTGCCCTGACTAAATGACCACAAAGCAAAGGCCCGTAGCTATGAGCCAGAAGAAATCTTCTGTTTTGTTTGTTTGTTTTGAGACAGGGTTTCTCTGTGTAGCCCTGGCTGTCCTGGAGATTGCTCTGCAGATCAGGCTGGCCTTGAACTGACAAGGATCCATCTGCCTCTGCCTCCCAAGTGCTGGGATTAAAGGCATGAGCCACCACCGCCCAGCCAAATCTTCTCCTTGATAAGCTGATTATTCCAGACATTTTGTTACAGACACAGGAGGATAAACTATGGCAAAACTCAAGAACTAGATACTAATAACAACAAAGACACGGGCCTGGTGACAGCACAGGGGAAATATGCTGGGTAATGGGCAGGACCTACAGGCAGGAGCCACAGTCGGGAGCAATGGATGAAGCGTCCAATGCCTGGGGGTTGGACGCTTCAGCCCATAGGAATGACTAGGGTGGGAAACAGGGAAAGATGAGGGAGGGCTTTCTCAGAAACCCAGGGGAAAAGTAGATCTCAAGAAGGAAGGAACTCTTAAGGTAGGCAAGGTATGAGGCTGGAGAGATGGCTCAGCTGTTAAGAGCACTGTCTGCTCTTCCAGAGGTCCTGGGTTCAATTCCCAGCCACTCATGGTGGCTCACAACCATCTGTAATGGAGCTGGTGCCCTTTTCTGGTGTGTCTGAAGACGGTGACAGTGTACTCACATACATAAAATAAATAAGTAATTTTTTTAAAAATGTAGGCAAGGTGCTGTGACCTTAGAGCCCTGCATCCAGGGTGGAGTGAAAGACGCTGTCCCGAAAAACACCAGAGCATCTGAATACACATGTACACACAGACACACACATGTACACACACAAATACACAAATGTACATGTGTACACATACACACACAAACACACACAAGAATACACACATCTATACAGACACACACCTATATACACGTACACACACATACACACAGACAAAGAATTTGTGTAACTCTGACTATGCAGTCAGAGGTCAAGGATGTCAGGCTGGAAGGTGTGTCTTGGACTAAAACAGAATATTTCCTCTGCAGTTAGTGGTAGAGTAATGGCTCCCCTCTCTCCTGCTGACTGGGTCGGGGAGAGGAGGCAGAGGGCATCTCTGGAGAGACAGGAAGTGAAGGAGGGAAACAGCTGTGGCTTGGAGAGGCTATGAGATCTGGAAAGCCAGAAGTGGGGTGGGTCTAAGACATCTTATAAGACAAGGCTGGCTCTGGGTGGTAACCGTGACCTTAAGGGACTCTTCTAGACAAAGGGCAAGCCTTTCAGTCAGAAAGTCTAGAACAGCCATCACCATGAAGTACACAAACAAGAGAATACCTGAGAAGACTGACAATTTGACTGGTTTTTACCAGTTCTGAGGAATGACACCAGGTTGATTCCTGGCCTCTATATGTACTACTGGGCTCACGTGTACACACACACACACACACACACACACACACACACACACACACACTCTCATATGGAAATATAAGGCATCAGAACAGGCAAACTGATGTTGAACAACAAAGTTAGAGGGAGAGAGGAAAAGACGGAGAGAGGAAGTGAGAGGAAAGGGGCTAGCTACAAGGCTATGCAAGTAAAGCACTTGCCACACAAGCCTCATGAATTGAGTTCAATCCCCAGCACACAAACAACTCCCAAACCTTATCCTCTGGCTTCCACTGGTGCCGTCCCATGCGCGTGACCACAACCACACCCATACACTAACAATAAAATAAATTGGCAATTTTTTTTTATTCCCCTAGGCCTTGGGCTCCATCCCCAGCATACAGGACACAAATGGTGCACGGTGCAAAACCAGGATAATACGCAGTGGTGGACCAGCGGGAACTATGAGGTGCCAATGATCACAAACGAGGCAGGCTCCTGCTTCTTCCTGTCTAAATGCTGCAAATACATTACCTGCACAGCCTTATTCTATGGCTGGGGATGCTGCTGAGGCTCACTGGCTAGAAGCTCCTCAAGATCATACAGCCTACACTGGCTGCACTGAGGACTGGAGGGCCAGGTTTCCAAACTGAGAGCCGCTGTGGCTGTGGCGGCTTCAGTCACTTCGAGACAGGGTAGATTACATTATTTATGGCCCAGCAGTCAGTTATCCCCATTCCAAAGCTCCTAATTGCAGCTCACACCACTTCTAAGGAGGAGGGTCAGGGCCCTGGTGGCTGGGTAATGAGCCCTTCTGCCCCGTAGAAAGCCTTCCTCTAACTGGCTGAGATGGACCAATGAGGCTGCAGTAATTACCTCTCCTGTTCATAGCACCCAGAGCTGGGCAGGCTAACACTTCCAGAATATGCACGGCTGTCAGCTTCTAAGGAAAACCTGCACCTCTAGCAGGCTGAGCACTCATTCACTCATGGCCGTCTGGCTCTCTGATCTAAGAAGGGTGGGGGCTGGCTGTCACATTTAGATCAAGTTTGAATGTTGCGTGAACAATCCTGGCAACAACAAAACCCAGGATGGAGTAAGAGGAGACAGCTAGCTTTTCTTCTACTGCTCTGAGATGGGGGTCTGATGCAGCTGGGGTGGGACTCCAGTCCACTGAGGCTAGCCCTGAGGCTCCTGTGTCTCCGACACCCCATTTCACAGGGTCTCTGGTGTGCTAGGCCAAGCTGTACTGACAGCAGCCCAGGAAGAAACAAAAACGGAGACAGCAGTCCATGCCCAGCACCGATCACACAAGGTGTGTAGTTCTTGGTAATTTGGGGAGTTATCTGGTTATCAGGGAAACAAAAGACCTAGACTGCTTTAGGGTTTGGGAAGAACATGTTTTCAAGGAGATATGCTCTTAAATTTATTTGAGCAACACCTTAGCAAGCCCTGGGTTGAAGAAGAAGGATGTTTAACAGGATAGGGAAGAGCGGAGAGAAAATCCCCCATGTTCTTACAGGGCAGGTGACTCTGCCTGACAACAATGAACTGAGAGATAGTTGAGAAGATTCTGAATGCTCCCAACTTCCATGTGCTTTCGGTCTGACCCAACACAACTTAACAAAGGAAAGGGTTCCTTTCAGCTTCAATATCCAGCACTGGGGAAAGTCAGGGCAGGAACTGAAGCAGAAACCATGGAGGGGCGCTGCTTGCTGGCTCCCTTTTGGGCTCATGCTCCAGCTAAGCCTTCATATACAGCCCAGGACCACCTGCCTAGGGATGGTGCCGCCCACGGTGGGCTGTGCCCTTCCACTCACATCAATCATCAACCAAGGCAGTGTCCCACAAATGTACCTACAGGCCAACCCAATGGAGGTGAATCTTCACCTGAGACTTCCTCTTTCCAGGTGACTGTAGTTTGTGCCACGCTGATAACAAAAACAAAGCAGGGCACCCACAGAAGAAGTGAAGCCCAAGCATGGCAGTTGTGATGGCCGTTCTCATCTGCACATGTGGATAAAAGCACGGGAGGGGAGGAAGAAGGGGGGATGGGCAAGCATAGTAGTACATTTTTAATCTCAGAAGGTAGGAGTCAGAGGCAGGCCAGATCTCTGTGAGTTTGTGTACAGTCTGGCTTACATAGTGAGTTCCAGGCCAGCCAGAGCTACCTACCTGTCTCAATAAATGAGTAAATACACAGGTATGTTTTAAAAATAAAATTGACATTGCAGACAAACATCACAGGGCAAAGGTAGTCCTTCAACATGGAGAAAACAGGATTCCCTACCTCCACCCCTGGGCCTGTCTGGGAATCAACAGAACATTTTGGAATAAGCAGGCACAACCCTAACTTATTCAATCTCCCAATGAGCAGATCTCCATGGAGAGAACCCCACCAGTGTCCTCAGGAAAGCACAGTGCACCTTTCTGTCCCATAGCTCCAGGTTCTGCTATGCAGAACCAGTGGCAGAACCCATGGGCACCTGCCAGCCATGCTCCCTCCATCCCTCCCCCACCCCCTGAGCCTGCAGACAGAGCTGCCCAGCTCCTCCCCCCACCCCCCTACCTCTACCCCCACCACCATCACCACCACCACCACCACCCCCTCTTAAGGAGAAGCCTCAAAAAGTAGGAATGAATCCCACCCTGCTTGCTGAGGTGAGGCAGGTGATAATGATGAGCTTTCAGGAAGTAGGCTAAGCTTTCCTCAGTCTTCTAGGATCCACTATGACCTCGCTGTGAAGGTGGGAACACGCCCCAGGCGACCAGGCTCTAATTCACAGAATCATTTTTAACACAGTCATTTGTTGGCCTATTGTTTGTTTGTTTTTGAGGCATCTCAGGCTGGCCTCGAACCATAATGTACTAAAGTCTGACCTTGAACTAGTAATCCTCCTGCCTCCACTTCCTGAGCGCCAGGGTCACAGGCTTGTATCACCACACCCAGTTTATGTGGTTGCTGGGGATTAAACTCACTGCTGCATACAAGCTAAGCAGGCACAATATGGACCGGGCTACATTCCCAGCCCCCAGGGTGAGGCTCGGATGAGACATTGTATCCATTCTTCGCACAGACACAGCACTCATGAGAAACCATCACTGAGCCACTGGGAATCTCTGGAAAGCTTTCAACTATGGAGACAGTCAGAAAGGTTGGCTGACACCAACTGTCATGCTAATGCAGCATTCTGTCCTTTTCCTGTTAGTGATTTGGTCAGCTATAGCCTTGGTAGCCTTGGCTGTGATCACTCAGGAAGGAGGAAGTCTAACGTTTTTCTTCTTCCTTCAATTTTTTTTTTTTTTTTGTATGTTTGTGTTCTAGTTTCACTCGGCTGGAGTGATGAAATACCCTGACCAAAAGCATCTTGGGAGAGGAAAGAGGCTTATGTTTCCAGGTCCCAGTCCATTGCTGAGGGAAAGTTAGCCTTACACAATCCAGGACTACTGACCAGGGAATGGTGCTGCCCATAGTGGACTGGGCCCTCTAGCATCAATTAATAACCCACATAACACGACCACAGGACAATTTGAAAGAGGCTTTCTCCCAGATAGTTGCTCAAACTTGCAGTTAAAGACAGCCAGGATAATCTAGCTGTTGTGTGACCTGGGCTAACCTAGAACCCTCTTTATGACCCATGCTGCCCTCAAAATCCTCCTGCCGGGCTGGAGAGATGGCTCAGTGGTTAAGAGCACCCGACTGCTCTTCCAGAGGTCATGAGTTCAATTCCCAGCAACCACATGGTGGCTCACAACCATCTGTAAAGAGATCCGATTCCCTCTTCTGGTGTATCTGAAGACAGCTACAGTGTACTTATATATAATAAATGAATAAATCTTTAAAAAAAAAATCCTCCTGCCTCAACCTCCAGGGTGCTGCTGGGATCCCCTAATGTGACTCTCACACCCAGTGAGAAAAGTAATTGCTTAGCTACAAAAAGAAATGTGGTCCTCAGCCGTCCTTGTGTTCCAGGTCCACCCTTGGGTAGAGACAGCATATGCTTCTTAGATGCAGCTGTCACTAAGCCTTCTTTGCTAAATGCCTGATTAGCAATTACACAGAGCACCTACTGTCAAACCACCCGTTACCACTAAAGGTAAACACACTCTCTGACATCACAACCTCCATTAAGAAGGCACATGGATCCGGTCCTCACATTGGACTCTGTGTCCACAGCCTGATGCTCTGAGTCCTCACAGCCTCCAGTCTGACCCTCCCTCTTAACTCCTCCCCCTGGAGCCTGCTCCTGCCACACTCTCCTGGTTCTCCATATCGACAGGACAGCGGTGCTCCCTCTCATTCTCTGATCACAGCAGGATGTGGGTGTCTATTTGCCCTGACCACCACCAGGTCCCTCTACCTCCACATCCCCTCCGTAGGGACTCCAGGCCTCAGCCAGACACAGTGGCCCTGCCTCGTCCCTGCACTTACTGTTTGTTGGACCTGTTTGTTGGAATCTCTCCCTGCATATTTCCCACGATTCACTTCCATTATTCAGTCTCTCCTCACCCATCCCCTCCCCAGAGACACCTGTGTCACCTGCCCGCCACTCTATCTCCTCCATGGCTGCTGCGTAGCTCTGTCTGTGACACTTGGCGACTCACAGTTAAGCCACTCACACATACTTCACACCAGCCTGTACCCCTCTCCACTCTGCCAGGCATCCCCTAGCTCCAATGCACATGTGTGTGCACCCATGTAAGCATGTGATGTGTGTGGTGTGTGATGTGTACGTGTGAGATCTGTGTGTGAATGTATGTATATGTGGTATGAGTGTGTATGTAATGTGCATGTGTGTGGTGTGTATATGTGATGTGTGTGTGAGATGTGTACCTGTGTGATATGTATGTGTTATATAGGTCCTATGGAAGAGCAGACAGTGCTCTTAACTGTTGAGCCATCCCTCTGGTCCAACTCATGGATTTTAAGAAGAGGAGTAGCAACTTCAAGCAGAAGCCTCATATTCTATGATGCAGGAAACATAGGAAAACAGGAAAGTTAGGAGAGCCAAAGACTTGTTCCCCAAATAAAAAGGAATGAACCACAGAATTCAGTTGCTGGGCTCAGTATTTGTTCATCTCACCACACAGTCAGGTAAACCTCCCCCCATCTTTGATTTTTATTTTAACAATTCAATAATAATTTCAAATCCGTATTTTTCTAAGCAGATACACTGACTTGTCTTTGAAATTCTCCTTGCAGCATCCTTCAGACAGCTGTGACCACAGTTGGTCAGAAATACTCCTCGTTGGTACACAGACCACTTCCTTATGTTGTGTATAATCAGGAAGTTCTGCCATAGTTACATATTTAAACTGATCCGAGACTCCCGCACTTTGAAATAAACGTTAGGGAGCGTCCACGGAGAGGCCACACCCAGGATGTGTCACGGAGAGGAGGCCTCCAGACAGGAGGACAGTGTGACTCTGTCCTGTGATTGGAGACTGTGATGGGACCCAGGTGACCAGCTGGCTAATGTCACACAGGCTAGTCCCCTCTGCCCCAGACTCACTTCTCAGCCTGCCGCACTGTGAGGACAGGAAGATCACCAACCTGCAATCCAAACCAGGCTCCTGTAACTTAACAGCTCCCGCCAGGGTGACCCCAGACCTCCCAGCACACCTGACACTTTCTAAGCAAAGCTGAGGTTCCCGGCTCATCAGGACAGACTGGCTTTGCGGCCCTCGGTGTCCAAGTTCCACATGGAAGGGGGGTGGGACGGGGAAGAAGGGCAGGCAGAAAAAGAACTTTTTGATTAGGGTGCAGAGGGAGAGGTGGAGAAGGACAGGGAAGAGAAAACAACGGAGAAAGAAGTAACGGAGAGGAAGGAGAACAGGGAAAATAAAAAGACCTGGAAGGAAAAACTGTGGTTCAAAATAAAAAACTGTCTCCTAGGAAAACTATCTACCTGGTGAGCCCCGATGTTTCCACGCCCTGTATTATACCAGATGCAGGAAGTGAGCTTGGCTGGAACCCCCGCCTAAGAACATCTGTCCGAGACTGGAAACCGCCCTAAGAATAGCACAGCTGGTGTCCTAGGACTAATGAGCTCACCCCACGTGACTGCGCCTGCCTCCTTCCTCTGCTGCTCCTCCTGGGAGATGGGAAAGTCCAGCCCTCCCCCACACCGAGTCTTTATTTCCCCAGGGCCTTCATTCTTCCCTCCAGAAGCCACTCCAGCAGCTTTCCTGAGGTGGGATGCTCAGACCCAACAATTCCTCTGAATAAACTTGGCCTTAGCACGAGAGGCAAGCATGAGGGAAAAGATGGGCCCATCGCTTCTGGGGCTGTCGACATTAAGAGGGTAACGCTAATGCCGGTGAATTGACCAATTCCGTGAAATAGCCAACTTCTCAAAGTAACAGCCACTTGGTGGGTCCAAATAGCCGTGCGCAGGAGAGGTAAGTGCTGAGACAGATCCCCTGAGAGATCCTGTCTCAAAAAATAGAGCAGAGAGGCCCTTGAGATGTCTCAGCCAGTAAAGGCATTCGCCCAGCCTGATGACATGAGTTCGATTCCTGAGACCCACAGGATAAAAGGCAAGGGCTCCTGTGATGAGCAAGCAAACGTGCTCATGAATGAGGTAGAGACTGAGGAAGACATCGATACAGTCGAGGGGTCTTGCTCAGTTAATCTGCCCAGACATCAGCCCCTAACTGTCACAGACAGACAGACAGGCAGGCAGGCAGACAAACAAGTAGACAGACATACAAGAGTATGGTACACACAACTTAAGGAACAAAGAAAGGACAGAGGGAGGAGAGGAAAAAGGGAGTGAATTCCTAACTGATTAGGAGAGGCCAGAAAGTCCTGTGGCAGAGTGAACAGGTCCCCCCAACCCAGGAGCCCCTGTAACTGGCTCTGACCAGCCCACAGCTCATTACACCATAGACCAGGGTGTAAGAGCCCTCCAGACCTGGGAAGGGGGCAGGGAGGTGAACGGACCAATGAGGGGACAAGCCTGGGAGGTTTGACCCTGTCTGGCAACTGCTCTGGAAACTAACCCCACCACCCTGCACTTTGATAGACTTTCCAGCAGTTTCAGAAACTGCACCTAGGCACAGGATGGGGAACCCTGGCAGGAACCCATAGGAAGGGGATGCCTAGTGGTGCTGAGGTTGTCTCCATGGCAACCGGAAGAGGCAATGACTCTGGGCCAACAGATCCAGACTGGCAGATGGGCATCTCTCACCCACTAGAGAAAGACAAAGAAGGGCCCTTTGCAAAACCACACTCAGTAACACACAATAGCGCACACACACGCAGTCTTGAGGTTAACAAATTACCAAATTCCGCCCCTGTCTACCAGGTAATTATACCCGTAGCAATTACACGGCTAGCTGAAAGGTGGGTAATGATTAACCGCCAAACAGCGCTCTGCACCAAGACCCAGTGGTGCTGCCGTCCTGTCTTCGTTTAAGCCCCACATGAGTTACGCAAGTCTTGACAAGCTCCCGGTTTGGTTTATAACACCAGGGCAGCTCACTGACAAACAAGCAAACAAACAAACAACATCAGTGAGACAGAAATCGCAGGCTTGGGGACACAGCCGGTCTGAGGAGAGCTAGCCTGACGCTTGCGATGTCCTGGGTTGGAGCCTTTCTACTGTCAAGCGTTGGCTCGCATTGCCTTAAGGTACGCCATCAATACTTTGTCTCCTTTTGGGAGAACAGACAGCACACTGAACAGAGCCTGCTGCAGGACCCAACACAGGCGACTTCCTTCACAGGACACCGCAAGCCTGAACCTGGAACGTGGCTATTTTCATCTTTGTCCTTCTGCTCTCTGTAGGTCGAATATCCAGGGCGAGCTGCTCTTTTCATCTCTCACAGACTCTTCCTGGCTCTGTCCTCAGCTCCTACTGAGCTATACCGGAAACCGAGCCAACAGTGCCCATCCTGTCTTGAATTAAACTTTCCTTACTCTGCCTCTCATGGTCCCCCTGCTTCTGTCATCTTTTGGGATCTTTAAAGCACTGCCTTAAAAGAACTTATCCTGAGCTGAGGATCTGGCTCCGTGGTAGACTGTGTGCTTAGTAAGTTTGAGGCCCTGAGTTCAATTCCTGACTCAAAAAAAAAAAAAAAGGCTCATCTTAATTCCTGAGATTTTTTTCATTCTCTTTTAAACTCTGGACCTCAGGCAAGTACCGGAGTCAGAAGAACAAAATGCCCTTTGGAAACAGGGGGGAAAAAATAAACATTCCCATCACCCACTTCAAAGACTGATTAACAGTCACCTTAAGGATCACCTGCCAAAGTGTGTGAGAGTGTGCGTGTGCGCATGCGTTCGTGTATTAGACAAATATATGGAGGTTACAGAACAATTTCAGGAGTTGGATTCTCTCCTTCCACCTGAGGGCACCAGGGCTAGAACTCAGGTCCTCAGGCTTGGCCGCAAGCACCTTCACTTCCTGAGCCATCGTGCCAGCCCTATTTATTTCGTTTTACAGTCCGATGGGTTCCCACCTGAGAGCAGACAAATTAACTAGAACTCCTTCGTGGGTTTTAACCACATCTCACACTGGCAGTACCCCTTTGTGTACAATGTGGAACACATCCGCCTCTCTGGCCTCCATCGGTATGAAAAGAAATTCTTCTGAAACCCTCCAGCATGGAGTTGTACACCGGCCTCTTCTGCTCAACATTCTGCCTGCAACATTCAGGTGTTTGTTGAGTGCATTTATGCCTCGTTCCTTCTCCTGGCTGAGTAGTACTCCACTGTGTGGTTTGTTCCTGTAGTTACCCATTGAACGACAATTGGAGGTTTCAGTTTGAGGGGAAGGAGTCTCGTGAGTGAAGCTCCTATAGAGGATAACAAAGCCCCTGCTCTGAGGAAATGCTTAAGGCCAGCCCACCTCTGGGTGCCAGGGGACGTTCAGGCTGACGTTTGTGTCATTCTTTAAGATGGGGGTCTCATGTGTAGGCCAGGTCATGGAGTCCAATCCGACAGACTCCAGACTCTGTCTCCAGAGTGTAGGATTCAAGGCCTGCCTGTGCCACCACGCCCACCCCAGCTGCTCTTTCTGTGGTGTGACTGACACACATTCTACCCCTTTGGCACTGGGTACTGTCAAATGTCTCGTCTTACCCTTTCTCACCCGGCTAAAGAGGAATCTTTGCTAACAGAAGCAGCTTCTGACTGGCTCTGACTTAACACGACTGCCACAGAAAAGGACGTAAGTGTTCCTAATCCAGGTTCACTCTCTTTAGGCACCAGACAAGTATGGATGATGTCCTAAAGGGAACCTGCAGAGGGTCACCCAGTGCTCGGGCACCCCGTGCTGGTGTAAGGTGTCCGCATGGCTGTGTGCCTGGCTAGCATGCAGGGTGCTCTGACTAGAGTTGACTCAGCACCACGTGTGTGCTCACCGCGTGTGGTGAGGTACGCCAGCGACTCCAGAACTCCAGAGGTAAAGGCAGAGGCTCAGAAATTTAAGGTTGCCCTTGACTACGTAGTGAGTTTGAGACCAGCCTAGGATGCATGAGACCCTCTCTCAAGAACAGACAGACAAACAAACAGAGTTGGCCAGGTGCTTCAACTCTGACTGCCAATTCTGAAGACCGGCTTCCCTCCCCTGGCCCCACATTGTGGGAAGAGAAAACTCCCTCTGCCAAGCTGTCCTCTGAACTACACGCAGGTGTGTAAATAAACACACACACACACACACACACACACACACACACACACACGACTTCCTTGAAACGTTTGGACAAAAAAAAAATGAATAACTAAATAGTGTCTCCAGAGCTTAACGTCTCTGCTGACGTACAGGAAACCAGGTGGCAGGAGAGCAAATTTCTGCAGACCTACTGCGCACAAACACATCCTTGCGCACCTCCTGTGTATAAACCCATCCTCAGCCTCCCACAGAACCCTATCGGCCACCATGAGAACTCTCCTTCCCTCTCCTTCCCCAGCTCGCCTCTCTGTCTTGATCTTTTGCAACTACGCTGAATTCTTCCTCCATAAGACGCATCTCCCCAGATGATCCCCAAACCCTTACCTGTTGCAGGCATGGACCTAGAGACTTTACTGCCCCAAACATGTCACATCACATCACATCATGCCCGTTTGGGAGCACTCCCACCAGAGCCAACTGCCTGGACCCCGCCCCTCCCTCACCCTCTAGGACCTCCTCCACCAGCCAGCCTTCCCTTTACCCCTACCCAACGCCCAAACTTGCCAGCTTCGTCCCACTCAAGCTAGGACCTACCATGCAAGCTGAAGTCACCTTTCTCAGTCCGAGAAAAAGCTTTCTCAGCAGGTCTCAGGCACCATGGAGACCGAGGTGGCTCTGGACACTGACACTGGCTCGGGATACTTTTACCACAGCAAAGTCAGACCCCTACTTTGCCATAAGGCTTCTCTTTGGAAAAGCTGAAGACTCGGCTCCTTTCTGCCCTAGGGACCAAGTGGGGGATCCTTGGGGTTCCTGGGGGTGGCAAGTAGTCCTCACATTTGCTTCTGAGGGGCACTGCTGTCTGCTGTCCTCGGCCAAACAGAATCTGACACGTACAAAGCTAACCAAACTCCAAGGACTATTTATAAGTTTCTTTTTGCTTTCCTTTGTAGTGACGGGACTCGAACCCAGGGCCTTGGGCAAGCTAGGCAAGCGTTCCAGCCCTGAGCTACAAATGCAACTCTTGTCCCTTTTATATGTGGGTCATTGCTTCCTATCCAATTCCAGCTGGGGGAGCAGATGGGGGGGATGGTGCTCGGTGTGTGAAGCCCTCACTATGACAGCCTGAAGAACTGAGTTCAAATCCCAGGACCTACTCGACCACCGTGCTCTCTCAGTGAGATGAAAGGGAGAGGAGACGAATTCCCCAGACGCTCCCTGACCAACTAGCCTGGGGTACACAGCACAGAACAACAAACGAGAGACCCTGTCCCAAACAAGGTGACAGGAGAGGACCAATACCCAGGGCTGTCTTCTGACCTCCACATGTACATCACAGCTACAAGTTTCCCCCGGTACCATGCAGAATCTAAAACATTGCCACTTATTCTTTTTATCTTACTCAGTCGATTTACAGATTTATTCACTCTTTGATTGTTTTAAAGGTCTTGCTATGTAGCTCAGGCTAGCCTCAAACTTGAGCCAATCCTCCTGCCTCTCAGCCAGTCTGAGAGACACCAAGAACAAAAGCAATGTAGGGAGGAGAAGGTATATTCGTCTTACACTCCTGGGTCGAGGTTCATCTTTGAGGGAAGCTGGGTGTAGGAAGCTGGAGGCAGGAACTGAAGCAGACGCCATGGAAGGACAGTGCTTGCTGGCTTGCTCTCCATGGCCTACTCAGCCTGCTTTCTTAGAACACCCAGGACCTGCCCAAAGGTAACAGTGCTAAGTCAGCTGGGCCCTCCCATATCAATCACTGGTCAAGAAAACGCGCCACAGACTTCCCACAGGCCAACCTGATAGAGGCAGTTGAGATTGCCTCTTACCTAGTCAAGGTGTCAGCACTAACCAGCAGGGCCCCGTGCCCAGCTTAATAATCCTTTTAAATACAAGCAACTCTCCCATGCACAGACACATCTACTGCAAACACTGACACCTCTCCTATGCACAACTCTCCCATGCACAGACACATCTACTGCAAACGCTGACACCTCTCCTATGCACAACTCTCCCATGCACAGACACATCTACTGCAGACGCTGACACCTCGTATTTTGTTCTGTTTTCCCAATGTGTGCCTGGGACCTTCACTGGCTTTGCAAGATAAAAACATCCTGCTTGTTTTCTCGAATTAGCCAAGCTGTTTCCCCAAATACAGGACAATGAGCAGTATGTTTCCCAGGAGAGATCTCTGGCATGCCATCGCCTGTGTCCAAGCATCATGTTCAGGGGGATTTTCCTAGTGTCTTGGACTATAGCAAAGTTAACTCTTTCTCCTCAAAGCCTAAACAGGGCAGTTGTCAAGGACACAAAAACCACAGCCCACACCAATGCCTGATGGTACTGAGGCCTCTCCATGCTGTGCTACCCAGGGAAGACAGCACACTGGCTAGGGCATGTGGCCCACAGTGTGTAGGTACCAACTCCTGCATTTCCCAACCACCCTCTGAAGTCACCATACCAGGTAACAATTCAGGAACAGTCCAAGAAGACCTGATGTTGTGTGACAAAACTTTTCTTGGGGAGATGTAACACACACACACACACACACACACACACACACACACGCACACGCACACGCACATCTACTCACCTCAAATAGGGAACCCATGACAAAGTATGGACATCACAAGCTGGGAACCTGGAGCATACTGCAGGCTCAGGAAATGTTGGTAAGCAACATTTCTAGGTACCCCAGTTGGTCTAAACCTCTCTCAGGCATCTTGGCCAGTTTCTGCTTCTTTCAGGTCTGGCCTATGAGTTGCCTTTGCAACTTTGCAACTTTGTCCAGCCTGAGGGGAACTCTAAACTTTTAAAGTATACTCTTAGAGGGAGGGACCTGGTGAATTTGGTCTGTTTCAGGAACTTCCTGAAGCTATTTTGAGTTACTTACCTTCTGGCAGGATGGAATGCTTTAAACTCTTAGGAAACAGTTACATAACACCAGGGGCAGGGGCGGGGAGGGGTGAGTCTGCAAAGATAGGGTGGGGTAAGGTCTGGGAGGTGGGAGCAGGGGAGTAGAGATGAGGGTGGGGATGGGGATGGTGGTGATGAAATAGTCAAACACTAGCACAGCATGAATGACGCCATGCGGGGTTGGGGATTTAGCTCAGTGGTAGAGCATTTGCCTAGCAAGTGCAAGGCCCTGGGTTCGGTCCCCAGCTCCGGGGGGGGGGGGGGGGGGGGTAGAATGACGCCATGCCTGGGTTTGATCCTCAGAGAAAAAAAGAAGGGAGTTTTGGGCTGGGTTCAACACTTCTAAGCACCAATCTCCATAGAGGAAAGGAGAGCTCACCAGTGCACTACATTTCATCCAGACCACTAGATCCAAAGGCTTTTATAGTAGTGCGTCATGGCGTACACCTGTTATGCCAGCACTCAGGAGGCATAGGCTAGTGAGTCTCTGTGAGCTCAAAGACACAAGTTCTCAGCCGAATGAATGAATGAATGAATGAATGAATGAATGAATACAAAATGGTTAATAAGAAAATAAAAACCTTTCTTTTAACCAATGGATAAAAACCACCGTGTCCATAGAGCAGACTTGTCTGATACCCACGGCATTTGGCATCTCGTTTAAAACACAACGTGCCCTGGGTAGAGAGGAGAGAAGACAGAAGACCTGAGCTCTGTTCCCAGCACCCAAGCGGGGGAGACTCACAACCACTTGTAACTTCAGCTCCAGGGGATCCAAGACACTAGCACTCATATGAACATACCCATATACATACATACATACAGACAGACAGACAGACACACACACACACAATTAAAACTTTAAAAAGAAACTTTTAAAATATTAAGATAAAACGTATTCCGGGCCAGAATGAAAATGCCCACTGTCCTGACATGGTTCTCTTCATCTTAGGACATCTGTCCCCACCCACCAAGCTCACAGACACAGCCCTGTGAGTCACACACACCAATCCCCTCCTGTTCACCTTCACACTCTGCTCTAAAACCATGATGGGGTACCCTGAATCACAGGTCATGTGTGTGTTTGCTTGTTGCATTTTTAATCCTCTGGCACAAAGTTCACCAAATCCATCCACATAAGATGGCACGCACCCGCCCTTCCCTGTAGCTGAAGCAGGGCCTCGATTTCCTTCCCCAGTCTTAGCAGTAGAGAAAGGCCCCTAAGTGAACCCATTGAGAATGAGTGACCCTTGGTATCATGACCACCCCCAAGGTTCCCCACTCAAAGTCACAATCTAACAGGCCAGCCTTATTTGCCATGAGACTCCCCCACACCTGGTACTCAGAAGACACAGAGCTGGCATGTGGCCCACCCGTAAGGCAGAGGTTGGCCTGTGCAAAGCCGTGGGTTCCATCCCCAGTACTACAGCATGCATCATAGTAACTGGAATTCTGGGTACATACCCAGAAGAATGCAGAGACTCACTATGTTATTACCTGTGTGACAGAGGTCACAGCAGTGTGAGCCACAGTGGCCAGTGATGGAGACCCCGATGGCCATCACTGGATGAAATACTATTTGTTCTGCCTTAAAAAGGAAGTTCGACACACGCTTCAACAGTGACAGCAACAAAAACATACAACAAACTAACTTACGCCGGGCAAAATAAACCAGATGCTGAGGAAAATGATATATTACGTATGTGGCGTTATGGCATGGTCAAGTTCAGAGACAGGAGTGTGTGTGTGTGTGTGTGTGTGTGTGTGTGTGTGTGTGTGAGTGTGTGAGTGTGTGAGTGTGTGTGAGTGTGTGAGAGTATGTGTGTATGTGTGTGAGTGTGTATGTGTGAGAGTGTGTGTGAGTATGTGTGAGTGTGTGTGAGTGTGTGTGAGAGTGAGTGTGTGTGAGTGTGTGTGTATGTGTGAGAGTGTGTGTGTGAGTGTGTGCGTGGGGAGTGGTCATCAAGAGCTGGGAAGGGGGGTTGGGGATTTAGCTCAGTGGTACAGCGCTTGCCTAGGAAGCACAAGGCCCTGGGTTCTGTCCCCAGCTCCGGAAAAAAAAAAAGAACAAAAAAAAAAAAAAAAAAAAAAGAGTTGGGAAGGGGAGATATATTTAAGGGATAGTGTTTCAGTTGGGGACAGTGTAGAAAGGTCTGGAAATGTAGATGAAGGTTTCCTCCACACAGCACAGACATAAGTAATGCTACCTGCTGAAAGCAGTTAAAATGATATATTTATGTAATATATATTTCACCGGTATTTTTAAGTGAAGTAAAAAACGATTGTTTTAAGGAAAATCTAGGTTTTCTGTTACCTCATGTTGAGGGACTTGGGTAGCTATGAGGAAAGACACAAAGGATTTGCCAAGCATTGGCTGCCTGTTCTCCTCTGTAAGACTGTGGGGGAGCCAGGGGCCTGAGGGGTCTGTGGCTTCCCGAAAGGCAGGCAAGAGGAGGTGGCACACACTGGCCTTGGATCTTACACCAGCTGCCACTCGGCCACTGTGCCTTCTGACACTTCTGCTCACAGTGTGAATGACCCAGAACTTTAGATCCACTGAACAACAACAACAAAAAAGAGTGGGTGGATGAGTGTGTCAGAGACCAGCCAAGAACCGGTCAGATCTGGTGGGTGAATTCTTAAGAACTCAGAAAGATGGTGCTGGGGCTGGGGCTGGGGCTGGGGCGCCGGGATTTGGTCCCCAAGCATAAAACCTGCCATGGTGGTGGACCCCTGTAATCTCAGCACTCAGGGGGACCAGAAGATCAGTCATCTTTAGCTACAGGTATGAGGCCAGCCTGGGCTACAGGAGACCGATCATAAAACAGCAGTCATCTCTCTTTGTGTATACACGTCTGTGTGAACATATGCGTGTGTGTGTGTGTGTGTGTGTGTGTGTATAGGCATACATACATGAGCATATTCATGTATGTGTATATGTGCATGCACATGGGTGTGTATACGCATATATGTGTGTATATACGTGTATGCGTTTGCGTAAGTATGTACACATAAGCAATATGTCTTAGCTCCCTGTTGAGGCAGGTGGGGAGTGTTCCTGGCTGACTACACTTTGGGGCTGTTCTCCCAGCTGCTGACAGAGAATGGCAAGTCAGTCAGTCCTTTCTCTCTTTGGCCCCTCCCACTTTACAGTTCATTGCGCAGGATTAAAGGAAGGTGGGGGTGGGAAGGGAGTGGATTCAACAATCTTTCCTTAAAAAACACTAAGCCCTTCCCTTTCAGTGCCCAGCAGGGGTGAATGCAAGGACCGCTGAGCCCCAGCTCGGTGGAGCTGGGAAGGGATTTATTTCTCCCCCAACCTCCACAAGGTCTGGTCAGTTCAGAAAGGAACATGGAGTTGACTCTGTACCCACTGCCTGGAGATGTGTTTAAAGTGCGGGGCTGGTAATCTGCAGATCTAAGAAGCTGCTGGATTGACAGGATGATGGTGATGGTGGTGGTGGTGGTGATGGTGGCGATGGCAGTGCTAACAGTAGCAATGACAGAGGACAAAGACGACCTCAATGCCCTCTGACCCCATTCTGAGAAACGAACCCTCTATGTTCCTGTGGCCTGCCTGTGCCACTACAGCAGGGACTAAAATTTATACAGAAACAGTGGAGACTAAGCCCCCCTCCTTAAGACCCTCTTAGGCACTCCTAATCAGGACACAACCGCCTCCTTCCACCACGAAGCCGAGCTCTTAGCTCCTGGGCATGGATGAGCCCTCTGTGGTCTCTCAGCCCGGACTTATCCCCATGAGGTCAGCTGACACTGCTGCAGCCTAGAAGACTCTGTCCCTACTCCCAAAGAAGTCTCCTGAGATCTTCAGACAAGCAAATCTGAGACAGCTCCCACACCCCCACAGAAACGCTTCACTCAAGGGAGGCCAAACTTCATCCAGCATTAGAGAGGCTTCCTCTCCTTGGCCACATCCCAAACCGGAAATAATTTCTTCAGGATCCATAAGGAGGCGATCCTGTACTGGGCCAAATGGGCCGTGCTGTTTTCTAAAAACCGGTGCTCGGCGCTGGAGAGAAGGCTCGGCAGCTGAGAACAAATGCTGCTCTTGCAGAAGACCAGGCCTCAGATCCCAGCACCCACATCAAGTGCCCACGACAACCTGACCCTTCAGCTCCAGGGGTTCCACGCCCTCTTCTGACCGCCTCAGGCACTGCACTCATAAGCGAGTGCACTGGGACACACATATACACACTACACATTCCTTTTAAAATTAGCCAAATTAAAAAACCGACCTCTCTCAGAATGTCCAACAGTGCAAAATGCGTCAGGTCCCGCCATATTCTTGCTAAAAAAAGAACTGCTAGAAGAGTTCCCTGATTCCACAAACCAACAGGGGAACCTAGAGGGAGAGACTCTCCTAGTGGCTCCTTCTGAGCAGACAGACTCTCCAAATCCAGAGAAAGTCTAACAGTGACGTTAGGGAGTATAAATCACTTTGGAGCAACGCAGTGAGTGTAGGGTTCCTGGCAGCTTGGCCCTGCGAACCTGTCAGCAGATGGAGACCTATTTCAATCAACATGAGCATGTTATCTAGTACTAAAGTCCAGGAATCAAGACAGGGAAGTGGAACACTGAGGTGCCGGGAAGAGAGGGTGAGGTAAGGGCCCAAAGTTCAGGAAGTCCAGTCAAATCCTACAGATCACACATTCGGGGCTATCTCCAACTAACTCTCTCTTTTTTATGTTAATGCTCCGATGTGCATGTGTGTGTGCATGTGTGGGTACACACGTGTGCACGTGGAGGCCAGAGGATAACCTCAGGAGTCATTCCGTAGAAACTGTCTGCCTCCTGGTTTGACACGAGTTTCCATCACTAGTCTGGGGCTCAACCACTGAGCTGAACTGACTGGCCAGAGAGCCCCAGGGTTCCACTTAATCTCTTCCACCTCAGTGCCAGAATGACCCAGAATGACCCAGAATGACCCAGAGTGACCGTCTGAGGCGGCCATGCGTGGATGGAGCACTAGTTGCACTTTGCTGATCGGAGTCATCTACCCATCCCTGATTCTTAAGAAAGATGAGATGAGAGATGAGAAGGGGAGAAAGAGAGAGAGAGAGAGAGAGAGAGAGAGAGAGAGAGAGAGAGAGATGAGAGGAAGACAGAGAGTCAGAGAGAAGCCAAGACTGAGCTGGAGGAAGAGGATGACTTAAAGTCCCCTGAACACACGCAGCATGGTCTAACATGGCAACCCAGGCCATTTATATTGTGGTAGCCACTCTGACATCCCTAGCTTTTCAGTGTCCACTTCCAGTTTGGCACAGCACTGCCTCTGGCGAATGCTCTTCTGCTCTTGAATGCCCTGATGTGCCAGGCATCTAGAGCCACAGGATGGCCTAGAAATGAGCCGCCTCCAGGCCTCTCAGGCTGGGAATGCACATGCATTGCTTTCTGCTGCTTGACACCACAGTCAAGGCAACATAAGGAAGAAAGGCTGATACACAAGAGGCAAAGAATCCATTGTGACGGGGAGGCGAGCTGGCAAGAGCGGGCATGGCGGGAGATGGGGACCCTGAGAGATCACGTTTTCAACCGTAAGCACAAAACGGTGAAGCAACCGGATGAAGTGGGACACAGAGCCCACCCCTAGTGACACATTTCCTCCAGCAAGGCCGCACCCCCTAAACTTCCCCAAACAGCACCACCAACTGGGAACCAGTGTACAAATGCCTGGGCCTGCAGGGGGCATGGGTCATGAGAACCACACAGTGTACTTACTAAACCGGACAGCTTTCAGGGTGTCAGGGAAGGCAGGATGCATTTTCCTCAAGCACTTCTCAATTCAGACATTGAGTTTAAACACCTTTACGTCAAAGCAGTTAGAGTCCAGGCTGGGTGCAGTGGCTCAGGCCTGTTGACCCTGCAGTGCGGAGGCTGAGGCTGGAGCGCCTTGAGCCCAGGAGTTGACAACTTGCTTAGAGCCACATAATGACATTCTCAAATAGCAAACAGGACAAATCCACACAGTGGGGTGCTGTATGCCTGTACCCCAGCCCTGGGAGGTGGAGGCAGAGGGAGTAGGAATTCAAGGTTAACTTTGGCACCACAGCAAGTACGCTGTCAGCCTGGACTGCACAAGACCCTCCTCACCCCTCATACCCACCAAAAAAAAAAAAACCAAACCCTACCTTCTGGTGTTCATCACGGTAGTCATTAAAACAGAAGAACTAAGTCAGAAAAGTATCAGAGGCTAAGCCCCAAGTCCCTCTGCCAGTTTCCTGAGCCCTGAGGGCCACAGGGATGAATTAGAAGCATGGAGATAAGCCACTTTGCAGCGTGACACCGCATAGAGCCAGCAGCCACCTGAGAAGCCACCGCCACAATAGGGCTGTACCTCCCTAAGTTCTTCGAAAGGTGGAGGCCTTTTGACCAGGTGGCCCGGGAGCTGTCCGGCTGGCCCAACGCCTAGACAAGCATTCCGAAACCTGCGCAACCACCATCTCACCTGGTCTCGTGTGTACCAGCAGCAGCACCCCAAGTAAGCAAGCTTCCCCCTCCATCCGCGGGGCCACACAGCCACTCAGAGGGAACAAAGACTGACCTGAGGCAGCTCAGCACCACCAAGTCTCTTCCTCGTCGTTCGCCTAGACCTTCCGATAAACATGCGGGCGTGCGGCCGCTCACGTACACAGCACACTTAGACGGACCTTTTCAAGGCTGAAAGTGACCCCCACTTGGGTAGTCCTACTAAGAGGTCAAGCTGGATCAAGAAGCATTGTTCAAAAAGAAAGAAAACAGGCGGAGCCAGAGCCCTCATTCATCTGCACACCTCCCGCCCAGCAGAGCCAAACCCAGACTGCAAAGTAAGGTCGAAGACCCAGGTGGCCCTTCCAGTGGAGACCGACCGGTCTTCTAATGTCTCTGGGAAATAAGCATCCTTTGTCCCTCCTCTAAACCACAGAGGAGTGAACAGACAGGGTCCGTTTTCAAACACACGGGGCATAGGCTCCGTCTGGAGATGCCAGCCCGCCGTAATGTATTCCAGTTTGAGCAAGCTTGTAGGGAGGAGACCGAAGTGTGCTTCAGAGGCCTGAGTGTGGAGGGCTCAATCTGGGGAGTCCTCAAGAAGGTGGGAGGGAAGACTTCGCTCCACGGAGTTGACCTCTGACCTCTACACGGTGTCATGCACACGGTCATAAATGAAATAAACCGCAAAAGGTCTGATTGTGTGTCTACAACCTACAGTGAGTTTAAAAGAGTGCTTCACCCTTCCAGCCTTTTCGTTCTTAACCTAAGGGGAGAAAAGGACCTCCCCTGTTAGGAAAGGTGGCCACCTGCCCGCTCACCCTCTGTCTTATCAGATGCCTGGAGTAGCTCAACAATCAGGCCTTTATAAAACACCCAGAGCCTAGAGGAGCCAGAGGCCTGCTCTGCACCTGGGGAGCAGGAGATCAAGGTCAGGGAGCTCTGGTGGCTCATGACAGAACCATCTAGCAATGCAGAGGGCTCTGGGTATGCAAGACCAGAGGCAGCCTCAGACTAGCCAGAAAGAAGCCTTCATTCAATGGCTCATGGCAAGAAAAAGTCATTTGGAAACCGAAAGTTTGAGACCCCTTTCATTGTGAATCGTGAGCCAAGTCTCTCTTAAAGCCCACAGTACCTGACTTGACCCACACTATAAAAGTTATAATTACTATAATACATCTTAATAATTCCCACCAGGATTTTTCAAAAGTTACAACACTACAAGCGCAGTCAGACTTGAGAACCCTCCTATGACCTGTAAACTTAGAAAACAAACTAACGAACAAAACCACCAGCTCTGTATTCCTTCCACCCATCGGTCTCATTGAGTCTGGCAGACCAGGACATATGGGATAGGAAAGTAAGACAGGCTAAAGTAGGGGCAAGGTCACACAGCCTGCAGAGGCTGTGAATCTCAGCTTTCACACTCCAAGACCAGTGTCCTTACCTCAGGAGGGTGGAGACACCGTCCAAGGGGAGAGCTCAGCTCAGAGCAGGAAACCAGACCCCAACGATCCCCAGAGCATCAAACAGGAAATGGGCCTGGTGCCTTGCCAAGTGGCCAACAGCAACCCAGCCCTTGGCAAACCTGCTGTGCCTCAACCTGGGCGTTGTAAGTCAGTTTAGCATCCCCCTGGGCCCAGCTCTGATCTGCAGCTGCTTCTATGCTTGCCCGGGCTTCTCTGTGAGCAAGCTGGAGTCAGAGGTCACAGAGGCTACAGCCTTTAGTGAGAGACCAAAGGGGAAGGCAGCTGTCTGTTCCTCAGGTCCACCTCCACCTGTCATCTCCACCCCAACAGGGAGACCGCCCCACTGCACCCATGCACACGCGCACACGCTCGCGCGCGCGCGCGCACACACACACACACACACACACACACACACACTCAGGGGCGCTGGAGGCTGCTCAGAGCTCAAGCTGCCCCTCTCCTCTGGTAGTTAGAACTCCAAAGGACCCTGTGCCTAGCCTGTTTCCTTATGGCTTCCTTCCACTTTCCCCAGACCATGAAGACCATGCAGGAAAGAACATGGGTCCTGGCTACCCTCTACGGACAGTACGGTCAACGCTTACACAGTGTCTCAAAGTTTGCAAGGCAAATCCAGGAAACAAACAAAAAAACCCCAGAGGCCTCAGCATCCATTCTTCCTGCTCAGAGTGGGCAGTAAAAGTCTCTGTCTGAGCAAGCAAGGCAACTGCTTCTAAAGCTGAGGCTTAAGGGGCTGGAGGAAAGCCTACCCCCTAGTCCCCAGCCACGGAACTTTAAAAATCTTCCCTTAACAAAACCGAAAATTTTGTTTGTCGTGACATTTGCTTTTTACCCTCAAGAGGCTGACCTTGGAGACGACACACAATTGTACAACATAAGTAAAAGAAGTGACCCAAAGTGAACTCCTTCACTCTTAGGTTGGAAATGGGGTCCCTAGGCGCACGACGTCATTTACACGAAGTTCGGGCGGCGAGTGAGAATGTGGGTGCTGCGCGCGCTTCGGCCCCGGGCTCTCTGAAGGTCGCCGGACTATCACCTAGGCTGCCGGGGCCCAGAATTAAAGTACACGCGGAGCCGCGGGACACGGTGGCCTTAGGGCACCTTCCCGGGTGTCCTGGGTCCTGCAGGTGCCGCGGGGGAGAAGCCCGGCCGTGGCCCCTCCCCAGCCGCAGGCCCCGAGCTCTGGTGACTTACCCGCAGGAGGCGCGGGGGCGGCGGGCGCGGTCCCGGGGCCCGTGTCGCTGCTCCGCCTCCTTGTCGGCCCGGCCCCGGCCGCCCGTGTCTCGCGTTCCCGGGACTGCGGGGCTCGGCGTGGGCGGGTGCCCGGAGATCTGGGACGCTCCGGCGCTCTGCACGCGCGTGTCACGGGCCGGGGGCGCGCGGGGGCGGGGGCCGAGCGGGCCCCGGGGTGGAGGGAGGGGGTGCGGCTGGGGACGGGGACGGGGCCGGGGACCGTGTCGCGGGCGCCGCAGCGCGGCCTCTCGCCATGGCTCCGCGCGGCCGGGCCTCGCGCCTCCCCTCGCGCTGCCGTCACCGCCCGACGCGCGCCGGGCCCTCCCCGTCCGTCCCCGCCCCGCCCCGCCCACCCCGCCCCGCCCTCCCCGCCCGGCCGCCACCTGCGCGACAGTCCTCGTGTGCGACCGTCCTCGGTCCCAGAGCCTTTGGGACCCCCAAAGCGCTAGCCTACTCAGCACTCCGGAGCGTGCGTCTGGGCCCGCGTGCGGGGGCTGCTTGGGAACCCCACTGCCAGTACCGTGGTCCTGGGGAATCAGCCCTGGAGTCAAGCACAGAGTTAATGACCAGGGGGTCCATGGACCAGCCATGAGGGCAATGCCACCAAATGAGGAGGTGGTGGGGGTAGCAGAAAGGACAAAGAAACCCTCCGGGAAGCAAATAATACACAAACCGGTTAACGGTGGCCCAGCCTACGCGGTCTGCCCACGGGTCACAGGGGACACTGGATCGACTTGGAGAAGACCCCAGCCTAAACCAAATATGCAGAGGAAATAGAACCCTCCAGACCCTCCAAGTTTCAGGGTAGATAGAAACTGAGTAGGAAAATTGTTCAGGCAAAATCTTCATTGAATGTTCACTGAGGGGCGGGGAGGGCATGACAGTCACTAGATATTTGCTTGAGTTAGCCCCATTCTCCACAGACTTTCTCTCTGCACAGGTTTGGGGGTTGGATGGGGGGAATAATGACCATTCAAAGCACATCTGGGGGACACTTTGACCTCCAGTGAGAGGGGGGCATCGTCCTCAGAACCCTTCTCTACGAGATATTCCCAGGAGACTGAAGTTTCAGTAAACCCCTAATGAGCTACATTTATTAAAGGGGGATAAGCTGTGTCCCCAAAATCCCCATGCCAATAAAACACACACACGAAACTTAAAGATTTGAAACCTGTCAGGAATAGGTGGGCTGATGACTGTGGCTAAATGGTATTCCTTTGCTCCTTTGCGGTGCTGGGTGGAGTGCAGAGCATTCCAGCTGACCAGACTTAAATCTGCACTATACGGCTTAAAATACTGGGTCAATGTTAAATTTATCATGGGCACAGACAAGACTGTCGTTATCAGGACTTAAGAGGCTAAAGTTGCCTAGGCAATCAATCTACCTTCAGGTTATTTGGGAAGGAAGAGACATCCTGATGTGAGGAAGGGAGAAACTGAATGGGCCAAATATTATCAATGAGTCTGAGTACCAGGGGTTCTAGGGTATTTTTTTTTTTTATGTATGTTACTACACTGCAGCTGTCTTCAGACACACCAGAGAGGGCATTGGATCTCATTACAGATAGTTGTGAGCCACCATGTGGTTGCTGGGAATTGAACTCAGGACCTCAGGAAGAACAGTCAGTGCTCTTAACTGCTAAGCCCCTAGGGTATCTTTAATAGGTTTGAATTCCTTTCTAAATGTAAGGGTTTTCCAAAAACATCAAATAAGAGCTGAGGCCAGGTGGACAGTGTATGTCTGTATGTGTGCGTGTGCATGTGTGTATGTGTGCACGTGTGTGCACATATGAATGCCAATGTGTGTGTGTGTGTACGAGTGTGTGTGTATGCACCTGTGTTCACGTGTGTGCGGGTGCATGTGATGTTGTGCACTGTGTGTGCATGTGTGTGCACATATGTGTGCCAATGTGTGTGTATGTGTGTGTGCAAGTGTGTGGGTATGCACCTGTGTGCACGTGTGTGTAGACAATGTCCATTGTATGTATGTGCTCATGCCCCAACTGGTAGGCCAGAAGTTGACATTAGGTTTCTTCTATTTCTCTCCACCTTACTCTTTCGGTCTTCTTGAGAATTTTATACACGCAAACGATGAAATATGATTGTCCCCATTTCATGCTTCCAACTCCACACATGGCCACCCAACACATTCCCCTCACGATTCGTGTCTTTCCCCCGACTAACCCAATAAATCCATCGGTGCTGCTCTGTGTACCCGGGTGTGGAGCATCCGCTGGAGCATGAGACCCTCGGAAAAGGACCATTTGCCCAGCATCTCTCAACCGCCGAAGGCTCCTCCCTAAGGGGTGGAGCCTGGAAATAATCGTCCTATCTCTGCCCTCTCTGTGGGCTTGATCTTGTGCAGGTGACCAGAACCGCTGGGAGTCCCTGTGAGTGACACTCATGCTATGTGCAGAAGACAGTGTTTCACAGCCCCCTCCCCATCCTCTGACTCTAACGCTCTTTCTGCCCCCCTCTTCTGGAATGCCCCCTGAACCATGGAGGGTGGGGTCTCTCACGGAACCTGGGCAGCTCCCTGGTGAGGCTAGCCTGGCTCAGTCAGCAAGCTTTCAGCATGAGCCTGTCTCTGCCCTCCCCTGCCCCCAGTACTGTAGTGACGTTCACATGCCATCATGCCTGACTGTTCAGAGTACTCGGGGTTTGAGATCAGGTTACATGTTAACATAGTCCACACTTGAGAGTCATCTCCTAGCTCAGTTTTGGGTTTGAGGTTGGTTGGTGGGTGGTTTTGGTTTTTAGAGACCGTCTCATACAGCCCAAGCTGGCCTTGAAGTAGTCATTCTGCCTCTGCTTCCCAAGCGCTGGAATTCCAAATGCATACCACGGCGGCAGGTGGCAGAACATTAATTTTTTGATAGAATGTAAATGTGCAATTATATCAGTGGAATTTCAGTCTCGAAGATTAAATCATCAGGTATATGCCAGGTTTGATAGAGGGGACCGTGGCGGGCCGGCAGGATCTAGAACAAGCAATCCGAAGGTGACCAGCCTCCGAACCCAGTCTTCAATAGGAATGGTGCTGTGTACAACCTGAGGTCTTAAAGGGTCGGGGGAAGATTGTTTGAGGTAAAACCAGCAGATCCAGTGCCTTAAGAACTGAGATCTGGCCTAGCCCAGCTCCATTCCCTTGGCACGTGGTCTCCATTTGAGATGAAGAGCCAGGTTCCCCCTGGTTTTTCCTCACTACCATCCTTAGCCATTCCCAGCTCACGCCTCACTGTAGGACTATCAGGAATCCCACAGCCACCACACCTGACTGGGATCCAGGGTAGCACCTTGCTCAACCCTCATCAGAGAAGGTTCGTCTTGCAGTGGATGGGAACTCACACGGAGACCGTAGCTGAACAGAAAGCAAGACTTCAGAGCACTCAGTCCTAAGTGAGATCTCTGCTTCATACCCTCTCCTCAAGGCTCAAGGGTTTACGTGAGAGAGAAGGGTGAGAGAGCCTAAGAGCCAGCATATAATGGATGACTCTGAGGAAATGATGTCTTCCAGACACAATGGAACGAGCTCCTGGAGACTGTGCAGGAAACACAAGACCTGCACAAGCTCAAGCCTGACACAGTCCCAGCGCCCAGAGAGGGAGGGAAGCAAACACAGGCTCCCACCACCAATAAGAAGCTATCTGTGACAAAGGGGGACTCTGTTTTCTCATCTGGCGTGTCAGCGGGCATCTCGACCACATGCCAGGGCAGGCTTCTTGTTCAGGAGAGTTAGCCAGCACAAAACTGACTCTGCATGTGTGCACATGAGTGTGCTGCACACATGAGTATGTGTGTCAGTGTGAGTGTGTGTGCCTGTGTGTGTGTTTTGGCTTAAGACAGAAAAAGAATGTGACATTGGGTGGGCGGGGAGAAGGATCTTGGGGGATCCAAAAGGGAGAATATGACCAAAATATAAGAAAATAAAATAAACCCTAGATTTAAAAGTGCACAGCTGGGGGGTTGGGGATTTAGCTCAGTGGTAGAGCGCTTGCCTAGCAAATGCAAGGCCCTGGGTTCGGTCCCCAGCTCCGAAAAAAAGAAAAAGGAAAAAAAAAGTGCACAGCTGGATGGGGAGAGGCGTTCTTTCAACCCTTCCCGGTGCCTCCTAATCTCAGACTTGTGCCGCTGAGGGTAACCTTGAACATGGCCAACACGAAGTGACAACCTTACTTTAAAATAAGGCATCTTCACAATTTTTTTTCAGTTTAATTTTTTTCATAAGTTTGCTAGAACACAAACTTTGTAGATGACAACATCATGTCACAAGTCTGGACACCTCTCATTTGCAGGAAACTGTGGGCAGAAAAGTGGCGTAGAACCACAGAAGCATCAAATTAGTGGTCGGCCCGTAACTGTAGCTGCCCTGTGTTCCTGTGTTCTTACCAGCTGTCTGAGACTCTGTTCCTACAGCCATGAGACGCCAAGCTGGGACAGATCTGTGAGGTCGGCCACTCAGGCCCGGTCATTGTCTGCAGCCTTGTTCTACGGGGCAGGGCCCTGACATCTGGTTCCCGGTGCCAAAGTACACACAGGATCCTGCCCCTGATGAGAGGAGCTGCTGTCCTTTCTCCACTATGGAGGAAGCAGGTGGCAGGCAGAGCCTCTCAGGGAGAGCCCAAAGCCTTGTCCTGCTGGCACAAGTCGAGGGCACAGGGACTAGAGAGAAATGGTAAAGTGACCTGGCAGCTCTCAGCTTTACAGAACACTGGGCAGAGGTCTCTGGCCTCCACGGGGCCAAGAGAGCCACTGTTTTCTTCCTTTTTGTTGAATCTAATGAGCCAACCCAATCCCAGCACTTGGGAGGCAGAGGGAAGAGGATCTCTGTGAGCTGAAGACCATATAGTTCCAGGCCGGCCAGGGATACATAGTGAATTCCTGTTTCAAGAGAAGGCAATACACTTGATAGTTTCCAGGATCTGAGGTAGTAACCAAGAGAAAATGGAGAGAGAGAGAGAGAGAGAGAGAGAGAGAGAGAGAGAGAGAGAGAGATAAGAGCAACTGCTCTATACTAGTTAAAAACCTACAGTACAGGCTGGGAACCCCAAATGCAGAAAATGACTTAATAAGGTTGTCCCTATGTTAGCCTGAGGGCCCCAGAATCAGGACTGGAGAAGTGTTAACACACAAGTGGTTTCTTTAAGAAAGTGACCCAATAGGAGGGGGAGGGAGAATTAGGAATAGAAAGAATGACACCAGGAGGGGGAAGCCACCCCAGGGTATAGAACCCCTCTAAGTGCCTGGGGTTCTGTTCTACCTAACACCTTGATGAACAGAACAAGGTGAAACATGGAGTCTTTCAACTCTCAGTTCCCATCTCCTAGGACTCAAAGAGATAACTGGAGAAGTAAGAAAACAAGATGAACTGTAGCCTACAGGTGAGACGCTGGGATTCCTGTTTGTGTATTCCCTGCACCCAAAACAGCCCCTGACTCGCAGCCAATGGGAGAAAAGTTTGAATTGACAGCCTAAGAGATGAAAACAAATGGCTGCCTCAGAGCTTGGAACTCTTAGGGCTAAGGTTTCAGTGCCAGAGAGACAGAAGCATAAGGCTACTTGATTCCAGGAGCCGGAGACCAGCATAGGCAGTACAATGGACTCCCATCACACAATGTTCTGCATAGCCTGTGTGTGCCCGTTTGTGGCACGTACTAGATCAGGCTAGTGCATAGCTGTGTTCTCCTGGTTGGAAATTCCCCTTGTGGAGCAAAGAAGGAAGCTCAGAGGACTCAGGAAGTTAATGGTGCTTACAAGCCCCAGGATGATCGCAGAGTTAGGGTAAGTTGCCTGTGGTGGTTTGTATATGCAAGGTCCGTTCCCAGGGTCTCACATGTGGACAGAGAGAAACAATTCCAGAAAGCTGTCCCCTGACTACACACACACACACACACACACACACACACACACACACACACACACGTGATATATATATATGTATATATATATGCATACAGGCATACACATAATACATACAGACATATACATAATCATGTATATGTGCACATGTATACATACATAGATGCACATAGGCACAGGCAAACATATACATACAGATATACAAACACACACAGACATACACACACATATAAATACAGACACGCAAACATTCATGCAGATGTGCACACATACATATATACACACAGTCTCACACACACATATATACACACAGTCACACACACATGTACACACAGACATACATAGACAGACACACGCAGGCACAATAAATAAATAAACAAACAAACAAACACTTTTTTTTTAAGTTAGAAATGGGCTGGCAAGATGGATCAGTGGTTTGAAGCACTTGTTGTCCTTCTATAAGTCTTAGGTTTGAATCCCAGGATCTGCACAGGCTCACGATCATCTGTAACTTCAGTCCAGGGCCTCCAACACCCTTCTAGACTCTGCAGGCATTGCGTGTGTATGGTGCACAAACCTATCTGCAGGCCAAACATTCATACACATAAAGCAAATAAATGTAAAAAATAAAGTGTTTTTTTTTTTTAAAGCTAAACCAAACCCCAGGTTCTATAAGAAGAACCAGTTGCTGGCAAAGGAGACCCTTTGGTGGAATTGCCTGCAATGTTGGGTGGGTTTGATGACATGCAGCTTTTGTGAGTCCACACCCAGGCTAAGGTAAGCATTCTACTGATGTGACTGCCTTTAGTGACATACTCTCCTGTAAGCAACCCCCTAAAAATTCACTGGCTTTGCAAGTTAGACCCTTTGATTTGTCTTCTGTGTCCCGTCTGAAGTGAGCTGATGTTTGCTCACGTCTCCCCAGGCGGTCCTGCAACAGCCCCGTTGTAGTTGTCGGAATGATAGCCCCACAGGGTACAATCCTGCCTTTTATGGGCTCTCCATTCCTGGAGAGGAGGCAGGTAATGTGGTACGCACAAGCCTAGCCTGGGCTTGGGAAGTGGGCCATGGAGTGGATGCAGGCTGTCTAACTGGGATTGTCGGGATGTATGATGAGTTAGTTGGATGGGAAGATCTATCTATGGAGCTAAGGCTTCCGTGGAGATGCAGAAGCATCGGCCTTGGGGATAGGGAGAACATCGGGCCCACCAAAGCGCTTCTCAATGGCTGGAAGCAGGACTGGGTTTCAGAAAGGGCCTTGGGTTGGGGATTTAGCTCAGTGGTAGAGCGCTTGCCTAGGAAGCGCAAGGCCCTGGGTTCGGTCCCCAGCTCCGAACAAAAGAACCAAAAAAAAAAAAAAAAAAAAAAAAAAAGAGTCCAGAAAGGGCCTTAGGGTGTGGAGAAAGAGTGAGGAACTTTAGGTTGCGAACTGATCTGTGTTGTGGGACAGGTCTGTCCTCGGAAGAACTGCCGCCATCTGTGCCATTCACTAAACTTTGTCACAGCTGGGCGTGCTGAGTAGAAAGACCTTCTCCTGAGTTGTCGGTAATTCTGCCCAGATTGCACATGGCCTCGGACTCTCGGGGAGGGGCTCGAGGACATAGGTGGGAAGACTAGGAGCCACCCACACAGCCAGAGTAAGCTTGAACCGGTGAGGGGTGGCTCCTTAAAGGTCATCCCCAGCCCTGGCTGTAACTCCTACCCGAGGTCTGTACGTAATCGTGCTAAACTCACTTGTTTTCTCAGCATAAACTTCGGTGGGGTCAATTTTGTTTTGACATCAAGAGGAGAGCAGATGCTGTCTAAACCCTTCTCCCCGGGGAGAAAATTCTGGAGACATAGCTGTGTGGTTGCAGGGATATGATGAAACAGAGGTGAATTTAGGAAGCCTTGACATCGTTCCTGCTAGGCGTGGTGGGACAGACAGCCGAAGGCATGAACGTGAGGGTGGAGCATCTGCAGAGAAAACCGGGACGAGGTCGTCCATCTCTTCCTGTAGTGGGAGGCTGAGATGGCTATCCAGAGGATAAGAGTGGGTTTAAGGGTGTGGGTGGAGGGGGGGACTTCAGTAAGGAAGAGAGGGACTTGGGTGTTAGCCTGTGAGCTGAGAGAAAAATTGGACAAATGGAGGAAGAGACGGAGGTGCTGACTCGCATCATCCTGGAGCGACAGCGGGAAGAAAGAACACCTCTGGGAACCTTCCCGGAGGCCTTAGATAATACAGGATGAAGATCGAAGGTAAAGGGGGTTGTGAGAGGACCGAGGAGAGGTGACGTACGGTGCCTCCGCCGTGGGTCAAGGATGAATGAGCTTCTCTGGTGGTAAAGCGCTTGCCCGGCATACACGGAACCCGGGGCGTGGTCCCAAGCACCAAGTAAAATCTGAGCACGGTGCCTCACGTGTGCATTCTCAGCACTTGTCAGGTAGAAACAGGATTGTTGGCTATACAGCAAGTTAGAGGTTGGCGTGAGCCCTGTAAGATTCTGTCAGGGAGGGGAGAAGGGAGGGAGAGAGGGAGGGAGGGAGAAAGGAAGGGATACGCGAAAGAAAGCACTCCTATCATGATCAGTACAGGGAGGGTAGAATAGATTCGGTGTTCCGCTAACATGTCTGAGAAGTAGGTGCCCGTACACAACCTATTTTTAATTGGATTTATTTTGAAACTTTTTCATTTTATTTTATATTTAAGAATGGTTTCGCCAGCATGTGTGTCTGTGTACCCACGCGTGTGCAGTGTCCGTGGAGGTCAGAAGAGGTCATTAGGTCCTTTGGCACCTGAGTCACAGGCAGTAGTGAGTCACCACAGGGGTGCTAGGAATCGGATGCAAGTCCTCTGAAAGAGCAGCCAGTGTCTTAATGGCTGAGCTATTTCTCCAACCCCTGGCAATGCTTTATACAAGAAAAAAAAAATGCCCTGGACATGGTAACACATACCCTTAACATTAGCACTTGGAGTGTGAGATAGATGGAAGCATGTCTGTGAGTTCAAGGCCAGCCTGATCTATGTAGTGAGCTACCCAGGTGAGCCAGGGCTACGTAGTGAGACTGCCTTAAAAAAAAAAACAAGTTTTATTGGTCCAAATGGTAAGGTCACATTACAGTGGTGCATGAGGATATATGGTTGTCAAGCAGTACTGGGAGCTGGGAGCCTCATCCCCAGGGAAGACACTGCTATTTATAAATGGCGAGGGGAGGGACACACATCATCACACCACACTACCGTGTTGGAAGTGATTATCTGTTGATCAGAACTGGGGAAAACCTATGGAGGGGACACTGCTGGGGCTCTACTCCTCTCACCTCTCTAGACTTGTGGTACCACCTCTCCTCTGGCCTTGTCCTCTGACCACTAAAACATACTCTGTTCCATCAGTAGCTGGGTGTTCTGGGAAATAGAAGGTTCTATTCTAGAAATTTCCATCTCGTGTTCCCTGGGCAATGTGTGATGTGCACAGACTCCTGAACTGCCTTCGTTGACTAGGCATCCACCTGTTTTTATGCTGATAAAACACCCTTCGCTGATGACCTTCCTCTCCCTGATCTCCTGCCCAGCTTCTCACCATCATTCACAAATAAACTGCCTGCATAGCCCCTGGGAAGCTGAATCAGGAGGATCACAAGTTCAAAGCCAGCCTCAGCTACATAGTGAGCCCACATCTCCAAAGAAGCAAAAAGACACACTGGGGACTCAGCCCAACTGTGATGCCAGATCTCAGGGAGTAGAGGGGTAATCAGATATTCAGGTCATGCTTGACTTCTTAGCAAGTTTGAAGCCAATTGGGCTACAGAGACCCTGTCCAAAAAGCTTTTTACTCTGAATATTTTGGGGGTTACTCTGGGCGAAAGCCTATGCTCTAAGCCTATTGTGCTTAACCTTGTGCTTGTCCATGCTTGAGACATCAGCACAGAGGGACTGCGAGGAAACCTGAGACTGTGATTACGTCACACCGAGGGAGGTGAGGCGAGGCGGGGCCAGCAGTTTCAGTACTGTGAGGAATGTGGAAAGAAAACAAAAGTCCCATTCCTGTTGGGCTCGGCACCAGCAAGGAGAAAATTCTTCCTCCTGGGGCTTCTAAATTTATCAATTTCAGCAAAAGAAACGGTGACCCAAGATGAATAACTTCCATTTCTCTTGCTGAGATTCATGAATATATCAGCCAATGAGAGGCAGCCTCCGGAGAGTCAGAGACGAATAAGCCAATGAGAAGCAGCCTTCACAGCGTAGCCCTAGGCAGTAATAAAGTCGACTTCTTAGGCCGAATGTGACTAGGGAAACTTAGTTTATTTAAACTGCATCATTTCACGCAGGGCATGCTTTCTCAGCAGAAAGCGAAGGACAAACCGGTTAGCTGTAGCGATAACTTCAGAACTTCAGGAACAGGGCGCAATCCATGCCTTTCAGAAAGTGATAAGACTGCAGGGTATGTCCTGTCCACAGAAGAGGTCGCAGTTGGTGATAAAAGCTGAGAACCAAGGACAGGCTATCCAAGTGTCCTGGGATGCTGCTAAGAGGTGGATCTTCTCCGTAATATTGACTCAATCTTGGGTTTCCATCTAAACGCCTTCATCCCCTAATCCTGGCTCTGTGGAGGCAGAGACAGGAGGACTCAGTGAGCTCAAGGTCAGTCTGGGCTACTTGAGAAATGATTCAGTGGGTAAAGAAGCTTCCTTCCAGGCCTGAAGACCTGAGTTTGGTCCCTGAGACCCACGTAGTGAAAGGAGAGAAATATCTCTTGCAAGTTGCCCTCTGACTCTGTCTCTCTCTGTCTCTGTTTCTCCCCGCCCCTCCACACAAAGCGTGTGCACAAATATATGCACACACACTAATATGATGTATTTTTAAAAGAGACTAAAATTCTCCCAAGTAGAACTCCAGAAGGTATACAGATTTCTATTCTCAAGAGGTAAAGTAAACAACAAAACTAGCCAGGACAGAGTTCCTGGGAGGGAGAGGAAGGAGGATCAGGAGTCCAAGGCTATGCTTAGCTATATAACAAGTTCAAGACCAGCCTGGGTTATATGCAACTCTGTCTCAAAAACAAAGCACCAATCACCATTCTCTAACTGTGAACCACACTGGTGAAAATCAGAGATACCTGCACTAGTGCAGTACCTGAAGAGGTCAGAAGAGGGCACCAGACCTCCTGGAATTGGAGTTTACCGGCTGTCATGAGCCACTGTCAGTGCTGGGAACTGAACCCAGGTCCCCTGCAAGAGCATCCAGGGCCCACAACTGATGAACCATCTTCCCAGCCCCCGACCAGTAAAACTTAAACCAAACACACACACAGTTAATAAAATTAAGAAATCCAAAGTACTTTGAAATGAAAAGTTTTGGTTTTTTTTAAGATCTAGTTTTGTTCTCTCACTCTTCCTTCCGCTCTTCCTCTCTCTCTCTCTCTCTCTCTCTCTCTCTCTCTCTCTCTCTTTCCCTCTCTTCCTCTCCTGGCTTGACACGATAAAAAAAAATCTAGTTTTTTTGTTTTGTTTTGTTTTTGAAAACTGTCTTATGAGAGGATGTTTTACTGAGGATACACATAGCATTTTTCTGGAAGTGGCCTGAAAAAGGGCATGTGGTGTTTTGCTGGAGCAGACACTTGAGAGAACACATTTGAAAATGTATAAATATAACCAGACAGACAGTGGATGACGCTGTGTGATATCGGTTCACTTTGCTGCTCTTGACTGGTCATTGTCTGTCAAGACTTTGTAGAGAGAAATGCACCAAAACACTTTTGGTGGTGTTCCAGTGGCTTCTCGTCTTTCCTGTCGCTTCCACGAATGAGCCAGTTGGGAGAACCTCGTGTTTTAGGTCGTCTGCCATTGCTGACTCAGGAGCGGTGTTTGTGAGTGGACTGAACTATGGCTGCTGATTCACGTAAGCTAAAGTGCTCAAATCCTGACAACATGGATTGGATTTGCCCCCCCCCCCCAAAAAAAAAACTATTTCTAGGGCTGGAGAGATGGCTCAATGGTTAAGAGCACTGACTGCTCTTTCAGAGGTCCGGAGTTCAATTCCCACACCCACATGGTGGCTCACAACCACCTGTATTGAGTTCTGATGCCCTCTTCTGGCTTCCAGGTGTACATGCAGACAGAGCACATTAAATAAATAAAAATTAAATTAATAATTAATAATTAAAAATTAAAATAAAACTATTTCTAAACAGGTATAAGTCCTCTCTTGGATTAACCTTTCTTTCTACTACCTCTGGTGGGTGATGGGCTAGAAGGGAGGTAAAATACTGAAGTATACTAATTAAAATAGGCTTTAAAAAATAGAAGCATACAGGACTTATTAGTAAATCATTGTTTAAATATGAAAATAATAATGTTTAGAAAAGAAAGTATGGGGGTTGGGGATTTAGCGCAAGGCCCTGGGTTCGGTCCCCAGCTCCGAAAAAAAAAGAACCAAAAAAAAAAAAAAAAAGAAAGAAAAGAAAAGAAAAGAAAGTATGCTGCTTTTCAAAACTCTGGAAAAGTTTAGGATATGTGGGTGGAGAGAGAAGGTAGGTCTGACTCTCTGTCTGGGGAAATACATGTTGTTAACTGTGGGGAGTGCACAGGAAGTGATGTCTCTCTGCTGCAACTAAACATACACCAAAACCAACTGAAGGGAGAAAGGGTCCATCTGGGCTCATGTTTCAATGGTGCCATCCACCATGGTGGAGAAGGCACCATGGGAGAAGGAGCTCATGGCCAGGGGGGCAAGGGTGGCTAACATCTGGGCAGGTTAGGAAGCAGATATGGGGGGGTTGGGGATTTAGCTCAGTGGTAGAGCGCTTGCCTAGCAACCGCAAGGCCCTGGGTTCGGTCCCCAGCTCCAAAAAGAAAAAAAAAAAAAAAAAGGAAGCAGATATGGGACAGAAAGTGAGGCCAGACTATAAGCCTCAAGGGCATTCCACATTGTTCAGCTTCCTCCAGGCTGGTGCCACCTCTCACAAGTTCTACAAGCTCCAAAACCAATGGCACTGCTGGTGGCTGAGATTTCACACGTGAGCTGGTGGAACACATCACGTCCAATCATTAGAGAAATCTAAAAGAAGCAAGAGATCCAATCAACAAAGCAGGACAAAGTCAGAGCAGATCCAGAAATGTGACAAGGCCAATCCTGCTTCCACAGTTACAGAAAACAAAAGTCTAAACAGTATATTAGAAGACTCCCGGGGTGGGAGAGGTGTTCAGAAGCTGAGGGTGCTTGTTGCTCTTGCAGAGGACTCCTTGCCAGAGTCCATATATGGCAACTCATAATTGCCTGTAGCTCCAGCTCCAGTGGATCTGGCCTCCACAGGCACTGTACTCACATGTGGTGTGCACGAGTACATGTACAGACACACACACATACACACACACACACAGAGTACCCACATGGCGGCTCACAACCATCTGTAACTCCATTCAATACCAGCACCCTTTCTTGGTATCCTTGGGCATTAGGCACTCATATGGTTCATGGATATGCATGTAGGCAAAATACCCATACATATACATATTCTCTACAATAAAATAAAAAACTAAAAAAAGAGTATGCAGTAAAGTCTCTTTCTCTCACTCACGCATACACTCACACACATGCACACATGCCTACATATTCATGCTCCCTCACATCCCCACACATGCATACACACATGCCCCCCACATGCACACACGCTCACACACGTGCACACATGCACACACACGCGCACATACCTACACACTCATGCCCCCCACACCCTCCATATGCCTCCCACATGCACACACACACACACACACACACACACACACACACACCACACACATGAAAAGAAAGCAACCCCACTGTGCCTCATATGTCTTCGCTTGGCACGTGTTCTCTTTTCCCTTTTCCAGTAAAATGAAGAATCTCAGGAATCACCAGTGTCTTGCAGAAATCCTTTCTTTCCTTTTCCCTTTCTGTCTCCTGGGCTGGACCTCCAACAACACAGGTGTGCCTCTGGCCCGTTGGTCTTCCACGCTGTGCTCTCTGACTGTCTGTCCCAGGCCGGCTGACAGGAGGCTGTCCAGGCTGGTTAGAGTTGATTAAGACCAAGGAAGGCAATGGGATGCTAGCCAGGGTAGCCACGGAAAGACGTGGTGTTGATATGTCTCTCGTCCCCAGTGCAATGGATCTGAGGCAGCTCCACTCAGATGCCAATCCAGAGGGAATAAAAACATAAAAACATTTAAGACAAATACCTGTGAAATGCCAGAATGAGGCCATGCTTTCCCAGGATCGTTAAAACTGATAACGCAGCTGGAGAGTTGGTTCAGCAATTGATCATCGAGAGCACTGGCTGCTTCTGCAGAGGCCCGGTGTTCAACTTCCTGCCCTCGCACAGCAGCTCATAGCTGTCTGTAACTCTCCTTCAGGGGGTCCAATTCCCTATTCTGGCCTCTTTGGATGTCAGACATTTAAAAATCAATGGTGAAACCATGATGTAAAATCGAGGACAGATGCAGATCATGCAGAGCTTAGGGTGATGTCAAGATACCTAAACGACTGGTCTTGGTCAGCAAGCAAAATATAGCATATAGTCTTATAAACCAAGGGCCATTTCTGTCCCAGCAATTGACAGGCTCTGAGCACCTCAGGACCAGAAGGCTCAGTAACAACTGTGAGGATGCTGATCTGTGGCTAGGGGGAGGCTAATCACCCTCCTTGTTATAGTGGCCAGGACTCTATGGGTCCTTGGATAAATCAGATAGAAACTGTTTTAGTTCAAGAAAACTCCAAGAACTTTCACGAATCTCAGGGTGTTCATGGAGATGGGAGTGGGGGAGGAAGGGTTCGATACACAGAAAATACTTTTCAAATGGAATTCTTTCTCTACTTTCCTCCCCAACACCTTCCCAGCTCTCCCTATGGGAAGAGGGTCTGTCTAGGGAACGTGGCTTGCCCTTTGGTGTCCTGAGATTAATTAACATTACCACATTCAGCATTTGTTTTATGGATTTGCAGTCCTGTAGACTAAACCCATGGCCTAATATATGTTAGACAAGCACTCTACCTCTGGGTTACATCCCTACATTTTTGATAGTTTAAAAAATATATTTTATTGTGACAGATTTCATATATATTTGTGTGTGTGTGTGTGTGTGTGTGTGCGCGTGTGTGTGTGTATGTGTGATTCCTCTTGTATCACACTCAATTCCGTATCATTCCGTTGGATGCAGTCTATCTTAACAGTCCCCTCCCCCACCCAGTGCAGCTTTGCTCCAGCCCATTCTAACTGCAGACATCAGTTCATTCATAGCATTTTGGTGTCTCTGGACTTAGTAAGTCCTTTATGGACATGCTATTATCATGGTCTGGGTTGAGAGGAGTCACCACGACCTGGTAAGTGTTCACAAATCATTTCTTCTTTGGTTGTTGATTTCATAATCTCTTTTTCAAGGCTACATGGTTAGTTTGCATTTTGCTAAAAGTATGCCACCTTTATCAGATTTTCTCATTAAAATGTGGAAAATGACATTTAGGAGGAAACACATCCAATAGAGCGAGTTGTCAGGTCTCGGTGGCTTAGAACATAATCCCAGCCCCCTGGGATGCAAGGCGAGAGGAGAAGAGGAGCAGAAACCCACTTCACCTGTGGGAACTGAAGGCTTTTCTCTCCCCAGACTTCCTCCATGCTGTCTGTGGTATTAATAACTCTCAAAAAGTCTTTCTCTGCAGATAATTTAAAAAATGAGACAAGGTCTTATGTTGCTTAGGCTGGATCTAACTCGTGGGCTCAATCAATACTTGTCTCTTAGCTTCCCAAATATAAGGGTATCGGTGCAGATAATTTTTCTTCCTTTTTTATTATAAATATTTAAAACTAAAATTATGAACTTTCTCCTATAAGTACAAAAATAGCCCAAGGGAGAAAGAGTGATAACTTGGAAATAGAATTTAATGCATATATTAAAATTTAGAGCTATAATGAGGGGGATATCAAAAATTCCTAAAGAGAGGGAGAATCTTACTGCTAGTATAATTGCCTAATTATTCTTAGGAGTAATAAAGTTATATTTTAAATCCCTGTGTTTGCCAACTAATTCCTAGGTGGATTAAGTAATCTAATATAGAAAGGAAGCAATAATAAGAGAAAGATACAAATCTACTTGTAAGAAGGAATCCTTTAAGCTTGAAAACAATTTTTAAAATAAGGTATGTTGGTTTTTATTGCCATTGTGACAGATTCATGAAAGAAATAATTTAAAGAGAGAAATTCAGGGCTGGAGAGATGGCTCAGCAATTGAGAGCACTGGCTGTTTTTCCAGAGGTCCTGAGTTCAAGTCCTAGCAACCACAACCACCTATAAGGGGATCTGATGCCATCTTTTGGCATGCAGGTGTATATGCAGATAGAACACTCAGACACAAGATCAATCAATCAATCTTGAGTGAGGGAGGGAGATTGATTCATTACAATGCACAGTTTCAGTCTGTGGACCTGCGGCTTCTGGCTCCCAGCCAAGTAGAACAGCAGGAGGGGCTGTTGGTACAGGGCTGTTTACTTCATGGTAGCCAGAAAGCTGAGAGAGTATACAGGACAAGATACCTCATAGGCCTGCCTCCAAAGACTCACTAACTTTAGCCAGTCCCCACTTTCATAACTACTTCTCAAAAGCTAGAACAACTGTCCTCATAGATGTGATTAAATACCAAATTGAGGAGGGACACCAGCTGGAGAGAAAGCCTTCGACATGAGTCTAAGGGGACACTTTTTATCCTACTCTGTAACATAGAGGCAAGGAAAAACGCTGATGTCACCTACCACGTGGGAATTTATCCTCAGACACAGAAACAGAAACAGAGATGTTCGCCAAGTGTGGTGTGCAATCGTGTTCCTTTGGTTAGCCGGCTCAGTCGGTAATGTGCTTGCCACACAGGCTTGAGGACCTGAGTTCAATCCCTAGCAACCACATAAAACCTGAGCGTGATGGTGCATGCTCATAATTCTAGGGCTGGGGTGGTGGGGACTGGTGGATCCCTGGGGCTTGCTGGTCAGTCAGCCGACCTTAACCAGCCATTCCCAGGCGCCAGTGAGAGACCTTGTGTCAAAAATAAAACTAAAGAACAGCTCCAGAGGAGAGCACCCAACACTGACCTCTGGCGTCCATTCACACGCTCTCACAAACGCAACTGTCTTCTAGGTCAGACAACTGCCATCTCCGACTACTGAATCGGCCCAGGATCATCACAGCAGGCCTAGTTGACTATTGGCATTCCGTCCTAAGAGGGGACAGGAGGGTCTTTGGACTTTCACCTGAGCTCCCGACCACTCATCCCAGTCATATATATTTTCTCCTAATTACGTGTGGAGCAGGGTGTATTGGAGAGGTCCTAGATATACAGGCTGAAGAAGCAGGGATGGGGAGGGAGTGCCATCTCATGTGGCTATGGGGAAGCCATCTTCCATGCCGGTCGAAGACCTTCCAGTGCTTTGGACTCGCCGTGCTCCTGTCTGTAACCCCTCATTCGGGCTCTGTACCTAAGCCTAAAAATTCGCTGGTTCCCGAGCATGAGCTGTGGTGGAATTATACTTTGGTTTATCCTTAGAAACTTAGAGTCCTATCTCCCCACCACCACACCCCAACCCAGAAAAGGAACTTTAGCCCCACCTCCACCTCGATCCTGGCAGTAGAATTCTGCATCAACTGAGTTGGGCTTTGTTCCTTCCACAGATACTGCCAACCTACATAGGAACGGAAATTGGATCACTCCTGTTGGGGGCCACCCTGGGCTACACAGTAAAACCCTGTTTAAAGAGCAAACACAGCAAAACGGCTAAAGCTGTGACGCTCTGGGATCAGGCAGACATGAAAGACTAAGTTCCACCAAGATCTGCGGTGCCCGCAGCTTGGGAGGCTGGAGCCGTGCGGTTACGCTGCCTTCCTGGTGGGATCTGATCACCACTGCGCACCCTGCCTAGAGGGGCCGATCGGTCCTAACTTCGGTCCCCTGAGTCTGCAGCGACCAATGGGCTCCAGGCCTGGAAGTTTCCTGAAGAGGCTCAGAGCCCCGCGCCCCTGGAGACATCAGTGGTTAGACCTTGAGGAGACCCGCTCTACCTACGCCAATCTCCGGCCACTTCCGGTCCACGCCTCCTAAGCTCAGCCAATCAACGCCATGCATCGCCTACTTGCTGTCATGGAGACCGGAGGGCGTGTAAAAGCCAAACGGTCTTGCCGTGGTGCTGTGTGCATCTTGCCATTTCTCCCACCTCAGCCTTGGGATCTTTCTAGAAAGGATTCACTGGCCTTAGGGTTGGGAGAAGGTGTGCCCGAGAATTCTCACTTCCGGCCTCAGCCCATAGAGCCGGAAGCGCTCCGCCAGTCAGCATCCGGTTCTCTTCCGGCCCTCTGCTTGTTGCCATGGAGATGGGATGGCGGCGTCCAAATACTGAGGGATGCTCGCCAGCACACCTGGGAACTGCTCACGAGCCCCGTCTCTTTTCAGCTTCTAGTCTTCCCTTAGGCCAGCGAGATCATTTCATTTCAGAAGTAGTGCGAGGTCCTTAGTGTCGCTGGATGGGCACGTAAACTCGGTCACTTCCGGGTTCCTGGGTAGCGATCAGCCAATCAAGGTCCCGCTCCTTTTCCCGCGTCTCGCAGGTTGTTATGGTGACGCAGAGGGCTCACCCACGCGTCCAGGGGAGTTGGCCAGGTCTTCGGGTGCCTCGGTTTCTTCTGTCCAGGCTGCGGCCTCACCGTGGCAAGGCAGAGCGCGTGCAACTCGGGTCCCCCACCATCGTGCAGGTGGGTGGGCAGCTGCGGCTCCGTTTCTGGTTACATCTCCGAACCCGCTTCATTCTCATCAGAGGCGTGGCCACTTCCACCAGGACAGCAACTTATCTAAAGTCTTACTTTAAAAAAAATGTTTATTTATGTGCGTGTGCACATGATGAGCGCTTGTGGAAGCCAGAAGATGGTGTTGGATTCCTTGGAGCTGGAGTTACAGGTAGTTGTGAGCTACCTAGTGTGGGTGCTGGGAACAGAACTCAGGCCCTCTTCAAGAGCAGTATGTATTCTTAATGGTTGAGCCATCTCTCCAGTCCATTGATATAGTGTTGACAGAGCTTCTTGAACATGTGAGAGAGAGTGTGTGTGTGCACGTATGTGAGTATGCTGGTGCATGCACCTGTGAGTGCAGGCAGAGCAGGGTGTCAGGTGTCTTCCTCTGGTGCTGTCTCCAGACAAGGTCTAGCCTGTCAGTGAGCTCTCTGGGTCCTCCCATGTAGGAGCTTCAAAGCTGGGATTACTGGGTTTCTATGTGTGTGTGTTGAGGATTTGAACTCAAGTCCTCACAAGCTTGCAGAGTAAGCCCTTAACCAGGTGAACCATCTTCTCAGCACCCTGTGTTCCTTTGTAAAAATGACATTTTAAGCAATCGTACAGTTCAGAGCTTTACTGTGACATTTTCCCATGTCTGTCACTGTGTTTTGATTATGCCCGCCCCTCACTGTCCTCTCCTACTTCTCTTACCCCTTCTGCTTCTCCTTTTTCTCATCCTTGCGTAGTCATCTTGTGCCTTCACAGGACTTACATTTGTGTCTTGATTTTGCACGAGAGGAAACATGGTGTTGTGTCTTTCCTGCCTTTCATGACCCTTTGTTTCTGTCTCTCCTCCCTTTAGGCTGATTTTTCTTGCCCATAGTCCTCTGTCTACTCCCATGCCCCATGTATGGCATATGTTTAAATCTAGGTTATATACTGTTCGGTTCCCACTCGATTCCGCCAGAGTGAGTGCAGTGTTTGTCTTCCTGGCTCTGGCTTACCTCATCTGAATCACCACAATGACTTTGAATCTATTCCTCTGCCTGAAAACGATGTCATTTCATTCTACCTCTCCTTTCCACCTCCTCCTCTTCTCTCTCCTCCTCCTCCTGCTTGGTTTTTTTGAGACAAGACTTCTCAGTGTAGCCATGGCTATTCTGGAACTCGCTCCATAGACCAGGCTGGCTTCGAATGCAGAGGTGTGCCTGCCTCTGCCTCCTGAGTGCCGGGATTACAGGTGTGCTCTCCACTGTCAGGACGGAGTGTGTTTCTTATACTACCTTCTCTGCACAAGTCTCCCTCTTTGCACACGTTCTCACCAGTGCTTCCTTGATGGCAGCTGTTCAGACCGGGATGAATCCCAGTGTTTTGAGTTTGCATTTCTCCGATGGCTGATGATGGGAACATGTTCTCGCTCATTTATAAGCCGTCTGTCTTTCTGCTTTTGAGAACTATCTGTTCTGTTCTTTTTCTCATTTGTTGGCTGGTAGTTTATATTCTTGGTGCTTTTTTGAGTGTGTGTATGTGTGTGTGTGTGTGTGTGTGTGTGTGTGTGTGTGTGTGTGACGTTAATCTTCTGTGAGATGAGTCGATGCCTTCACTCTGACTGGTTCCTTTGCTGTGAGGAAGGTTTCAACTGACATAATTTGTTAGCTCACAGGGTTATACCCTGAGCTGTTGAGTTCTTTCCGGGAAGCACTACCTCTGTCTTTAGCTAGAATGCCCTCCCTGCACTTTCCTAGCAGTTGTTCCTCCAGGTCACATAGTAATGTCTTTGATCTGTTTTGGGGTTAAACTTTTCACCCTGTTTGTACAGGGATGAAAAGTAAAGACCCATGTGTGTGCTGGCTAGTTTCATGTCAACCTGACACAAGCTAGCGTTGTTGGAGAGGAAAATGCCTCTGTAATATCAGGAGTTACCCAGTGTAGTCCTCTGGAAGAACTATTTGTGCTTTTAAGCTCAGAGCCATGTCTTCAGGCCTGTCTTGTGAATGTTCAACACATCTTGCACCTCTAGACTGCAGCCAGCTTGGCCATGGTTTTGATGTATTCCTGCATTCAGTATTTTATTTAAAATTTGTGAGTCTATTTCAATAAAATTGGTCTGTATGTAATCTCTCTCTCCCTCTTTCTCTGTCCCTCTCTGTCTCTCCTTCTCCCTACCTCTGTCTCTCAATCTGTTTCCCTCTCCTCCTCTCTGTCTCTGTCATCTATCTTCTGTTTACCCCCCCATCTCTCTCTCTCTCTCTCTCTCTCTCTCTCTCTCTCTCTCTCTCTCTCTCTCTGTGTGTGTGTGTGTGTGTGTGTGTGTGTGTGTGTGTGTGTGTGTGTTACTTAGCTTTGGTCTCAGGTGTCCATGCTTTCTTGACTTAATTCAGTGAGTTTTCAGGTCATAATATTTTATTTGCTTAAATAAGTGACCCATCAGTCTGTGTGCCATGGCTTAGACTGGGCAGATGTCAAGTCATCCCGGTGCAGCAGCATTACTCAAATGGAGCACACTTCTGTTTTTAATTATGGAGTCACTTCTGGCAAGGTGTGGCCTGAGCCACCGTCCTATACAATGTGGAGCAGTTGACCGGACCTGCACTGTCATTACCGCATTCGCAGGCTGTTTCTTTGTTTCCTTTTTCTTGTGAAGTTAGGGGCTCGCATGTTACTCTCTCAGGCCAGGCTCTTTCCACTGTGATGGGGAGAACAGCCAAATCCTGGCACTGGGAGTTCTAGGCCAGTAGGCGGCTGTGGTGGGCTCTAAGTCAGCAGGTGACTGTGGTGGGTTCTAGGCCATCAGGTGACTGGTGGGTTCTAGGCTAGTAGGTGGGTGTGGTGGGTTCTAGGTCAGCAGGCAACTGGTGGGTTCTAGGCTAGTAGGTGGGTGTGGTGGGTTCTAGGCTAGTAGGTGGGTGTGGTGGGTTCTAGGCTAGTAGGTGGGTGTGGTGGGTTCTAGGCTAGTAGGTGGGTGTGGTGGGTTCTAGGCTAGTAGGTGGGTGTGGTGGGTTCTAGGCTAGTAGGTGGGTGTGGTGGGTTCTAGGCTAGTAGGTGGGTGTGGTGGGTTCTAGGCTAGTAGGTGACTGGTAGGTTCCAGGCTAGTAGGTGGGTGTGTTGGGTTCTAGGCTAGTAGGTGACTGGTAGGTTCCAGGCTAGTAGGTGGGTGTGGTGGGTTCTAGGCTAGTAGGTGGGTGTGGTGGGTTCTAGGCCAGTAGGTGGGTGTGGTGGGTGTGTTCTAGGCTAGCAAGTGGCTGTGGTGGGTTCTAGGCTAGTAGGTGGGTGTGGTGGGTTCTAGGCCAGTAGGTGGATGTGGTGGGTGGGTTCTAGACTAGTATGGGTATAGTGGGTTCTAGGCTAGCAAGTGGCTGTGGTGGGTTCTAGGCTAGTAGGTGAGTGTGGTGTGTTCTAGGCCCGGAGGCGGCTGTGGTGGCTGGTTTTATGTCCAGTTGACACAAACTAGTGTCACTGGAGAGGAGGGGACCTCAATTGAGAAAATGCCTCCATAGGATTAGGCTGTAGGCCGGCCTTTAGGGCATTTTCTTAATTAGTGATTGATGGGAGAGGACCCAGTCCATTGCTTTGCGGGTAGTACCATCTCTGGGCTGGTGGTTTGGCTTCTATAAGACATCAGGCTAAGCAAGTCGTGGGGAGCAAAGCAAGCCAATAAGCAGCACCCCCTCCATGGCTTCTACATCAGCTCCTGCCTTCAGGTTCCTCCCCTGACTTCCTTCCATGATGAACAGTGATGTGGAAGTGTAAGCCAAATCAACCCTTTCCTCCTCAACTTGCTTTTGGTCATGGTGTTTCATCAGAGCAATAGTGACCCTAACTGAGACATGGGGCTACATAGCAAGATGCCCTGTTTAAAAAAAAAAAAAAAGAGTGGGAGAGAGACTGGAGATGTGGTTCAGTGGTTAAGAGCACTGGCTGCTCTTGCAGAGGACCCATGTTTGGTCCCCAGCACCTACATAGTAGCTCACAGTGATCCAGTTAGAGGGGATACAATGCCCTCGTCAGTCCTTGCTGGACACCAGGCACACATGGTGCACAGACATAAATGCAGGCAGAACACACATATGTATAAAATACAAACAAACTCATCTTGCTGTGTTGCCGTGGTAGAGACGGGTTTGTGGTATTGTTTATGAATCCTAGGCTGACTCCTGGAGCTGCTTGCTGGCTTGCATCTGTCTCCCTCTTTTCTGTTTGCTTCCCAGGAGCTGGACATGCTGTTTTACCGTATATGAGCAGTTGAGGCAGACATGGAAAACTTCGTCTTGTATGAGGAGATTGGCAGAGGAAGCAGGACCGTCGTATATAAGGGGCGTAGGAAAGGGACCATCAACTTTGTGGCCATCCTTTGTACCGAGAAGTGCAAACGGCCTGAAATAACCAACTGGGTAAGTCTTGGGGGGTTCTACCCTCCTGGAGGCTACAGGGTGCCACGTGACTCGTGAACATAATCCCGAGAGTCTGGGTGCAGGTGGGAAGATGGACAGGTCAAGGCCAGCCTGGGCTACAGAGGATGGTGTGGAATGCTTGCCTACCGTGTGCAAGGCCCAGCATTCCATCCTCAAATAAATAGGTAGCAAGGTAACAGAAGCCATTAGGCATGCTGTACCCACAGTCAAGGTTTTTGCCCTGGAACAACAGCCCCATCTCTTCTTGTCTGTTGCTGTCAGCCTTGAGTAATGAGCTTGCCTAGGTGGTGCTCAGCGCTTGTGGTTTTGGCGCAAGGGGATCGATAATAGACATTTGTTTTAAGAGTTGGTGTATGGGGTTGGGGATTTAGCTCAGTGGTAGAGCGCTTGCCTAGCAAGCACAAGGCCCTGGGTTCGGTCCCCAGCTCCGAAAAAAAGAAAAAAAGAAAAAAAGAAAAAAAAAAAAAAAAGAGTTGGTGTATGAGGTTGGCCAGACGGCTTGGTGGGGAAGTACCTGCCACCACGGCCGACGAACCTGAGTTCCATCCCTGGAACCTACACAGGGGAAGGAAATGAGCAGCTCATAAAAGCTGTTCCCTGACCTACCACGCATGCATGCACGCACGCGTGCATGTGTGCACACACTCCAGCATGCAATTCCGGCAGAGGCCAGAGAACAACTTCTGGGTTGTGGCTCCTGGTGATTGGACTCATTATCAGGCTTGGCGGTGAGCACCTTTGCCCGTCAAGCTAATTTGCTGGCCCAGCATGCATCACACTATAGGAACACATTTACAGTCCATTCTGTAGAGAGGCATGCACTCTCGGTGCCCACAGATTGTTCTGCGGTAACTGTGAGCCTGGAGACTGAGAAGGAGCTGCCAGCTGTGGAGTGTGTCTTCTGCAGACAGACACAGGGTAGGGGGGCAATGACAGCAGATGAGGCCACCTGACCAGGACAAACAAGGGCTTGGAAACACTTGCTGTGCCTTTACGGATTGCCGGCTGTATGGATACAGCACAGATTACACTCCCAGCTCCTGGGTCTGTGCCAGCATGACAAAGTGGGCTGCTCACACACACCCTGCTCTGACTGTCAGTGATGTAGGTTAGCTCTGCTCACTGGTGTCCATGCAGGTGACATAAGCTGTACTCCAGGCCCTTTCCTTCCTGGTCCACAGACACCCCCTCCTCCTGGGTTTTGAGTGATGTGTAAAGAGAGCCTGGACCCCTCTGCGAAGCCGTGCTGGTGTTTCAGATACTCATAGGACACATGGATTGGAGGAGGAGCTGTGGTTTTGTTGGGCGTCCGGCCAGATGAATGGCTTTGCCAGTTACTGAGAGGGGAGGCAGCCCAGAGATGGGCAGGTCTGACATTGATTTCAGGGAGCCCATTGTCTATCCAGTGGACTGTCAGGAAGGCTTTGGGCGTCTGAGTGCACTTTAGAAGCACATTCGGGGGGTTGGGGATTTAGCTCAGTGGTAGAGCACTTGCCTAGCAAGTGCAAGGCCCTGGGTTCGGTCCCCAGCTCCGAAAAAAAAGGGGAAAAAAAAAAAAAAAGAAGCACATTCGGGACAGAGATGGGAATTGGAAGCACTGTTGTATTTATCAATGTTAGGTCACAGTGAGGGAAGGTGGAAGAGGCCTAGCTTCCTCCATTACAGCATGAAGTGTATAAAGTGATGGACGGGCAGCCAGCAGAGCAGAGCAGAAGACAGCACAAGCAGCAGACTGGAGAGGGAGTGAGCTAGCCTCACTGACAGTGGCTTCCCCACCCGTCTGAGACCAGTGAGACAGGCAGGGGGCCACTGACTGTAGCCGCTGGGCTCTTTGAGCTGGTATACCTTGTTCTATTTTGCTTCTGTTAACTACATTGGCTGGGAGGAGACTCTGCTCCTGGCCCGCCGACACCCCCTGAGGAGGAAGTCAGGCCCAAGGCATCCACAGTGACTGAGAAGGCAGAAGCAGCTACCTAGAGCTGACAGCTGTGACAGAGTTGGGGCAGGGGCTGTCAGAGAAAGATAGATACAGGGCAGAGAGAGCTCAGCTGTGCTGTGCAGCTGAGGGGTAAAGGCTGAGGACTTAGGGAAGGAGAGGTGACCGACAGTGGCCTCCAAGGCGAGGCTTCAGTGGAGAAAAAACTGGAGCTGGAGTGTTCAAGATGGAAGGAGAAGGTAGCTGGGGCTGGTGCTTTCTGCTGTGTGAGGAGGGAACAGGAGGGTGGTGGCTTCATCAGCATCTGAGGTTAGGATGGAAACTTGAAAGAACATTGCCTGAGGTAGAGTTGTTTTCTCCTGTGAGGGCCAAGCCTGTGTAACCTGCTCCCTGCTGCTGTCAGCTCCCTGTCCTCACTGCCTGGCTCTGTGCTCCAGGCCCTTTTGGAGCCTCTCCAGCTTCACCTGCCCTGGCAGATTACTGGGAGAGGAGGAGGAAGAGGTCTGCTGGGGTGACCTGATGTCTTGACTGAAACCCCTGCGAAATGTCTGCTAGTGACACCCAGTAACATTGCTCATATCCACAGAGGGTGCGGAAATGTTTTCTGGCTGGGCACGAGGCTGCCTTAGCTCATCTGGCTTCTCTTACTGAGAGACTAGATTAAGTGGTCAGCCACCAGGTGCCTTTTGGCAGAGACTCAGGAGCAGCTCAATAGGGAGAGACAGTAGAGATGGGTGGGGAGTGCTGACAGCTGAGGCAGGCGGTCCGTCCTGGGTGGCCAGGCAGAGGCAAGACCCACAGCTTTCAGGCGTGCAGTCATGGACAGGGGGTGGGGTAGGGGTGGTGTGGGGGTGGGGAGGGGTGGTGTGGGGGTGGGGAGGGGTGGTGTGGGGGTGGGGAGGGGTGGTGTGGGGGTACCCAGCGCACAGTTTGGACTTTGCGTTTGGCTCTTTTCTGTTCCATCAGGCATACAGAACATCTGTTTGTGCATGAGCCCTGAGACAGTTAGTTGACTGCAGAGTAGGCCCTGTGCCCGAGTGCTCAGGCTGGTGAGGCTGAGCCAGGTTTGTGGGTGATGTGCACACACCCAGTATATCTCACCCTCCATCAGATATGTTGGCACTTACCGCCGTTACAGCTCCACAGAACGTCCCGGTTCCTCGGTCGTGGCAGTGGCCATCCTGATGTTACTTTCATCATTGACCATAAGTAGTTTTCTTTGCTGTTAGCAGTTGCACGCTCACTCGCACACTCACAACACTCACACACTCATGATGTTTGTCAAAGTTGCATGATAGCCTTTCCCAGTGACAGTCCTTGAGAACCTGCACCTCTGACAGTTGTAAATGAACCCCATGGTTTTTCTGTTTTCTCAGTTGTAAATGTGTTTTCGTAGGTCCGACTCACCCACGAGATAAAACACAAGAACATCGTAACTTTTCACGAGTGGTACGAGACCAGCAATCATCTCTGGTTGGTGGTGGAGCTTTGCACAGGTAGGGCTGTGAGTGTGTGCATGCAGACACAGTGCTGACTGGAGGGCAGCGGTGGTGGTGGTGGTGGTGGTGGTGGTGGTGGTGGTGGTGGTGGTGGTGGATGGTGGTGGATGGTGGTGGGTGGTGGTGGTGGATGGTGGGTGGTGGTGGGTGGTGGTGGTGGTGGGTGATGGTGGTGGGTGGTGGTGATGGTGGTGGTGGTGGGTAGTGGTGATGGTGGTGGTGGTGGTAGTGGTGGTGGTGGTGGGTGGTGGGTGGTGGTGCTGGTGGGTGGTGGGTGCTGGTGGGTGGTGGTGGTGGTGGGTGGTGGTGGGTGGTGGGTGGTGGTGCTGGTGGGTGGTGGTGCTGGTGGGTGGTGGTGGTGGTGGGTGGTGGTGGTGGTGGGTGGTGGGTGGTGGGTGATAGTGGTGGCTGATCCAGGCTCAATCCTCGTAGGTGGTTCTCTAGAAACAGTGATTGCTCAGGACCAGAACCTCCCGGAAGATGTCGTGAGAGAGTTTGGGGTGGACCTGGTTACAGGGCTGCACCATCTCCACAGGCTTGGCATTCTCTTTTGTGACCTTTCTCCTGGGAAGGTAACTTGAGAGCTCTGACTTCCTGGTACCTCACGTCTCAACTCCAAGGGCTTTCTCAGGGTTTTGTTTTGTTTTGTTTTTTTTAATAAGAGGAAATCTATGTCATCTATGTATGTGGTCTATTTAAGTTGCTTTTGGGACAGAGTCCTTCCTCACTGCAGAGGTCTCTGAGTTTTCAGTTCCTGTGTCCTGTGCTGTGAGTGATGATCCAGTGCAGTCCTCTCTCAGTGCTGGAGCACGGCCACGCCCTGTTTGACAGTGGCGTTCCTGACCGTGTCCTTTTCCTGATGGCACAGACAGTACCTTGTTTTCATTACACTGCTGGCAACCTGGAGATGCCGCTCTGTTCTATCCAAGCATCATGGGTCTGCTCAGCTTCCCGGTTCCCCCAGGCTGATTCGGAAGCCATGTGACCTGACTTGAGTCACAAACTCCCTTGAGGCTTCCCTCGCTGTGGTATTCGAGGTGTGTTCAAAGCATCTCGGACTTTTGCGTAAGTCACACACTTAGGAATGGCGGCATCGCTAGTCTGAGCTCCTTGTGTCTTTTATGCCGTGGAGTGAAAGCGGAGCGTTGTTTGTGGTTTGCTCTGTCAGCAATCGGTATGTGAAGATGAAACCATGAAGGGAGGGGTGGGGACACACAAGGAAGACAGAGGGAGACTGTGGAGGTCTTACAGATGACACAGTAGCTCTTGCTTGAAGCAGTCATAAACCTAACCCAGGTCTTCAGACACTCAGCTGTCACGGTAGTGCAAAAAGCAGCAAGGACAATATGCAAACATGTGGGTGTCATCTATAGACTTTGAAATTTGAATTTTATAGATTTCCACATATCAGGAAATACCATTCAGAGTGGGCATGATGGCTTGTGCCTATGGTCCTATCACTTGAGGACTGAGGCAGGAGGACTGCCATAAGTTCAAGGCTAGCCTGGGGTATATAGTGAGTTCCAGAACAGCCTGGATAGCAGAGTGAGACTGTCTCTAACAACCCAAACCTGAAGTAACCCCCACCAAACATACTGTTCTTATTCTTGAAAACAGTGTAAAAATGTAAAAACCTTTTAGTTCACAGCTGAGGATGTGGCCTCTGGGTCCGAGCTATAGTTTGCTTAGCCTTGTGTGGGACATTTAATGAGGCATACTGCAAGGCTTTCCAGGAGGGTCTGTGATGTAAACTGCTTTAGAAAAGTAGTATTGGGAAGAGCTGGGTAGGGTCCCTGTTCTGTCAATAAGGCTTTATGGAATACTGCCCCACCTGTGGCCTGTGTCACCAGTGGCTGTTGTTTGGGATAGCATGGTGCTGTGGAGTTAGGACATGCTGGACGCCAGTCTGTGTTTGATCAGGCCTCCAGGGGATGCTGGTGGGGACATTGCAGGCCACTGTGGTGAGTGAGTGTCAGTGTCTGAGTTAGGCTGACTTTAACCTGCTCTCAACAGAAGATCACCAGCCCTGTTACTGTTGTCTAGCATTTTCAGTGACGTGGCTGGAATGATGCAGCTTTTCTGGGCTGGTTCAGCAGTGTACAGCCAACTTCTGATCACACAGGGCATTGGCCAACTTGAGTCAGTCCCAGCCCTTTGTCTGTGAGACTTCCATGACTCTCCACAGAGCTGAAAAGGGACCTTACCCTTCCTGCTGTACGTGTGAGAAGCAGGACTCCACGGGCTGCCAAGGTCAGGCAGTAGGTAGGAGGTGACTTAGGCCCAAGTCCATGTTCAGCACTAGTTATGGCCCCTCAGTTCAAAACCCCACACTACACATCCTTTTTTTAATAAATGGCACACAAGCAGGTGGGTCTTTACATCCTCAGTCACCTCTGTGTGTTCTTGGGGCTTGGCCTTGAGCCCTGTCAAGTACCCACATCCCACAATGCTCCAGGCCCACATAGTGAATGGTGTGGTAACCTGTGCACATCAGGAAATCTTCCCCCTAATAATCTTGGCCCACAGACTTTGTGGGTGTAGTGTTCGAGGATACAGAGGCCCTGCCACTTTTATCTTTATTCTTCATCTTCATAATGCCCAAGCTCCATGGTGGCTCTGTGGCGTCTGAGACTGTGACAGCTTGGATTCTCCTGTTACTAGAGTGCCATGCTGGCTGTTTGGGGGGTGAAGCTTCCCCCCAGTTTTATTTATACCACATCTTTCAAGACCACTGCTGTAGTTCATTGGCTTCCTTTTAAAAGTGCAGTGTCACATTTTTCTGAGCTGTGACAGGGCAAGGAGGCTGCAAAGCCCTGGGCACAGTTTCCGGGGTCCCTGTGAAGCCTGAATTGGGCTCTGGAGCCTGCCTCCGCTGGAGCCTCTGGAGCCTCCGCCACTCTCTCCATCTTTGCAGATACTCTTGGAAGGGCCCGGAACACTGAAGTTCAGCAATTTCTGCCTGGCAAAGGTGGAAGGGGAAAGCCTGGAGGAGTTCTTCGCTTTGGTGGCAGCAGAAGAAGGAGGTGGTGACAGTGGGGAGAACACACTGAGGAAGAGCATGAAGACCCGAGTCCGAGGTAGGCGGGAGCCCGTGCTGAGGAGGCAGCGTGGGCCTCTGCTTCACTACCCACACGTGTGTGGAGAAACATGACAGAGGGTCCTGTACACGCGTAGCTGATCCTGGGCTTGAAGTGTCCCTGCAGCTCTAAGGTGTCAGCACAAGAGATCTCGGGCACTGTGGGCATCTTCCCATCACCCACCCGAGCAGGGCTGGCTCACTCAGCTCTCAGAATGGGCCTGGCACACACCAGTTCTTCCCCAGTGTGCTCAGCCCTGTGGCAAGGCTGGTCTTTGCAGTCCACTCTCAGGGCATGTTCTTGGCAGGTGGGTTTGGCAGTGAGGTGCAGCCAGCAGTATTGGGGTTACCGTGCTCAGGGATGGGGGTAGTAGCTCAGTGAGTAAATGCTTGCTGCATGGTCAGGGGGACCTGGATTTGATCCTCTAAAGTCGATGTAAAAAGAGCCAGGTATGGCTGTGTGCATAGTTACTGGGGCACAGGGGAGCAGAGACAGGAAGATCCCTGGGGCTTGCAGCACAGACAGTCAAGTCAAACTAGCGAGTTCCAGGTTCAGCGAGGAGCCCTGTCTCAAAAATAAAGGTGGAGATCTATAGAGGACTCATCCAGTGTCACGTCAACCCTAGCTTCTCCCTGCATTTGGTGTACACCAAACACACACAATGGATGTAGGCATGTGGATATGTGGGCATGTCTGTACCATGGTGAGTGGGGGTCAGAGGGCAGCTTGAGGGAGTCTGTTCTCTTGCGTGGGTCTAGGGGATTGACTGTAGGCCGTCAGCCTTGGTGGCAAGCAGCTCTGCTCTACTGAGCCATCTCACTGACTCTAGCAAGTCTGCCCTGGTACATGCTACAATTCCTGTGTCTTCGTCTCAGGAGCTCCTGTGCTGGAATAGTTCACATGCCTAACCCAGACACTCTTGGCTTTGGTTTTCAGGCTCTCTGATATATGCGGCTCCGGAAATCGTGACGGGGACTGAATTCTCTGTTACCAGTGACCTCTGGTCCTTGGGCTGTCTACTTTATGAAATGTTTTCAGGTGATTGGTTTTTGGTTCATTATAAAACCAAACCATGCTAAAACAGGAGCAAACTGTGTGTTTAGTGTCTGCAAGTGCCTGATCTAGCAGGTGTCACAAAATCAGTTCTAAAACATTTCTGTGCACACCAGACTACACTTTGTTCTTAGGCTGTGGATGCTCTTGGAGCATCTGACATGTAGTGACTTTCATAACTATCTACAATGCTGAAATGCATCTGACTGCTGGAGAATATGTAGGTCTCCTGCGGCCTGTGGGCGAGTGACTTGGAGGCACTGAGGGCTGACCCTGTGTGAACTTGAATATTGATTTGAAAATTAACTCTGCATTTGAGAAGGATGGAAATGTGTACCCTGGACACTTGCCAGGCATGCGGTAGTTAGTAACAGCCTTTTCCCTAGAACGTGTGTAAATCTTGTATTTATGATTGTGTAATTCCTCTGGAATACCTGTAGTTAGTTTGGGATTAGTGGGGATGCAAACTGATTCTGCAAGTTCATGTGATTTCAGGGAGACCCCCGTTCTTCTCAGAAACGATGTCAGAATTAGTTGAGAAGATTCTGTATGAAGACCCGTTGCCACCGATCCCAAAAGGTAGGTGAGCGCAGTTAAGCATCTTACCTGAGCTTTCGAAGGCCCACCATTACAGCAGGTTCTTCACAGCTGCCAAAGCTACGTGTGACAGCAGCTTCAAATCAGGACACTTCCCTCCTATTTTCAACGCTGAAAGAGAAAACCAAGCCATACCAACAGCTTCCCTCATTTAAAACAATGAATTACCACAAGAAGTCTGTTGTAAAGATTCACACGTGTGTGTGTGTGTGTGTGTGTGTGTGTGTGTGTGTGTGTGTGTGTGTTTCAGTCCCATGTGTTTGTTTCAGAGTTGCTTCTCAGGAAGAAGTGCTGTATTTCTCAGTTCTATTGGTGAAGCAAAGACTTCTGTGCAGCTGGTGGCTTATGGCAAAGAGCTTGTCCTCAGACTGTGGCTGTGGTGGTGCAGGATATTTGATCACACTGTGAGCCCCAAGATTGTGTTGTTTACTGGAAAAACCTGTTTCTAGTTGTGATGTAGCTCAGCCTTCGAACATACCTTTAATCCCTCTGGCTGGAACACACACACACACACACACACACACACACACACACACGCCCTTAGTACACACCTTTAGTCCCAAACAATGAAAGTAAAGTTAGTTTGTAGAAGGAAGCACCCATGTTTAAAAGTTATGTCTAATTGAGGGGCAGACAAAGTGATGATTCAGAGGAAGATTTGACAGGATATGCCAACTGTCATGAGCATGGGGGGGCAGTTTTGCCGAGACAGTTGTACAGAGACAGGTTTTGGAGAGAGAACAAGCTAGGCACAAGTGAAGACAGAATGAGCCAGAGAAAAAGAGCCAGAAGATTAGGACAGATTGTCAGATTAGTTTGGGGCCAACTAGAGCAAAAAGAGGCTGAGAGAAGCCAGATTGAAACAGTCAGCTTGGAGAGGAGTTTGAGCTGGAACAGTTGAATCAGCCAGCCAGAGAGTAGAAAGAACTAGAAAGTTCACTCAGCATCAAGTCTCAGAAGCTAAAAACATTCTAGGCCCAGATAAGATTGTACAGAGGTGAGAAATTTCCAGAACAAGGCCTAGGTTCGCAGATAGAGGCAAAAGCTTCCAAGACGACAGTTACATCAGGCGAATAAAAGACGCTTTTACATCACGGTGCCCAGCATTCTGTGCGTCAGTGCCCAAGGAAACGGTGCTCAGCTGTTTCCTAGGTCACTATTGTCCAGGCCACTTCCAGCCACAGACTGGCCATGACCACCGTGCGTACTTACCCTTCTAAGTGCTGTGAGGTCTGAAGGATGGGGCGGCTCTATCGTAGTCACGCTCAGTATTGTTAGTTCTCTGTTGAAATCTTTCTGAAGAAAGGCGGGGCTGCCCGGATCCGAATTATAGTGTATTATAGGGCAAAGATGGGAAAATTAGGCCTGCTTCAGAGAAGATGGTCAGCTAGCACTGAAGACCAGGGGTGAGTGGCTGGGGCTCCAGACCCTCCTGTGGTTATTTCAGGGAAAGGAATGTTCCAGGGCAGCTAAGACTGAGTCACGAGGATGCACACATGTTAAAGGTTTGTGTGTCTGTTCTGCACACTGGTCCTGCTCAGTGCATGCTGTAACATAGTTAATGGGTTCAGTGCCGCCTGTTAAAACAACTTGAATGCATAAATGCTGTTGCTTTAGGTGCTGCTGACAGACAGTAACACCAAGTCCATGTTTATAGGCTCCTCTTACCCCGTCTCCATTGGGAAAATCTTTGTTCACAGACTCTTCATTCCCCAAAGCATCCTCAGATTTCATTAACTTGCTGGATGGATTGCTGCAGAAGGATCCTCAGAAAAGGTACGGTCAGGTCTTGAGGATGAGGAGTGGAGACCGCTTTCCTGTCATGGGGGTACAAAGATTTTCTCTTCCTTCCTTCCTTTCTTCCTTCCTTCCTTCCTCCCTTCCTCCCTTCCTTCCTTCCTTCCTTCCTTCCTTCCTTCCTTCCTTCCTTCCTTCCTTCCTTCCTTTCTAGATGAGGACTTCACTGTATGGCTCGGGTCAATCCCTCCTCAGCTTCCTGCACTGTGATTACAGATCAATACCACCTGTGCATCCCCCTCTCTCTCCTTTCACCTCCTGTTCCTTTCATCTTTTCCTCAGGTTCTTCTTTCTCCTTCCTTCAGCCTTTGGATGTTGGAAGTGTGTTTTCACTGAGCTCAGTTCCTTTCAGTGCAGTGTGCACACCTAGATACTAACGGGGCTCAGCTGCATGGGTTGCTTCCTGCCACAGTAACAGAAGCCGGCCAGAGCAAGTAAAGGAGGAAGGTTGATTTTAGCTCACAGTTGAGAAAGGGACAGAGGCCCTCATGGCGGGTGGGGGAAAGCACCCAGAGCATGAGGCAGCTGGTCACATTGTATCCCCAGCCAGGAAGCATCCAGAGTGTGAGGCAGCTGGTCACATTTTATCCCCAGTCAGGAAGCAGAGAACAGACAAGGAGTGGGGCAAGGTTGTGAAATGTCTCCTCTGTCCCCACCTCCCATTATGCACTTCCTTCCAGCCAGTGCCCTTTTACTAAAGGTTGCACAACCTCCCTCAACAACCACCAGTACAGAATGAGTGCACACATGTATATTTGAGGTGTCAGCTCATATCAGAACCACATAACCAACCAAAACAGTCATGCCCGTTTTGTAAGATAAAGGGTGAATATTTTCATTAGACTTGTTGGATTGTGAACTTGAAAGTTCAGAGTTTTTAGCTGTTCCGGCTTCTGATTTTTGATGTTTGCTAAGGAAGAGTGATATGTAAATGAGCTGTGGAGTTGACACTCACGGATGGTGGGATCTGATGCCATGAGTGTGGGTCAGGTTGGGATTTCCTTAACCAGCTGTGCCACCATGTTTCCTAAAGATTATCCTGGGAGGGAGTTCTGCAGCACCCCTTCTGGAAGGATGCCCTGCGGAGAGAAGACTCAGACTCGGTCTCCGAGGACTCCACCTTCAGGTAGTGTGCCCCAGCCTCTGTGCCACCCAGGCCCAGTGTGGGTCTAGCCTTTGGGGCCACTTCGAGGTTCCTCAGGACAGGTTTAGTCTTGATGTTCTGGTTCTCATCTTGTTCAGGGTTTTTTTCTCCCTCCTCCAGTCAGGGTTCAGTGTGGAAGCCACAGACTGGTTTGCTGGGCACAGCTGGGTGCCTGCCTTCTCAGCACAGAATGCATCAGCCCCTGTTCAGTTAGGTGTGGTCACAAAGTGGATGGAATTGACATGGGCTACTGGTGTGGGAACCACAGGACCAGTGTCTGACTCGCCAGCCTTTATTCCCCTAAAGATCATGTGGTGGGAAGGGAAGTATCATCATGGAGTTGCTGTCAGCCTAAGTGTAGAGGGTCTGTGATGAACTTGGCATTCCTCCTGGCCTTCCCTGTGTGAACAAGCAACTCCAGAGTTAGGAGGTCAAAGCTCTGCGGACATGGCGGTCATGTGTGAGCAGAGACTCATCTAGTGTGTCCTGCTCAGACATTTTATTGTTATTTTCTCAGTCTTGGACACTAGGCACAGTGGTGGTATTGCTAACTTTCCCCATTTGCTCCTTGGCAAATGACTGCTTCTGTTTTTAATCTTGTCAAGTGCGGTGTGTTGCGTAGAGAAGTCGAAGTGTGTTAACTGTGAGCATCTGTGCCATAGCCGGGTTCTCATTATGTCCTCCTGTCAGTGGGGCTTCAGAGCTGGGCTGGCGCTTTCCCCTTCTGGGTGTTTCTAACCAGCACTGAGTGAGCATCATTTAGACTCAAGTCTTGGAGAAGTCGGGTGGTGTCAGGGTTACCTGGCAGCAGGATGATCAGGGACAAAAGAAATCCGCTCACTAGAGAATTCCTCTGTCCTCTCAGCTGTAGAGACCGCTCATTCCTGTTATTTGGGACAGCAACAGACCGTGGCCTTTACAGTTAGTTTTCATGGACCCCAGGCCATGTAACAGGGAGAGAAACTTATTGCTGGTTTTTGTGGCACTCTGTTTCTGGTATCTGCTTGTCTGTCTGCTTCTGGCCATTTGTCAGAGAAAGGGTTTTTAGACCTCTGGTGTAGATGGATGCCTGGCATCTAGAAAGGGCTCAGTGTAGACACAGTGCAGTTATGCTCTGACACCTTTTATGCTATTTGCAAAACCCCGGGGAGGGAGTCTGAGGTGAGACTCCCAGTTATCTCTCCTGTTTGTATATCTCTCCTGTTAAGCAGCAGAAATGTCATGGAATGTTCTGGACCACATGATTCCAGAGAGCTTTTGCAGAGCCCTAAGAATGGACAAGCCAAAGGGCAGAAGGGAGCTCATCGGCTCAGCCAGTCTTTCAGGCTAGGTAAGGCTTGGTTTGAGTAGTTTGTGGGCTGCGGCCCATTTAGAGGAGCCCCCTAACCGCATGTTTGCTTTCTTTTCACGTCTCCCTGTGTTTCATTCTGCTCATGGTGGTTTCAGTTCCTTCTGGGTAACATGTTACTGTTTGACCACAGAAAACCCGACTGAGCTGAGGCCCAAGAGTATCATGGGAGGCCAGCTGAATGAGTCCATATTTCTCCTCAGGTATGTGCAAGAGGCATGGAGTCCTTCCGGCTTCCCACCATTCTTTCTGCTAGGAGACAGGGAGTGGAAGGGATCACTTCCACAGCCTATTGATGTTAAGTTGTCTGTGTTTTCCAGTTCACGGCCCACTCCAAGGACTAGCGCCATGGTGGAATTAAATCCTGGAGAGGGTGAGGACCCCAGCTCACCTCAGAAGACCTCTCCTTTATCCAAGGTGAGCAGCCATGGGACTTATGTCACGTTATAGACACCTGTGGAGATAATTATCAGTTGATGTATGAACCCTGCTGTGCAGGGTTGACTGTGGTGTGAACCCTGATGGATGCTGGTTTTCCTAGCAAGCACAGCACCCTGGTTGTTGCTTTGATGTAAGTGGTGGTGATTGTATTGAGGAGTAGGACATGAAATACCATTTACCCACTTAGAGTAGATGTTTCATGGGCTTGTTCTGGATTCACAGGCTGTGTGACTTATCCCAGCCAATCAGAGAGCTGCTTTCATTATCCTTCAAAGAAACCCTGTAACTGCTGTCACTCTCAGCCTCCTCCACGTCTCCCACCCTAGTCCATGGGTCTTCCTAGACAGCCTGTTGTGCACATTTCATGTAAATGGAATTACAGAATATGCAGTCATTCATTATTTTATTACAGTGCATGTGTGTGTATGTGCACCCCACTGACACAATGCAATATGTGTGTGTGTGTGTGTATGTGCACTCCCACTGACACAATGTAATATGTGTGTGTGTGTATGTGCGTGCACCCCCACTGACACAATGCAATATGTGTGTGTGTGTGAATATGTGTGTGTGTGTGTGTGTGTGCGCACCCTACTGACACAATGCAATGTGTGTGTGTTTTAATTCTTTAGAGGCAAGGCTGCACTTTTAAAATCCTAGAATTTGATTTCAAGAGTACTCAGGAAGACGGAAGTGGTTGCCTGTTTTGTGGATGAAGGGTGGGGCACGGCTCATCTTAAGAAACAAAAGTGAGGGTTGGGGATTTAGCTCAGTGGTAGAGCGCTTGCCTAGGAAGCGCAAGGCCCTGGGTTCGGTCCCCAGCTCCGAAAAAAAGAACCAAAAAAAAAAAAAAAAAAAAAAGAAACAAAAGCGAGAGGGGTTGGGGATTTAGCTCAGTGGTAGAGCACTTGCCTAGCAAATGCAAGGCCCTGGGTTCGGTCCCCAGCTCCGGAAAAAAAAAAAAAAAAAAGAAAAAAGAAAAAAATTTAAAGCAAGAAACAAAAGCGAGACAAGCCCTGGGCAGTGCTGTCACCTTTGCCCCATGCTGGAGGAGGACTGTAGTGAGATCCTGACTGGCCAGGGGGTGAGAACTGTTGGTGTGACCAGTCTGCCATCAGGACGGTGGTGTGACTATCTAGTTGCTTTCTGACACTTCTTGTGTGTAAAATGGGCACAGCACACACCGTTCAGGACTGATGGTGTTTTCATAGCACTCGAAGACACAGGAGTCCTGAGCGGCTGGCCTGTCACTCTCCTTACAAATGTGGCTTTTGCTCTTGTTCCAGATGACAAGCGGGCACCTGAGCCAGGGGGCATTGGAATCCCAGATGAGAGAGCTGATCTACACAGACTCAGACCTTGTGATCACCCCAATTATAGACAATCCGAAGGTGCAGGGGGACACCCACTGTGGCGGTGCTACGAAGTAGAGTGTGTGTGGGGGTCAGAGCACTCTCTCCTCATTGTCTCTCCCGGGCTGCCTGTCCCGTGTGCTGCAGTGCCACATGCCGCAGAGGCCCTCTGCTCTCCCTTCACTTGCGTGTCTCTGCAGGGGGGCGCTTCATCCTGCTTGATCACACTTGCTGCGTGCCGTGCATGTGCCGTGCATGCGAGGAGGCCCACCAACCTCCAGACCCCAGATCTCAGCTCCCAGCCCCACCCTGTCTCCAGCTGTGTTTACATAGAGCAGGACTCAGGGATGCCGGCCACACAGACCCAGTCTCTTGCACAATGTCCGTACTGATGAGGTTGTGGGGCCAGCGTGGCCCTGGGTCTCAGTGCCTGGTGTACTCTTTGCTTCTGTAAGAGCAGTGTGTTGCTGAAGGTGACCAGGGCTCACTGCGAAGCACTGTCTCTGTCTCCATGTTTGCTGTGATTTCTAGCCCCACACAGTCACCCTCTGCCTCAGCTCTGTCTTATTCTTTTTTTCTAAAAGAAGATTTATTTATTTATTTTATGTATGTAAGTACACTGTAGCTGTCTTCAGACACACCAGAAGAGGGCATCAGATCCCATCACAGATGGTTGTGAGCCACCATGTGGTTGCTGGGATTTGAACTCAGGACCTCTGGAAGAGCAGTCGGTGCTCTTAACCTCTGAGCCATCTCTCTAGCCCCTGCCCCACACCATGTTTTATTCTTCCAGCTTTGTTTTTTGAAAATCTTTTTCACATTCATTTGTGGCAATGTCCCCTGCTCTCGTCTGGGAGTGTGCTGATTTCCTAGACAGCCAGCCCTTGCCTTACATGACCATCTCCCTTAAAGGACTGAGTCTTCCCATGAGTCAGAATCTGGCAGAGAGACTGAATTCTGCAAGGCTTCATGGGTAATGTGGTGCTGTCCCAGTGGGCTTTGTAGAGTAGCCTGGGATTCCATCGGCTTTCTCTTCCCTTGTTTCCTTATGTAAGGTTTCTGGGAAACTTTAGTGAACAGAATTTTGTTTTTTAAACTATTTTTATCTAAACAACTGTATGCTATATTTTTAAAACAAGTTTTAGATTCAGGGAAAAGGTTCGTGGTTAGAGAAGGCCTTGCTTGCCTTTGCTGTGCCTGGCCTGAGGTGGGTCACCATAGGCTTAGGTTGGCAGGCCCAGGGCTTAATGACCCCAGTCTCCACAATTCTACCCGTTGACCCTCTGATGCCTTTTGTCTGCTCAAGGCCCACATTACACTTGAGCCCCCTCCATCTGTCTGTCTACTGTAGTAGTCTGTCCCTGTCTGTCATGGCCTGCAACACTTCATAATTAAAACCCTTTACTGAATGATGGTCAGGTATTTTGTGGAGTGACTTTAGTTAAGATTTTTGCAAGGACTTCTCGTGGTTGAAATAGCATGATTTAGAGCATCAGATTTGAGTAAGACTCATTTTGTCATTTCTGTCAAGAATGCTGTCTGTCTGTGAGGGCTAAAGACAGCAACACACAATTCTGCAGACATTAGGCGCAGGGGCCATGGTCTAAACTCCTAGACCAGCCATTGGTTTCTCCATCACAGGATTTCTCAGATGAAGTGCAAGTGTGTGATAAAGTATTTGTGTGTTAGTGTCCTCTGGAATGGTTCTTCTCTTCTCAGAGCCAGCCATCAAGGCCTACCCGGCCTTCACTGTGCACACCACATCAAGACCTCAGCCTGCCTTCCACCTGCACTGACCCTGTCCACGCCACGCCATGCCACGCCATAGTCGTCTAACAACTTGCTTCTGTACTACTTTTTAGAAGTTTCTCTGTGAAGTATCTGTCTATAATTTTGTCCTGCCTGTTTCTAATTGTTAAATACTAAAGGTTTTAGTGCTTACGAGATATTTGCCCTGTTTCCCCAATCATATATGACCATCTGACCATAGAGTCACGTGTTTAGTGACTTTGCTCCTCCTTGGCTCAGTGGCTCGCTGAGGTGGGACCTGAGCCCTCTGGGAGGCTCTGCCTGACTGAAGACATTGGTGGGAAAGGATTTTCAAAAGAAACGATCTGTATTACACCTTTTCATGTCACCAGTCGCTGCTGGATTATTCTTGTTCGCTGGTGCTTTGAGATAGGGTCTCGCTCTGTAGCTACGTGAACCTTAGCACTCCTGCCTGTACCTCCCCAGGCTGGGGCCTTGGGATCTGCCCCACACCCACTGAATCCTTCTGATGACAGTTAGGTGTCAGATTGTTCTTTACCACAGAGGCCTTGCTGATCTGTGCTTGGATACAGGGGCAGCTATTGGGTGTAAAGGGTTTCTCACAAGTGTTTTTCCCACCACAGATAATGAAGCAACCTGCAATCAAGTTTGACCCAAAAATCTTGCACCTCCCAGCATATTCTGGTAAGTCATAGGCTCATGGAACCACTGGCCTTCATGCACTGGCGTACGTATGATCCTTCTGTACTTGCAGGAGGAGCGTCTGTGAGAGGGATAACTAATGACCTGTTTTCTTGGCAATGTTTTCAGGCCATGTCCTGCACACCAGGAGTCAACTGCTGATGCGTCTGTCTTTGCTAGCTGTTGGTTTTCCCCTGGGCTGGTGGCTGTCTGTGGGTGGGGAAGCTTCTGGGGTGTTGGGCCCATTTTCTTGCTGAGTGGATGGCGAGTCTCTGTCCTTCCCTGGGAAGGACAGTGAGATGTCTGTCCTGCATGTTGCTGCTGTGAGTGCCAATGGTGAAGATTTGGGATTGTGTTAGAAGGACCAGGACAGGGAGAGAAAGTTGGGTGGCTCATCCCTGTGGGGATGGTTTCTGCTGATCGCTGCCTTTCAGCCCGTGAAAGCCTTTCCTGGAGTGAACCCCAGGGATTTTGATGGACTTCAGGTTGATTTGTTTTTTAAGATTTATTTTATTTATTATATATATTATACTGTAGCCATCTTCAGACACACCAGAAGAGGGCATCAGATCTCATTACAGATGGTTGTGAGCCACCATGTGATTACTGGGAATTGAACTCAGGCCCTCTGGAAGAGCAGTAAGTGCTCTTAACTTCTGAGCCATCTCTCCAGTCCGGGTTGATCTCTTTAGGGGGCCAGTCCTCCGCTGTGGCTCTGTGATTGGGACTAAATTCACAATAACAAAAGGACACACAGTTAAGAAGACACCAACTTAAAAGTGTGCAAGTCAAGCTCACACGTGGATTCAAACTAAGACAAAGCCAAGGAGGGATGTTTCTGAGGGACAGGGAGGCAGAGTCACAGTGTGGCCAGCACCAAGAGTCTTCCCACAAGCGGAGGGAGCAGAACTAGGGAGCATTTATAATCGAGTCTGTCTGTAGACAGATAAGCTGTAACCTCTACATTTAGATGCCATTTCTGGTGTGTGTCTGGTTTGTGTGGGAAGCCGGAGGCTGCAGTCCGTGTTTGGCCAGCCACCCTCCTGACCTGGACGTGTTTAGCAGTCATTTTACCAGACTTGTTAAAAATGTGTGTAGATGCGTGTGGTTATAACTGCACGAGTGGGTGGGTGGGTGCACATATAAGTGTGAGCATGTTTGCCAGAGGATGGCTCCCAGTGTTATCCTTAGACATACAGTCTACCTCTTCTGAGGAGGGTCCCTTGGTCTCAGCTTACTGACTAGACTAGACTGGCTGGCCAGGAAGCTTCCTGCCCCCACCTCCTGAGTGCCAGGACTGCAAGTATAACTTTTTATGTAGACTCTGGACATCAAACTCATGTCCTCATGCTTGCGAGGCAAGCTCTCCCAGCTCTCTGACTTGAAAGACTAGTGTTACGGACAGCATTACTGTCATTGTTATGGGCAGCATTGCCATTGTTTTAGCTGTAGTTCACTGACATGGCTAATCTCCTTGGATAGAGGAGTGCATCTCCTCAGAGCGGGGTGGGTGCCTTTCATGTTGATACTGGCATGTCTTGTCCTCATCCTGGCCCTGAGTTCTGTGTTGTTCTGCTTCTCACTGGATGTCTGCTCAGTCCTTCCCACCTCACACACACACTCCTTCTGCTCCTCTGCCTCCTTCTCTCCACAGTGGAGAAGCTGCTGGCCCTCAAGGACCAGGACTGGAGTGACTTCCTGCAGCAGCTGTGCTCCCACGTCGACTCCAGTGAGAAGAGCACAGGGGCCCTGCGGGCCAAGCTGAACCTCCTGTGCTATCTGTGTGTGGTGGCCACTCACAAGGAGGTGGCCACCAGGCTGCTTCACTCCCCGCTGGTAGGTACTGCAAGGTGGATGAGCATCCCAGGGACCCCACCACTGTGGCAGCCTCTGCATTTCAAAGACACATGAGCAAGGGCTCGGGGCTGAGCGAGGCGAGGCTCAGGAGTAGGGTAGCTCCTCAGCCTGTACACAGCACAGGACAGGCAATAAAAACAAGACAAGGACCAAGACTTTTGGTTTTTGTGGTGGAGCGGGGGACCCCAGGGCCTTACCCAGGCTAGGCCAGCGCTCTACCACTGAACCACATCCCTGACCCTAGTTCTTACTTTGAGCCGCTGCTTTGAACATGTTCTGTAGCTTAGTCAGATCTTGAACATATAATCTTCCTGCCTCAACTTCTCAAGTTGCCAGGATCATAGGCCTGTGCCACCAGGTCCAGTTGGTTACAACTGTAATGTGGCTTCATTGCAAAGAAAAAAGTGATTTTTTAAAAAAATGAAAACTATATTCATGAAAATTCTAGAAAATCATCTTCAATTCCTTCCTTGAATCAGTTGTGTGCATACTGATTTTGAACTGTGGACAGTTGTTAAGTGTTGACCGGCAGCCATGGTACCTGTCTGTAAGGAGGCGGGACTCTGTGCTGCTGTGAGCTCAGGTGGCCCATGCCAAGGTTTCTGATGTAGTAAAGGACACAGAGCCTCACAGCTACCACTTTCTGTTCTCCTGAGATAATTCTTCCTTGGTGTGTCTCACTGGTACTGCCAGGGTTGGTAGGGTTCCTCAAGCCTCTGGAAGTTGCAGCAGTGACTTTCTATTGAGCCCCTGAAGTCAGCATGAAGAAGGTTCAGTTCACTTTGGTCCTGAGTCGTTATGAAGGTTGCTTGTGGGTGTCTGTCGGGGGTGGGGAGTCAAAAATTAGACAGTATTTAGTAGGAGAAATCAAACATCTTATTAATTTTTTAAAGATTCAGTGCGTGTATGTCTGTGTGTGTGTGTGTGTCTGTGTGTGTGTGTATGTCTGTGTGTGTGTGTATGTCTGTGTGCATGTATGTCTGTGTGTGTGTGTATGTCTCTGTGTGTGTGTGTGTGTGTGTGTGTGTATGTCTGTGTGCATGTATGTCTGTGTGTGTGTGTATGTCTCTGTGTGTGTGTGTGTGTGTGTGTATGTCTGTGTGCATGTATGTCTGTGTGTGTGTGTATGTCTGTGTGTGTGTGTATGTCTGTGTGCATGTATGTCTGTGTGTGTGTGTATGTCTCTCTGTGTGTGTGTGTGTGTGTATGTCTGTGTGCATGTATGTCTGTGTGTGTGTGTATGTCTCTGTGTGTGTGTGTGTGTGTGTGTACACGTGTACAGCAGGTGTTCTTAGAGGCCAGGAGAAGGTGTCAGATGCCCTGGAGCTGAAGTTACAGATGATTGGCGGTTGTAAGCTTCATTGTGGGTGCTGGATATTGAACCTGGGTCGCCTGCAAAGCGGCACCCACTCGTAACTGCAAAGCTGTCCCTCCAGTGCCCGCTTCTTGCTTCTTACTTATGTTCATCTTGCTGGCACGCTCACTGGCTGAGGTTACGTCTGTCAGTGGTCACCTACCTGGTGGGATTCTCATGCCAGTGTGTAAAGTTCCCTGTTAATTCACGTGCTTTGGATGTTGCTCTGAATAAGTCTTACATTTTGATGTTTTTCTTTTTTAAATTCTAGTTCCAGTTGCTAATCCAGCATCTGCGAATAGCTCCAAACTGGGATATGTAAGTAACATTCATATTTTAAGGTGTATTCTTTGTGATTTTATAGTTATTGCCAGACACCTCATCACAGTTCCTAAGTCGTCCACAGTGAACCTGAGGTAACCATGAGACATAGTTGAGCGTAGAGATGTGAAGTAGCCACTGCCTGTTGTTCCAACATGGAAGACCATCGCTTTTCTGAGTGTCCATTGTGAGATGGACCTGCCTTTGGGGGTTTTGTCCCTGTTTCTGTTTCCTCTGTCTTCCTGCTGTGGCAGGAGCTTCCCACACTATTATGGGGACTGTCATGCAGAGAGGTCATGTATGGGGGCTGCTGGTGGAGCTTGGTCACGTGGTGGAACCGTTTTCTAGGAGGCGTCTATGTGGGAGGCAGAAGTGTAGGGTTGGGACCCCCAGATCAGCCCCGCCAGGCAAATTACATTCACTGAGCCTCAGTGCTCTCATCTGTAGAGTGGGGCTGTGTCCTCACCTACTCAGTAGATCCTTGGCAGATTGTGGGGCCAGGAGACAGTCTGGTGTACCATGGGGAAGGTCACTGTCACCTTGGAGATTTATGATGGAACTCGTAGCTGATGAGGCTGGTATAGGTGTGACAGCAGTTTCTTCTCCATGCTGGTGAGATACGAGGGCACCTGCAGAGTTTGTGAAAGGCTTTAGAGGGAAGTTTTCCTTGTATCTTCTTTCTGCAAAGGGAACAGGACTGCAGGATAGCCTGGAAAGCGCTGCTGTTTGTTGGGTGTCATTTCCTGGTCTGCAGCGCCCCCTGCTGACATGAAAGTGCTTCTGTTCTTTTTTTTTTTTTTTTTTTTTTTGGCCTGCAAGATTTTAACGCTCAGTTTTCACAACCATCTTCCAATTTTATGACTTATAGTAAAATGTATTCGCCTTTAAAATGTGCATTACTTAACTGTCCTTCGTACTCCTTTTCAATCTTATAAAAATTGATCACTGGGGGTTTTTACCGAAGTAATGCTCTCTCTACACTGAATTGCACAGTCTTAAGAACAAATGAAACCCACGATATTTTGATAACTCGATGTATTTATAAAATGAAAATCTCACCCAAAATACTTTCCACCGGAAAATAAGGGATCTACTCAACATACACATGAACTCTGGTAGACTTCGGTGTAGGCAGGTCATGAGAAGGGAACTTGCCCTTATTCCCCAGAGCCAGTCAGCTTCGAAGCCAACTGTTAAATCATTTTACCTGAGCATTGTTGTGTTGATGGCTCACGCTTCGTCTCCTCCAGCCAGGCTCTGAGCCCTTAGCAAGGTTCTGACTCATGGTTGGAAGTTTGGTCAGAAGCGTTTGGAGCACTGGCCATGGGCACACCTGCCCAGCGGCTGAGGCTCCACATACAGAGACTGCGCTTGTCAGGTGGTCCACACCCTCCTCAGAGTCACCGAGCCATGTCTCCTCAGGGAAGAGTTCTGAACAGTGTCAGCAGCTTTGAAGCCGGGTGACTAGGAAAGACCTTAGCAAGCTTGTTCCTCCACGCTCCTGAAGCCTGTTCCTGACGTTGGGGCCGCTCTGGCAGCACCCATGAAGGGAGTGTCGCACACACCCATGGCCATGGTGCAGCACCCATGAAGGGAGTGTCGCACACACCCATGGCCATGATGCAGCACCCATGAAGGGAGTGTCGCACACACCCATGGCCTGGTGCTGTTCCCTAGGCTGGGGCAACAACACACATGGTCTTAGTGTTATTGACAACTTGAGGCCATTTCCCACACTCCTGTCCCTGCCTGCCACATCATTGGGGTACAAGGTGCACACATCACCATGTCTGTCTTTTACATGGGTGCTGGAGCTTGGCTCCAGTGGCTTGGTTGGGCTTCCCTCTGGAGTTGGCATGTCTTTTTGGTCTTACTTACTTTCCCATTGCTGTGCTAAGGCACCAGGATCAGGCAACATAGAGAAAGAGAGTTTATTTGGGACTTACACCAGCACAGGGTTAGAACCTACTAGCATCATGGTGTCAAGCTGACAGGCGTGCGGCAAGACCAGCTGAGAGCTCACGTCTTCATCTGCAGGTCGGAGGCAGAGAATGCTAACTGGGTCTGGTGTGGGTTTTTAAAACCTCAAAACCCACCCCTGTGGCACACTGCCTCCACTAAGGCCACACCTCCCAATCCTTCCCAAACCGTTCCACCAACTAGGGACAAAGTATTCACACATATGAGCCTAAGGGAGCCATTGTCATCCTGACTACCACAGGCCCTCCCCAGCCCTAGTGTAGGAAATCACAGCCTTGGCTCCCTCACATGTCTGTGTCCTCCTCAGTATGGATCACTCGCTGTGGGGTGTCCCAGCCTTCAGGGAAGGCCTCTTCCCAGTGGCTCTCAGGAGGGCAATTGTCCACCCCGCTCTGTCAGCCTCATCTGTCTGGGTCACATGCGGTTTCTGTTCCACTTCCAGCTTTCCTTCCTCCCTCCCTCCCTCCCTCCCTCCCTCCCTCCCTCCCTCCCTCCCTCCCTCCCTCCCTCCCTCTCTCTCTCTCTCTCTCTCTCTTTCTTTCTTTCTTTCTTTCTTTCTTTCTTTCTTTCTTTCTTTCTTTCGGTTTCTAGTTATCTTGCAGGTCAACAAATCTCTCATGTCAGTAGACTCCCGAGGGTCTGTGTTTAGTCAGCTCTCATCAAGGAGAGGGATTTCTTGTATGTTTCCTTTTGTGGGACTTACTTGATTGATTGTGGTTTAGATTTTTTTCTTATTTGACGTGTAAGACACACAGAAGTAGCCAGGCATGGCAACACTCACCTGCAATTCTCAGGAAGCTGAGGCAGGAGAGTCAGGAGTTCAAGGCCAGCCTGGGAGCCATGTCATGAGATTCCCATCTCAAAGAACCAGAGAGGCTTGAGGCCTGTCAGGCCTGGCTCTGTTTCAGGAGGTAGGACACACGTTCCTGGCCACACTTCTAAGTCTGACTTGTTTCCTCATGTGAATCCCATAAAGGTTTTTCCAAGAACAGTGAGAGTTCAGATCCGAGCTCCTCACCATGTTAGTTTTCGATGAGAAAAAAGTTTTAAAAATTATTTATTATTTCACAATTTCATAGATGTGTAATGCACTTTGGTTACATCCCCTCATTGTCCTCTCCCCCTCCCCCTCCCCCTTTCCCACTCTCCCCCCACTTACTCCAATCCCTCGTTTCCCATCCTACTTTTTTGTCTTTTTCCAATGAAAGTTTTATCAATGTGACTTTTCTATATTACTTTCTTCAAATCACTCTGACGCATTGCTTAGTAGTTTTTCAACATCCAATGAGGCTATCAAAGCCACCTCATTAAAACTAGTGTTTATTGAGATTGAAGAACAGAGGCTGGAAAGATGGCTCAGTGGTTACCAAGCACCGGCTGCTCTCTGAGGACTACATCTGTAGCTCCATTCTAGCGAGTCTCCTGCTCTCCCTGAGCATTGCATGCACAGGGTGCATGTGCCTACATGCAGGCAAAACACATAAATATAAAATAAAGGAGAAAAACTAAGCAAAATAAAAAAGCTTTCATAAAACTTGTCATTGTAAGGTTTTCTATTCTCCAAGTTTTTTCCTTTAAAGATTTATTTATTTATTTTATGTATGTAAGTACACTGTCTCTGTCTTCAGACACCAGAAGAGGGCATCAGATCCCATTACAGATGGTTTTGAGCCACCATGTGGTTGCTGGGAATTGAACTCAGGACCTCTGGAAGAGCTGTCATTGTTTTTAACCCCTGAGCCATCTCCTCAGCCCTATTCTCCAGGTTTTTAAAAACCACAAACCATCTAAACTCTGACACTGTGATTCATGTTCTGTATGCACAAGAGGGGGAGTTTCATAGTTTATGTGAGTGTGTATGTGCACACTTCAGTGTACATGTGGAGGTCAGAGAACAGCCTTCAGGAGTCAGCTCTCTTCTTCCATCATGTGGGTTCCAGGATTGAACTCAAGTCTTCAGACTTGGTGGCAAGCTCCTTTACCCACTGAGCCCTCTTGCCAGCCCCACGTCACCATCTTACAGCTGACTCAGGTCATCATGCGTAGTGGCTGGTAGTGGTGGCTGGTAGTGGTGACTGATGCCGGTTTGTTTCTTCTCTCTAGACGGTCCAAGGTTGCTCGGGTGGTCGGCATGCTGGCCTTGCACACAGCAGAACTTCAGGAAAGCGTGCCTGTTATTGAGGTGATTTCTTCATTACTGATGTGTTATACATGTCCAGAAAGAATGCTTTTGATTTTATAACGTAGCACACGCAGCTTTCATTGGCCTCCACTTAATTGAGATTTGAGGGAATTGTGCAGTTGTAAGACCTTGGGACCCTCCTTGGGCTCTAACTCGTAGTTCAGCTTCATGTGGAGTTCGGCCTTTTGTTGGAGGCAGCGGAGGGAGGCACCAGACTGCTCAAAGCATGGCTCATACTTAAATCAGACCCTTCTGGGTTTTCATGCTGAGTTTAATATCTTCCCCCTTGTCCTGGGACAGCAGCTCCCTGACAGGTGAGCCTTGTGCCTGAAGGTTCTCTGTATGCTGCAGACATTTTCCAGAATCAGCGTCCTTCTTCCCTGCCTTATTTTGGTGCTGGGAGTCTCACTGAGGGCTCCCACGTGCTAGGCACACACTGGTATTAGAAGGGTTTGCTGGGTGTGGTGGCGCATGTCTTTCATCCCAGCAGAGGCAGACCTGGCCTCCACAGGAGCTCCAGGCCAGCCAAGGCTACATAGTGAGACCCTGACTCAAAGAACTGAAAATGGGGAAAAGAAAGGGGACTCTTGGCTTGTGCAGTGAATGTTACCACCATGTGGCTGCCTCTGTGATGTACAGTCCAGGCAGGCTCATCTCAGTTACCCTCCAAGATGTCTGCAGGTAGATGTCACAGGAATGACTGGGGGACGATAGGAAGCTTCCTTTGTTCCCATGGGATCTCCTGCTAGGGACTCTCTGTGTTATTGGCTATCAGAAGTTCCTCACTGAAGGAATTTCCTGGGGTCTGTGCAGGGGACATCTTGAGTCACCTGGGACCTGCCCATCATCACCCCTGGTGACAGACTTGCCTCACTCCTGCTCCACACCTGTTGGCTGGTCCTCTCAGTGCTTGTTCTTGCCAGTGCTCAAGAGAAGCTCATGGCCTTCAGTGTCTGGGCCTTACTGTAGTTAGGCTCAGGCCACGCCTCCAGACAGGCCACGCCCCCAGGCTCCTCTGCCTTCAGTTTTGCAGCTCTGCTTTTCTGTGTTTATTAGGATGAGATGCAGGGGACTGGGAAACAGTTTTTCCCACTCCCTGTTTTACAATTTTCCATCATGACTTTATTTTTGTATGTAGTGTATGTGTTTGTACATGTTAGGTGCACATGTGTGTGGAAGGGCCAGAGGTTGATGTCATGATTCTTCCACTGTCCTTCCCACCTTGCCTTTGCAGATGGGGTCTCTCCCTGACTGTCTGGACTGGTTGGCCATTAGCTTGGGGATTTATACCTGTGGTGGTTTGAATAGGTTTGGTTCCATAGATTCATGTGTTTGAATGCTTGGCCATAGGGAGTGGCATTATTAGGAGGTGTGGCCTTGTTGGAGGAAGTGCGACACTGTGTAGGAGGGCTTTGAGGCCTCCTATGCTCAAACTCCACCCGGAGTGGAAGAGAGCCTCCTCCTGGCTGCCTTAGGATCAAAATGTAGACTTCTCCATTCCTCCAGCCCCATGTCTGCCTGGACGCTGCCATGCTTCCTGCCATGATGATAATGGACTGAACATCAGAAACTGCAAGCCAGCCCCAATGAAATGTTTTCCTTTATAAGAGTTGCCTTGGTCATGGTGTCTCTCCACAATAGTGGAAACCCTAACTAAGGCAGTACCCAAGCCTGTCTTTGTACCTCCAGTACACAGAAATGTTTGACTGTGTTTACCTTTTATGTGGGTGCTGTGGATCTGAAGTCCGACCACACGTTTGTGTAGCAGATAGTTTTCTCACTGAGCCACCTCTCCAGCCCCCATATTTTACAACTTAATAGAGTATTGACAACAGTTGGAAATACCGTATGCAGTTCAAATGTGTTAGAGGTAAGCACTCTCCATGCCTGGTCACTGTGACACAGCTGTCTCCAGTTGTCAGGGACAACCTACGCTGGGAACTTCAGGTGCCAGCCATCAGCTGGTCACCAAACTCAGGCTTCCTGACCTGCCACGTGCCCTGCAGAGCAGCCCTTTCTAGGGAGAGGCAGATTGTGGCTGTCTGAGTGTAGTCCTGAACACGACAGACAGAAGGAGTGTGTATGTAGCTGTAAGGTAGAGACTGTTTTGAAGTAAGCACACTTGGAGCAAACTCAACTTTGTTGAGTAATGGGGGGTTTATCTGTATGTTGAAATAGCTCTAGATATACCTTATTGGTACCGTGGTGTGTGTGTGTACTTTAAAAAAAGACAGGGTCTCTTTGTGTAGCCCTGGCTCACCTGGAGCCCAGGCTGGCCTCGAACTCACAGAGATCTGCCTGCCTCGTCCTTCCAAGCACAGGGATTATAGATGTGTGCCGTTATGCCGGGCTCTGTGCACATTTTAAATTTTATTTCTATTACGTACTTTAAAATACTTTTGTTGTAAGCAATTGCCTGTATCAATTTCAGTAGCCACTAGGGGGCAGTCAAACACCGAAGAAAAACCTGGTAAATTTGACAGTCTCTTCAACCTGGAGGCCTCTGGCTCTACAGCTTAGCAGGCACAGAAATGGGTCTCGTCTTCTCGCAGCGTCTAGGACTTTCTCCTTAGTATCATCTGGCAGTGGCATCGGCCACAGTTTCCATTTGAAGGTTAATTCCTGGCAGCCTTTCCAGAGGAGGGCAGACTCAGCTGCCTGCGTGATTTGTGGGGATGTTGCCGCGGGGCCTCAGGTTTAGAACTCTTGAGGTCAGGTCTTTGAAACTCATTCTGACCTATCTGGCTTCCTCTTACCTCTTACCAGCAATGGTTGTCAGAACAGCGCTGACCAAGCTTCCACTGTGAGTGTTTGAGCATTCTTCTTTGACTTTTTAATGTAATGTCCTCAGAAGAATACAGGTTTAACATGCTGACCAGTCAAGTCCTTGTGGGTCTTGTGTGCAGCAGCTCTTCTGGGTACCATTTAGTCCCAGGGAGGCAGTAGATGCTGAAGGATGCTGAACATGTGACTGTGAGCCTCTAACCCAAAGGCCCAGGTTAGCCCTTTCACTGACGTTTTCTTACACTGGAGAATGACAAGACAGAAAAGTCAAGTGTGAAGGCTGAGGCGGTTCACTAGTCACTAATCACTAATGTCAGTTCTTCATTCCTGTGTCCCACTGCTGCAGCTCCTCTGTGTCCCACTGCTGCTGCTCCTCCTCTGTGTCCCACTGCTGCTGCTCCTCTGTGTCCCACTGCTCCTCTGTGTCCCACTGCTCCTCCTCTGTGTCCCACTGCTCCTCTGTGTCCCACTGCTGCTGCTCCTCCTCTGTGTCCCACTGCTGCTGCTCCTCTGTGTCCCACTGCTCCTCTGTGTCCCACTGCTGCTCCTCTGTGTCCCACTGCTCCTCTGTGTCCCACTGCTGCTGCTCCTCCTCTGTGTCCCACTGCTGCTGCTCCTCTGTGTCCCACTGCTCCTCTGTGTCCCACTGCTCCTCCTCTGTGTCCCACTGCTGCTGCTCCTCTGTGTCCCACTGCTGCTGCTCCTCTGTGTCCCACTGTTGCTGCTCCTCTGTGTCCCACTGCTGCTCCTCTGTGTCCCACTGCTGCTCCTCTGTGTCCCACTGCTGCTGCTCCTCTGTGTCCCACTGCTGCTGCTCCTCCTCTGTGTCCCACTGCTGCTGCTCCTCTGTGTCCCACTGCTGCTCCTCTGTGTCCCACTGCTCCTCTGTGTCCCACTGCTGCTGCTCCTCCTCTGTGTCCCACTGTTGCTGCTCCTCTGTGTCCCACTGCTGCTCCTCTGTGTCCCACTGCTGCTCCTCTGTGTCCCACTGCTGCTGCTCCTCTGTGTCCCACTGCTGCTGCTCCTCCTCTGTGTCCCACTGCTGCTGCTCCTCTGTGTCCCACTGCTGCTCCTCTGTGTCCCACTGCTGCTGCTCCTCTGTGTCCCACTGCTGCTGCTCCTCTGTGTCCCACTGCTGCTCCTCTGTGTCCCACTGCTGCTCCTCTGTGTCCCACTGCTCCTCTGTGTCCCACTGCTGCTCCTCTGTGTCCCAGCTGCTCCTCTGTGTCCCACTGCTGCTCCTCTGTGTCCCAGCTGCTCCTCTGTGTCCCAGCTGCTGCTCCTCTGTGTCCCAGTTGCTCCTTCTCCGTCTCCCTGCTGCTCCTTCCCCTCTCTCTCCTTGCTACTACTTCTTTTTATTTTTTTTATTTTATTTTTTTTTCTATTCTTTTTTTCGGAGCTAGGGACTGAACCCAGGGCCTTGCGCTTGCTAGGCAAGTGCTCTACCACTGAGCCAAATCCCCAATCCCTTCTTTTTTTTTAAAAAAACTATTTCCTCTTCTTTTCCAGAATTATTTATTTTATGTATATGAGTACTCTGTAACTATCTTCAGACACACCAGAAGAGGGCATCAGATACCATTATAGATGGTTGTAAGCCACCATGTGGTTGCTGGGAATTGAACTCAGGACCTCTGGAAGAGCAGCCAGTGCTCTTAGTCTTAACTACTGAGCCATCTCTCCAGCACTCCTTGCTGCTACTTCTCTGTCTCCCTGCTGCTTCTCCTTTGCCTCCTGGCTGCTCCTTCTCTCTTTCTTTGTTTTCTCTTTCTTTCTTGCTGGGGTATTTTAAAGAAATAATATCAGTTTACTCATAGTTATGATTTCGGTAATTTTATTTTTATTTGTGTGTATTTGTGTACCTGTGTCTGAGTAGAGATGTTGTTAGAGGTCAGAAGGGGGCTTTGGATCTCCTGGGGCTGGCATCCAGGTGGTTGTGAGCCACTTGGTGTGGGTACTGGGAGCCAAACCTGAAGCTTCTGCCAGAGCAGTGGGTGTGTTCAAGGGCCGAGCCATCTCCCAGCCCATGCTTGGGCCCCCCCCCCCTGCGCTTTGCACAGGTCCCCCTAATTTCCTGCCTCAAACTTCTGTGGGGCCTGAGCTGTGTCACACTTTGGGGATACTGCACTTCATACACATGTGAACTTGGTTTCCTCCACAGGTTTTCTGTGTAGCACTTATTATTATATTCTTATTACATTCTGGTTATAATGTACTTCTCTAGTTATGGAAGTATAGCCATACAAATCTCCCAACATCTCCCTATAGTAAAACCAAGAAATGACATTTGGAAGTATAGGCTAAACGTGACAAAAAGACTAAACGTGCACAAGAAAGGGAAGGAAATTCTCAAAAGTCACAGCGGACCTGACATGTGGGCCTGAAGGGGCTGGGGCAGGCCAGGCTTGGAGCCTGAGCTGGGTGTGATGGGTACAGCCTGATGTGGCTGATTCAGTGAGCTTGTCCTTGGAGTTTTCTAGTCAACATGCCTGATTATTTTTTGTTGAAAATGTGTACAATTAGCTAATTATACTCCAGTGAATCTGGTAGGGACAGGACACACAGATATTGAAGGCCAGAAAAAGCATGAAGTAAATAGACAATAATGTATTTCATTAGTTCTCTGAGAATGTCATACATTTCTAGCTTCCAGCCTCAGCTTTGTCTCCCCTTCTCTCTCAAGTCCCATAACGTCCATTTTGGGCAGTCCATGGACTAATGGGTGTGGGGCCACGCCCTGCAGTGTGGTCAGCCTACCCAGGGGCCACACCCATAACGAACAGCAACTCTTCCAGTCCCCAAGACCACCATTTGTCCATAGCTTCTGAGTAGTGGGGTGGGGGCTGGTGAGCCCCTCCCACTCTAAGCCAGAATGCTGACAGGCTTGACCCTGTGCAGACAGGACAAGGTGTGAGTCCCTGAGAGCGGTGTCCTGTCCTGTCCTGTCCTGTCCTGTCCTGTCCCATCCAGTTCTATCCAGTTCTGTCCTGTCCAGAACATACTGCTTTCCTTGGCCTTCCCTTACAAACTCCCTGTCCTGTCTTCTTTCTCCACTTTGCCACAAGCCTTGGAATTAAGTGCGGTATCCACTGCGACAATGAAGCTTCTCTGGTGAAGGCAGGAGCTGCACTAAAGCGAGGCTACAAAGTTAAGTGTTTAGGAGGCCTTTTGAGTCAGTATCCTTTAGCAAACTAATAGTAGTAGGTTCACTCCCAGGGCCTGTGAGCTCTCCACCATGGGTTCTTGTCCAGATGTGCAGAGGGAGGTATGTATTTCCTGTGTGTGTGGATCCGGCTTCAAAGCCAGTAAAAAAGTGGTTGGCTGTCCCCTAACATTCACGCCACCATTGCACCCTCAGGCGTAGCTCCCCATGCCAGCTGTTATTACAGTCCAAGTGTTCACAGCTGGGTGAGACTGTGACAACCCCATGTTCCCAGCAGCCCACACAGTACTTCTCAGTACCATGAGTGCGACATGGCAGGAGGAAGCTTCCCAGTCAGCACTGATTTGATTTCTTCATGTCCTGTGACCTGTGCATGTTGTCTTCGGCCACAGGCTCTGATGGGCAAGCAAAAGCAGGGGCCATCAGCCTGTCCTGGTGAGCAGATGCTCTATCAGGTGAAAGGGCCCAGTCAGTCTCTTCTGCACTTGTGCATATATGTTTATTCCAGTACCAGTGAGACTTCTGACCTCTTTCCACTTCTCTTTGGGTTTTCTGGGAAAAGATAAAGCGAGCGTCGAATCACTACAGTTTTGCAAACGTTCTTAGTCTCTGTGTGTTCTGAGCCCCAATGATCTTGTCACTGGGGGACTGCTACATCCAGGGTCACTTTTGCATTACATGTCCAACAGGAGGTAATTCTTACAATGTGCACTTCTTAGTTTCTCATGTGGACTGTGAGTTTCACTCTTGGGTTTGTGGCTCTGCCTGAATCTGCTGACTACAGTTGCCCAGGCCGTAGAGCTCCTGGGTTGTGTTCTCAGAGCAGCATCAGAAGGCATGGGAGTCTGAATGCAGGGTCCCCAGAGCCTCACCAGCCATTGCATTTGATGCTTTAGTAGATGGAGAGTGACTCGGAGGTTGAAAGATCTGCCCAGACACTGTAAAAACAGATCTCTGAAGCAGAAAAAAAAATGCAATTTAAAACAAGCCTCTTTTGTAGTCCCACTGTTTGAGGAAGAGTTGAAGTCCAGCCTCTAAGAATATGATGACGAGTGGGTGGTGCAGGCTCCCTTGCTCCCCACCTTACAGACTCAGAGCTGCAGTCTTGATGTGAGTGGGGGTCTTTGTGCTGTAATCTTTAGATGATTGTAACATCCAAGAGACCCAGTTTTAATAACATGACAAGGGAAACTGGGCTTCATTGAAAAACATTTCTTGGGTGAGCCGGTGTGTGCCGTTCCCAATGTGTCACTGGGGTAGGAACGATGGCTCAGCAGGCAGAGGTGTTGCTGCCAAGACCGTCAACCCCAGTTTAATCCCCAGGACCCATGTAATGGAAGGAGAGGGCTGGTTCCTGAGAGTTGTCCTCCAGCCTCCGCATGTACACTGTGGCGCGGGCACCCTGATAAATAGTAAATAAATGTATAACCCATACCTCTGTGGAGCTCTCCACATCACTGTGAAGCCTGGAATCTGGGAGAGGAAATAGATTCCCCCTACCCTCTTCAGGCTCTCTGTGTGTGGTGAGAGGAGGGCAGGAAAGGCAGAAGGTTCAGTGTCTTTCTTGGGTATAGCTGTGAAGAGTCCTGACCACAGGGTCCTGTCCTGGTATAAAGCAGCTAATGATGCTGAGAAAGTGGCTACTGCAAGGATGGCCTCTGCAAGGTGTGAGGCTCCATGCGTGGTCAGGAAGAGAAGACCAGAGGCCAGTCCTGCAATGTGGACGTGGCACATGGATACATTGTCCTTGGGGACACACACACACACACACACACACACACACACGCACACGCACACGCACATATGCATGTGTGTATGTGGGTTCACAGGTTGGAGGTCCGAGGAAAGCTTGTTGGAGTTCTCTCTACCACTGCTATCCTGGGGATCGAGTGCAGCTCATCAACCTGGTGGCCACTGTGCCATCTTGCCAGTCTTGAGTAGAAGTAACTGAAGTTAAAATGGAAAAGCTAGTACTTTGGGAAGTTGCGAAAAACCTCAGTTATTCAAAGCAAAGGAACCTGTTCTCAGGTGAAGTGCACAGAGCAAGTGTTCCTATTCCTATCAAGAAAGGCTGGATGCAGGCTCTGGTGGACACTACCCTTTCTGTGGGTCTCAGGGACTGATAAGGGAGAAAAGCCAGAAAGCAAACGTTCCTGCAGGGGACCATGTCAGTCAGAGCCTCCCACCCATGGTGAGGTGGGAATGAGACTCTGCAGCCAAGGTGAATACACAGGGCTGACCTTCCAGGGCAGTGCCCTGAGGGCCGCCCGGGGCGCGTGGAGGCCCATCACCATTACTTCATGGTCCATGATGGTAGCGGTGGGGTGGGAACCCAGAATGAGTAGCATAGAGGAGGTGGCCATCTGGATGACAGGACTGGCCTAAGCTCTACCAGCACGAATGTCTGATCATTCTGTCCCCTCCAGCATCAGAGGGCCCTGATGCCATTAAGCCTGCTCCCTGCTGGAGCCACAGAGGTTCCGGGAGGCCTCTGTTCTCAGTCCGTTAGACATTCAACAGAGGCAGTTGCCAGGGAGCATGATGAGGCCAGTGCTGCTGAGCACGGACTTGTTTCCCATCTCACAGAGGCAGCCCCAGGCTCCCGACGACTACGTCTGCTGCCCTCTGGTGGCCACTCAGGGGAAGCACTAGAGTCTGTGCCACGTGCTCTCACTGAAGAGCTCCCTCCACACTGCTTCCATTTGATGTCTGTTTAAATATATTCAAATGCAGGATGCTGTAAGCTTCCGACCCACTGGCTCAGCTCTATCCCACAGTCCATTTCTGTCTCATAGAGGTGTTAATCCAAAGTTGTGGGTCTCAGGGTTTCCTCTCCCCACGATCCTTTTGGGCCCCCTTGTGGGAGGTTTGCAGAGATGCAGCCTTCTGATCACGGATGTCTCCCTGTGACCAGTCCTGTTCCTCTGTAGGGCTGTGGAGAGAAGAGGTATCCATGCAAGCAGTGGCAACAGATACCATGAGAATGTCAGCCACGCACAGACAGCGAGGTACTCTGCTTGGCTTGGTCTTAGGAATACATTATTTTTGAAAAACAAGATTTGTAGTTGGTGCATGGATCAACCCAGTTCCTGTGCCCTCGAGGCAAGGGGCATGCTTGCGGACTGTGTCCTGGACTCTTTTTTTTTTTTTTTTGGTTCTTTTTTTCGGAGCTGGGGACCGAACCCAGGGCCTTGCGCTTCCTAGGTAAGCGCTCTACCACTGTGCTAAATCCCCAGCCCCGTGTCCTGGACTCTTACCCCATTCCAGCCATACTGAGGTCACTGCTGCACCCTGCCCCATGTTATGTAATAGTAACGGCCAGCGCATGGCTGCGTTCCGTTTTATCCCTCTGACTGCTGATTGCCACATGGAGAAGGGCTGTGGAAGGACGATTGACAAACCCTGGCTGGGTCCTGGCGTTAGAGCTCTCCACAGGCCATATGCAGTGTCTCCGTGGTCAGTAGTCAGTTCTAGTAGCATGGTGTGCATCTCGGCACCCAACTGGCAGAGCAGCCTGCGTGCGCTGCAGCTGGGGCCGCTACATAGTTCTCTCAAACCTGGGAGGTTCACCAGTGATCGGTGGGAGGATGGAGGGTGTCTCCAAACCCAAAGGGCTGGACCTCCTAACCACTGTAGGCAGTACATGCAGTAACTTCTCTTACTGTAAACTTTCTGTTCCTTAGTTTCATTTGTGCTCCCCCCCTGTTTGTATGTGGACCACCTGCATGCAGTGCCTGCTTAGGCCAGAAGAGGGCATCACATTCCATGGGACTGGAGTTACAGGTGGCCTGAGCCACTGATGTGGGTGCTGAGGACCACACCTGGGTCCTCTGCAAGAGCTCCAAGTGTTTGTAACCACTGAGGCAGCTCTCCAGCCGATTCCAAAAGGGTGATTCTTGTGTGCTCCATACTGTGGGTCTCTTGAGGTCACTGCCAATGCCACACACCATGAGAGCCTTTTCAAGGTCTGTCTCTCACTGTCTGCCATGTGACACAGAGTCCAGCTCACCAGGTGCAGCTAGCAGAGTGTCACCAACACAATGGGATGGATTGGTGTCCTGTGTGTGACCAGATGATCCAGGGTCCTCCTGGGTGGACATAGCAGGACACCTGACAGGGAGGAAACAATGAAGTTCACTGTCAGTGTCTCCCAGTTCACCTCTAGCCTGAAAAGGCTGGGTCCCTCAGAGTCCTTCTGGCTGGTGCCCCCCAGGCCCACTTCTGCAGGGTGCGTCTGAGGGTGGCATGGATGGCTGCATCCCAGGGATAGCCCAGCATTTCCAGCTGTCTCAACTTCCAGGCCAGAGTTTCTCCACTTTGGTGGCTCATGAGAGTTCTGGGTACTCAGAACAACTCTGCCAAGGACGTTCCCAGACTAGCTAGGACAGACAAATGAGCCCCAACACAGTGTCCCCGGAACCTGGGGTCACCGGACAGCTGGCTGCAGCGCACATTATCGGGCCTTAAGACAGGCTGTGTGTTTGTGAATTCCCAATGACTCCCATGTGGGCTGAGGGAGGCTCTGGAGATCCGAGCCTCTGAGCCCAGGAACCGGCCGACCTCACTGCCCCTTGTCCCTGGCTCAGTCCCTGTCGTGGAGGGAGAGGTTCTACGAGTGGATGTGCATTTGACTCCTGTTTGGTTAGATTCTTCGAGGTGCGGATGGGTAGGCAGGGATGATGACAGACGGCAGACAGATGGACATTTCCCTCACTGCTTCCTTTAACACCAAAGAACCCTTGTCTCTTAGTGCCCTCTCTTACAGTATGGCCCATTTCTTATTCATACAGCCTTGGGGTCCCATCTTGATGTGGATGGTCTGTTTGATAGCGCACTAAGGACAAGCCCTGGGGTTTGTTTCTAGTCCCCTTTCAAAAGTCATTTCAAAGTCACCAAGATTTACCACCATCCTCCCGAGTTAAAGCATCCTGTGTGCACCAACCTTCCCTGTTCTATTTTCTCTCTGTCTGTCCTCCCATCTTGGTCTTTGAAGTTTCTTGGTTTTTTTTCTTTTCTTCCCCTTCCTTCCTTCCTTCCTTCCTTCCTTTCTTCCTTCCTTCCTTCTTTCCTTCCTTCCCTCCTCCTCCTCCTTCTTCTTCTCCTTCTTTTTGCCAGCTCTGTCACGAGTCTATCAGATTTATCTAACCTAAAATGATCTCAGTAAGAGGATGTTTAAGTTATTTTGCTGCCATTCCCTGGAAGTGGGCACAGGGATTTTGACACAGCCTGTTCGTTTACAGGACAAGGTTCACAGTGTTTAGAAGGCATTTTTATTATCTGTTTTGCTATGCGGTCTCAGATGTGGATTCAGGAGGACCCCGAGATGCACTGCTGGGGGTTTGGAGTTCATTAGGAGTTATTAATGCGGGGGCAGATAGACAGACAGCAGTGTGCTGGCACTCTGAGGACAATTGAGGCCCCAGCACCAGAGCATAGCAGTGGCTTGGAGGAGAGGAATTAGGATTCACGACAGAAGCGGGGTTTCTTCCATCTGGTTCTGAGGATGGGGGAAGTTTGATAACACAAGCCTGATGCTGCTGGGGTTCTTGGATTTCCAGGCAGAAGGCAGGAAAGGGGGCTGGAGGCAGGACGTGTGGCCACCGGTGCCCCCTCGGTGTCTGCTCACCTCCCCAGGTGAGAGATCCTGGAACCAGGAAGTCCTTTAGCTAGGGGCTGATGGGCAGTGTCTCAATGGGAGCCTGTGCTGTCTGTGAGGGGAAGGGCTGCAGCCAGGGCAGCAGCTGGGCTCTGGCCTTGCTTTCTTTCCTGTATGTGTGTGAGCCCATGTGGCATGAGCATGGCCAGTGGTCGAGCTCAGGTAGGCAGTCATGAGAGCAGCTAACCCGTCTCACCTTCCCACTCTGCTTTCTGATTTACCTCAGTCAACAGGAACATGCTTTCCTCTTCGTTACTTTTAAAAAAGGACCCAGTGTTTTATATGGAGGGGTGTTTTGCTGTATGCATGGACACCATGTGCATGCAGTGCATGAGCAGGACAGAAGAGGGCGCCAGATCTCCCTGGAGCTGCTCTTACTGACAGTTTTAAGGGGCTATGTGGGTGCTGGGAATTGAATTCCTGTCCTCTGGAAGAGCAGCCAGTGCTTTTAACCACTGAGTCACCTCTCCAGTCCCCTTTCTTCCCTTTTTAATATTGATATTTTTCTAAAATTTAAAGATAAATGGAAAACCAATAACTTGATATTGCAGAGATGTTGTTAAATTAAATTCATGTTAACTTTTTGTAGGTGGCATGCGAGGTTGCCTGGGTAACTCATCAGCTGTGTGTCTGCTGACTGTAATTTATGGCTTTAAAAGCTCACAGCATTAAAATGGTCTCAGTCTCTGGTTTCACTCACCACCACAAACCCGAGGGGATTGTGAAGGAGAAATTCTGTAAGTTCCAGCAGCAAGCTTTGGGACCAGAAAACCTAACCTGCTTTTTGAATGTAGGATACCTTTGATTTTTATGAAAATGAGTCTTTTAATTTGAGGCTGTTGTTGACTTTCATGCAGACATTCTACAAACATTGGACACACTCCGTCTGGCATCCCCCAGTGGTAGAACCTTGGGATGTCAACCTATGACCACTAAGGAAAGCGGACTTGAGGGTCCCCAGATCCTTGTGTCTATGTCTATCTTCCCATGCGTGCTCGAGTGCCATGGCCACCAGGCTTGTCCCCATCTCTCTGCTTGGTCCTTTTGAGAGAACTGCGTGGAGAGCATATGGTACCGCAGCCTTTGGTTTCTTTTTTTTTTTTTTTTTTTTTTTTTTTTTTTTTTTTTTACGGTTCACAGACTTTATTGGTTCAAAAATGAACAGCAAAGAAAACGTTAACTATCACTCCGGGGGCGTCATGTAGACGTGAAGGCCACCCTTTGAAAGCAGCCTTTGGTTTCTTTTCTGCAGCGTAATACTCTGTGCTCTGTCTCCCCGCTCTGCATTATGAAGCAGTTTCCATGCACTTTGTGCAGAGTGTATTTAACCGTTAGCCCTTTGACGGACATTTGGGTCTTTTCCAGTTTTAAGAATTACAAGTAAAACTGCTAAAATCAGGCTTGTTTCTTCTTGTACAAATAGCTCTTTGTAAATTCCCTCTTTAGGGTCAATGTCCAGCACAACAATCAACACGTTGTGAAATTTCTCAGTTTATTTTTGCAGTGCTGGGGGTTGCACCTGTCACCTTTGCATGCCATGCAAATGGCCTTCCACTGAGCTACATCCCAGCCCTTGGCTTTTGACTGGCCTTGAACTCATGAAAGTCCTGCTTCTGCCCCTACGTGTGTGCTGCAGTACACTCTTTATCTTAAAGGAGCTGAGCTGGTTTGCCACATGGCTGCCCCGTTCACACCTCACTGTCACAGTGTGGATGACATGGCTTCTCACCACCCAGAGCTTTTCATGCTCCCTCTGAGTTTTAGTTCTGAGAGGCGTGGGGGGACCTCATTTGGAGTTAATTTGCATTTCCCTGATTTCTGTGGTGCTGAATTTGCCGACTGTCTGTCCTCTTCTGTGCATCATCTGTATGCCTTCAGCGTTAGATTAGCCTTTCTTAGCCCTGGACGGTGAAGGTCCATGTCATGTCCGCTCCCTGGGTGGGTTGTAGTTTATGTTTAAGCCCATGGTCCATTTGAGCTACCTGTTTGTTCAGGGTGTTGGACTAAGGATGAGGTTCACCTGTGTTTCCTGGTAGCTGGTAGCTGTCTTGTCTCACAGGCTGACTGTATGACCCTGGGTCACTATGTGAGTTTGTCATGTTGGTCAGGCATTCTCTTGTGCTCTCCCTCCATCCTCATGTGAACATCTGCTCTCCCACAGTGAGCTCTCCTTCTGTCTCTTAAGGTCATGGGGTGCCAAACCCAGCCTCTGTTAACCCCCATGCTAGTCTGCGTCTCAGCAGCCTCACATCAAAGTGAGACCATGGTGCGTTTTGTCTTCTGTGTCTAAGAAGTGGGCCTTGAAGTCCAGGACTGTGACTGTGGATTTGCTTTTATATTTGTTTGTTTGTCTTGAGAAAGGGTTTTGCATTGTTTACAGTTCTCTTACTGGGGATTCACATTTAGGATTGGTGTGTATATATGTGTGTGTGATAGGTACATACACATATATGTGTATATGTGTGAATATTTATGTATATACATGTTTATATATGTATATTATATATAAACATGTATGTATATCCAGGTCTGTGTATGTATATGGTATATTTATGTATGTCTATATGTATGTAAACAATATGTGTGTATATGTATGTATTTGATGAATAGACTTCTTTACTATCATGTAGAAGTGTCCCTTGGTCTCTAGCAGACTTTGTTTTGTTCTGAAGTCTCTGTTGTCAATGCAGCCATCATTGCTTTCCGTTCACCCCTGCTGCTACATAATTTCTCATCTTTCACAGCCAACCACCAGTTACATCAAACTTTTATGTGAGTTTCTTGTAGGCAGCTTATATGTGGGTCATGCTGTGTTTTAATTCTACTGTTCCAGTCTCTGCCTTTTACTTACTGTATTTATGCCATTTACACTTGAAGTAATTATTAAAACATGTGATCCTATGTCTGACAATTGACTTTTGTTTTTCGTTTGTCTTATTTATTGACTTTATTTTATTTTTGTTTCCTTTTACTACTTTCTTGGAGTTTGCTGAACATGCAACTCCATTTTCATTTTTTTTCCCTTTGGTGTTACTAAATTCTTCTCTTGTGTAGATTTTGTTTTTAGTAGTTGCTCTTAGGTTTTTATTTCAACATATCATAGTTAGTGTCATTTTACTAGTTCAAGTGAGGTGTAGAAAATTCCTCCCTTTTAAAACTGTGTCTTTTATGTAATTATCTAAAACATGTTTTCTAAATATATCAGAGCCAAGTTGTACTTTTCTAATTTTTGCCTTAGAATCAAACATAATACATAATGTATAAGAGAAGGAAAGCCCATTTGCTTCACCTCTGTTTTGCCCCCTTTCTCTTGCTTTCCTCCCTACATTGCAAACTGCCTTATTTCGCCCTTTGCTTTCTCTTTAGAATTATGTACTCTCACCATTTTAAAGTATAATTGTTAGAGATCAACCTGCTAACTTTGTAGATAACAAACTTCTGAGCACTGCCAGTTTCAGAGGATTGAATGTGGCACTTCATGACAGTTGGTGACGATGACGAACTTCCTGCTGGGGCAAGCACCACAGCCGTGTGATTTCCTTTAACAAGCACTTTGGATATATATTACACATCATGGTACACCCTGGTAATGGAGTATTATGTGTGAGCAGGAAAGAATGGACCATCAATATGTATAATAACACAGGCAAATCTCAACTATAAGAATGCAAGAGACCAGAAAATAAACCACACAGGGTATGGCCATATGTACAGAGACTTTAGAAACTATGACCACAGACTAGTGGCAAAGAGAAGACCATTGCATGGGACAACCAAAGGACCATCAAAGAAACACTGGGAACTGAGGATTGCTCAGATGTACACACATTGCAAATGTATTTCATTGCAGACACCACAGGGGCCAGCGATTTGGCCCAGTGGGTAAAGGAGCTTGCCACCAAGCCTGATGAACTTGAGTTATATCCCAGAACCCACAGTGGGAGAGGAGAATCAGTTCCCGAAAGCTGCCTTCTTCATGAGCCGTGGGATGTGCGTGCCTGCACGAGTACTTCACCCTGATGAAATAGAAATACGAACACAGTTTATTGCTCATCAATTGTCGTTTGAGGGTGGCTGTTTAAAGGTGTCTTGTTAGCCAGTGTTCCCAGAACATAGACTACTTCCAGGCACCCTGAAGTGACGTAATATATTTTCTCTTGTTGCAGGCGATCACACTCTTAACTGAATTAATCCGGGAGAACTTCAGGAGTGGCAAGCTGAAGCAATGCCTCCTGCCCACCCTCGGACAGCTTCTCTACCTTGTAGCTACCCAGGTGAGGCTGTCTGATGAACCTTGTGCTGTTGGAAGAACTCTGACACTCCCTACTGAGCCCTGATAACCTCCCACAAATCCCACCTCACTTCTTCCCTTCGCATAATTTAGGGCCTTAGGATACTGTCCACTCCTGAGCAGAGAGCTTGGGCAATCTTTTTGCGGCTCTCCATGTTCACATGCTCCTTTGGCATAGAAACCTCTTCCTCCCAGAGTGTTTGTTCCTTTGGCTTAGCAGAGTATCAGCCATGTTTTAAAATGAAGGGACTAAAGTCCTTAAAGCCCTCGGTGGGTTGTTGTGGTTTAAGTCCTTCAAGCAGGGGAAGATGCTGGTCTCCCACTGTAAGAACTCCACCTGGTTTAAATGAGACACTACCTCGTGCAGATATAAACGTGACTGTGGGATCTTTTGATAGCAGATGGTGAAGGGCATTTGGAGTTAGCTGTGGGTAACTAGTGTGTTTTAAAGACTGGTACTAAGTGGACATTGATAGATTATGGGATAGTCATATCTTACTCTTGTGAGATTTATATATTCTGACAGGTTTCAAAAGGCAACATTCTTTCTCTGTATTTTTAAAGTTTTTGTCTCTTCAGCTTCCATCCGTATCTAGCCTACCTTGCCCTGCTGTACCCTTGTACCTTTGCACTGCACCCCCAGCACCTGTGCACTGCACATCCCCCCCAACCTGTGCACTGCACCCCCCAACCTGTGCACTGCACCCCCCAACCTGTGCACTGTATCCCCCAACCTGTGCACTGCATTTCCTGCACCTTTGCCCACACTTTCTTCTATTTGTGCCGTTTTCTCCCATGACACCTGCTTTTCTCTCACAAGTGGACTTGTACAGCCTTTCTTGGCTCCTGCGTGGCCTCTGGTGAGGCATCTGGTCTGTGGTTCCACACCTCTCCCCCCTGGATTTTCTTTGTATCACCCAACTCCATTTGATTCGTTTATTTTCTTTAGTATATATTTCTCTCTGTTATTTATTTAGCAGTGTCTCCGCCACATGACTGTTTAGAAGTTTCGGATCAAAGCACATGTTAGTTAAGCGTCCTGTTGGGGGTTGGGTGCATAGCACATCTGAGACCCAGGGCTCAACCCACAGGACCAGAAATGAGTGAATAAATAAGCCAGTGAGTCTACAATAAAGGAATGCAGATCGTGTATGCAGGCCCCTGAGGTGAGCAGGGAAGGAGTGAGGAGGCTAGATAGACACAGGGTGAAACGCCCATTGACCCAGACGTGTCTTGATCCTAAGGAGCAAGGAGAAGTCCCTAAGGTGCAAGATGGACACTTGGTCCACTCTGGTTTAAGTGAAGGGACTAGATGGAGAACAGGGATCCCCAGGTTCATGAGGATAAGCCAGGGATAAACTGAGGGCACAGCCGTGGGTCTCTGAGGAGGGGGAGCATCACTGGGGCCAAGTGAAGCTGAAGGTCTAAGGCACATGATGAAGGAGAACACATTGGGTGGTGAAATCGAAGTTACTGGTGATCTGGGGCTGGGAGATGGAGAAGTGGCTCAGTGGGCCAAGTACTGCCAGGAAAAGTGAGGACCAGAACGTCCATCCTCAGAAGCCATAAATGTGGGCAAGCTGGCTAGCAAGGCCAGCTGGCTCTGTGAGCTCTGGGTTCCAGTGAGAGACACATCATCAATGCACTTCTGCAGACAAGAAAGATGGCAGCATCACCCTATGCTGTCACACACACCTGAGTGGATGTGAACACACACACACCACACACTCTACACTCACACAGCAGTAGCTGTGCCTTAGCACTAGCTGGCTTGCACAGTTTTACTTGGAGTGGGGATGCAGAGTCAGGCAGAGTAGGCTGAGGAGACTCAGAAGCCAGTAGGAGGTGGTTGTATAAGGGATGAGGGGGCGGGACACGTGCCCGCTGTAGCCCAGGCTGGATCCTCTGCAGAGGGAGACAGCGAGCCCACTGAGGTGGAGACAAGACTTAGTGGAGAGAAGACATACTGTGTCCAGGAGCCATAGAGAACAGGTTGTTTGTTACCCGTGGGCCAGGAGAAGGCAGGATGGGAATGAAGCCAAAGGGAAGGAGTGGAGTGCTGTCCTGTCAGGAGACGGCATCAGGAAGAGTGATGACTTCCACCGTGTGTGGCAGGTGCATAGTGGCCTTGGTTATTTCTTTCTCACAGATTCTCCAAGAAGGGGAGAGTTTACCAAGCAGTGGGAGGGTCACAGGTTAGAGATAGAGAAATAGAGATAGTTGGTCAGAGAAGCAGAACAGCCAGAGACTGGAGGTGACAGTGCCCCACTCATGCCTCTGTGACCCGTGACCTGCAACTTGTGACCTGTGGCATCCCCTTCTCCAGGGACCCTGTTGTTTGACCTCAGGCTTGGAGAAAGCCTTAGGCTTCCCAGCAAGGGCAAAACTATGGCCAGAAGGGAAAAGTATTTCAAGCTTTCGATGGAGTGGAGAATTTTAGGCCAAGTGATCCAAGTGGCTGGGGCAGGGGCTCTGGGGAAGGAGGAGGGAGGGCTGGGGGCAGATACACTGGGGTCCCCAGGGCCTCTGTCTTCATCTTGCAGGTACGTTTTTCCTCCCTCTGCTTCTTGTCTGTTTAAGGGAGAGTGGTCCACCCTAGTTTGAGGCTGCCAGAGCCCGGGCTTTTGCCATGGTAAGAGTTGAACATTCTGCATCTTCCCCTCACTCCAGATAAGTGATGCAGCTCGGTGGGCTGAGGGCACAGCCAGCCGTGTGAGGGCCTGCTCAGCACGCTATGCAGATACTGTGTGTGCACACAGCAGTAAGAGACCCCGGGTCAGATCAGAACGTCAGGTGCCCATGGTGCTTTCAACGGGACCTGGAATGCTTCAGATGTATATGCATGAAAGTTTTTTTCTCAAATAATGACGACCTTTGTGGCACTGCCTTCACCGTCTTTCTCCACCTTCATTTTTTTAGGAAGAAAAAACCCAGCACTCCAGGGAATGTTGGTCTGTCCCCCTGGCTGCATACACTGTGCTTATGAGGTGCCTCCGGGAAGGGGTAAGGTACCTTTGCTGTCCTCTGTAGGCCCAATAACTGCAGTAGCCCTCCAGGCTAGGAGTGTAGCCTGAAGCAATGCAGGCTGCTTGTCTGCCAGTGTTGCTCCTGAATTTAATAATCCAGGCAGGCTGGTATCCTCATTCATCTAAGCGCCTGGTTTAAAAGACGACGGGAAATGTGAACAGTGGAGCCTGGCCATCTTCTGTGCAATGCTGTTAGTTATCCCGCCTCTGTCCAAGAGTTTGCTATGGCAGCCCAGCAGGCAGGGTGTATGCAGAGCCTCCCTGAGCCTGTCTGCCCCTGATGAGCTTGTAGCCGCTGTTCTGCGCTCCATGCAGATGCCTGTCCTGTGACCCCTTGTCATGGAGTGTCCATGATACCACGCAGAGTGCTAGTAACTGGCCTTGCGGGGTAGTGGTCGCTGTTTTCTTGGTGTTATATGACCCAAGGAAAAGCCACAGGCTAAGCACATTAGTTACTGCAAGAGTGAAAAAGACTGAAGTGAAGGCAGCAAGTGGTCTTGGCCAATGTCCCATGGCTGTGAAGAGACACCATGACCACAGCGACTCTTATGAAGGAAAGCGTTTAACTGGGACTGGCCTACAGTGCAGAGGTTTAGTGCGTTGTTGTCACAGCAGGAAGCAGGACAGCTCTCAGGCAGACATGTTGCTGGAGGAGCTGAGAGTTCTACATCATGATCTGTAGGCAACAGGAAGAGAGAGTGACCCTGGGCCTGGCTTGAGCATTTGAAACCCCAAAGCTCACCTCCCAGTGACACATTTCCTTCAAGGCCATACCTCCTAATAGGGCCACTCCCTGGTGACCAAGCATTCAGATCTATGAGTTTTTGGGGCCATGCAAACCACCACAGTGTGTAAGTAAAGTCTGAGCATGTCTTAGCTTGTAGGTCTGTTTTCATGATGGTGCATGTGACATGGGGTCTGACAGGGGTGTGACATGGGATGTCACATGGGATGTGACATGGGGTATGATAGGTTGTGACAGGGGTGTGACATGGGATGTGACATGGGGTATGACATGGGATGTGACGGGGGTGTGACATGGGTGTGACAGGGGATGTGACATGGGGTATGACATGGGATGTGACAGGGGGTATGACATGGGATGTCACATGGGGTGACATGGGCTATGATATGGGCTATGACATGAGCTATGGCATGAGGTGTGATAGGAGATGTGACATGGGTTGTGATGTGGGATGTGACATGGGGTATGACGGGGGTATGATGTATCACATTTATTAGTAACATGAGAGTGTGTCCTCAGCTGTAGCCAGGACCCATGCTCAGGCTCCTCACTCAAGGCTTAGACCAGGACACTTGGTGGACACTGGGAGCACAGGTGGAGATGACAATCCTGTGGACACGATGTCCTGGCCTTTTGGAAGGCAGGGCCAGAGGGCAGGTGTGAGACCTGAAGCACCAGGATCCTCTGCTGGCAGCAAGCAGGCCTGGAGCCGGCAGGCCTTGGGCTTCCTCTCCTTCTTTCCTGAGCTGAGGTTTCTCTCCAGTCTTTCCTCACTGCTTTACTGCTGAGTTGGAGCAATGGACCCAAGGCCAGGTGGCAGGGATTTAAGTGTTCACAAAGCAAACAAGATACAAATGCTTTAGTGAACAATAGATACAGTGGACCGAAGGTGGGTGGAGGGAGAAAATGGATATTAATGAGCTATCCACCCCTGGGGCGATGGGGATTTTCTGAGAAAGTTTAGAGAAGTGTCCTTTGTGTGTAGAGTGCGACTTGACAGACACAAGGTGGTACTCACTGTCTTCAGGGGGTAAGTGTTAGTGTGGCCACTGGTCTAGAGACCAGCCGTTGGGGTGGAGGCTTCAGGAGCTGGTCAGGCTCGCCATGGTGGGCATTGCAGGTCCTGGATCGGGCGGGCACTGCAGGTCCTGGATCGGGCTCTGTCTGTCAGTCCGTTTGTCTGGGAGAGCATGAGTACTCTGCTTCTTATTTTTACCTCTTGTCTGTGGGCGAGCTTTGCAGATGACACAACATGGAGAATAACATTTGATCACTACATTATTACCATTTTAAAATTGATATAGTTTTAAATATTAGTAACATGCTTGCCTTTTATACCATGAATTATATATAGTGTGTGCATGTATGGACATAGGTGTGCACATGTGTATGTGAGTTATATATGTGTGCATGTGTGCCCATCTGGGTACATGCATGTACTTGTTGAATTATGTTTTCATAAAGGGGAAGGTTGAAGTTTTGTTATAATTTATGAAGATTCTCTGATTTGGAGAAGCAATTGAGCATGGTCTTGGCAGTGTTCACCACCACCAAATTGCAGAACATGCATGGTGTAGCGTGTGAGTCTGTCCCCTCCTTGGTGTATAATGTGAGTCTATCCCCTGTGTGTTGTATAATGTGAGTCTGTCCCCTGTGTGGTATATAATGTGAGTCTGTCCCCTGTGTGGTGTGGCGTATGAGTCTATCCCCTGCGTGGTATAGTGTGTGAGTCTATCTCCTGCGTGGTATAGCGTGTTTCTGATGCAGTTTGTTTTCTTAGCAAAAGGTGGAAAACTTTGTGAATCTGTTGTTGTGAATCTGATGTTGAACCCATATACCCCTCGTGGGTGGGGGTTCCAACCTAGGAATCTCTTCCCCTCTGGGATTACATCTTATCTATTACTTTGAAATATTTATTTACGTATGTAATGACACAAGTCGGAGAACTTGGGGGAGTAATTTCTCCCTTTCCCCCATGTCCTTTGCCTGCTGAGCCCTCTCACTGGACCTCATCCTCTTTAGTGGAATAAGAACCCCTGTGACTCCGGTCAAGTTTCCATCTTTGAGTGCACAGCCAAGCACAAGGTTCCCCAGTGCTGGCCTCTGGAAGGGAGGGCTCTGTGTTTCTCCTGACACTTCGAAGGAAGGACTCTAATCCAGGACATGTGCATGTTGAGGACACGCACAGCCTCTGAGCTGCACGCCCAGCTCAGCAATTCTGTCGTTTACAGCTAGGCTGGGGCTGGTGAATGCTGTCTAAACCACAGCTCCTCTCAGCCCGGAGAATGTGCTGCCTGCCTGTAGATTTCCCCCACCGGCAGGGTGTGGGGAGCCCACATCTCACACTTGATATCGGGTGTTGTGTCAGTCGTAGGCAGTGTGCAGATCATCTGACAGCTTGGGAAGATGGTCAGCCTTTCCATCATCCGCCTGCCTTTCCTGTCATCCGCCAGCCTTGGTCTCAGGAATGCTTGTCTTACCTTAAATACAATTTACCTTTTGCTTTGTAGGGAGCTGTACTGCTGAGACCCATTGCTAGGAACTACTCCAGCCATCAGTAAAGGGGAAAATCACAGAGGGACCCTGAGCAGCTGCCACCATTCCACCCCATCTACCTTATGGAGCTGAGTTTAGAAACCATGCATTTGTGCCTTTTCTTAAAAACCATGCATTTGTGCCTTTATTTTCTGAATCACTGGGAAAATTGCACACGCAGTGCCGCTCTGCCCAAAGAAATCCATATTTGTCTCCAGTGATTATGTGTTGCAGGTGTTTAAAAAAGATTATTTTTAACTCTGTGTGTGTGTGTGTGTGTGTGTGTGTGTGTGCACACACGTGCATACAGGTGCCCACTATGGCTGGAAGAGGGTGTCAGAGCTGGACATACAGACATGTCTGCCACCCAGCGTGGAGACACATGTGCTCTTAACAGCTGAACCATGTCATGGGAACTTCTGCGTTTGATTCTGCAGGTTGTCCTCTCACCTCCACACATGTACTGTGGGGTGTGTACACAGCTTGGTAAATAAACGTAAGACGTAAGTCCCTGTAGCTAATGCAGATACGTTCATGTGTTCACTACGGACTTTCTCTCTTATCTGTTCATACTTGTATGCGTTTTTGTTCAGTTTTAGAGATGGTTTCATGTAATGTGTAGCCTAGGCTGGCCTTAAACTCCCGGTCTTCCCAGTCCCCCTATTCCTCAGTCTCTGTTCTCCAGGTGCTGTTTCACAGACTTGTCTGCACATCTGAGTCCTGATATGGTTGTTTGGGGTCCTTTGTGGACTCCCAAATGAATGTTAGACTTTCCTCCTGTTCCTGTAATAGTAGTGTTGGGACTTTGTTAGCTAAGCCGTTGAATTTTTTGGCCATGTTAATCCCTCCAGCTGGTGAACCCGGACATCTTATCGTCATCCAAACCATCTCAGATTCTTTCCTCATCATTTTACAGTTTCAAGTCTTTGATCTTATACTTCTTTGGTTAAATTTATTCCCATGTTTGCATTACAGATTTCTCTGAATTCTACTTCAGATCTCTCTTTGAGAGACAGTGATCAACAGTGAGAAAATGTGAGGGAACTGTCGTGTCTTTTTTGGTGTCCAGTGAGTGAGCTCCTTGGCTCTGACTGGAGCAGGGGCTCCCAAGGAAGGCTCTTGCCCTTAGATTCCCACACCAGCCGCTCTCAGTCCTTGGTTAATTTCCATCATCAGCAAACACCCTAATCATTCTGTACATTTTTCTTTCTTCACTCAGAATTAGTAGTCCATGATCTGTGTCTTAAAGGGCACCTAGGTTTCCCCTGGTGATTGTAAAGTTGACTAGTTTTTTTGAGTAATTCTGCAGAAGCCTGTTGCAAACCCTTCTATCTGTTCACCATTCTAACTGGGTGCTACCTAGGAGAGAAGACCTGGGAATCAAGTCTCAGGCAGTGGTCAACCTTATTCAGAGCATCAGACATTTATGCTGGGGGATAGGAGGAATCACGTGAGTAAAGTGTACAATCACAAGAACAGGCTGCGAGAGGTAAAAACACGTTTTCCAGAGGAACAAATAACAATAGCCAGTTGTAATCAATCCTCTAACATAAACTCGGTCCTGTACACGCATCTGGGAAGGTACAGATGTGGAAGCACATTTCAAGAACAGTTCAGTGTTGAGGTCACAAGACTCTTGCACTCAGAATCTCCCTCATGTGACTCCGTTCTTGGGCTGTGTTCTGACATCTGTCCAACACTCCATCTAGATAAAAGAGGTATATTTCTGGTCAGCATGGCATTGTGGGCACAAGGCTTCCTCTGCAGGACAGCACAGGCATTGGTCACTGTCCTTGGTGAAAGCTGCTTCACTCCTCATGGAGGAGCCGCCGTGGACCATGGGAGTCAGAGTGGCATTCTCTCTCTCTGTCTCTGTGGGCCTCCCCCTTCCTCATTAGTAAGATTTCTCCTAAAGGAAGATTTTATCTTAACAAAAGTTTTACTGATCTCTTTATGGCTTTGTTTTGAGTGTTGCCAAATATACAAGACAAGAATCTCTAAACAAATCGAATTTGGTTTTTCTTACGATTTTCCTGGTGCTGAAGATGGAGCTAAGCACTTGCACAGTCGGGGCCTGTGCAGTCTTCCACTGTGCAGCCGCCAACGGATGACTGGGGAGAATTCTTACAGAAAGACCCCACAGTGATTACATTTATAGGGTTTTCCTGCCCCTGCGGTCTCTCTAGAAGAACTCTCTTTAAATGCTGCCCCATGTTCATGACACCTCTATGGATTTTAGTCTCCAGTTCTGAGTTCTTCTGTATACATTGAAAGCTATATCAGATCACGTGTGATGTTGAGAGCTACAGTGGATCACGTGTGATGTTGAGAGCTACAGTGGATCACGTGTGATGTTGAGAGCTACAGCGGATCACGTGTGATGTTGAGAGCTACAGCGGATCACGTGTGATGTTGAGAGCTACAGCGGATCACGTGTGATGTTGAGAGCTACAGTGGATCACGTGTGATGTTGAGAGCTACAGTGGATCACGTGTGATGTTGAGAGCTACAGCGGATCACGTGTGATGTTGAGAGCTACAGCGGATCACGTGTGAAAAGTTAGGAGCTGCAGGGATTACATTTGCAAGCTTCTCACCACTGTGGCCCTCTGAAAAGCAACAGGTGACAGCTCTAACCAAAGGATCACCCACATTTATTTAATTCATAATCTTATTAAAACCTTCTTTGTTGCTGGAATAGCTGAGCACTCTGGTTCTGGAGTTTTCCATATTTACTACGTTAACCGACATTAATTGCAAAGTTACTCCATGCTTAGTGAGGACTGAGCATTCGCTGAGTGCTCTGCATACACCAGCCTTTGAAGGGCTCTCATGTGTTCGATCTCAGAAATACAGTAAGGGGGAGCATGCCAAGGGTTCCCCACATTCAGTGTATCGATTGGTTTTATTCCAGTGTGAGTTCTCTGCCGTGCCGTGCCGTGCCGTGCCGTGCCGTGCCGTGCCGTGCCATGTTACTCGCCTTTGTAGCTGTGACAGAATCCCCGGCTGGTGCGTCGTGAGGGAGGACGGGCTTATTTTGCTCCTGGTGTGCAGGTGCACAGTCTACCAAAGCTGCAGCTCAGTGGCTGGGGTTCCTTGATTCCTCATATCTCAGTGCCCAGGAAGCAGAGCATGGAGAGTGGTGAGCTTTTCCTCTCTCCAGTGTTTTTATTCATCCTAAGATCTCAGATCATTCACAGTTGGACTTCTCTCCTTAGCTAATTGTCTCTGGAAATGTCCTCACAGACTTGCTCAAGGGTATCCCCTAGGTGACTGTAATCAGTTAAGCTGATAGTGAAAATTAACTGTACTTAGGGTTGAATTACCCTAAAAACCTTTTCCTATTGGTTGTTTTAAAAGGGTTTCTCTCCAGCGTGCCTTCCCCGTGGTCCCTAACATGGAGTCCCAGCGTGCCTTCCCCTGGGGTCCCTAACATGGAGTCCCAGCACGCCTTCCCCGTGGTCCCTAACATGGAGTCCCAGCACGCCTTCCCTGAGGTCCCTAACATGGAGTCCCAGCACGCCTTCCCTGAGGTCCCTAACATGGAGTCCGAGCACGCCTTCCCCGTGGTCCCTAACATGGAGTCCCAGCACGCCTTCCCCGTGGTCCCTAACATGGAGTCCCAGCGTGCCTTCCCCGTGGTCCCTAACATGGAGTCCCAGCGTGCCTTCCCCGGGGTCCCTAACATGGAGTCCCAGCGTGCCTTCCCTGGGGTCCCTAACATGGAGTCCCAGCGTGCCTTCCCCGTGGTCCCTAACATGGAGTCCCAGCGTGCCTTCCCTGAGGTCCCTAACATGGTGTCCCAGCGTGCCTTCCCTGGGGTCCCTAACATGGAGTCCCAGCGTGCCTTCCCCGTGGTCCCTAACATGGAGTCCCAGCGTGCCTTCCCTGGGGTCCCTAACATGGAGTCCCAGCGTGCCTTCCCTGAGGTCCCTAACATGGTGTCCCAGCGTGCCTTCCCCGTGGTCCCTAACATGGAGTCCCAGCGTGCCTTCCCTGAGGTCCCTAACATGGAGTCCCAGCGTGCCTTCCCTGGGGTCCCTAACATGGAGTCCCAGCGTGCCTTCCCTGGGGTCCCTAACATGGAGTCCCAGCGTGCCTTCCCCTGGGGTCCCTAACATGGAGTCCCAGCACGCCTTCCCTGGGGTCCCTAACATGGAGTCCCAGCGTGCCTTCCCCCGTGGTCCCTAACATGGAGTCCCAGCGTGCCTTCCCTGAGGTCCCTAACATGGAGTCCCAGCGTGCCTTCCCTGGGGTCCCTAACATGGAGTCCCAGCGTGCCTTCCCTGAGGTCCCTAACATGGAGTCCCAGCGTGCCTTCCCTGAGGTCCCTAACATGGAGTCCCAGCGTGCCTTCCCCTGGGGACCCTAACATGGAGTCCCAGCGTGCCTTCCCTGGGGTCCCTAACATGGAGTCCCAGCGTGCCTTCCCCGGGGTCCCTAACATGGAGTCCCAGCGTGCCTTCCCCTGGGGTCCCTAACATGGAGTCCCAGCGTGCCTTCCCCTGGGGTCCCTAACATGGAGTCCCAGCGTGCCTTCCCTGAGGTCCCTAACATGGGGTCCCAGCACGCCTTCCCTGAGGTCCCTAACATGGAGTCCCAGCGTGCCTTCCCCGGGGTCCCTAACATGGAGTCCCAGCGTGCCTTCCCTGAGGTCCCTAACATGGAGTCCCAGCGTGCCTTCCCCTGGGGTCCCTAACATGGAGTCCCAGCGTGCCTTCCCTGAGGTCCCTAACATGGGGTCCCAGCACGCCTTCCCCGTGGTCCCTAACATGGAGTCCCAGCGTGCCTTCCCTGAGGTCCCTAACATGGAGTCCCAGCACGCCTTCCCCGTGGTCCCTAACATGGAGTCCCAGCGTGCCTTCCCTGGGGTCCCTAACATGGAGTCCCAGCGTGCCTTCCCTGAGGTCCCTAACATGGAGTCCCAGCGTGCCTTCCCCGTGGTCCCTAACATGGAGTCCCAGCGTGCCTTCCCCTGGGGTCCCTAACATGGAGTCCCAGCGTGCCTTCCCCGGGGTCCCTAACATGGAGTCCCAGCGTGCCTTCCCCGGGGTCCCTAACATGGAGTCCCAGCGTGCCTTCCCCGGGGTCCCTAACATGGAGTCCCAGCGTGCCTTCCCCGGGGTCCCTAACATGGAGTCCCAGCGTGCCTTCCCTGGGGTCCCTAACATGGAGTCCCAGCGTGCCTTCCCTGGGGTCCCTAACATGGAGTCCCAGCGTGCCTTCCCCGGGGTCCCTAACATGGAGTCCCAGCGTGCCTTCCCCTGGGGTCCCTAACATGGAGTCCCAGCGTGCCTTCCCCTGGGGTCCCTAACATGGAGTCCCAGCGTGCCTTCCCTGGGGTCCCTAACATGGAGTCCCAGCGTGCCTTCCCTGGGGTCCCTAACATGGAGTCCCAGCGTGCCTTCCCTGGGGTCCCTAACATGTAGTCCCAGCGTGCCTTCCCCGTGGTCCCTAACATGGAGTCCCAGCGTGCCTTCCCCTGGGGTCCCTAACATGGAGTCCCAGCACGCCTTCCCTGGGGTCCCTAACATGGAGTCCCAGCGTGCCTTCCCTGGGGTCCCTAACATGGAGTCCCAGCACGCCTTCCCTGGGGTCCCTAACATGGAGTCCCAGCGTGCCTTCCCTGGGGTCCCTAACATGGAGTCCCAGCGTGCCTTCCCCGGGGTCCCTAACATGGAGTCCCAGCGTGCCTTCCCTGAGGTCCCTAACATGGGGTCCCAGCACGCCTTCCCCTGGGGACCCTAACATGGAGTCCCAGCACGCCTTCCCTGAGGTCCCTAACATGGAGTCCCAGCGTGCCTTCCCTGAGGTCCCTAACATGGAGTCCCAGCGTGCCTTCCCCTGAGGTCCCTAACATGGAGTCCCAGCGTGCCTTCCCCGGGGTCCCTAACATGGAGTCCCAGCGTGCCTTCCCTGAGGTCCCTAACATGGAGTCCCAGCGTGCCTTCCCTGAGGTCCCTAACATGGAGTCCCAGCGTGCCTTCCCTGAGGTCCCTAACATGGAGTCCCAGCGTGCCTTCCCTGAGGTCCCTAACATGGAGTCCCAGCGTGCCTTCCCCGTGGTCCCTAACATGGAGTCCCAGCGTGCCTTCCCCGGGGTCCCTAACATGGAGTCCCAGCGTGCCTTCCCCTGGGGTCCCTAACATGGAGTCCCAGCGTGCCTTCCCTGGGGTCCCTAACATGGAGTCCCAGCGTGCCTTCCCTGGGGTCCCTAACATGGAGTCCCAGCACGCCTTCCCTGAGGTCCCTAACATGTAGTCCCAGCGTGCCTTCCCCTGGGGTCCCTAACATGGAGTCCCAGCGTGCCTTCCCTGGGGTCCCTAACATGGAGTCCCAGCGTGCCTTCCCTGGGGTCCCTAACATGGAGTCCCAGCGTGCCTTCCCCGTGGTCCCTAACATGGGGTCCCAGCGTGCCTTCCCCGTGGTCCCTAACATGGGGTCCCAGCACGCCTTCCCCGTGGTCCCTAACATGGAGTCCCAGCGTGCCTTCCCTGAGGTCCCTAACATGGAGTCCCAGCGTGCCTTCCCTGAGGTCCCTAACATGGAGTCCCAGCACGCCTTCCCCTGGGGTCCCTAACATGGAGTCCCAGCGTGCCTTCCCCTGGGGTCCCTAACATGGAGTCCCAGCGTGCCTTCCCTGGGGTCCCTAACATGGAGTCCCAGCGTGCCTTCCCCGGGGTCCCTAACATGGAGTCCCAGCGTGCCTTCCCCCGTGGTCCCTAACATGGAGTCCCAGCGTGCCTTCCCTGGGGTCCCTAACATGGAGTCCCAGCGTGCCTTCCCCGTGGTCCCTAACATGGAGTCCCAGCACGCCTTCCCCTGAGGTCCCTAACATGGAGTCCCAGCGTGCCTTCCCCGGGGTCCCTAACATGGAGTCCCAGCGTGCCTTCCCTGAGGTCCCTAACATGGGGTCCCAGCACGCCTTCCCCGTGGTCCCTAACATGGAGTCCCAGCACGCCTTCCCTGAGGTCCCTAACATGGAGTCCCAGCACGCCTTCCCCGTGGTCCCTAACATGGAGTCCCAGCACGCCTTCCCTGAGGTCCCTAACATGGAGTCCCAGCGTGCCTTCCCCTGGGGTCCCTAACATGGAGTCCCAGCGTGCCTTCCCTGGGGTCCCTAACATGGAGTCCCAGCGTGCCTTCCCTGAGGTCCCTAACATGGAGTCCCAGCGTGCCTTCCCCTGGGGTCCCTAACATGGAGTCCCAGCGTGCCTTCCCCGGGGTCCCTAACATGGAGTCCCAGCGTGCCTTCCCTGAGGTCCCTAACATGGAGTCCCAGCGTGCCTTCCCTGGGGTCCCTAACATGTAGTCCCAGCGTGCCTTCCCCGTGGTCCCTAACATGGAGTCCCAGCGTGCCTTCCCCGTGGTCCCTAACATGGAGTCCCAGCGTGCCTTCCCCGGGGTCCCTAACATGGAGTCCCAGCGTGCCTTCCCCGGGGTCCCTAACATGGAGTCCCAGCGTGCCTTCCCTGAGGTCCCTAACATGGAGTCCCAGCACGCCTTCCCCTGGGGTCCCTAACATGGAGTCCCAGCGTGCCTTCCCCGGGGTCCCTAACATGGAGTCCCAGCGTGCCTTCCCTGAGGTCCCTAACATGGAGTCCCAGCACGCCTTCCCTGAGGTCCCTAACATGGAGTCCCAGCGTGCCTTCCCCTGAGGTCCCTAACATGGAGTCCCAGCGTGCCTTCCCTGAGGTCCCTAACATGGAGTCCCAGCGTGCCTTCCCTGAGGTCCCTAACATGGAGTCCCAGCGTGCCTTCCCTGAGGTCCCTAACATGGAGTCCCAGCGTGCCTTCCCCGTGGTCCCTAACATGGAGTCCCAGCGTGCCTTCCCCGGGGTCCCTAACATGGAGTCCCAGCGTGCCTTCCCTGAGGTCCCTAACATGGAGTCCCAGCGTGCCTTCCCTGGGGTCCCTAACATGGAGTCCCAGCGTGCCTTCCCTGGGGTCCCTAACATGGGGTCCCAGCACGCCTTCCCCTGAGGTCCCTAACATGGAGTCCCAGCGTGCCTTCCCTGAGGTCCCTAACATGGAGTCCCAGCGTGCCTTCCCCGTGGTCCCTAACATGGAGTCCCAGCACGCCTTCCCTGAGGTCCCTAACATGGAGTCCCAGCGTGCCTTCCCTGGGGTCCCTAACATGGAGTCCCAGCGTGCCTTCCCTGAGGTCCCTAACATGGAGTCCCAGCGTGCCTTCCCTGAGGTCCCTAACATGGAGTCCCAGCGTGCCTTCCCCGTGGTCCCTAACATGGAGTCCCAGCACGCCTTCCCTGAGGTCCCTAACATGGAGTCCCAGCACGCCTTCCCCGAGGTCCCTAACATGGAGTCCCAGCGTGCCTTCCCTGAGGTCCCTAACATGGAGTCCCAGCGTGCCTTCCCCGTGGTCCCTAACATGGAGTCCCAGCGTGCCTTCCCCTGGGGTCCCTAACATGGAGTCCCAGCGTGCCTTCCCTGGGGTCCCTAACATGGAGTCCCAGCGTGCCTTCCCTGAGGTCCCTAACATGGAGTCCCAGCGTGCCTTCCCCTGGGGTCCCTAACATGGAGTCCCAGCGTGCCTTCCCTGGGGTCCCTAACATGGAGTCCCAGCGTGCCTTCCCTGGGGTCCCTAACATGGAGTCCCAGCACGCCTTCCCTGGGGTCCCTAACATGGAGTCCCAGCGTGCCTTCCCCGTGGTCCCTAACATGGAGTCCCAGCACGCCTTCCCCGGGGTCCCTAACATGTAGTCCCAGCGTGCCTTCCCCTGGGGTCCCTAACATGGAGTCCCAGCGTGCCTTCCCCGTGGTCCCTAACATGGAGTCCCAGCGTGCCTTCCCCGTGGTCCCTAACATGGAGTCCCAGCGTGCCTTCCCCGTGGTCCCTAACATGGAGTCCCAGCGTGCCTTCCCTGAGGTCCCTAACATGGTGTCCCAGCGTGCCTTCCCCGTGGTCCCTAACATGGAGTCCCAGCGTGCCTTCCCTGAGGTCCCTAACATGGAGTCCCAGCGTGCCTTCCCTGAGGTCCCTAACATGGAGTCCCAGCGTGCCTTCCCTGGGGTCCCTAACATGGAGTCCCAGCGTGCCTTCCCTGAGGTCCCTAACATGGAGTCCCAGCGTGCCTTCCCTGAGGTCCCTAACATGGAGTCCCAGCACGCCTTCCCCTGAGGTCCCTAACATGGAGTCCCAGCGTGCCTTCCCTGAGGTCCCTAACATGGAGTCCCAGCGTGCCTTCCCCGTGGTCCCTAACATGGAGTCCCAGCACGCCTTCCCCTGGGGTCCCTAACATGGAGTCCCAGCGTGCCTTCCCCGTGGTCCCTAACATGGGGTCCCAGCGTGCCTTCCCTGAGGTCCCTAACATGGAGTCCCAGCACGCCTTCCCCTGAGGTCCCTAACATGGGGTCCCAGCACGCCTTCCCCGTGGTCCCTAACATGGAGTCCCAGCACGCCTTCCCCTGAGGTCCCTAACATGGTGTCCCAGCGTGCCTTCCCTGGGGTCCCTAACATGGAGTCCCAGCGTGCCTTCCCCTGGGGTCCCTAACATGGAGTCCCAGCACGCCTTCCCCGTGGTCCCTAACATGGAGTCCCAGCGTGCCTTCCCTGAGGTCCCTAACATGGAGTCCCAGCACGCCTTCCCTGAGGTCCCTAACATGGAGTCCCAGCGTGCCTTCCCTGGGGTCCCTAACATGGAGTCCCAGCGTGCCTTCCCTGGGGTCCCTAACATGGAGTCCCAGCGTGCCTTCCCCGTGGTCCCTAACATGGAGTCCCAGCGTGCCTTCCCCGTGGTCCCTAACATGGAGTCCCAGCGTGCCTTCCCTGGGGTCCCTAACATGGAGTCCCAGCGTGCCTTCCCCGTGGTCCCTAACATGGAGTCCCAGCGTGCCTTCCCCGTGGTCCCTAACATGGAGTCCCAGCGTGCCTTCCCCGGGGTCCCTAACATGGAGTCCCAGCGTGCCTTCCCCGGGGTCCCTAACATGGAGTCCCAGCGTGCCTTCCCTGAGGTCCCTAACATGGAGTCCCAGCGTGCCTTCCCCGGGGTCCCTAACATGGAGTCCCAGCGTGCCTTCCCTGAGGTCCCTAACATGGAGTCCCAGCGTGCCTTCCCCGGGGTCCCTAACATGGAGTCCCAGCGTGCCTTCCCCGTGGTCCCTAACATGGAGTCCCAGCGTGCCTTCCCTGGGGTCCCTAACATGGAGTCCCAGCGTGCCTTCCCCGTGGTCCCTAACATGGAGTCCCAGCGTGCCTTCCCCGTGGTCCCTAACATGGAGTCCCAGCGTGCCTTCCCTGAGGTCCCTAACATGGAGTCCCAGCGTGCCTTCCCTGAGGTCCCTAACATGGAGTCCCAGCGTGCCTTCCCTGGGGTCCCTAACATGGGGTCCCAGCACGCCTTCCCCTGAGGTCCCTAACATGGAGTCCCAGCGTGCCTTCCCCGTGGTCCCTAACATGGAGTCCCAGCGTGCCTTCCCCTGGGGTCCCTAACATGGAGTCCCAGCGTGCCTTCCCTGGGGTCCCTAACATGGAGTCCCAGCGTGCCTTCCCCGTGGTCCCTAACATGGAGTCCCAGCGTGCCTTCCCTGGGGTCCCTAACATGGGTGTGCTAGTGGCAGCATGTCCCACATTCAGTGTATTTCAAATTTATTTCCAGTGTGAGTTCTCAGTAGTCCTAAAGGGGGAGAGCTCCAGGGGAGACACTTCCCACCTGCTGCCTGCCATATTCTCTTGTATGAATGTTTCATGTTATGAATCCCAGCTGGAGACCTTCCACATTTGTTACATCCTGAGGGTTTTATGCTATTTTGAGTCTATTCGTATTTTAAGTAAGGAGTGAATAATTCTGACAGATATGTTTACTTTATCACTGCCACAGTTGCATCTCTGTTGCATCAGTTTTTCCTTATATTGAATGGGATACAAACTCTCAATGAAAGATCCTCCAAGATACTGGACCCATGGGGCTTCGCTTCAGTGTGATGCTGGTCTGCTGGCTAAGGAATCATCACTCAGTGTAATGCTGGTGTCCTCACTAATGCATCACTCACAAAGGCCTTTCCTAGCTATTGTTTTGTTCACTTTTTCAGCAGAATTGATTTGTGATGTTCCATTAAAGATGACTAGAACATAGTCTCATAATCTTTGTGGCCATATTGGTTTTTTTTTTTTTTCTTTTTTGGTTCTTTTTTTCGGAGCTGGGGACCGAACCCAGGGCCTTGCGCTTCCTAGGTAAGCGCTCTACCACTGAGCTAAATCCCCAGCCCCGGCCATATTGGTTTTTAATTTTTTAAAATTACTTTCAAGTGTGTGTGTAGGCTAAAGGACAACCTTAGCTGTCTTTCTTGGGGATGGACAGGGACACACACACACACACACACACACACACACACACACACACACGCACACACACTTTTCAAGCCTGAAACTTGCCTCACAGGCGTGATGGCTGGAGAGCTGGCCTCGGGGACCCACCTATTCTGCCTCCCCAGCAGTGCGATTACTAAGCCTCCACTACCTGCCTGAGTCTTCTTATGTGGGTTCTGAGAATCAAGCTCAGTCCTCTTCCTTGCAAGACAAGCACCTCACCAGGTTCCTTCCCCAGCCTTGAGTTTTCCGCTGTAGAGCTGTGCTCTCCTGTCTGCCAGGGAATGGTTGATGAGGCGTCAGAGACAATGAACTTTCTGTATCATCCACTGCTGAAAGTTTGCGTAGCATTTAAGCACTTGAAGCTTTGCATTCATTCACTCACTGTGTGTGTGTGGGCACGCACACACGCATGCACGCACGTGCACATGCACATATGGGCACACATGCGCTATGGTGTGCACTCAGAGGCCAGAAGACAATTTGTGGTTCTCTCCTTCTATCATGTAGGTCCTGTGGACCAAACAGGCCTTTGGGATCGGCAGAAAGCACCCTTACCACTGAGCCGTCCCTCCAGCCCTCCTCAAGAACATTTGTGCTTGCTGAAAGCAGTTTGACGTTTGAAAGTGTTGAAGTTTGCTTTAGCCCGTGGGTGATTTGGTCACCCCTGAGGTCATGTCTTTCTCGGGAGTCTCGGTCCTGTGTTTGAGTGGCTCTGTGTTGCAGCTGTTGCTGCCCAGATCATCCTTAGCCAGGCCGAGCTGGGGTCGCTCTGATAGCTCTCCATAGTTTAAAAGTTATGTCTGGTTTCACACTGTGCGCATGTTGCTTACATTAGTTACTTTCTGGATCATTTTCCCATTTTGATTTTATTTAAAACAGGTGAAGTTGTGCTCTGCTTCCTGTTTAGTACAAAGGGTTGTGTTTTCCCTGCTCGCTGGTGAAGAGACTGCTGGCCCTTTGTATCGGCCCCATAACAGCCAGAACATTATCCCCAGTGGCTACGAAGAGACCACACACACATGTTCCTCACACGGAGGAACCTTGACTTGGGGAAGCGGCACCTTTTGAGTCTCCCTGCGTTTTGTTCGTTCTCCAGGAGGAACGGGTTGTCAATCACATGGCTGCGAAGATTATTGAGAATGTTTGCACAACATTTTCTGCCCAGGCGCAGGGCTTCACAACTGGGGAGATTGGGCCTGTCCTGTGGCACCTCTTCAGACACTCCACTGTGGATGCCCTTCGGATAACCGCGATCTCGGTGAGTGTTAAATCTCGGGAGGAAGGAGCCAGGGACTTGAGCACTGTGTTTGAGGAAGTGCCCCTGAATGAGGGTCAGTTTAATGAAAAGGATAGAGATGTCGATGGGAGGGATATCTCAGGAGCTGTACCACAGCAGAGTTCCGAAATGGGCCTGGGAGAGTGAGGAACTGCGTGGGATGCGGCATTCATCACTGACTAAAACTATGTGGAGCTGAGTGTGAGAGTTCACAGCCGGTGGGTCCTGGGGAATGCGTACTCACAAGATCACAGCGTGTGGTAGAGGTCAGAGGGCAACCTGGAGGAGTCCCTTCTCTCCTTCCACCACCTGCATCCCAGGGGTCAGGGGTCAAACCCAGGTTATCAGCTTGGCAGCCACTGCCTTAAAGCCTGTGGTGCCATCTTGACATCCCCTTCTCTCCTCTCTGCCACGGGGGGAGAGCCCAGGGCCTCACATGCCAGGAAGTGTTCTACCACTGAGCAGTATCCACAGCCCCCCTTTTCCCTTCAGGAAGGTTGTTTGTCTGTCTGTCCTTCCTTCCTTCCTTCCTTCCTTCCTTCCTTCCTTCCTTCCTTCCTTCCTTCCTTCCTTTTCTGTTAGACTAAGTTGTCCAGGCTGGTCCTGAGCTCCTGTAACCCACACAGATCTTTAGTATCTGAACTCCTGCCTCAGCTTCCTGACCCCTGAGCTCCCAGGCCTGGACCTTCAGGCAGAGAGTATATCTTATTAGTCTGGGCATTCATACTCTGTGCTAAATGGTTGCATCCTATGTGAGATGAAGCCACTTTAATGTTCAGGCCTCTGTAGGTCTGTGGCTCACTTGGTGCTGATGGGCAGCCCGCTACTTTTCACGCATGGTTATCATGGCTGGGTATAAAGGTCAATGGTGTGTGAAGGCATGTCATTAGTCTGTTGGACAAATGGGACGCTTCCTCCTGTCATTGTCTCTATATTCCTGGTTGTAGGGTGCTTACACTGTGTTTCTTAGTTCCTCTCACACCACCCTGGGAGGGTTTCACACCTCACTTCTCACACCACCCTGGGAGGGTTTCACACCTCACTTCTCATACCACCTTTGGGGTTGGCTTTACACCTCACCTTCCAGCCTGAAGCCTCTCATCTCCTGTCACCCTCAGTCCTCAGCTGCCAAGAGGAAAATGGAGGCAGTGCCAGCAGCTGGCCTGGCTCCCCTGCTTGTTGTGCTTACCTCTCCTTACACCGTTATCCCAGTGAGAGAGGCTGCTGAGTGGCTTCTGTTAGAGCCCTTTTGCCTCTGAGTCTTCTGGTTCCTTCTTGGGAAACTCACGCAAATGCTTGACTCTGCACTTCTCCAAATGTAGCTGTGGCAGTTTGAATATGCTTGGTCCATAGGAAGTGGCCCTATTAGGAGGTGTGGCCTTATTGGAGGAGGTGTGTAAGCCAGCCCTAACTAAACGTTTTCCTTTGTAAGCGTTGCCTTGGTCATGGTGTCTCTTCACAGCAATGGAAACTAAGACAGTGGAATGTTTCTTTTATTCTTAGATCCTTGTAGCCAGGGTTTAAGGAATCTTTAATTAATTTTCCAAAAAGCAAATGCTGACACTCTAGAAAGTCCCCAGTCTGCATGTCTGCTCTTCACGAAGCCACTTCTGTAGAGAGCTATTGGGGCATAAGCTCCTCCTTTCTAGCCTGTATTTCCTGGCCAGCCCACTTGGCTTTCCCAGGAAGCACTGCCCCCCACTGAGAACCAGCATCCTGGGCACTGAGGCTCTTGGAGAACGCCAGCCCCAGCAGGGCTTGGAGCAGAGGTTGTGTCATGGCCTTCTGCTAGGGAGTCAGCATCTTGTCTGTGGGGAGTCGAGCTGGGGAGTGAATGGAAGAGATAAAATGCTCTGAGCAGTGGCAGGTCGAAGGGCACGTTCACGCTCTCAGCAATTTTACTTATTCATTAGCTGCAGAAATGACAAAGTATTTCTCAGGTACATTTTTCTAAAAAAAGTTTACTTCCATATACTTAAACAGTCTAGGATATACATGTATATATATATATATATATATATTCAGTTATATATATCTATTCAGTTATATATCTATTCAGTTATATATATATATGCATATATATATATTCAGTTATATATAACTGAAAATGAGGACAGTGTCATTTACTCCACACATTTGAGTGGCAGTGGTCAGAGGCTTGGCATGGCCTCTCTTTCCCAAGAGCATTCCTTGGTTAATGATGGGGTTTTGTTTGCCTTTCTCTTCCTAACCAAGGTTAAGATTGTAAAGATTGGAAATGACGTTATAGGGAGTCAAATTCTTCCAGTTCACACCACTGGTGTTCACTCCAATTCACACCATTTCCCTTCACTTCACACCCGCTGGTGCCTGTTTTTCTTTCACTTCAACAGGAGCAGCCTTAAGAGCCGCTCACCCTTGGAGAAGGAAAAGACTTTATTTTGCTGAGATTTCCAAATCTCAGCAATGTCCAGGACGCCCTCCTCCCCACTGTCTCCCCCAACCCCTCGGTCTCTTGGTGTGTGTCTGACGACTCACCTGCCTTCTCCTTAGTCTCATTATTAATTGGTCACAGGTATGAGTCAGCTGAGTGACGGTAATTATGAGCCGTGCATCAGTGGAGGGAGATCTCTGAGCCACGCTCTAGGGCTGACGTCTGTGAGAGCTTCCTGAACGCTCTAGGCTGTAGCCTGTCATCTATGAGACAGGAACGCTTGTCAGAGCATTGAGTGATTTTCAGATATCCTGAGACAGTGTCCTGTGCACACTGAAAAGTGTGTGCATTCAGCAAGCTGCCTCTAGTTAAAACGAAGACCATGCGAGCCCCAGGTTGTAGAGCAGAGGCAAGATTAGACTTATTTTCAATTGATAGCATTAAATGTTAAAGTATCTATAAGTCTTTTTCAACATGAAGGGGCTTGATAGTATTTTATGTTACTTACATTGGAGTAATAAGCTTGTTCTGTAAAAATTTGTGAGTTGTTAGCCCATCAATGTAATTATTATTATTGTACCTCCAAATGTTTGAAAACATCGTTCATTCTTTGTATTTCAAGTTTTATGTGTGTGTCTGTTTGCTTGTCCGGTAAGTAAATGTGCCATGTGTGTGCAGTGCCTGTGGAGGCCAGAAAGAGGTGTTTGTCTTAGTCAGGGTTTCACTGCTGTGAAGAGACACCATGATTGATGTGGATGTCCCAAAGGAACTCTTAGAAAGGACAACTTCTAATTATTTAATTTGGGCTGGCTTACAGGTTCAGAGGTTTAGGCCACTATTGTCAGGGCAGGAAGCATGGCAGCGTCCAGGCAGACATGGTGCTGCAGCAGCTGAGAATCCTTCATCTGCATCCAAAGACAGCCAGAAGGGACTCTCCATTTCATACATTAGCGTATATATTACCTTAAAGCCTTGCCTGCACAGTGAGACACTTCCACCAACAAGGCCACACCTCCTAATAGTGCCACTTCCCATGGGCCAAGCATATTCAAACCACCACAGGGCTGGATCACTGAAACCAGAGTTATAGTTATGAGTCACCATGTGGGTGCTGGGAATCAAACCAGAGCACTCTGCAGGAGCATTGAGACACCTCTCTAGCCCCTTTTCCTCAGTAGTATTAGCAGCTGGATTTTTATCTTAAGTTAATTGGAAACGTCTGAGTCTATGGCTTTAAAACAAGTGACAAAGCAGCAGGTTTGTGCCCTCTCTGTTGAGCAGAGGTGTGGGGCGTGTGTGGGTGTTGAGCAGAGGCGTAGGGTGTGTATAGGTGTTAGGGGTTCCCATTACCCTCAGAGTCTGTGAAGGATCTGTGTTCCTGTTTCCACAGGCCCTGTGCAGAATCACACGGCAGTCTCCCACTGCCTTCCAGAATGTCATCGAGAAGGTGGGTCTCAATGCTGTCATCAGCTCCCTGGCCTCAGCCATCTGCAAAGTGCAGCAGTATATGCTGACCCTGTTCACAGCCATGCTGTCTTGTGGGATTCATCTCCAGCGGCTGATCCAAGAGAAGGTATGACTCCTCCCCCTACAGTGGTACATGCTCCATAGAATGTCATCTCTGCAGGCCCAAGGAGGCCTTTTAACCTTTGTCAGAATCCCGTATGTACCACAGAACATTCCCCGGAAGAAGCAAGAAGTGGCCTTTGGTGACGCGCACCAGCATGTGGCTTCTGCTGTCTTCGTGTGGTGAGGAGAAGCAGTATGGCCTGTGAGACTTTCTCCTTGCTGATCTTCCTTCTGCTGCGTCTTTGCAGCTTGGCTGCTTCCCACTGTGCTTTGTCTTCCTCAGAGGAGGGGCTCCCTTTCCCTGGTTCCTGTGACTCATGTCCATTCCTCCCCTGGCCTAAATCTGGTCTAACTCCTGTCACCTCTTGCATCTTCTTCCTTCGTCTCTCTGGGCTCTTGATGGCCTTTATCTGATTCCTGGTAGTTTCTGGTCTGCACGGTGGCTGGGTCTCTGTGTCATCATTTCTCCGAGTGTTAATTCTTTCCCCCACTGAAGAATGTTCTTCCACCACCTCCGTGACTGAGGCCACAGTGGGAATGCCGCCCCTCAGGCCTCCTGCTCCCCTGCTGCTTCAACGCCCACATGTGAATGTTGCTTCTGCTGAGCGATTTGAACCTAATGGTTCAGAAGCCTAACACTATGTGATGCGCCAACACTTAGAAAAAGACAGTGTTTGTACATAGTTTGTATATGACACAAACTGTTTAAGTGACATCTTAAGGGTCACAATAGTTTGATCAAAGTTAGATGTGTTTCCAGCTTTTCTGGTCTGCTGGGACTCTTCCAAGAGAACTCTCTGCGCAGCACTCTATGCACCTGCCATGGTAGCAAGGCACACTTTAAAATCAGAGCCTCCACTTCATTCGTCATCCGCTTTGCACTAACAATGGATCCAGGTGCTCTCACATACTGGGCACGCCCCCCGACCTGGGCAGCACCCCTGCTCTCAAATCAGAATTCTGTAAAGCATGACCACAGGCTGCTCCTTTCTTGACCTGTACAGACCAGGATCCTAGCCAGGGGGATGGCGACATCCACAGTGGGCAGGTCCTTCCACCTCAGTTACCACAATCAGATGTACCACCAAACTACACCAACCCACCCCACCCCATGTTCCCAAAGGCCTGTCCCCCAGGCAATCCCAGACTTTTGAGGCAACAGTTAAAAAAATAAATGAAAGTCTAAATGCCGAGCACAGCACTTTGTCTTCACTCCAGTGTGATGTTACTCAGATGGCTGTGGCTGCAAGCAAGGATTGTTCAGTAATCCGTGTGTCTATATTCACTATCAAGTTTTCCAAGCTATTAAATTCTACCATCATTGTACAGAAAAGTCACCCTTACGGTTATATAGCTTGGTTTTCTTGTGGGACCCTTTCCAGTGGGAGTGGGGCCATCTCTGACTCTTTTGCCTGCTGGTGGGACGTGGGATACTTTTCCTCCTACTGGGTTGGCTCATCTAGCCCTAATAAGAGTGGAGGTGCCTGGCCTTACTGCAACTTGCTTTGCTTGATATCTCTGTTTGCTTGATATCCATGGAGGCCTGCCCTTTGCTGAAGGGAAGTGAGGAGAGGATCTGAGAGAGAAGGGAGGGAGGAGGGAGGGATTGGGACGAGAGGAAGAGAGGATGAACTGTGGTCAGGATGTAATATATGAGAGAAAAATAAATGTTAAAAAGAAAGAAGAAAGAATGAATTAAAGAAAGACCAAAACCAATCACCCTTAGGAAGCTTTACTCAGTGAGTTGTGGTAGAAAGGTGGAGAATTTTGACAGAATTCTTTTAAACTTTTGATATACTTTTATTTTTATATTATATTTTACAAAGTCATAAACATTAGATACTGTGATTCTGTTTCTAGTTTCTTCCCTTGGTGTGTCCACCTGCAGCTGTACTCCATTGGGGAAGGATGGAGACAGGCTGAGTCTCACAGTCAGTGCCTCCCCTCAGTGTGTTTGCACTCAGATGAGTCCAGATTGGGTGGGTCAGCAGGATCCTGGTAGGGCAGTGAATGCAGGGAGGAAGAGTTCTCCTGGGGAGATTTCAGTGTTACAGCTGTCTTAGATGATAGTCAGCAGAACAGCTTGTGCTCTTCATTTCGATGAAGGGCTATATAAACCTTGGAAAGTGGGAAGGGGTCTTCTTAGGGTGAAGTTTCATTGGCTGAGGTTTAAGGCTCTGCAGACACCTCATTTACATGGAGAGGTTCTGCAGACACCTCATTTGCATGCAGAGGATTTTTTTGCAGACACCTCATTTGCATGCAGAGGTTCTGCAGACACCTCATTTGCATGGAGAGGCCTCCTAGAAAGGTGAACCTGTAGCTCAGAGAATTTCACCAAGGATAACATGATATTCCTCAGGGGGAGTGTGGGGGCCGGACTCCCCAGATCAGGTAGAGTAGAGGGAGCCCTGCTGGGAGAGGGAGTCCTCCATTTTGCACCTAGGTTGGGGAGCTCTCCAGACATATCATCTCCAGATAACAGAGGGATGCTTGTTCACTTTTAATTTATATTGGTTCTTTCTCCCACCTAAGTGTGCACCATCACACTTATCAACTCTGCTTGGCTTGTGAGATCAGATGAGTTAAAAGTGCTGTGGCTAAGGCAGGACTGGCCCTTTCTTTTCTTTAAAGGTTATTACTGAGTGTATGTGATTGTGTGAGCACACGTGCCATGGCTTCGTGTAGCTGGTCCTCACCTTCATGCAGGTTCTGGTGACTGAACTGCAGGTCTTAAGTTCCCTGGCAAATGCTTTACCAACAGAACCATCCCCTCTCATCATGCAGAAATGCATCCTGAGTGCCCAGCTTGGGGCTGAAGTGCATCCTGAGTGCACAGCTCTGGCAGAAGTGCATCCTGAGTGCACAGCTCAGGGCTAAAATGCATCCTGAGTATATAGTTGGGGGGGGGGGTTGTCACCATCGCCCTCAATGGTGCTGACTCACAACCAAGGTGCTTTAATCTTGAAAATTATAACTCAACATGCAGACAACATCTTGAGTGGTGTGTCATAAGGCTTGATGATAGTTAAATTTCCTACTTTTGTAGGCTGTCACCACACTGGCATGAGGAAGGAGGGATTGTCTCCCTACTGCTGGTTTGGGCAGGTGTCCAGGTTCCTTGTTGAGTTCTTTGATACAGAAGTTGAAGGATGAGTGAGCCCCCATGGCACTGTTCATAGGGGGTTCTGACTGTTCTACCTTGCGTTCCATGATGGGCACCTGGCTGGCAGGTGGGCAGCTGGGCCCTGGAAACTTTATACACTGTTGCTGGTGTCTGGGAATAGTACTTTCATCACTGATAGAAGGGGATGAAGATGTGGGCTTCCTGCTCTGCCTCTTCTCGTGACAAGTACAGGGAAAGGGGGGAAGGTTACTACTGCTGCATGTGAGCAAACTGCAGACCCCCATAGGTATTCTCTGACAGCAAGGCTGGGAAGGGGGATCCACCTGGGGAAGGGGACCTGCTGGAGAAGAGTTTCTGGTTTTGCAGAGTTGTGATGGGAGCTCCAGCTTTCCATGAGTCTTTATTGATACTGCTCTGTCAGGGGATGGTGTTGGGGTGCCATGTCATGGTCAGATGAAGTCTAGGACCTCACAGCCCCTTTGTAAATGGGGTCAGGGATGTGTTTTTCATGGTGTTTAGCTGAAACAGAGTAGTCTCTATTTAGTAGTTTTCTGTGTGGCTGACTTAACTTTGTTCGTGTGGCTTTGCATAGACATGCTTATTTTCTTATGTATGTGTGCATGTGTTGTATGCACATGTGTGTTTGGTGTGCTTACTTGTGCATGCACAGGTGAGGATATTTTGTAGCAATTTCCTGGTATTTAAATCTTTCATCCTGGAGATAGGCTGGTTCTGACTCAGAAGCTAACAACTTACAAGTCTCAGGAAGTCCCTGAAATAGACTAGACTTACAAGGTTCCTCTCTTCCCAAGGTTATATAAGTGGTAAGGATAGTTGAGGAGAGGTGACCCTCCAGCCTGTTGAGTTGCAAAAGTAACTACTTTTTTAAGCCCACACTCAGTCTGGGTGGGTGTTTTGGTGATACTGAGTTTGTTCCTGTGAGTAATTCTTCACTCATGCTTTTGTACGTCACTGTAATAAGCCCATTGCTTCCCCAAGTGTGGCTTTGACAGAGTCATATCTTTGGTCTGTCCTCACTGCCCTATTTGAGATGAGCAGATGTTTGTTTCCATCTCCCCAGGAAAAGGCAGGAAGGCCTCTACTGCTTTATACCTTAGTAATTTTTTTGAGAGAGTCTCTTAATGAATATAGTGTTTGCTGTTTTGGTTTGGTCACCTGACTGGTCAGCATGTTCCCAGAGTCCTCCTGTCTCTGTCTCCCTGCCTAGCACTGGGGTTACAGGTGCACTCCAGGCCTGGCTTTGGCCTGTGTGCTGGGGACCCAGTGCTTGCTCCGCAAGTGCTTAACCCAGAGCTGTCTCTCTGGCTCCTTAATATTTTCTTGTGATAAACTTTTGAGTAAAATTGCCAGGTGTCTCTTAGTTTTAAAAGGCCCTTTCCTGAGTAGTTTACCTTTGATAGTGTGGTTTAGCGGTTGGAGGCAGCTGCCTTGCTGCTGAAAGGCCCAATGCTCTGTGCGGAGAAAGTGCTGCACCTCAGAGCTGCCCTGAGTTCGTGGTCAAAGCCCCTTTCTTCCCTTCAGTCTGTTTTTCTGTCTTCCAGATCTTAGCCCAGACACACAGGTCCCATGGTGAATTCCTCTTTTCTTCTCTTTGCAAACTCTCACCTCTGGAACTTCAGTGAGCCATGGGAGTTAGTTTCACTTGTTGACAGTTGTGGCTCTGACTGGAATCTTTGCTCTGGACTCACGTAGGTTGCAAACTCCACTTTGACATGAGCACACAGGCAGATGGTGGCTGATCTTGGAACTTAGACCCTCTAAGCACCAGAGGAGACAGGTCCAGAAGTCTGTACAGCTCAGTAGATAGAATCCAGCATCCAGCTTCAGAGAGCTGTGGCGTGTTCCGTAGTTGTCACAGAGACACACCCTGACTGCAGAAACAAAACCATGCTCTAAAAAGACTCCCTGGGCACTAGCTGTGATGAGGAACTGAAAACGGGCACTGAGAGTTAGCCAGAGTGATGGAGGCTTGGGGGCATGTGTGTCTAATGAAAACCTTCAAACGTGAACTTTGCAGAATTACTGAAGCCTCTCTGTACCTGTCACCAGTGGTTGCACACACACAGCTAGTTTCATTTGGCTCAAGTACATCAAGGACACTCAGGTTATCGGTTAGTTACTTGCTGTTTCACTACATCACGAAACCAGCAGCGCAGGCCTTTTTACCATGTGTTTGTATAGTGCGTGCCTGTACTTACATCTAATAGGGGACTGCATGTGGAGGCCATGATACGACTTGCCGGAGCCCAGTCTCTACTTCTCCCATGTGGTTCCTGGGGATTGAACTCAAATCATTAGGGTTGGCTGCAGGTGCCATTGCTGTCTTGCCGGCCCTTCCTGTTCTTGATTTCCTGTCAGGTTCACAGTTTCCTCATTGTCTTGTCCAGGGCTTTGGTAGATTATTTGACCCGGGATCTAACTACACCTTCTACCTCAGGTTGAAGGTCTGTTCACCTGCTCAGCACTCGTGTCCCTCTGCATCCTTTTCCAGCTTCAAAATGGGTTTTTGAGCAGAGAATTCAGAGTTCTTTGTATCCCCCCCCCCCCCCCCCGGCCGCTGGATTTGGCTGACACAGCATCTTTTAACAGATGTGTGTTTCTTGGAATGTGTGCTTACAGGTTTACTAGATCCCAGTTTGGCGGCTTGGGGGAGGGTAAAGTCCACCAGGGAATGGCTTCCTCCCAGGAGAATGGACAATGTGCATCCCTCACCTGCCTCCCCTCTGATGTGCGGAGCTCTGGTGGGCACGCAGAGCATCCAGTTTTACTGAGGCCCCAGCAGCTTTGGGTGGGGTTTGTCTATGCTGGGCTCTGCTGGCATCAGAATCTTGTCATTTATCTTTATTGCTCGGGATCCCTCTGTTGGGAAGACGTCTGAGGAGCGATCTGCGCATTTTACCAGAGAAAAGGCAGGGCAAATGCTTTGTACATTTGTTTACTGGTCTGCAGAATAATGAGTTGGTTGCTTAGCAGTCTCCAAAGACCGTCTCTTTGAGTATTCTTACGTGTGCGCTTTCTGATTTGGCGCTGTGAGTCAGCACAGCCCAGAACAGCTTCTTTTCCAAAGGCTTCGAGTCGCCTCCTGGGCCTCTCCGTCTTGACTCTTGTGGTCTTTGCATCTTGCTGTGTGATATGACAGTGGTTTCCGGCTTGGATGTCTTGTCTCTGGCTGTCTCTCTAAGGATTCTGGCAGGGGCTCTCCTTGGGCTCTGGTTGCTTATCATCTCCAGTCTTTTTGATTGACAGAGCCAGAGAACATCTATTTAAGAATATGTCACCTGCTTGTGGAGGCATTTATAGTTTTACCTTAGTTGGCTTTTTCTTTTTTCTTTTTTTTTAAGCTGGAAATCTTGGTTCCTAATGTGATAGAATTTTGCTGTTTTATAGTGTTTGGTCAGGACAGTAACACTAATGTTATGATTTCAAGTACAATTGTTATTTTTTTGCTAGTGTTTTTGTGCTTTGGATATGTAGGCGTGTGCAGGTAGTTTAATCCGTGTGCTTCCTTCTCTTATGCTGTACTCTCCGACAATGCCAATTCCATACGCACTTAGGTATGCACTTGATTTTTTTTTTAGAATTTGAAGTATATTAGTTCAGTGTAGTTCAATTTGAATTTTTCAGTATTCCAGGCTGGTCTTAAACTCCCTGTGTATCTCAGAATGGCCTTGAACTTATGATTCTCCTGCCCCCTCCAACTGGGACTGCAGCTGTGTACAATCCTGTCAGCTTTATTTGGTGCTGGGGATAGGACCCAGGCTTTGTGTATGCTGGGTAAGCACTCGAACACTGAGTTACAGTTCTACCCTTATTTGTCTTATAATTATTTAGAATATTAGCTCGTCATCTGGGAAAATGGCTCAGTGGGTAAATGCACTTGCTATATAAGTGTGAGGGCCTGGGTCTCCATCCCCAGCACCCACATAAAAAGCTGGGTGTGACTCCCCATTGCCGTGAGGCCCTTGGTGGCAGTCAGATTCACTGGCTTCAGGTTCATGTGACAGACATTGTCTCAAAGACAGAGATAAAGCGGGACACCTGAAGGCTTCCTCTGGCCTCCATGTGTGCATGTAAGTATGTGCACCTTCTCTTTCTCTCTTCCCCCATCCCCAACTTGATTGATGGGTAAGTTAAAGAAAAGAATGACCTGGAACCTGTGGGACAGGATAGCCCAGTGGTTAAAGACACTTGTTGCCAAACTCATGACCTAACCTGAGTGTGATCTCTAGATACACAGAGGAATGAGGGAACCAGCTTGCAAACATTTTTCTGACACACACACTCACACACACATCCTCTCTCTCTCTCTCTCTCTCTCTCTCTCATACATACACACACACACACACACATACACACACACACACACACACCACCCCACACTGTTTTTTTTTTTCTGTCAACTTGATACAAATGTAGACATATCTGAGAAAAGGAACTCTTAACTGAGAAAATGTCTCCATCAGATTGGCCTGCGGGCTAGTCTGTAGTGTGTTTTCTTGGTCGATGATGCCTGTGATAGGGCCCCACTCACTAGGGGGCAGGGCTACCCGGGGCAGATGGTCCTCAGAGCTATAAGCAGCAGACTGAGTGAGCCATGGTGAGCAAGCCAGCAAGCAGTGCGTCCCCATCGCCTCTGGTTCCATTCCGGCCTCCAGCTCCCTGCTTCGAGCTCCTGCCCTGACTCCCTTCATGGTGGTCTGTGAGATAAAATCAGCCCTCTCCTCCCTGTGTTGCCTTAGGTGGTGTTTATTACAGCTACAGAAACCCTAACTAAGACACTCGTTTCCTCCTCAATCACAAAGCTTCCTGATGGAAAACGTGCTTTAACCTGCTAAGATAACTGCAAATGTGTCTGCCTGCCTGCCTGCCTGCCTGCTTGTCCTCTGTATATCTATATAACTTCTATTTTTTCTCTCTCCGCCTCTGACTCTACTTCTCTCCCTGCCATCTACATCAGGGTGAGGAGGATGTTTATGTTACTCTCCTCACTTTCAACTGGGATCAATTCAAGCACCAAGTCTTAGGGAACCAAGTAGAACCAAGTTGCCCCACTTAGGGAAAATGGCTCCCGATTGGTCAGTCAAACTGGGCTGGAAGAATAGTAATCATTGTGGGAAGACACAACTTTGTACAGTGTGGAGCCTTGCTCCTCGAATCTCTCCATAACTGTGGCATCTATGCCTTGGGCACCCAGTGGCCTGACACCCACTTCCCACAGGACTCTGTAGTGAGAATCAGCTAATGCTGATTTTCCACAAATCCCTGATTTCCCTGGATCCTGATCTGACTGGTAGAAAAGGCCACCTGGCTGACCTGACTGGTAGAAAAGGCCACCAGGCTGGCATTTAGGTCCAGTGTTTAGTTGACACTAAAACTGGTAGGGGCTGTGATGTTCTCTCCTCCTGAGGTAAGAGGTGGCACAGGACACCTTAAAGGTGCCATTTGTATGGTTCTTGGTGGGTTAAGGGTGAGGATGAGTCTCTTAAAAAATCTGCCTTTACTAAAAGTTTGCTAAGTTTATGAACAGTTTCGAGTTTTTTTTTTTTGTTTTTGTTTTTGTTTTTTTGTTTTTTTTGGTTCTTTTTTCAGAGCTGGGGACCGAACCCAGGGCCTTGCGCTTCCTAGGCATCGAGTTCTTATTAATCAAGATTTGGAGCCATTTGTGATCTTTGTTTTTTACTTTATTTTATTTTACTTTATTTGTTATTGGTTTTTTGAGACATTTTTCTATGTAGCCCTGCCTGTACTGGAACTTGCTTTGCAGACTGGGCTGTCCTGGAATTCACAGAGATCCACCTGCCTCTGCTTCCTAAGTGCTGGGATTAAAGGCTTGTGGCACCACACTGGCCAATTTTTGTTTTTTAAAAATGGATTTGAAGATGGAAATTTGCTACTGTTCCATTTCATCTTAAAGTTTATCTGAAATCCTATCTGAAATAGATTTTAGGAACCCAGCCCCTCTCCAAAAATAGTGTGGATTCTTACCGTAACTGACCTTGAATCTGCATGCATGTTTGTGGGACCCTGTGACAGGCTAGTGACGGGCAGACTGACCAGCAGTGACAGGCAGTGTGGTCTAGCCCCTTGGGGAACCCAGGGGGGAGCCAACGGGAGAGCCTACAGTGAGGCAGCTTCCTTATGCCAGGTGTATTCCTTCCCTTTAACGATTTATCTATCTGATGTGCATGAGCGTTGTGTGCGCATGTGTGTCTGTGACCATGTATGTATCTGATGGACAGAGGCCAAAGGCACCTGGAAAGGTTTTTAGTCTCTTAAGCACTGAGCCACCTTGGCAGCCCCCAAAGTGTTTTTCTTGCAATGACACTAGAGGTACTGGTTTAGAAGTTGCTAATGAAGGATTTATGAAGTGGAAACGATCTCCAAGTGCTAATCAGATGACGAATTTGCATCTTGCCATCATGTTCAGTCTGCATTAACCAGCGTGTGTCCTCTCCAAGAATGCCTCGGTAGAGCTTCCTTAAGGCATGATGTGAGGTCAGTTTGTGTTCTTGCTCCTATCAGCAGGAAGCAAGAGTGCAATGCCATCACGATCACCTGAGTGCCCTTGCTGATCTCAAGAATATTACCACACCAGGGAATGTGGTCAGGCTGTCCTCATTGGCTGCCGGCTGTGAAGGTGGAAGCATCCTCATTGGCTGCCGGCTGTGACGCTAGGTGGAAGTATCCTCATAGTTGGCTGTGATGCTGGGTGGAAGGATCCTCATTGGCTGTTGGCTGTGGGTGGAAGCATCCTCATTGGCTGTCGACTGTGATGTTGGTGGGAGTAGGCCGGACTGGCCGGCTAGTGAGTCTTAGGCTTTCACCAGTGTCTGCCATCTCCTGTAAACCCTTCCCTTCTGCCTGCCCTGATGTCTGTCATGAACAAGATCTGTGACTTGGAAGTGGGTGTTTGCTTTGGTTCTGTGTTATCTATCAGATTTCCCATTTTACATCTGATTGCTCTGATTGTATTTGTGATGCTGTTACCATTGCAAGGATGCGCATATGGGATTCATTTGTTTTTCAATCTGAGGATAAATTCCTTCAGATTAGCAGCTGTGTTGGAAGAAACCTGCAGGATTTTGAGCCACAGTCATTTCCTGTCAGCTGTAGGCAGGGCTGAGCCCTTGCCTGCTGTCAGCTATACTGAAGGTGGATACAAGTGCAGGGACACCTTCATCTTTGCTGGTCCACTTTTCAGAAAGTGGATTAGTATTTTCCCTGACTCTATATATTTTTTTGACCATTAGTGATGACAACTTGAGTGTCATAGCTTCAGCTGCATCATGCGTGACACAGGAAATCGAAACCTCTGGAAAGAGGGAACTCAGCTGAAGAATGTCCACCATCAGATTGGCCTGTAGACATGTCAGTAGGGAGTTTCTTGATTAATGATTGATATGTGAGGACCTAGCCCACTGTGGGCAGTGCCATTCCCTAGTCAGGTGGGCCTGGGCTGTACAGGAAAAGTAGCTGATCTTGAGGTAGAGAGCCAGCCAGTAAACAGTGTTCTCCCACAGTCTCTACTTCAGTTCCTGCCTCCAGGTTCCATGCTTGAGTTTCTGGTCTAGCTTCCCTCAGTAATGGACTGTGAACTGTAGTCCAAATAAGCCCTTTGCTCTCCAAGTTGCTTTTGATCACAGTGTTTATCATCACAGCAGAAAGCAAATCAGGACTATTGAATGCTGTGCTTTTTGGGATGTCTGAAGTCATGAAGTCCTGACAGGATTCTGTAGAGGAGCCTAAAGGGGCTCCACTGTTCCGAGGGCCCAGTGTTATAGGTCTTGTTTTTTTATGGATAGGATATTTCTATGTCAGGAAAATTCACCTTTACCCATATAAAGGGTACGGTGGGTGGAATATTTTCATTTCCAAGAATTGAGCGTCTTCTTTATACTTACACTTTCTTAATAGATTACTGATGAGTGTTTCCTCATTCTGAGATTCAAATCAGCCCCTTCCTCCCCTCCCCCACCTAGGCTTCCTTTTGTGTTTATTTCTCCAAGGTTTAATTCTCCCGGTATGCCAGTCCTGGCTCTCCCACTGCTCACTGTAGTTTCCTCTGTTAAGTCCCTTGGTCCCAGTGTCATCCATGTGTGTCAGCTATTTTCTCAGGCTTTTCTTTTTCCATGAAGAGACCTGTCCTGGTGTCTGACAAGTCCCAGTGTGGACAGGCGGCCGTCAGCCGGTCACAGCCAGCTCCTTGCAGTCACACAGGGGATTCCTTCACCCATTCTGGGTTCAGGGTTCTTTTCTTGCCTTATTTCTACGTGGTGACTAAGTGGGTACAGAGAAGAAGAGCAGGCACTGACAGGATGGCTCAGCAGCGGAGAGCACTTGCTGATAAGAATTAGGACCTGAGCTTGATCTCTGGACCACATGGGAGAAGAAGAAGGTTGTCATGTGTGTGTGTGTGTGTGTGTGTGTGTGTTTGTGTGTGTGCATGTGTGTGTCTCTGTGGGTGTGTCTGTGTGTGTGTGTAAACATCGTGACCGGATGAAGAGCTGAGGGACACAGGTCCAGTACCCGGGTGGCAGTGGCTGTAGGGATGTTAGTGGTGGGCACTCACATATCCACTGTTGGCTGTAGCTTACACAGCAGGTGTTTAGAAACTCTGGAGGGAAGCAGAATGTGCATGAACTCAGGATGTGTCTTACTTAGGGTTTTAGGGTTGCTGTGAAGAGACACCATGATCAAGGCAACTCTTATAAAGGACAACATTTAGTTGGGGCTGGCTTGCAGGTTATCATCGCCGTGGGAAGCATGGCAGTGTGCAGGCAGACAGTGCTGGAGGAGCCAAGAGTTCTGAATCTTGATCCAAAGGCAGCCGCAAGGAGACTGTCTTCCATAGGCAGCGAGGAGGAGGCTCTCTTCTGCACTGAGCAGAGCTTGAGCATAGAGACCTCAAAGCCCACCCCTATACTATGACACACTTCCTCCAAGAAGGTCACATATCCTAATACTCCCACTTCCCATGGATCAAGCATATTCAAACCACCACAGGAGGGCGTCAGAGCCTGTGTGAGTTCAGGAGGGACACAGGAAGTGCAGTTGGACATGGGGACAGGGGAAGAGTCAGGAAGAAGAGAGTGAGGTTGGCTATTACTGTGATGATCGTGAGGGTAGAGGGAGCATGTGTGCCCTTGGTGTAGAAGGCTGCGTGTGTCCCGCACCTGTTCTAGTGGAGGCCACTACTCAGTAGTTTCTACGTGTCTGTCCTTAACCGTGCTGCAGTTTCTGACCAGTTTAAATGTTAGCCTCTTTCATCCCAGTTACGTGACTGAATGTCCCTTAAAAATAAACCAGGGACTTTAAAAGGAGAAACAGGCATGGGTTCTGTATCCAGACTGCAGACTGAGTCCAGCTCTGTGCTCAGCCCAGTGATGTTCCCTGTAGAAAAGATCCCCGTGCCATGCAGCTGTCGTTCCAGCCCAGAGCTGGTGGGAACTTGAGTGTTTGGAGTGTGTGTAAGTGTGTATGAGTGTGTGTGTGTATGAGTGTGTGTGTGTTTAATTTTAATTTTTAAATGCCTTTTTTTAAAAAGATTTATTTATTATATATGAGTACACTGTAGTTACCTTCAGACACACCAGAAGAGGGCATCAGATCTAACTATAGATGGTCGTAAGCCACTATGTGGTTGCTGGAATTTGAACTTGGGACCTCTGGAAGAGTAGTCAGTGCTCTTAACCACAGAGCCATCTTTCCAGCCCTCAATGCCTATTTTTAATGATGGTTCTTAAGTGCTTTAACCTCCCTTGTAGCCCACCCCCCACCAGAGGTAGTGGAAAGAAAGGATATGGGGAAGTGGAGCTGTGTAGAAAGGCTCTTTGGAGTAACTCCCGTCCGTGTTGTCTGGGAATCAGCAGTTGAGTTCGCAGGTCAGCAGCAGCAGCTCGATCCACTCACAAACACTTCATGGATGCACCAGCAATCGGTTTGGTAGAGTTGGGAAAGCAAACAGGAGTCAGTAGCGGTGGCACTACTTGGCAGAGACAACCAGGCCTCAGCCTTGGCCCAGGTCAGCAGGAGGGACCAGGGACAATAGGAACACCAGGAAAAGTTCTTGGCTGTACCTCTCTCAGGGAAGCAAAGATCAGCAAAGATGTGAGACCCACAAGTTTGCACAGCTAGCTCTATAAGCAATCCTAGCTCAGCCCCCATCACTGTCCGTTGAGTTTGATGTTTATTCTTTCCAAACATCACATGTCCTCCATGTGTCTTGCCTCAGCTGACACCACTCTGCCAATCACTCCTAGTCTGAGGAATCGGCTAGAAACTGCAGCACACCACTGGAAGATTTTTGGTGCGTTTCTCTCAATGGAGTTCTGACAAATGCAGCTCAACTATGCAACGTACAGCAGACCAGTACATGCATGTTGTTAGCGAAGAATCCTCCATCACATGTTCTTTCACATGCTTGCTTTAGCAGAACATCTTTCTCCTCTGTCTGCTTCAGTGAAACATTCCTTCATGAGTCTGCCTTAGTCTTTCACCTGTGTCCACTTCAGGAAAACACTCCTTCATGTGTTTGCCCCAGCAAAATACCACCCAACTGACTTTCCAAAGAACCCTTAAGTTTCTACTCTTTGCATGTGTGCGTGTGTGTGTGCATGTGTGCGTGTGTGTGTGCGCGTGCGCATGTGTGTATGTGAGCGTATGCGTGTGCGTGTGTGCGCGCGTGTGTGCATGTGTGGGTGTGCGTGTGTGTGTGCGTGTGTGTGCATGTGTGTTCGTGTGTGTATGTGTGTGTGTGCGTGTGTGTTCGTGTGTGTGTGCGCGTGTGTGTGCATGTGCGTGTGTGTATGCGTGCGTGTGTGTGTGTGTGTATGTGTGTGTGTGTGTGTGCGTGCCTTTCCTGTTTGCATGTGAACCTGCCCTGGTTTCATTCCATCTGATGAGTGTCACTGGCTGTTGGTCAGTGTTGTCAGGAGGATGGAGGGTTTTCATTCATGTCTGTCTTCCAGTGTGGCTTAGGTTCTGTTTATTAAGCTCTACAGACTTATGTCAGTTCAAGGTAACTGTTGCTGTGCAGACATGTTTGCTCCTGCTGAGACTCAAACCTGCATCTTCCTCCTATGTCTATCTGGTCCATCTACTTCCTGCCACACTTCCTGTTACTACTTCCTGCCACACTTCCTGTCTGTAGTCGAGTATTTCCTGCTACACTTCCAGTTTATACTTGAGTACTTTTTATTTTTCAACTGGGCTGGATTTGAACTCAGCTCAGATTTTGAGCAAATCACTCACCATTTGAAAATTTATCTTTGGGAGCTGGAGAGATGGCTCAGCGGTCAAGAGCACTGACTGCTCTTCCACAGATCCTGAGTTCAATTCCCAGCAACCACATGGTGGCTCACAGCCATCACATCTGTAATGCAATCTGATGTCCTCTTCTAGTGTATGTCTGAAGACAGCTACAGTGTACTTATATACATTAAATAAATAATATTAAAAATATTTTAAAATTATCTATAAAAAATTTAAATATGTTTTTAATTAAAATATCACTTTTTCCTCCCTTTCCTCCTCCTAGTCCCTCCCTCAACCCCTCTCATAGCCCTCCTAAAAGATACAGGTGTAGGAATTAAGGCCAACAATCAACAGCGTAAAAAACAAATGCTTTTGTCAACACACACTGGGTAATTTCAGGTTTAAGAGAGCACACAGGCGTAGCTGATGAGATTTTACCTCCTGGCCTGTGTGGTCACTGCAGGCTCTGTGTTGACTTTCCAACTTGTCTTCCACAGGACTTTGTCTCTACCGTCATCCGCTTACTTGACAGTCCGTCCACTCCCATCAGAGCCAAAGCCTTCCTGGTGCTGCTGTACGTCCTCATTCATAACCGGGACATGCTGCTGCTCAGCTGCCAAGCCAGGTACGGTGCCTCCCGGAGGGCCCGTCAGGGCCGGTTTGATTGGTGGCTTGTATGTGTGATTGACTAATCGGCCTTTATCATCCCCTGTTGAAACTCTTCTTCAAGTTTGTCAAGAGTTTCATCTGTCTCCCCCGAGGACCCTGAGCACAAGCAGGCGAGGTGCCTGCCCAGGGTTGGATCCCTCTAAGGCTTTCAGGATGGTAGGCTTTGTTCCTTCTGAGGACCAGGGGTTGTGGTGTGGTAAAAATAAAAAATGGCGGAACCGGTTCCTGTGTGTACCCTGGCGGTGTCGCTCCCTTGCTAGTTCCGGCTCCAGGGGGCCATTGGAACTAGTGCTGCTAATTTACCTCAGGTTAGCATCTCTCCCAGTGGCTCTCTGCCAGCCGCCAACTCTGTGGTCCCAGCTACCCAGTAGAGTCAGGGCTCTAGAAGTCCAGCAGGGGCTGAGCTATTGCAGCTCCCTACCATGGACTCTGCCACACTCCCAGCAACTGCCCCTGGTAGTTAAAGTATAAACTCTCATCCACCCAATAAAATCAAGACTCAATAAACTGTAACCCAACAATCAGATTTATATGTTAAATTCTCAATCCACAAAATCCACACAATAAACTCACAACCAATTGATAAGGATATAAACCGCCCACCTAGATAAGATAAGTTTGCCTACAGAAATCCATTCCAGCTACCTTGGCAATTCAAGACCACCTGGATCTGGGTCATCCTTCCCTGTTTCCAACTTGATTCTTCCTCTCTTTCCTTTCTCCCCGCTTACTTTTTAACTGTCCAATCATGGCCTTGACCTTACTTGTCTGCCTTTACTTGCATAATGACATCGACCTACAGGGTTCGCCTGCAAGATTCTAGGGTGAGAAGCTGAAGGCCCAGTAGAGCAACCTTGGGAGGCACAGACAACAACAGTGTGTGTATGTGTGTGTGTGTGTGTGTGTGTGTGTGTGTGTGTGTGTGTGTGCATGCGCACACTCGTTGGGACTGGGGGTGGGATTTCTAAAACAATCTTAGGCTAAATGACTGTCACTTTAAGATTTTTGATTTTGTTGTTTTTAGAAAGGGATTGGTTTTATAGCCCAGGCTAGCCCGAACCTTGGTCCTCTTGCCTAGTGTTCCCAGGAGTTCTCTGTGTGAAACACCACACCGGGCTTGCCCCCACCCATTCCTGTCACAGGAAGTGCTGTCATGGGCCCATGGAGTTCTCTTGGTGCTCAGCTCACTCTCACCAGCGTTTCTTCAACACCTCAGCCCTGCTCCACTGAGGCCCAGAAGGTCCTGAAAGTCAGTTTCTTTTCATTTCATCTGGAACTCACTGTGTAGCCCAGGCTGGCCTTGAAGTCATGGTCCTCAGGCTTCAGCCTTCCCAAGAGGTGGGATTGCAGACCTCCTGGAAAGTCCAAGGCCATGTTCAGTTAGGGCTCTGTGGGTACACCAGAGTGGAAAAGGCACTGTGTAGCTGGGTAGCTTCTGAGCTATTCCCACTCAACAGCGCTGGCCTGGCTTCCTTCCCAGCCCCACTCTGGCCTCTTCTCCATTAATGTCCAGATGGATGATGGATGATGACTCTCTGGGTCCCGCCTGAGTCTGCCCCCCCCCCAACCTGGAAGCCCCGCCTTCTCTTCCCCTGCCCAGCTACAGGCTAGTCAGCTTTTTATTTAGCCGATCAGAAGGAGATGGAGACCGCAGCCAGATCTCTGGGTACAGAAGCCAGCATATGAAATATGAGCACAGGCACAGAAACATCCCCAACACTGCAGGGAGGAAGCAGCTGAGGCTCTCCCCCGTGTACAAGACGCAGACTCCACACTGGAAAGGCAGGAATGGGGCCAGGCGCTGTGAGGGCAGAGCTGGGAAATGTCCCTGGAGATGGGGTTCCCAGCTGCTGAACTCTACAGAGAACATCTGGAGGCTCCTGGTCTCAAGAACTGAGGCAGACTGTTTCAGAGGAACAGCACCCACAGTTGATTTCTGGCTTCCATGGGCAAGGAAACATGCATAAGCACATAGGCAAACACACAGGCATCATACAGATGTGTGTGCACACACAAGGTAAAGCCAGAGGTCACCTTTGCTGTGGGCAGGACCTCTTCCTGTTCCTGAAGCTCCTTCTCCTGCCTGCGTTACCCGCAGCTGATGACTTTGCATCCCCGCCTCTTCTCTGGCCACTGCCGTCTGTCCTGGTCTCCCGTCTGTCTCAGTTGGCCAGCACTCCATCTTGCACAGTGTGTCCCATCTCTGCTGTTTAAAGATACTTTGTTTCCATTAGGATTCAGAAGTTTTATATACTCTTTGGGGGAGTATTTCAATTTTCAGCCATGACTTTTGTTCGTACTTTAGAGCCCCTTGGCCTCAACTTCCCTTTGCCTATTATGACCGAATCTCCTTCTGTTTCATCTAGTCTTTTGTTCCCTCTGGACTTTAAGCTTTATAATTTCAAATGTCCTCTTCTCAAATCTCCTGCTGTAACTTGTCCTCTGCACTGTTAAGAATACCTAGTGAGGGTTTACATTTTTCATTTAAGACTTTAAATTCTTTCCTTAGATTTAAGAACGTTTTCAGTGATTTTTAAAAATTTTATTTTTTCTTACATTTTTTGAGTGGTGGGGCCATGAACGCCCCTAACTCACATGTCGGGGTCAGAGGACAATTTTTAGCAGCCCATTCCCTCCTTCCACTTATGAGTCCTGACGATGGGACCCAGTCATCAAGTGTGGTAGTGGCTGGCTTTACTTGCTGGCCCCATCACAGAAGCATGCTTATGGTGTCTGCTGCTGGCCAGCTCTTCCCAGCACGGGACTCACGCTGCTGTTTGCTCCCGTTCAGTCCAGCTTGGTGGTGCTGTGATCTTCAGATCTTTGGTCTTTGATGATATTCTGGAGGTGTTGCTTTCCAGGAGGTTTTAGTCTTCCTTCACTCTGCATCAGGAGGTCCAGGGTGCAGGAGAGTGCTGCTGGCCACTGGACCTCTGGCATTTCCCTTGTGTGGGGACTGGGCCATTACTACTGGGAATGGTAAATAGCTCCCAGTCAGACACTGGTTCTGCTGTGGCTGGGGGAACCTGAAGTGACCCAGCTTTGCTGTAGAAAATGGATGGTCAGCCTGTGACTCCTGGCTCCCTCCTGCCCTGGGGACCTGGGCCACCGTTGTCAGCTTCATCCTTGCAGAGGGAAGGGGTGCTGCCCACACTTCTCAGCTGGGGTCTAGAGTGGATTCTGCAGTGAAAGGCCAAGACCCATGGCCCACCAGAACTCCGGAGGAGGAAGGGGAGGTTGTGCGTGGCTTCCCTTTGATCTGTCAGACAGCTTTGTATGTGGGGCTCAGGAAGGCAGGCTTCTTGGGACTCATTGGGACTGTTCTGGAGGCTTTGGAAGCACTCAGGTGAGAGCCAGGGACTGACACAGGAGACTCTGTTTGTCCCTCCCACACTGTTCCTCCTCAGCCACTCTCTAGGCAACTCACTCCTCAGCTTCACCCTTCACAGGTTAATTAGGCTCATTGTAATTTTAAATTGATTTTACTGTTATGTCCAGTGGTAGAGAACTCAGGAGAGGGGGCTTCTCCATCTCAACAGAAGAGGGACTACAGTCCCCTGTGGATATACAGTCGCCTGCGGAAATGAGTTGCTGTGGCCCTCAGGAGGAGCCGGGAACTGCCTGAAAGTAAACGCCATCTCTGTGGTTTTGGCACATTTATGTCTGATATCCAGCCACTGTGAATGGTTGAGGTTCCACAGCCCAGGGTGTCCAGAGGGCATTCCTGCCAGCGAGTACTGATGGCACGGGATCCCGTGAGGGGTCATGTGATTGACCCTGGGGGTGTTTATAGATAAGGGGGGAGGGAAGGTCTAGTTCTGTTCTGTATTCATTGTGAACATAATTTGGTACAGGAGGACTCCTCAGTGGTAGAGCACATGTCTTTTCATGTTTCCGTGTAGCATCCATCAAAAATAGGAGCCAATGAAGGACACCATATTAGTGTCAGAGCCCCGTGGGACAGAGTGGTTAGCTGTCCTGACTCAGTCTTTATACCAAGTGTGATGAGTTGAGTGTGGTGTGACCCAGTGGCTCTGGGATCTGACACTCAGCCCCCAGGTATGCAGTTTGAAGGTTGTGACAGGCGGGGCCCACAGGGGTGGACTTGAAGTCCCATCTTTCCCTGGTTCTGGTCCAGCTTTTGTGTGCCCGTGATGGGAGACATGAACCCTGCTGAGCCTTCTCTCCTGTGCAGACTCATCCTTCTCTCTGAAACCAGCGCTAGGACAGGAAGGAGCTGCGCTGTGTGTCTCACTCCTGTAACCAAAAACAAAGCAAACCAAACAAGAATCCAGAGGGGAGTGTTTGAGGGGACTCAGCAGGTAAAGCGGAAGGCCACCAAGTCTGATGACCTGGGCCCACACGGTCAGAGAACAGATTCCTGCAAGCTGTCCTCTGACCTCTACATGTGCTGTGGCGTGTGTATCCATGTGCCCCTCCCCAACAAACAGACGAAATAAATAAGTAAACATTAGAAAAGACTAAAAGGATTGCAGGGTCTTCAAGGCAGTACAGATTGACTTTTCCCCCTAGACTTGGGAAGCTGGCCTGGTGATGTAAGTTGCTCTCAGAGCACAGAGGTCCTGCCTCCTTTTGCAGCCCAGGGTAAGTTGCTGTCTGCAGTAGATGCCAAGCTGAGCAGGAAGCTGCCCAACCCAGGCCGTTCAGCTGTCTGTCTATGCAGCAGTGCCCAGCCTGTCCTGCCTTGCCGTGCTGCCTGTCTATGCAGCAGTGCCCAGCTTTTCCTGGCCCTGCCACTCTGCCATAGCTGAGTCCTGAGCACATCAGCCTGTTGCCTGTCAGTCCCTGATGGACATCTCTGGCCCCAGCCTGTGATAACCTTTATGGTATTTTGTGGGTATTTTTCTACTTTTTGTCATCGCTGCTGTCCCTTGATGGTCTATACTGCAGCACGTTTTGTGTGACGTCAGCTCTCCCGTCCATCTGCCATGAAGACTGGCTGTGGCACTGAGCTGTTCACATCTGACAGAAAGGACAGGACAGCCCCCAGATGTCCACCCATTTCTCCAAATGGCTCTGTGCTCGCACTGCATGTGAAGAATGGTGAAATGGGACCTTGAGCGTCTCTAGGGAGGACTGTTCCTCCAGAGGATGGATGGTTCTACAGGTCCACAGTGATGTGTGCTGCGAGCCGGGTGTGAGAGTCCTGGGGATGAGTGGGGATCAGGCTTCTCCCCACCACCCTGGCATCTCGGCTAATAAGGAAATCAGTGAAATAAAGGAAAAAAACTGCTTTGATCTTAAAAGGAAGATTTTCTTAAAGAAATATTTACTCTGGATAATTGTTAACTGTGTGGGAAAATTTTATTTTCTCTGCTTATACAAACGTTAATTCCAGGTGGATTAAAGAATTATATACCCCAAAGAAACCAAAAACAGCTGGAAGGAAATATGTTTAAATCTGGGGGAGAAGAGAAAGCACAGAAGCAAATACTTATCTTGGTTCTATATAATCTGGAAACTTCTCTGTCCCTTAAAAGTCACAGGTAAAGCACCTGCTGCTCTTGCAGAGGACTGGGGTTCAGTTCCCAGCACCCACACTGTGGCTCACAACCACCTGTAACTCCAGCTCCCTCTTCAGGCCTCTATGAGTACTGCACACTGTGGTGCACAGATGAAGGCACAACACTTATATACAGAAATAAAATAAAATAGAAGTTATAGGTAAAGCTTACATGCTCACAAAACTTATATAGTTTTTTTATTGTACATAATAATCTCTCTGCTTTAAAGAGATTTCTAATGACCAATAGATAGTCTGCATCATTAATAATTAAAGAAATGGCTGGAGAGATGGTGCAGTATGTACTGATTGCTATGCAAGTGTGGAGAACCGAGCTCAACCCCTGGAACCCTTGCAAATGTGGATGGAGAGAACGCCTTTCAAAGGTTGTCCTCACTTCCACGTATGTGCTGTGACACATGCACCTACACACAATCACGCTAAAAATTAAAACAATAGTTAAAGATGACAGCAACTGATAAAATTGTTGCTGCCACCTTACATCTGAAATAGAGATGGAGGGAGGAGCATTTGTTGCCCTGCTGAGGCTACCCTTGCATGGGCAGTCTTGGATATGTTTTAGGAACTCGATGGGTATTTCTAGTGGCGGAACCTACACGGGTGTGTGCTTCTCCAGTAAGCTAGCTCTGTAAGTAGCTTACAGAGCAAACACCCCAGAAGCTCCCTCACTAACTCTCCTTTTGCTGAGCTTCTGTTCTTGCCTCTGTGCCCGTGTCATAGCCAGGCCTGTGTGGAAGCACAAAGGCAGCTAAAGCACTCTGGTAACATTTGCAGAGTGTGCGTTTTCTCCACGTGGTTATGGAGAGCATCTTCTTCTGTTAGTGTCGCCATTCTGTGGAAACATTCTCATGAGATCTCTTTTTTTTTTTTCCTAGAACTTCCCTCTTTTCTTTTTTATTATATTAGTTACTTTTCTGTTGCTGTGATAAAACACCATGTGCAGAAACAGCACAGGACCTGGGACGAGGCTATGAACTCTCAAAGTTGCCCCCAGTGTTGGACTTTCCTCTAGACAGACCTCATGTCTGAGGCATTCTATAATTTCCCTAAATGGCGCCACCCAGTGGTGACAAAGAATCCAAGTACTTGAGGCCATGGGTGACATTTCTCATTTAAATAAACCATTACATATGTATACACATGTGTGATCTGAGTGTATGAATGCATATTTACATTTGAGCACATGTGCAGATGTGGGTGTACCTGCATGTGTACACACATATGTGTGTGTACAAAGCATATGTGCATGCGTGCATGTCCAAGGCTGAGGTTGGGAATTATTTCAGTCTCTCGTCTATCTTATTCTTTAAGCCAGATTGTCTCAATCAAACCCAGAACTCATCAAACAGGGCTAGTCTTTGTAGCTAACTGGCTCTGGGGATCCTTTCTTGGCTTTCTGAGACTGGAATTACAGGCGGGTCACCACGCCCACTTGGCCTCTCTTTGGGATCTACATTCGGATCTTCTTGCTTCCACAGCAAGTGCTTTGCCCTCTGAGCTGTCTCCCCAGCTCTCTTTCCTGGAGTCTCTTCTCAATATCTCAAGCCCCAAGTGAGCTCTACCCATCCACTGAGCTCCCTTCCAGTGCTCCTTGGCAGCGCGCCCAGCGCTTTTAGCCATGCTCAGTGGAAAGGCAGGATGCAGCGAACTCCAGTTTGACGGGGTGCTCACTGGATGATGTTCCCCAAGGGTTGCATTTGATTAGATCAGTAGAGCGATGTGTCTGCCCATACTCTGTCTTTCAGACAGGTTCTGTTTTCCTCTGCCAGTCAACTGTCGTAGTGCTTAATCAGGGTTACGGTTGGCAGTGCATGGAGATCTGAACCTCCTCCACTCACGGTGGATGTTCTGCACTTAGCCTGGATCATTCCTACCCCATAAATGATGCACTACTGTGTGCCCAGTCTGCTAGAGGACAGCAGGCAACTTGGGCTGCAAAAGGCATTGGTCCCACCAACGGGAGCATGGCTTTGCTCTAAAAGCCCGAGATTCATGTTGTGACTCACTGTGCTGCCTTGGTCCTGGGCCCCACTCACTGCAGGCTCTAAGTAACTGCTCCAGTTAACTGATCAAGTCTCCAAGGAACATTCTAGGTTCCCATTTTCCCTTTCTTCTCAGAGTAGTTCTTACATTTCAGGTCAGTTAGTCAGCGTCTGGGTTTTGAGAGTTGCTAAGAACCAACCAGGGTAGGCCCATAGATATGCTGGGGTTGCTGGGATTTGAACTTGGGTCCAAAGTCCATTTATCACCTGGCCTCCAGAGCTGAGTCAAAGCTTCGACCAGAAATGAAGGTGGGTATTGGATTGGAAGAGGAGTTCATCTAGGATCCTGGCAGGGATGGAGGAGAGAGGAAACACATCCAGTAAGTAAGGGAAATTATTCCTGAACAGGGAGAAGCAAAGGCTACCACAGTGTAGACAGTGGACACGGTGGACTCAGCATGGAGGGAGCTGGAACTGAGGGAACCGCTGTGGCTTGTGTGGAGGTGATGTCATGCTGCAGCAGCACACTGACTGTGAGGTTTGCAGGGGACCCGGGTAGCAGCAGTCAACTGCTGGTCACAGCCAAGGGGACAAGGGGAAGCTGAGACAATGGCAGAGTGTGACCTCTCCCTCCTTCCCCTGGAACAGTTACAGAGAGTAACTTGTGCAGGGAAGGAGGGTTGGATCAGCTCATGGTTGAGACTGTACTATCCACCATGGCAGGATGCATAGCAGGAGTGTGGGCCTGGGCTGCCTCACATGTGCGCCACTCAGGAAGCAGAGAGCAGGGAAGGTCAGTGCACATCTGTGTGGTGCACATCTGTGTGGTGCACATCTGTGTGGTGCACATCTGTGTGGTGCACATCTGGCTCCTCTTTTTCCTTTTCCTTCAGCTCAGAACCCCAGCCTGTGAGCCTTTGCCTCTCACATTCTGGGTGGTCCTCTTTGGTGACACCCTCACAAACACATCCAGAGGTATGTCTCCTAGGTGATTTTCTATCCCGTCAAATGGACAATGAAGATTATCCTGGAGTGGGACTGTCTTGGACCAACCAACAATATAAATAATAACAGAGACTTTTTAATATTTTAAAGCTGCTGGGCTCTCCTGGCTGCTCTAATCTGACTGAGGAAGTTGGAGGGAAGAAGGGGTTTTTAATCTTTTGCAGTTTACTTTGGATTATTTCTGAGTGCTGATCTTTTAATCTGGTCTATACAGAATGCTAAGAAATAGAGTTTGTCGGATTGGGGTCTAAACTGTTTTGAACGCTGCATACAAAGGTCTCCCCATTTCCACAGTGGGTTCATGAAGTGTGGGAGGCTCCCTTGTCAGTGACCTGCGAGAGCTTCCTGGTGCTGGTTGTTGGGCAGACTCTGGTGGGGCTTGCTGGGGTGGGCCACACTGGCCCTCCTCAGCTGTGTTCTCTCTCTCCTGCTGGGTTCTCCTCAGCAGACACAGGCTGTTTTCTTACAGGCTCGCTCTGCAGTAGGGATTCAAAATGTGAGTAGACTTCAACTTAAGGAAAAGATATTTCAGACTTGGGCAATTAAGAGCACATTATTAAATTTTGTGGTGAATAATTTCGATTTTAGAGAAAAGTTAAATTCTTGAAGACATATACTTTTGTATACACCATGGATTTGAGGGACATATTTTCCCTTCTTTTGCCCCTCTTGCCTGCTTTCTACAACTGGGTAGCTATTGATTTAGGGCAGTGGTTCTCAACCTTCCTAAATCTGTGACCCTTTAATACAGTTCCTCATGTATGGTGACCCCAACCATAAAATTATTCCTGATGCCACTTCCTAACTGTAATTTTGATAATGTCGAAAATATTAATATAAATATCTGTGTTTTCTGATGGTCTCAGGTAGCCCCTGTGAAATGGTTGTTTGACCCCCAGAGGGGTTATGCAAGCAGATTGAGATTTAGATTGATTTAGATTTCCCAGGGCAGGGAGAAGGTCACTTTGGAGTTATCCCAGTCTTTGTCCGAGTGTCCCCACTACATTCCAGAGGCAAATGCCAAGGTTGTCTGGAGAAATCCAACTGCAGGCTGCACAGTACTCCTCTCATAGAGGCTGGATCCTCAGGGATCAATGTAGAGCCAGAGGGATAGAAAATATGGAGAACACAAGAAGGTTGGGGTAGCAGCCATGGGGAAAGGTTGGCAAATTAAAACACTGGCCTTGCCTTATGTAAATGTCAGTGTAGGAAAGTAAACCTCTGTCCAAGTCACACTGTGCATGACCAGGTAGGTGTGTTTGCGTGTGCAGGTGAAGCAGAGAAGCATCCAGTAGGCAGCAAGACAGACTCCGACAACTGTGGGCTTAGGTCTCGCTCCTGCGGCAGGACCCACAGGCTCCAATTGTGAAGGAAGAACTGACATGTTGTTAACTTAAAGTTGGGGACTTCTGTTAGAGCAAAGTTTAAAACAAACAAATCCAAACCAAGCCACAGAGCAGTGGAAGGCAATCGTCACAGGAATGACACGCTTGAGCAAGTAACCCAAACGACCAGAGAATTAGTGGGCAAAAGAAGCAAGACTTAACAGGCTCTTCACACACGTGTCCCTTTACACACGTGTCCCTTCACACATGTGTGTTCTAGATGGTCAGTCAACACACAAGAAGACGCTGAGTTTCATAAGTAGTCAGGACAGCACATAGCATGCCTCTCACACACACGTGTGCATGTATGCATGCATGGTGGATCTGTGTCCATAGTTTAATATTAACAGCCAACAGAAGAGCTGGTACCAACAGTTCTCCTCTGATCCTGGGAGGATGAGAGCCCTTTGTGTGCAAATGTTGGCCACCATCTGTCACTTAGAAGATGTGTCTTTCCATTGACCAAAGGCTAATGAATTTGGGGTTCTGTTTGTAACATGGGGAGAGACTTAACACAGCCTTATTTTCTTCTGCATGAACATCTGCACTGCTAAAGTGAGGTTGACTGCATGGCTGGTCAGCACCTCTGGGACTCTGTCTCTGCAAACACTTGACTCGGTGCTGCTTTAGGACAGACTCTGTGTCTGTCTCATCAGGAGCATTAATCTTTGCCCTGTGTTCTTTGCAGGCTGGTGATGTACATTGAGAGAGACAGCAGAAAGACCTCCCCAGGCAAGGAGCTGCAGAGCGGGAACGAATATCTGGCCAGGTGCCTGGATCTCCTCATCCAGCACATGGTGCAGGAGTCACCACGGATCCTCGGTAAGTGGCAGCCATTTACCCTTCTCAGGGCCCAGAGGTGCTCGCTTGTCTGTGGGCAGCTTCTGTATCGCCTCTTGTCCACTCTTGTTTCCCTGTTCTATTTTAAAAAATAATTATTAGGAATTTTACGTGTGTTTTGAATATGGTTGTTCTCCCAAACTCCTCCCCTTCCCATCCAGCTTTGGTTTGTTCTAATTCTTCCTCACCCCCTCCTCCTCTTCTTCTCTTTCTTCTTTCTTCTCCTCCCCCTCCTTCCCCCTCTCCCCCCTCCTCCTCCCCCTCCCCTCCCCCTCTCCTCTCCCTCTCCTCCTCCTCCCCCTCCTCCTCCTCCTCCTCTTCCTTCTTTTCTTGCGGTCCCTGTGGTCCCTGTCCAGTCCAGTTGGGGTTGCCCAGCTAGTCTTAGCTTTGGGGACCACTCTGAGTGTGATCAGCCTATCAGGATCAGAGCATTAAAACAAAAGACAAAACCAGCTGCCCCTCTCTCTCTTAGCAGCCACCACATGTCGGCCTCACACATCAATCCTGCCGTCGTCTGGCTGGCTGGAGCTGGCACAGGTCTTATGCGTGCTGTGCTATCTTAAGTCTCAGTGTCTGTTTTTGCAGGGCAGTGTGGAGACGCTTTGCTTGAATCTATGGCTTTAAGGCTTAAACTTGCCTGGTTTACTTTTTAATTGTTTTGTGTCAGTCAAAGGGTTGAGATGTGTTATCTGAGGTAAATGGCAATTAAAAAAAAAGAAAAGGGAAACCAGCGTCGAGTTCAGTCAGTACGTGTATCCCATGCATGAAGCCTTGGGTTCCATGCCCAGCTCCACACCATCCAGTGGTGATGTCTTCCTGCAGTCCAGCATTTGGGAGGCAAAGGCAGAGGACCAGAAGCTCAAGGTTATCCTCAGCTACATAGTGAGCTTGAGATCCCACCCGCCCCCGCCCCAGCCTCAGGTCTCTGAGATCCACCCCCACCCCATGCCCAACAACCATGATCTAATACTGGATTTATACGGTCATTTTGAGTTAATTTTCTTACATCTTTTTTTCATCTACATATGCACTTGATCCTAGTCAAAAGGAAGTGATCTATGATAGTCAAAAGGATAGTGATCACTATGAGAAGTGATCTGCCCATATTGAGATTGGAAATATATATATTTATCACTAAAAGAATTTTTAAATGTATATTTGTTTTATGGGTTGATTTTGTTGTTATTGTTGCTTGAGACAACTGTGCTGCTGCCTCTTGAGGACTGGGATTAAAGGTGTGCACCATCACACCCATTTCACACCATCACAACCATTTCACACCATCACACCCATTTCACACCATCACATTCATTTCACACCATCACACCCATTTTTGTTTTTTATTGATGTTGTTTGTTTTTTGTTTCCTTTGTTGAGACAAAGTTTGGATTGGAATTGAACTCACCGTGTAGCACAGGCTGGCTTTGAACTCCTGACCCTCCAACCTCAGTCCCTCAAGTACTAAGAATTGAGACATTCAGCACCACATCCAGAAGTACATTATATACAGGTTTAAGTTTCTAATCTAAAATGTTAAAATTTGATGTCATGGATTTTGATGGTTCAACATCCGAGAACCTAGGTGGTTTGAAGAGGCATCTTTAATATAAGAACATGTATCGACGTCTGCAGAGGACGCTGCCTGCACAGAAGGAAATGCCTTGCCTTGTTACTTTTGGAAGTTAAAGTGATCTGAGGAGGGATTGGGGTTACTGGGTTTCTTCCCCTGGCTTTCCCAGCAGATGTGGCTCTAAACTGGCGGTGTTCAGCACATTGAGCCAGATTCTGACCCTCATGGCGAAGACGCAGATCTACCAGCAACTCTTTCTTACTAGTAAATTAGGAACATTCTCACCTCATGATTGGAAACCGAGCACCTCACAGTTCAGCCAGAAACATGCTGGAAATTGGGGCAGGAGAGATGGCTCAGCAGTTAAGAGCATGGGCTGCTCATCCAGAACACATGGGTTCAATTCCCAGCACCCACATGGTAGCTCACAACCGTCTGTTCTCCGGTTCCAGGGGATCTGATGCCCTCTTCTGGGCACCTGCACTTAAGCATATACACGCACACGCACACACACACACACACACACACACACACACACTGCACAAACACACACACACACATAGATGAAAATAAAATAAATCCTAAAAGTTTTGAACATTGTTTTCAATTTTTCTTTGTTTGCTTTTTCAAATTTTGCTTTACAATCTCGTTACTTGTAATTTTAGATTAGTTTTCTAAGGCAGTAAGCAGTGATAATCAATTAGAATAGAAATAAATCAATAAATAGAAAAATAAATTTCTCAGACCACTACTAAACCATAACTTTATATTGTGTCTAGGCTAGAAGTCGGTTGATAGTGGCTATGGAGATCGTCCCACTCTGTTCCCAGAGGGCACGAGTGTCCTGTATTACCAGCATGTGTGTGTGTGTGTGTGTGTGTGTGTGTGTATGTGTGTGTGTTTGTGTGTGTGTATGTGTGTGTGTATGTGTGTGTGTATGTATGTGTGTGCATGTGTGTGTGCGTGTGTGTATGTATGTGTGTGCATGTGTGTGTGCGTGTGTGTGTGCATGTGTGTATGTGCGTGTGTGTGTGTGTGTGTGTGTGTGTGTGTGTGTGTGTGTGTGTGTGTATGGTTGGAGATGTGGCTCAGTTGGTAGAGCTCCTGCCCAGGATGCTCAAATCCCCGAGTTTGATTCCCAGCACTGCATAGAACCAGACATGGTGACACACACGGAAAACACCAGCACTTGCCTGTAGGTCTAGCACCTGGGAGGTGGAAGCAGGAGAATTACCTTGAGCCACGTACTGACTTGGAGGCCAGCTTGAGCTACATGAGATCCTCCCTCACACACGCATAAAAGTGAATGAGAAGGCTCACTGGCTACCCAGTACTGTAGATTGAAGGTGAATCACCTCACCTCTGTGGTCTCTTACCACCATACCTCCTCTGATGTGCTTCTCAGGTGACATTCTCAACGCTTTGGCAAACGTGTCCGGCCGGAAGCACCCATCCACGGTCCAGGGGAAGCAGCTGAAGATGTGTCTCCCCATGATGCCTGTGGTGCTCCACCTGGTCATGTCTCAGGTAACACATGCCACCCCCAGGCCTGTCCCCTAGAGCAGAGCCACCCCCACTGAGACCAGACCCTTCTGTCCGTTTGTCTGGGACTGGCTTTGGAGATCTGATCTGTGGAAAATCTTGTCCCCCAGGTGTTTCGACCTCAAGTTGTGACAGAAGAGTTTCTCTTCAGCTATGGAACTATTCTTGTGAGTAGCAAGGAATCATGTCTGGCTAACACCACTGCCACTGCTGCTGGCTGCGGCATGGGTGTGAGAAGGGAGGAGTTAAAAGGTTTGGTGGCATTTGTTTGTAGGGAAGTGACCTTTTTATATTTTTATCTGTTCTCTGTAATAAAATTTGACATTTGGGAAAAATACATTCTCTCCTGATAATGTACTTGGTTCAGAGACAGCCCCTAATAGGGCAAAAAGCACACATAAACACTCAGTAGATACTGAGTCAAGCATTTGAACTGACATGGTGGGAGTGGGGGGCTGAGAATGCCGTGTTGCCAACCGGCTCACTGCTAGCCATGCACATGTCTCTCTAGGATGACAGTTTAGCAAGTTAGACTCAGCTGTGCTCCGTCTTTTCTTCTTCTTCTTCTTCTTCTTCTTCTTCTTCTTCTTCCCATTTTTACTTGATTTCGACAACGTGGGAAGACGTGAAAACCAGCTGCCCTGTTACTATCATTCCGGGTCTGCACACACCCATCTTCCTGATGATGCTGTGGCCCAGAAGGTGACAGAGTGCATTGTGGGTGTGCTGAGGCAGGACAGCCAAGTCCTGTCACTCACCGCCCGACCTTGCTGTCTACACTAGGCCTAGGAGGCTGGAGGGTGTCATGGAGGCACAGGCAAGGCACAGTGGCATTTCAGCACCGGTTTTGTTTTGGGGGAGGGTGGGGGAAAAGGGCTGCTGCTCATGAGTGAGGTTGTTTTCTAGAATGTTCTTCTTAGAGCAGGAAGTGATGTTTCTAGGACACACATTGAAGAGAGGTGTCTGAGGTCAAAGCGTTGGGGCTCAGTTTCAGCTTTGTCCTCATGGTATGAACCCTTAAGTCTAGGAAGTTCGTGCAATGGGCTGTGCACTCTCCTGCATCTGTAATCACCACCCCGGTTATCCACCGTCACCGTAACCTGCTCTTTTTCTGTCTCCTACCGAGCCCAAGTGCTGTTAAGGACACCACATACATGTCAGGGTCTAGAACAGTCTTGGCTCCTGGGACCTGCCATGCAGTGCTTCACACAGTATTGCATGGACGGGTGTGGCCTGTGTTTCTGTGTGTTCTTTCCCCTCTGCCCCAGTTCCATCCCCTTCCCTCCCTCCCCCACCTATTTTCCTGTCTGGACTTTTCTCTGCTTGCAGTGAGCATGCTTAACAGTTTCAACAACCAGGGAAGCCGGTGTGGACTTTCAGGAGGGAAGTGTTTACGCCTATTTCAGGGACAGCACCACATGGGCTCAGAGACAAGGACAGAGGCCATACAGAGGAAGGGCCTCTTTCTTCCCCAGGAACAGGTGTGCTTCTGCTGGTCTTCTGGTGTTTGTTGAGAATTAAAACCAACCTGCCTGGTTCACTTCTGGGTCTTGGTTCTCAGTAGGGAGTTTAGATGAATAAAATGGCCAATATCTTATTTTGAGGCTGGCAAGATGGCTTCAGTGGTTAGAGGAGCTTGTAGCCAGGCTTGATGACCTGAGTCTAAGCCCTGGACCCATACAATAGAAGGAGAAGCCTGACTCTTGAAAGTTGTCCAAGGGCACACACACACACACACACACACACACACACACACACACACGCAGGGATGAGATGGTCCTTGGGCTAGCTTCCTAGTTGAGGCAGTGTTCGCAGTGTGCATCATGGCTGCTCTAGAGCACCTTGATGACTTTCTCACTGTATTGTTTGTACCTCCTTGGCATTGAGTGACCCTGGAAAGCACAGGTCACTGCTAATCCACAACCTGGTTCAGTTATCTGTGCATTTGTCGTGAGCTGTTGAATCAGATGTTGCTTCTATGAGTTAAGTCTTCCTGGAAATTAGCAAAAATACTCTTCCAGTTCCCGTGTCCTTCCGATGTCAACCGAGGGAACCAGCCAACCTCATACTTCCAGCCCCTGGAAATGGAAAGCAGAGGCCGGCATCTGAAGCTTTGAAAACATTCGTCTTCACTTTGGTTAGCAAAGGTTTGCTGAATGTCCCTGAAGTCTGCGGAGCTCATGTGGAAGAATGTCAAACATACGTGCAGCAGTGTGTGCAAGCACATACATGCCTGCCAATGCGCCTGCCTTCCTGGCATGTGTGGGCTGGAAGTTGACCTTGGATCTCTTCTCCACTTAGTCCTGTGAGACAGGGTCTATTCCAGAACACCCTGAGTTTGCTGCTTGGCCGTGAGTGTCTAGGTCTCCCGGGCTCCAACCTGCAGTCTTTCACAGTAAGCTCCAGGTGTCAGCTTCACAGCCCAGCTCCACCGGGGAGAGGGAATCTCAGCTGACAAATTGCCAGGGACAGATTGGACTGGGCACATCTGTAAGGTGTTTGATTAATTGCCAGTGATGGAGGAGGGCCCAGCCCACTGTGGGCGGGGCAATCCCTGGGCAGGTGCGCTTGTTGGATAAGTGAGTTAGTTGAGCAAGTCAGAGGAAGCAAGCCAGTCAGCAGTGTTCCTCCATGGCTACTGCCTCAAGCTCCTGCCCTGTTGTCTCCACTCAGTAATGGACTGTGACCCGTAAGCTAAAGCAAGCCCTTTCCTCCACACTTTGTTGTTGGTCAGGGTGTTTATCCCAGCAACAGAAAGGACACCATTGTTGTGGGGTTACAGGGGCGCATAGTCACTGCTGTGTCCAGCTTTGGGTAGGTGCTGGGCACTGAACTTGGGTCCTTGTGCCTGTTCAGCAGGCACTTGTCCCACTGAGCTGTCTCCCTAACTTGTTTTGTGAAGGAAGCTTTACTTGGTCCATCTGGAGCTCAATGTTCTTGTCAGTATTTTCTAAATGTGTTCAAGGAGTCTCCACCACACCGGCTCACTATAGTTTAGCTTTTAAAAACTGTACCTAGATCCCAGTATTCAGTCCCGCTGTATCCAGGAACAGCATACGCTAGAACTTGTTGGCGTTGGGTAGGGTGGGTGTGACGAGAGGTCCAGAGCTGCCGTGTCTTCAATTATCGAAAGGGTACTTAAAGAGGGGACCCATGTGTTTCCAGTGGCACCAGGCCTCAGTTTGCTGTGTCATGGGAGGGACATTGCCATCCTCATCAGAGCAGCTGTGACAGCTCGAGGGCTTCCCTTCCAGCTGTATGCAATTCTGCTTCAGTTGCACTGGGTCATGTGGTCTGAGGAGGCTCTAAAGCAGTGTTTCTTAACCTGTGGGCCACAGGGGTTCCCTGTCAGGTTCATAACAGTAGCAACATTACAGTTACAAAGTAGCAACGGAATAATTTCATGTCTTGTCACCACACCACGAGGAACTGAGTGAAGGGTGGCAGCGTTAGGGAGATTGAGAACCACTGCTCTAGAGTGTATAGAGAATGCATGGCGACTGAGGGAGTGTGGTGAGACGTCATCTGTGCAGCTGAGGGACCGCGGCGTCCTTGCTGGCAGGTACATAGCTCCTGTCACCCTCAGCTCTGGAAGTAAACCCAACAAACCCAGAGGTTGGGTAAGCTGGACAGGGCTGGAGCGGTTGCTTGGCTCCTGTCCTTTTACGGCAGAATGGTCTGGATAACTACATATGGGATATGAGCATAGGAATTGGCTTCAGGAACACTTCCCCCAATTAAATGAAATTTGGGTCTTAAGGAAGACTGCTGTTTGGCCATGACTGCAGGTCACGGTTAAGCCATCTTGGGCTTTCATAGGCTCCACTGACAGGGATTAGCCAACTGCTAACTCCTACAGATCTTCAATTTTTGAAGCTCCCATTGAACTGGGCCAGAAAACAGGAAGGAAAGATGAAAGGGAAGTGAGTGGGTGGACTCCTGATGGGCGCAACCTGTATTTCCTGGATTCTTCCTTGAGGTTCTTGGTTGATGAGCCCAGGACGGGGACTTGACAGTGCACAGGTTCTCCTGACCCTGCTGGTTTATTAAAGTGCAGACTGACAGACAAGACACTCCCCACCTGTGCACAGCTTTCTGATAAGCGAGTGCTGACCTCTTGATGGCTCTTGGTTTGTGTTGTGGAGAAAGCGGGGATGGTATCCTGCTAGGCTGCAGAGCAAATGACCAAGTGCTTACTTGTAGCCATACAAATGTGCTGGTGAGGAGTTTCTGTCGTTGCACTGGGGGCAAGCACCCATTCCCATCTTGCTGTGGGGTCTGTTCTGCCTCCTAGAAGGAGATCCAAAAACACCAAAGTGCCCCTTGTATGGGAAGCCTCTTTACCCACTGGACCGTCTCTCTGGCCCTGACGTGGCTGTTTTCTGCCCCTCAGTCTTCAGCTGGCCTGGCCGTGGGGCCTGTGTGTGCTGTTGTCCGCTCCCCTGCAGAGACTCCGGCTTTGCAGTCCATGCTGCCTGTGGCCATCTGGAGGTGCTCTGGGATACCAGGCAAAAGAAAGGGTTAAGGAGAAGGGACAACATGGGCTTGGGGAAGCCCAGCTACCTACTGGCGGAGAGGTTGCTTCCCTAAGCACTTCCATGGCTAAATATTGTCTCATTTGTAGGCCTGCGTAGTTTGGTAGAATTTTAGTAAAAGATACAACTTAGGGGCTGAAGAGATTGCTCAGAGCTTGGGAGCACTGGCTGCTTCCCTAGAGGGCCTGGGCTTCACGGTCTTGGCACCCATGTGGCAGCTCAGAGCCATAATCCTCCAGCCTCCGAATCTGATGCTCTCGTCTCGCTGCTGTGGGCTTCGGGTGTGCACATGGTGCACAGGAATATGTGCAGACAAACACCTCTCAGACAGAAAGAAATGAGACTTAAAAGACATAGCTTAAAGGTTTAGTTTAAATGTCCAGAGATACACGTGTGGGAATATTTTTAAACATCTGGAAAGGTAGATTCAGAGCTGTGATGGTTTCTGTGCTGGGGTGGGGAGTTCACGTGAGGAGCTAAGTTTCGTAGGGGTAGGGCTGTGCACTCCACCCGTAGATGGGAAGTCCTTTCTTCTCCTCAGCGCAGTGCCACAGCCTGCCGTGGGATGCGCTCACACCATGCTATGTGATGCCGTGGGATGCGCTCACAATGTGCACTGCCTTTCTATTTATGGATTTCTTTTTCTTTGCTCCTTCGGGGACAGAGTTTTGCTACATAGTGCAGGTTAGCCTCGAACTCACTGAATAGTCCAGACAGGCCTTGGATTTACACTGATCCTCCTGCTTCAGCCTCTTGATTGCTGGGATTACAGGCACAGGCCACCACATTTGGTTAATCCCATCACGGCAGGCCAAGCTCTGCTCTGGGCTAATGGCTTATATTTAGCTATTTTCAGTTCTGTGGCCCTCATATTTTATTTGCTTCTTATCATGCTTTTCAATGGGGCAAACCCTGGACAACAATCTGTTATCAAGGTGTAACCCCAACTCTGCTGTTTGCTGTGTACAAAGCATTGTATTTGATGATGGTTTGTGAGCTGAAGGCATGTATGGGACTGTGTGCAAAGAACACGGGTGCTTAGCCTGTCACAGTGTGACAAAGATCGTCTCGCTGAGCTCACAGTTGGGAACAGCTGTCCTGCTCAGAGCCTCCAGCCAGGGACTGGGAGGGGAGGTATCAGGGGGCTCACACCCAGCTGCTCAGTCTTCCCTCTCACGTGCTGTGGTATATGGTGTATGTGTATATGTGCCCCGTAGATAGGAGGCTTGGAGGAACTAAACACAGTGCTAACTCCAAAGTCAGGCACTGGGTAGTGAGACCTGCACTGAGGCCTTGACCTCTGTTTCACCTTGACCTTGACCCTGTGTACCTTTGGGATGGCCAAAACCACTGCATTAGGCGTCATTCGGGTTAGCTTGAGGTAGTGATGGGGAAGGTTTATGTATCATCTGGGTATTTCTCATATGTTTACTTTGAGACAAGGTCTTCACACTGTAGGTAAGGTTGGCCTTGGACTCACTGGGTATCACTGGGTAGCCTAAAACTCAGGGCCACCCCTCTGCCTCAGTCTCCAAGTGTTGGGATGACAGTATAGACTATCACTGGTTCCCCTTTGTTTTATTTCCACTGAATTACTGCAACATTAAATCCCATTTGTGTATTTCAAAATTATTTTTATCTGTTTATGTGTAGTTTTAATTTATGTGGAGTAAAATTTTGAAGATTTATTTTAGGGGCCTGGAAAAAGATGGGTCAGCAGTTAAGGGCACTGTTGCTCTTGCAGAAAACCTGGGTTTAGTTTCCAACACCCTGTGGTGGCTTTCATCTGTCTTTAACGCTAGTCTAGGGGATCCAGAGCCCTCCTCTGGAGTCACTGGGCACTGCAAGCACATGGTTCACATATGAACAAAGCACTCATACATAAAATAAACCTTAAAAAATTATGTGTATGTATATATCTGTGTGGGGTTTGTGCGCATGTGAGTGCAGTACCTGTGGTGTCCAGAAGGAGGTGTCAGAGGTCCTGGAGCTAGAGTTAACAGTTGTGAGCCACCTGACTTGGGTGCTAGGAACTGAACTCTTAACTGCTGAGCCACCTTCTTGTGTATATGAGTAGAATATGCATTTATTACATATAATATTTATATCAGCACATTTAAAACTGTGATTACAGTGTTTGTAATATATGTGTTTAGTGTTTTCCATGAATTTAAGAATTGGGTATGGATTCAGACAAAATGCTACACTACCTAAATTTTATTTCTGAGTTATTTTGACCCCCTCCCCCACTCATTGAATACTTGTTCTTTTTCAGAGTCACATTAAGTCAATTGACTTGGGGGAAACGAACATAGATGGAGCCATAGGTGAGCATCCTGGGTCTTTGCGCATGCCATGAAGGGCCTGGGAGGCGGACACCTGTGGTGACTGCTTCTGTGATCTGTGATCCTAGGCATCGTGGCGTCAGAGGAGTTCATCAAGATCACCCTGTCGGCATTTGAAGCAGTGATCCAGTACCCGGTTCTGCTGGCCGACTACCGCGCTACGGTCAGTTTCTAGGGAAGCCCTCTGTCAGTCACTTGATAATCTTGTGCACACGTGTGTCAGTCAGACTGACAGCTGTTCATCCCCGGAGAAACCATTCAAAAGAGCAGGGAGAGCCCTGGAAAGCTGCTTCCAATTTTGCCTGGGGAGGGGTGGGCCTCTCCGACTATCCCTTTGCTTCCTTGTGGTAGCCGGTAGCACACACTTGTGGAGGTGGCTTTGCAGACTTTAGGGGGTGCCCCCCCCCGCCTCTCTAGTTCTGGGATCTGGGGCTGCATGCCCAAGTGAATCTGTGACTTGTGACTTACCAAGTCCCCTTTTCTGGCTCCTGCTGTGGTCATGCTGCCCGTGCAGCCACTGGTTGTGACTTTGGTTATTTTTCCTCTGTCATAAGAAGACATCTTGCAGAATTTGCATGCATTTTCTTTCCATGTCTACATTACTGCTCTTGTTTCCTGGCCCCTGTAGATGTGCTTGTTTATGTGCATTTCATGCAGATGCATGGCAGCATCAAAAGACAGACATTCGCCTTTCCCTGTGGATCTGCTGCACTGTGCTCCTGGCTCAGTCATCCCGTGTTCTCTCTGAAGCCTCTGTGTGCACTCCGTTCTCCTCAGATGCCTCGTGCTGGCCTCTGCTAGGAGCCCCATTTTCTTCAACTGAGACCCTGTCACACCATGCTTCTATGTGCAGGAGACACTGGAGACCATAACTTCTAGGACGTGCTTCTCTGTGTTCTAGGAGTGACTAAGTGGCCCGGGCTTGGTGGCAGAGCTGGCATTGCCCTACTTGGAGAGTCAATGCCTTCATCTGCACAGAGCCATGTACCCATTGGCTCACTAGATACCTGTCCTGGCAGGAGCCAGCGATTCCCAAGGGTCCTGTCTCGGTTGGTTGGTGAATGCCTCCTGCCAGAGTCCATCACATTCTAACGTAGACTTCCATCCAGAAATAGGTCTTGAAGCTCCCCGATGTCTTTTCAGGACTTAATACTAGGGTTTGGGGGGTTCATCCCTCATCACAGTGTGCCGGGATAGGGTTTTCCACATTCCCATCCACACCTAATAGGAAAGAGGCAGTCACAGCCATGTGCTGGGCCAGTGAGTCCCAGGTCTTCCAGTCACAGTCATGGTGCTGGGCCAGCAAGTCCCAGGTCTTTGATTGAGATGTTACTTATCGATCCTCTTGCTTAATGAACAGTAACCTCATGGCTAATTTGTTCAGATCCAGTGTTTATAAATATCTGTATTGCATTTAAATAGAAATTTAATTAGTGTGTTTTCTAATCATGAAACACAAGTGTGCTAATTATTGCCACAACAGCCTCAATTATGATAGAAAAGGCATCGTCACAATGTTACCGCTTCATAAAAATGCTCTCTAATGCCGAGGCTCATGGGAAATCTAATTATCTCTTCTTGTGTATGAGTGGAATGCATGAGGAAAAGACGCACACCCCAGGGAGCCTCGGATTGTCTTAGATTTCAGCACATACTGTGTTCAAGGCTCCTAATCGATACCTGCTCGTATGGAAGCACTAACTGCATTTAACTCTTGGTAAGCACGGAGCCGGCCCAGCTGCTGCTTTGGGGTGTCTAGGAGGCCAGCTCCACCTGGTATAGGCATCTGTGAGTCACCTTACACTGTGTGGGGAGACCTGACCAAGGAGGGGGTATAAGGCAACATTAAATCTGTGCACAAGTTCACTTTAATTGCCAGCTTTATACAATGTATTGTCACAGTGGAAGGGAGCGAGTCTCCACGGGGAACTGTCTCGATCAAGTTGCTCTTGGGCATGTCTGCAGGGAACTGTCTTGATTATGGTAATTGATGGCAGGGGGTTGGTGCATGGGTAGTTGGGACAAGCACAGAGCTAGCCCACTGTGGGTGGCCCCATTCCCTGAGTTTGTGTCCTAGACTGTATAAAAGAAGAGAGAGTGTGTGCTAGCCCAAAACAGCATCAGGTAGAGGGAAATGGTCCCACTGGCCAGGAAGAGAAAGCACTGTTGAGTTTGAACCTGTCAAGTATGCAAAGCCAGGACAGCCGGCCTCTCTAGGGGAGGGAAAGTGTTCCTGCTTCTGGAAGCTTCTGTCAGCATTCCAGAAATTGGCGCCACATGGGGTGAAGCGCCCTTCCTGGTCACACAGATGGGACATTAGGCAAAGATTAAATGTAACTGGTGTTTTCCTTCCCTTATCTCTCCCCCCCCCCTCCTTTCTGGGCTCAGTGACTTTCATAGTAGTAAGGCCTTTCTGTGAATCAGCTCTTTGAAGGAAGGCTGGAGATGCAGGGTGTACTGTGGATAGGAGATCCTCGGGATGCAGCAGTCCTGAGCAGTCTGCTGGTTTGTACCTGATTGTATAAGGACATGTTTCTTGAGCTGAGTGTGCAAGGTGTTCATCAGGATGGGGAGTGTCTGCTAGAGGCAGAGGATGTATATGGCTCTACTTGACCAGGCCTAGAGTTGAGCAGGCATCCTCTCCCTGGGGAAAGATGTTTTAGAAAGGAAGCCTGAAGGGACTGCCCTAAAGTCAGGCTCACTTGGCCAGGGTGACCTGGATGGGAACCTGGCTGTTGGGAGGAGGTGGGACGAAGAATCACGTTTGCTGTCAGAGAGAAGTGAGCAATGTTGTTGTTGTGCGCATTTTGAGGTACTTGAGGCTGTAGTTTGTAGGGTGTGATCATAGAGGTGTAGAGCTGTGTGCAGGACTTACTTTTATTCTCTGCCCTGGGGGAGGCACATTACAGGTGAGATGTGCTGTGGTCAGAGAAACACCTCCAGTGGGTGGTGCATTAGCATTTGAACCACTCAGGTCTGAATGTCACCTTTGGGAGACAGCTTTATCTCACCGATCCTTCACTAGACCCCACTTTGATGAAATCAGTCCTTTTCTAAAATACCTGGATGGATTAGAAGTATTATTTGGTGTCCCACCCTCGCATCCCCGTATGGGAAAGGGCCTGGAGCCTGGTCAACCCTGCAGAGGGGACATAGATTTTTTTTCCCCCAACGTGATTTCAGACAGAATTCTGCCTGCATTCAGGAGGATGTAATTAACATTGGCTTGGTGTTGCTGATGCCTGTAGATTCCATTTTTAGAGTGTTGCTTTAAACACACAAACCAAAGTGCATGCAGTTTTATGGAAAGGCCTTCATACTGAAACATCAACTGATAACACGTTTGCCCTGCTGCTGGCTGGGCCCGTGCACTGAGCTCTTTGTTGTAGGAATAGCTTGCTCTGACCTCAGCACCCTTGTGTGCTGTCTGTCCCACCTCAGCCCTCCTTCAGCTACTGAGGAGGGGGTGGGTGAGTGGGAGCATGAGCTCCAGGGACATGGGGCAGATAGACAGGCCAGCCTGCCCTCAGGATTTGGATCTCCATCTTGCCTGGTGTCTCTAGATGGGTATCACTGCAGGACTGGTTTGATTCTGTCTAGGTCATTGTCAAGTGAGCATAGTCGGCCCTCCCCATCTGCAAATTCAGATCTGTGGCACTAGAAAACAAGGGAGGTTGGCATTAGGCAGAGAATAATCACCAAGTAGCCTGGTCACCACAGGCTCTAACATCTGAAACCCAGCGGCTGGGTCAAACACACCTACTCTTCCTAGAAACCCTGGCTCTTTATGGCTACGTTTGTGTATGCACACATCTATAAATGATCACACTTAGCACCAAGTAACTACTGTTTTGATACCAGTGTGACGAGACCCCTGTGGACACTGTCAGCTCATCCGTATAATTCATTTTATGTTGTGTAAACGCTGTAGCTGATGGTGTCAGCATAGGAGTCACATGTGTGCCAGTTACACATCCCTCAACCAGTCAAGTACAGACAGTAACCCTTGAGACGTCTGTGGGCAGACAGAGAAGTGACGTTGCTTACAGACGTCTGTGAGCAGACAGAGAAGTGACGTTGCTTACAGACGTCTGTGAGCAGACAGAGAAGTGACGTTGCTTACAGACGTCTGTGGGCAGACAGAGAAGTGACGTTGCTTACAGACGTCTGTGGGCAGACAGAGAAGTGACGTTGCTTACAGACGTCTGTGGGCAGACAGAGAAGTGACGTTGCTTACAGACGTCTGTGGGCAGACAGAGAAGTGACGTTGCTTACAGACGTCTGTGAGCAGACAGAAGTATCTGTGACGTTGCTTACAGACGTCTGTGGGCAGACAGAGAAGTATCATCTGTGACGTTGCTTATTGAGCTGCTGTTACTTCCCCCTTCTCCCTCCTCCCCACCCTTTTCCTCTTCATCCTCATCTTCTTCTTCCTCCTTTTCCTCCTCCTCCTCCTTGTCTTCCTCTTCCTCCTGATAATAACTCTAGGAATCAAAAACATTTCTTGGCCCTGTGCCCTGAAGACCATAATCACTTAATATTTTAAATCGTATTTTTATGTTTTCCTTTTTGCTAGAGTCATTATATATTAAGTCCGTGTTCTGCCAGAACAGAGGTAGTCTTCTTTCCCTTACTTGAAGTTGAAAAACAAAATGTTAATAAAATCTATCAGATGGCTTTCCCACTTTTTGTTTGTTTTGTTTTTTAATTAATTTACTCCTCTCACCTATAACACATCCTGACCGTGGCCTGCTGACTCTTCTACTTTCTCCAGCCGTAGTGTGAACTGCTGAGTGGACTAATGCTCACATAATACATGTTCGTTCATTTCCTTATTTATGTGGGTAGGCGTGTGCATCCTTGCAAGAGTGTGTGCACTTGAGTGCAGGTGCCCACAGAGGCCAGAAGAGGGTGCTGGATCCTCCGGAGCTTGACTTGTAGGTGGTTGTGTGTCATTGAACATGGTGCTGGGAACTGAACTCTGGTCCTCTGGAGCAGAGTGTGTGCTTAACTGCCGGCCATCTCTTCAACCCTCTTGTCTTTCTCATTGAGAAGCCTCTGATGAAGACCTCAGTGCTGCTGAGCTAGGCGGGAGCCGTCTTCTCAATGTGCTAGCACTTGGGCTACATTTTAAATTTTCTCGCTCTGCGGTCCCTCTGCAGAGACTCCTCCTCATGTTTGAGGGTAGAATTTGTCACTGCGGGACACTGCTGCGATTGCCTCGAGGTAGTGAGGAAAAGCAGCATTAGCTAAAACCAAAATGGCGGTAGAGTTGGATTTGGAAGGTCTTTAAACAAGTGTGCAGGTCAGGGCAGGGTCGCACAGCGCCTTCCTTCATAATGCAGACTGTCATGCCGTCTATGTTCTTTTGTGAGTTCACCCCCCCCACACACACAAAGTACAACTGTGAGATTTCCCCAGTCTAGTCATGTAATCAGTCACAGAGAAGTGGCATCATTGAGTCCTCATGGTGTGGAATTGGCTTTCTAACTTGCTGTATTTATTGAAGTTATTATTAATTTGCTGTGGAATCTGAGTCCCTTCTCTACACTGACTTGCAGGCCTTGGCTGTTTTGTTTGGTTTTAAACTATCTGGGTGTAAGGTGCTCTCTCTTTAAAGTTCTGTGTGCCTGACCTCACTGGGGTTAAGTAAAGCTGTGTGTCTGCTGGCTGGGGTGCTTCTTCCCTTTGGAGGTTGCTCTCTGCCTATCTGCTGTCTAGTTTTTGGCTGCCTCCTTCACAGTGTTCGTTTGAATGTATTCTACACAGTGACCCTGGGCCCATGAGGTCCCAGGAGTGCAGAGAAATCTCCAGCCAGTGGCATCGCTTCTCTCTTGGTTTAGGGGAGCATGATGCATAATCACTGCAGGCAAGCCCCTGGGATCCCCATGAGAGCTTGTCTAGATTAGGTAAACTGAGGCGGGAGGTGTCACAATTCCTTAGGGAGTGGCCTGGGTTGAACCTAAAAGACACAATGTGCTGAACACCAGCGTTCATCTCTCCTTCCTGCCGCCCGCCTTCCCCACCACTGCGTCCTCATGTTGCTAGCCCAGATAACCTCTCACACCTCCTAAGTCCCATTTGTCTCTCTTCTCCCTCCTCTGATAGTGACTCTGCCTTGGACACATCAGGGCTGGTGCACAACATCTGTTTTCTGTACAGAGCTCCGAGCTATAGCCTCCTGTTCTTTCTTCCAGGTCGTGGATTATATTCTGCCGCCCTTGGTGTCCTTGGTTCAAAGCCAGAATGGTGAGTGAGGCCATCACACTAAGAATCAGGGTTTTATTTGTTGGAAATAACTGGGTGCTGCTGGGGACCTCGAGTGACCTGGTCCTCACCATCGTCCTGCCTTGCAAGTGTGTGTCACCGTGATGAGCACACATTCTATTCTGTCTCTGTCTCTGTCTGTCATTCTCTGTCTGTCTGTCTGTCTGTCTGTCTGTCTCTCTGGACTCACGGTCTTAGAGTTTTTTTCTTCATTCCAGTGGAATGGAGACTCTTCAGCTTGCGGTTGCTCTCAGAGACCACAACCCTGCTGGTGAGCCAGGAGCCGGAGGATGGCGACGAAGAGGCCAGCTGTGATTCTGACAGCGGTCTTCTGGCGCTCATCAGGGACGAGCTGCTACCCCAGTAAGCACCATGCCGCCCACTCACACAGGGGCGAGCGTTTGAGCGTTGCAGTGTATTTGTGTATTAATTTTTCAGCTGAGTGTTTGGCATTGGAAGGATCATGCTGATAAAATGTTTTACCCATGTCATTATGACAGAACGGCATCCAGCATCCCTCTCCCGGGGGACACAAACACGGCCTTTCTTTCCTTTCCATTAAAAAAGAAAATTCTCTTGTTACCTGTAAAATCATCAAGGCCGTAATGACTAAAGAAATGATTAGGGCTTCATCTTTTAGAATGGGGGGGGGGCGCAAGGGCGTATTCCTCCTCCTCACAGGCTTCAAGGCATTATTTTCGTCAAGCGTTTGGGATTTAGATGGATTCCCATCAGTGGCAGCATACTATGGGCTCAGTTAGCTGCTGCAGAAACACTGACTAGGAACGATCGTGACTCAAACCTGGTAATTCCCATTCCTGTGGCTCAACAGACCTCTGGAAGTTTGTTTCCTTTAGGCACCGAATTCTGGGCCAGAGTGTAGCTCTGTGTGCAAGCACCTGTCCAGCAGGTGAAAGGCCCTGGCTTATATTCCCAGTAACACACACACATACACACACACGCACTCACAGGCTCTCACACATACTCACATACTCTCTCTCTTACACACACATACTCACATACTCTCACACACACAGACATGCACACACACGCGCACACACACACACTCTTTTACACACACTCACACATACTCACATACTCTCACACACACAGACATGCGTACACACACACACTCACACATACAAACTCTCTCACACACTCCACACACTCTCACACTCACACACATTCACACACATACACATACACACACACACAGAGTGGAGTGGGGTAGGTATAAGACGCACAATGTTACAGTGAGCAGACAAGCCCTCATGTGTCTGTGCTTGCCTGCACAAGGGAACTCGAATGTGCAATTCTTTCATCATCTGGTATCTGTCCCCTTGTGATTGACCCTCGTGTCTCCACTGCCACTATGCTGTGTCTTAGCCACAGATGTCAATGGTGGACACAGCTGTGGGTGCAACACTGGACCTCATGTTCACCACGGGACCCAAATGTGTGGTGGCTTAGTACTGTGCTCCTAGCTAGATGCACTTCCCCCTGATGTTGGCATGGTACAGCCTGTCATTTCCTGAGGTTTGGGCCATATAAGGAGAGAAACTGAGTCATGACTGGTGGCTTTGCTCCTCAGGTACGAGCACATCCTCATGGAGCCCGACCCAGTTCCAGCCTACGCGCTGAAGCTGCTCGTTGCCATGACAGAACACAACCCTGCTTTCACCAGGTACTGGGAGGCCAGCGTTGTAGCCACCAAGGGATGGGGCCACCATTCAGTCTCCCACTTTGTACTGTTGTCATTGATGCTGCCTTGGCCGAGGTTCACATGTTTTAACCCCACCATGGAATTGTGATGTGTCAAACTGACAGTGTGGACCCAGGGAGATAACCAGATGACCTGAGTTAGAGTCTTAGAGGCCACACAGCACTTGGGTACACAGCGTGAGCATCTGTAGTCGCTGCACTCCTATAGACAGGAGAATCCCAAGAAAGCAGCAGGCCAGCTAGTTCAGGTACATATGAAAAGAGCTGAGACCCTGCTTCACAGGAGCAGGACAACTGTGACACGTGTGGCCTTGTGTGAGCGCACTGGCACACACACAAGTGCACACACACACATGTCTGCCTTACACATACAACCCAAATGATAAACTCTTTAAAGGAGGAAAAACCCTCAACACGCATAACAACATTGTGTGTGCATGTGTGTGTGTGTGAGTGTGTGAGTGTACATGTGTGTGTGGTTTTTTTTTTGAGGCAGGTCTTACTCTGCAGTAGAAGCTGTCCCCTAATTTACTGTGTCCCCCAGGCCGACCTCAAATGGCACCAATCCTCCTGCCTCAGCTTCCTCAGTGTCAAGATTGCAGGTGTGTGCCACCATGTCCAGATTACACACAGTTTTGAAATGCCAGCTGGTGCCCTGCTTCATAGCCGGTAAGCCCTGGTCAGGTTTGCTGATGTTTGCTGCATCTGATTTAACTCAGTGACTACGAGTGGTGGAGAGCGTTTGTCTGCTCAGAGCACTGCAGAGGACGCTCAGTCTCAGGCGCTCGCTGCTGCCGCACATTGATTCTGTAGGGGACAGTGTGACACTCACTGTACCCAGCCACGACAACTCAGGGTGCACAAAGCCCATACCCCTTTCCTTTGTCCGTTTTGAAGCTGTATTTTTCACAGCTTTTAGACAGAGCACTCTGATCTCTCTTCTTAAAGGAGTTTAATTCTAAAGTTACTTCCAACAAGAGAGCAATGGAGTTGTGTGGAAATTCAAGAGTGGTGTTCCTAGACATTATGAATTGAGAACCTTCGCAGCTTCAGCTACCGACACCGCAACATACCTAGAGTCGTGGGACGGCCTCAGTTGAGGACTTGCCTCCATTCTGTTAGGCTGTGGGCACATCCGTGAGGTGTTTCTGTTGTGCCAGGAAGCGTCTGTGACCTTCAAAAGACCACCAAGGAGCGGATTCCGATGTAATCGCATTAGGGTCTCTTCATTACAAGCTCAGCCCTGGCCTCTCCTCTAACCCAACTCTGACACAGCAGGGTGGGAAGGCACAGCAGCCTTGAACCCTCAGCAGGACAAGGTTTTATAGGAAATGGGAGCAAGTGAGGGGGTGTCCAGCCTGGCAGCATCTAATAGAATAATTATTGTAAGTCGACAGGCGGGTGTCCTAAGGCAAGACTGTGAACAATCACAGTCTGAAAGTACGTCTGAGACAGTCAGACTAATGTTTGATTGACTGTTGCTAGGAAGTAGCTAAGGAACGACTCTGGGGTGTGGGCAAGGACAAGCCATGGGGTCCTTCTTGGTACTTGGGTGCAGCTGTAGGTCAAGTTCTCAAGCTCTTTTCCTTTAAGATGGAAGCTGGTCCCAAGATGGAATAGGTTTGGCCTCTCATTTGTTGATTGCTAATTGATGTGGGAGGTCTCAGCCCACTGTGGGCGGTGCCATTCCCAGCAGGTGGCTTATGCTGTGTACAAGGTGGCCAAGCAAGTCAGCAGGGGTGGGGGGTATAGTGGGGGTTGGGGGTGGTTGGCATTTCTGTGGGACTCCTGCTCATGTTCCTGCCCTGGCTTCCCTCCTTGAAGGACTGTGAATTAACCCTTTCCCACCCGAGTTGCTTTGGTTATGGTGTTTATTAACAACTGAAGGATATAGGACATGACTGGTATTGCTGTGTCTGTCCAGGTCATGGGGCTTTAGCCAGTTCATTGTTTTCTTCTTCTGTGCTGAGATGAAGGCAGGCGAGTGCTTCTGCATGGAGCTGATAAAGGCAGACCAGTGCTCCTGCACGGAGCTGAATGCACAGCCCTCTTTTCCATGACCAGAGTCTCTCCCTGTCCTGCAGCCTGTGCTCGGACTCAGCATCCTCCTGGACAGATATCTGCTGCTCTGTCCTGTTATTTAAGAACAATTGAACTCACTCCTGTGCTCTGGACTCCAATTCTTCTGTTCAGATGAATCCCCGCACCCTAGAGAAGCAGGACCATAAAGAGCCTCCTCAGAATGGTCTTGCTTTGGAAATGATTACATCTAGGCTTGGAAGGTAACTCTTGTAGGTTCTCCCCCTTAAGCATTTGAGAACGGGAGCCAGTAGACTGAATTTTAGAAGCATGTTGTTTGCTCTGAACACATAAATATTAGAATATATAATCTCTGTCTTAAATTCTAACAGTAAAGCCGCAGGTTCTCTGGCCACAGCATCCCCTTGCTGTCCGAGTCTGTCCTCCCGGCTGGAGAACTGGAATTTTGGTGTGTGGTCATCCCAGACAGTTATGCCTATGTCAGTTATACATATACACATATCTGTAGGGAGGTGTGTGTGTGTGTGTGTGTGTGTGTGTGTGTGTGTGAAGCAGTATAGCTTTGTATTGTAGTTGATCTTTAAATATTGAGATTATCATTCTCTGGTTCCTTGACAACTAAATCTTTTTGCTTATCAAGCCCCTGGCTGCTCTCTGCAGACCTGCTCTTATTTGGACTCTTGGTGGCTTCTTGGCTGGACTAATAAAATGAAAACTAAATTTCATTTTATTTAGCACTCATCCAGCTACTCATGACATTGAATCTCTTTGGTGTTTATCCTCTGTGCCTCACAAAAATAAAAGCTAAATTGCCGGCTGGGTGTGGTAGTGTGCATCAGGAGCCCCAGCATTCTGGAGGCAGAAGCAGGTGGAGCTTTGTGAATTCCAGGGCAACACCATGACCAAAAGCAACCTGTGGAGGAGAGGGTTTATGTGGCTTACACTTCACATCACTGTTCATCACAGGAGAAGTCAGAACAGGAACTCAGGCAGGGCAGGAACCTGGAGGCAGGAGCTGATGCAGAGGCCATGGAGGGGTGCTGCTTACTGACTTGCTGCTCCTGACCTACTCAGCCTGCTTTATTATAGAACCCAGGATCACGGCCCAGGGATGGCACCACCCACAGGGACCTCTTAGCTCTTTTGACTGTCAGGTGCTCCTGAGTGGGCTGAGAGGAGGGCTGACTCCCTGCTTTTCGACTTTGCAGCAGACCCTGCAGCAGTCACAGCAAACCCTCCATCTGAAAGAACAGAGCTCACATCGCGTGTCTACCATTCCGCCTATCAGCTCTCAGTCTCTGCAGAGAAGGTGCATTTTAATCTGAGTCCTTTTGCAGCAGAATCAAATCTTTTCTTGGATCGCATCGAGTCCAGTTATGTTCTAAATCTAGGAAGAAATATCATTTCAGTTTGTTCAAAATGTTAATGGCTCTTCATTTTATGGCAACATTCATAAAAATCGCTCTTTAGAAAAACAAAACGTGAGGTCTTGTAAATGAGGCCCACAGGAATCAGTGTGCTGTGTGCCTGTAGGTCCCACGGAGGCAGGAGGCTCTTAGGTTCACAGAAACCCCCTGGCCATGTTGGCCGTCTCCAGCTGACCTCCTTCTTTGACTGACTTATTCACTTCTAGTCAGCAGCTACCAAAGATGGAAAAGAAAGCTGTTGGCAAAATTCTCACCAGTGCGGGAAACAGGGCTTCAAGAAGCCTTAGTTTCTTTGAGATGGAGTCTCCCTATGTAGCCCAGGCTAGCCTCTGCCTGGATTGAGATTCTCCTGCATTAGAGCCAGGTGGCCTCTAGGCTTACATAGAATGATACATGGATGATAAGAAATTATTTATTCTGGAACCAAATCTGAGCAACCATGGCCAGAACCAGGGGTTAGATAATCCCCCCAAAGACCAAGTTCCAATGTGGTAACCCTGTCAGCAGTTTCACATGGAGGCAGAACAAGAACTGTCTGTCATAAGTCAAGGGACCTTTCACATACACTGGTGGAAAGGTCGAGTGGCATGTGAGGTGGAAGATCTCACCTCCAGACGCTGGTAGCCTTTGGTGGTGGAATCTAGGGGTCTGCACACCCCTAAGGGTTTACCTCATGGTCACAGAATGTTAGCGCAGACAGTTAGTATCTTAGTAGGACTGGGCTTTGTGATGTTTTGATGTGTTGTGTTGACAACTGGTTCACAGGCTTCCTTGCTGTCCCTGCTTAGGGCATGAACTTCTAATGTTTCCCAAGGCCTGTCAACCTGTGGGTGCTTAACAAATTTAAGTTTGTCCTGAGTATAGGAAACAATTGCTGGGGGCCAGCCCCAACATTCATGTACTAAGGCAGGCCACAGCAGTGGACAAAGGCCTAAGACCCATGGTCTCTGTCTTTGTAACTCTCTCTTAATGTCTTGGGGGCCTGGAAGCTGATAGCCTCTGGCAATTTAACTCTCTCCTGCTATTTTGTGGTTAAAACCTGCTGGTTTCTGGCAATTAACTCCTGCTGATAGCAGCAGGGGATAGCAGTAAGAAAAGAAGTATGTTGCTTGGACTGTTTTCTCTTTGACTAGTGGGCACCTCTTCAGAGTTTCTTAACTCTTTGTGAGCCAGAGAAAAAGGGAAAGGAAGAAAGTCATGCACGTAGAGAAAACACACACTCTGGAAGAAGCAAAAAAAATAAATAAATAAAAAAATAAAAAAAAAATCCAACAATCTTTATTGCTGTTCTCAGTTCTCTAAAGAGTTACCTCATACAGCTATTAGATAGAACTTTTACAACCAGATAATTAAGCACATTGTTTTCTCAGCACTCTTACTTCATAGATCAATAAGGTTTAAGGAGTTACGAGAATTGTTTACAAGTCTTTCCATTAAGATTAGTACCTGACTAAACATTCATCATCCTGACTAAACGTCACTAGCTCCGTAAGTTCATTATAAGTTTAAAGCAACAATTTTTTTCTCCATCTTTATTAAATTGGGTATTTCTTATTTACATTTCAATTGTTATTCCCTTTCCCGGTTTCTAGGCCAACATCCCCCTAGCCCCGCCCCCTCCCCTTCTACATGGGTGTTCCCCTCCCCATCCTCCCTCCCCCATTACCACCCTCCCCCTTCACTGGGGAGTCAGTCTTGGCAGGACCAAGGGCTCCCCTTCCACTGGTGCCCTTACTAGATTATTCATTGCTACCTATACAGTTGGAGCCCAGGGTCAGACCATGTATGGTCTTTGGGTAGTAGCTTAGTCCCTGGAAGCTCTGATTGGTTGACATTGTTGTTCATATGGGGTCTCAAGCCCCTTTAAGCTCTGTCAGTCCTTTCTCTGAATCCTTCAACAGGGGTCCAGTTCTCAGTTCCGTGGTTTGCAGCTAGCATTCACCTATGTATTTGCCGTATTCTAGCTGTGTCTCTCAGGAGAGATCTACATCTGGTTCCTGTCAGCCTGCACTTCTTTGCTTCATCCATCTTATCTAGTTTGGTGGCTGTATATGTATGGGCCACATGTAGGGCAGGCTCTGAATGGGTGTTCCTTCAGTCTCTGTTCTAAACTTTGCCTCCCTATCCCCTCCCAAGGGTATTCTTGTTCCCCTTTTAAAGAAGGAGTGAAGCATTCGCATTTTGGTCATCCTTCTTGAGTTTCATGTGTTCTTTGCCTTTAGGGTAATTCGAGCATTTGGGCTAATATCCACTTATCAGTGAGTGCATATCATATGTGTGTTTTTCTGTGATTGGGTTACCTCACTCAGGATGATATTTTCCAGTTCCATCCATTTGCCTATGAATTTCATAAAGTCATTGTTTTTGATAGCTGAGTAGTATTCCATTGTGTAGATGTATCACATTTTCTGTATCCATTCCTCTGTTGAAGGGCATCTGGGTTCTTTCTAGCTTCTGGCTATTATAAATAAGGCTGCTATGAACATAGTGGAGCATGTGTCTTTGTTATATGTTGGGGCATCTTTTGGGTATATGCCCAAGAGAGGTATAGCTGGGTCCTCAGGTACTTCAATGTCCAATTTTCTGAGGAACCTCCAGACTGATTTCCAGAATGGTTCTACCAGTCTGTAATCCCATCAATGGAGGAGTGTTCCTTTTTCTCCACATCCTCGCCAGCATCTGCTATCGCCGGAGTTTTTGATCTTAGCCATTCTGACTGGTGTGAGGTAGAATCTCAGGGTTGTTTTGATTTGCATTTCCCTTATGACTAAAGATGTTGAACATTTCTTTAGGTTCTTCTCAGCCATTTGGCATTCCTCAGTTGAGAATTCTTTGTTTAGCTCTGAACCCCATTTTTTTAATAGGGTTATTTGTCTCCTTGCAGTCTAACTTAATGAGTTCTTTGTATATTTTGGATATGAGCCCTCTATCAGTTGTAGGATTGGTAAAGGTATTTCCCAATCACTTGGTTGCCGTTTTAAAGCAACAATTTTTTTTTTATTAACTTGAGTATTTCTTATATACATTTCGAGTGTTATTCCCTTTCCCGGTTTCCGGGCAAACATCCCCCTCCCCCCTCCCCTTCCTTATGGGTGTTCCCCTCCCAACCCTCCCCCCATTGCCGCCCTCCCCCCCATAGTCTAGTTCACTGGGGGTTCAGTCTTAGCAGGACCCAGGGCTTCCCCTTCCACTGGTGCTCTTACTAGGATATTCATTGCTACCTATGGGGTCAGAGTCCAGGGTCAGTCCATGTATAGTCTTTAGGTAGTGGCTTAGTCCCTGGAAGCTCTGGTTGCTTGACATTGTTGTACATATGGGGTCTCGAGCCCCTTCAAGCTCTTCCAGTTCTTTCTCTGATTCCTTCAACGGGGGACCTATTCTCAGTTCAGTGGTTTGCTGCTGGCATTCGCCTCTGTATTTGCTGTATTCTGGCTGTGTCTCTCAGGAGCGATCTACATCCGGCTCCTGTTGGTCTGCACTTCTTTGCTTCATCCATCTTGTCTAATTGTGTGGCTGTATATGTATGGGCCACATATGGGGCAGGCTCTGAATGGGTGTTCCTTCAGTCTCTGTTTTAATCTTTGCCTCTCCCTTCCCTGCCAAGGGTATTCTTTTTCCTCATTTAAAGAAGGAGTGAAGCATTCACATTTTGATCATCCGTCTTGAGTTTTGTTTGTTCTAGGGATCTAGGGTAATTCAAGCATTTGGGCTAATAGCCACTTATCAATGAGTGCATACCATGTATGTCTTTCTGTGATTGGGTTAGCTCACTCAGGATGATATTTTCCAGTTCCAACCATTTGCCTACGAATCTCATAAACTCGTTGTTTTTGATAGCTGAGTAATATTCCATTGTGTAGATGTACCACATTTTCTGTATCCATTCCTCTGTTGAAGGGCATCTGGGTTCTTTCCAGTTTCTGGCTATTATAAATAAGGCTGCGATGAACATAGTGGAGCACGTGTCTCTTTTATATGTTGAGGCATCTTTTGGGTATATGCCCAAGAGAGGTATAGCTGGATCCTCAGGCAGTTCAATGTCCAATTTTCTGAGGAACCTCCAGACTGATTTCCAGAATGGTTGTACCAGTCTGCAATCCCACCAACAATGGAGGAGTGTTCCTCTTTCTCCACATCCTCGCCAGCATCTGCTATCACCTGAGTTTTTGATCTTAGCCATTCTCACTGGTGTGAGGTGAAATCTCAGGGTTGTTTTGATTTGCGTTTCCCTTATGACTAAAGATGTTGAACATTTCTTTAGGTGTTTCTCAGCCATTCGGCATTCCTCAGCTGTGAATTCTTTGTTTAGCTCTGAACCCCATTTTTAATAGGGTTATTTGTTTCCCTGCGGTCTAACTTCTTGAGTTCTTTGTATATTTTGGATATAAGGCCTCTATCTGTTGTAGGATTGGTAAAGATCTTTTCCCAATCTGTTGCTTGCCGTTTTGTCCTAACCACAGTGTCCTTTGCCTTACAGAAGCTTTGCAGTTTTATGAGATCCCATTTGTCGATTCTTGATCTTAGAGCGTAAGCCATTGGTGTTTTGTTCAGGAAATTTTTTCCAGTGCCCATGTGTTCCAGATGCTTCCCTAGTTTTTCTTCTATTAGTTTGAGTGTGTCTGGTTTGATGTGGAGGTCCTTGATCCACTTGGACTTAAGCTTTGTACAGGGTGATAAGCATGGATCGATCTGCATTCTTCTACATGTTGACCTCCAGTTGAACCAGCACCATTTGCTGAAAATGCTATCTTTTTTCCATTGGATGGTTTTGGCTCCTTTGTCAAAAATCAAGTGACCATAGGTGTGTGGGTTCATTTCTGGGTCTTCAATTCTATTCCATTGGTCTATCTGTCTGTCTCTGTACCAATACCATGCAGTTTTTATCACTATTGCTCTGTAATACTGCTTGAGTTCAGGGATAGTGATTCCCCCTGAAGTCCTTTTATTGTTGAGGATAGCTTTAGCTATCCTGGGTTTTTTGTTATTCCAGATGCATTTGCAAATTGTTCTGTCTAACTCTTTGAAGAATTAGATTGGTATTTTGATGGGGATTGCATTGAATCTGTAGATTGCTTAAAGCAACAATTTTTATGTCACAAGTTAGCACGGTTTTTGTCAAGAGACAAATCGTGTCTTGTATCTTATTAATTTGAAGTTTTATATAAATTAGTCAATATTTTATTTTCTATCTTTGTACCTACAATAAATTGTCCATTCCCAGTTTATGACCTTTAGTTACCAGATAATGGTCTCACAGCTAACCAAGGAGAAATGTTTTCCTTGATTGGAAATTTGTTCCAAGCCTGCTTTCTTTTCTTAGTGCAATTAGCCATGAACACATAAAATTTTACAGAATTCTGTTTACAGCTTTTATTCTATACAGGCCTTGAAATTGTATCAATTTAGGAATTCTATAATATCATTATCAGGAATTATGAAGTCATCAACTTGTCTAAACTGCATTATTACATGAAAGTTCATATAAGATCTGCCCACTAGGGTGGGCTGATGCCCAGGAGTTGTTAGCCTATGTAATAGTGGCAGGAAAGGCATAGAGAAGCAATCCTGGGATGAAGTCTCTGAGGACCTTTCGTCTCAGAGTGCACCCATCACAGCCATGCAAGACGGTGGGGCCATCTCCAGGAAACTCACTCGATTGCCATCACCTTTCCTGGATGGCTTCTGACAGACGATTATCTTCGAATTCCTTACACAAAATACTTAGACAAGCACAAGGATGCTTTATTTTTTTGACTTTGTCAAATTGGGGCTCAGCCCATGTCAGAGAGGAAAGGACCTTCCAAGATCATGATGTGCTTTCTTCACATCTACTCCCAAAGCCAGGAACAGACCAGGTTAGAAGTGAAGCAGGCTTCACCTAAGATCCTGCCAGACATACCCTGTCAGACATGGATGGGAGGAAAGGGTGGAAGGAGAGAACCATCTCTCAGACGCTGTCATCTGACCTCATGCACACGTAGCACCTAGAAGTGTATTAACACACACACAACACACACACTCACAACACACTCACACACACACTCACACACATACAACACACAACACACATACACACACACACAACACACACAACACATGCACACACACTCACACACACTCACACACACAACACACTCACACACACAACACACACAACACACACAACACACACAACACACACAACACACACACTCATACTCACACACACAACACACACAACACATACAACACACACACTCACACACACACAACACACTCACACACACAACACACACAACACATGCACACACACTCATAGACACACACACAACACACAACACAACACACACACACTCACACACACACTCATAGACACACACAACACACAACACAACACACACACACTCACACACACACACTCACACACACTCACACACACAACACACATAACACATGCACACACTCATAGACACACACACAACACACAACACACACACTCATAGACACACACAACACACAACACACACACACAACACATGCACACACACTCATAGACACACACAACACACAACACAACACACACACTTACACACACACACTCACACACACACTCACACACAACACATGCACACACTCATAGACACACACATAACACACAACACACACACACACACACACACACATATGATGGCCAGCAGAGAGACAGATGTAATCATCGATGGGAAGAGAGGAAGATGAAGGCATGTGTGGCCCCAGGCTTGCCTTCAGGTTCCAACGTAAGCTTTCAATCTCAGTGGAGAAAGAATTAGAGCTGAGGCGAGAAGCACATGAGTAGGTTGGTGGCAGGGTCTCCCTGCCTAAGCTCTGGTCCTGCAGGGTGAGCACAATTAGAATAGAGCAATGCCACCTCATGGCGGATTCCCTGCACTGGGGACTGGTCTGACCAGCAGTGCAGTTTCACGTGTGATATTTCCCCACTGTTCTCTGCCAGCAGAGATGTGACTTCAAGGTCACGTGAACACTGAGCAGTTACCCTGGGCCAGAAGTGGATGGCTTATTTGGTGTGTGATTTACAAGGAAATCACCCAAGGGCTCATCGTAGGTAAGGGCTGCAGGTGCAGCATAATAGGGAGAAAGCTTGCCTAGGTGTAGGTTCAATGGTCAGTGCTTTAAAAAGAGTCTGTTGTAGATAGTTGCTGCTAGTGATTCTCCTCGATGGAATTACCTAGTGTGATGCCAGGAACTGACTGGATTCTCAAGGCAGCTGGGATGTGCGGGGTGTGGGGTTCTCCATGTCCCTCTCAGTCCTCTCAAATTTAACTCACCACTTGCTCAGACTCGCTCCCCTTCCCACTCGTCTTAGGACTCGGAGGTGATGAGCTGTTTCAGGCTCAGTGAGGGATTAAAGATGCCTGCCTGCTTCTCTGGTTTCTCTCTCTCTCTCTCTCTCTCTCTCTCTCTCTCTCTCTCTCTCTCTCTCTCTCTCTCTCAAGACTAGCACAGGCTCTTGGCTCTCTAGGATAAGTGAGTAGCTCGCTGTGTGACCATGCTCTGGTGGTGACCAATGCGACATCTGTCAGTGTCATGTTGCAGTCTCCCTCCTTGGCTCTCTCCTTGTGTTCCGAGGTCTGTTGACAGCTCATCTTTAATGAGACTCTGCTCACCTGGTCCTGTGGACCCTTGCTTTGACTTTGGAGCTCTTTTCCGTCCTTGTGGTAGTGGTGAGACCATGTGGGTCGTGCACATGCTAGGCAAGGGCTTCTGCTGAGCTGTGTCCTAGCCCCGATTTTAACCCTCCTGAGAACAGTCAAGGTTGTCTGCCATTCTCACCATCAATGTAAAGGTAGGGGGAGGTGACCAACAGCAGGCTTCCTAATCTCACACCTCACAGGCCTCGCTGCATGCTGACTGTGTCCTCTGCTGTGACCCTCAGGTCTACAGTGTGGGGTGTCCTGCACAGCAGGCCGGGCTTCACTGCAGTGTTTACCCATAGAAACCGAAAATTGAATTTCATGTAATTTTCATACATTAAAACACAGTCATGTTTTGATTTCCTTTAGTCCTTTAAAAAGCCTAACAACTGTTTCCAGCCAATGGGCCACACGAATGCAGGCTGCTGGTATGGAGCTTGGCCAGTGGGGGCATCCCTGCCCATCCTGAGGCAAATGAAGGCCAAGTTCAGCAGCCTGGCTCACCCTCGAGCCTGACCTCCTCACCTCTGTGTGTGTGTGTGTGTGTGTGTGTACGTGTGTGTGTGTGTGTGTGTGTGTACGCATGTGTGCCCACACGAGTGCATGTTTACATGAGTTTACATTCACTGTGTGAATGTAGCACCCTCAGAAGAGGGCACTGGAGCCCCTGGTGCTGGAATCACAGGCAGTGGTGAGTCAACCAGTATTGGTGCTAGGAATAGAACCTAAGACCTGTGCAAGCTCAGTGCAGGCTTAACCACTGAGCTGTCCTTCCAGATCCATGAACACGTATTTTAGCCGTATTTTAACTCCGTTCCTGTCTGTGAGCACAAGGACCCCCATGTCACCCACGTGCCACCCACATGTCACCCCTCCCCCATGCTGTCCATACCTTCCACCTCTCTTTCTAGCTGCAGTCTGCTTTCGTGTCATTTCTCTTCACCCCATTACATGTCTGTGCCTCAGTTTCTTCTCTGACGAGCAAAGGACTCGGTGCTTTCCAGCACTGCTGTCACAGTTGGCTGCTGTTTAAGGTCCTCACTCTGCTCACTCCGGTTCCTTCCCTAGCGCTCGCAGTTGTCAGCCCCCCTCCCCCTCCCCTCCCCCTCCCCCTCTTTCCTCTCTCTCATCCTTGTGCACCGTACATGGTAGGCATGAGATCCATGCTCGAATGGATGGTGAGAAAAGGCAGAAGCACTTACCTGACCACAACCTACATTTCATGAAGTAACTGAACCAGGGAGAGAGAGAGAGAGAGAGAGAGAGAGAGAGAGAGAGAGAGAGAGAGAGAGAGAGAGAACGAACACTGCCGTCTTGTCTGCAGCTTCCTTTTCTCACTCAGTGTGTGTGATGAGAGACCCAGCCTGTGGTCTCATCACTAAGCAGATGTGGTTCAGGACTGTGTTACTGGGTTGTTAACAGAATTTCTTTTCCCCTCAAGTGTCTTTCCTATTGGAAGACACTGAAGACACTTTAACCTGACCAGACATTCTGTTGTGAATATTGTTACCCTTTCTATGACTGTTTGGGTAATGCAAGAGTTCTGTGTAAACAGGGTATTCCCCTATAGACTGATACTGTAACTTAGTTCTAAGGCTTTCTCAGAGAGTGGAGCAGTCAAGCCTATTGGCCTGAGCAAGTCATGTCTATGTGTTTGTATCCACTGGGGTAGGAATTTCCTCAGGGAAAAAGTGGTCTGCTTGGACAGAATTCTTTGGGTTTTTGCAAGATAAACGTGTGTTAAAATTGTGGGAATTTCAACCCTGACATCTTTGTGTATGTATGTGAAAAATATATTACACACATCTACATACACACACATATACACTTACATACACATGCCCCCCACATACATGTGAGTGCGTGCATGCATGTGCGCACACACACATATACTTCTTGGTGAGATCCTGCAGTCTTCTGCACACATGCATCACCAATGTGCACTCTCACGCGCTCTCACGCTCTCTCTCTCTCTCTCTCTCTCTCTCTTCTTGGTGAGACCCTTCAGTCCTCTGCACACACACATCCCCCATGCACACATGCATGCACACACACATCCCCCGTGCACACATGCACACACACACTCTCCTTAGTGAGAGCCTGCAGTCCTCTGAAGTGCATTAGGAAGCATGGCAGGGGAGCAGATGTTTGGAGGAGAAACACCACAGACATCCTTGCTTTGGGGACAGATGACACATCATCCTGTAACTAAACATTAGAAAGCCATTTAATTTTGAAGCTGACTCACTGAACAAATAATCTGAACTGCAGCTTGATGTTGGAGATTTTTAATTTAAAATGACTGTCACTGGCCCACTAGACTGGTAAATTATATAGACAAAAAGCTTTGTTTATAGTCAGCTGCTCCTTAAGTCAAATAAATATAAAATCTAAGGCTCCCAACCAGCATTGTTGGGGGGCTAAGCAAGTGTGCCCCCAGCTGGGTGTGCACCACCAACTCTGTGTGTACCCCCAGCCTAGTGTGTGCACCCCCAGCCCAGTGTGTGCACCCCCAGCTCAGCATGCGCACCCTCAGCTCAGCGTGCGCACCCCCAGTTCAGTGTGCGCACCCCCAGTTCAGTGTGTGCACCCCCAGTTCAGTGTGTGCACCCTCAGCTCAGTGTGTGCACCCTCAGCTCAGTGTGTGCACCCCCAACTCAGTGTGTGCACCCCCAGCTAAGTGTGTGCACCCCCAGTTAAGTGTGTGCACCTTCAGCTCAGCGTGTGCACCCCCAGCTCAGTGTGTGCACCCCCAGCTCAGTGTGTGCACCCCCAGTTCAGCGTGTGCACCCCCAGTTAAGTGTGTGCACCTTCAGCTCAGCGTGTGCACCCCCAGCTCAGTGTGTGCACCCCCAGCTCAGTGTGCACAGATGGACTAGAAGCAGAAGATGAACTTCTCCAGAGGATGGATGATCTTGGCATTGTTCTTTTAAGAGGAGGCAGAGGTGTGGTGTAACTGAGGTGGGACGAGGTTAGGTCTGGGGCCCATAGCACTCCAGAACAGGCCTGGAGTGTCCCAGTCCCTGGAAGACTCTCCCAACCCCCACATCCATTTGCCACTTCCACATTAATTCAATGCTATGTTTTAGGGTTATTGCAGGTATAATTAAGATGACCTTAAAATGTAGAGAAGGCCCCAGCATACAGGCCCTTCTAATGTGGTCTAGAGCTCAGGGTTAGGGTACCAGTGAGATGCAGAGCTTGTAGAGGACTGGATGCACCGGGATGATGTCAGTGATGCAGAGCTTGTAGGACTGGACGCACAGGGATGATGCATTCTTTACTCACTTTGGAGATGGAGGGGACCACATGGCAAGGACTGTGGGGTAAATTTTGGAAGATGTCTCTAGACAGATCTTTGTGTTGACAGACTTTGGGGACAGTAGGACCCAGGGATCTCATGCCAGGGAAGGGAAAGACTGAGCCCTGGCAGTAGCAAGAACACAGACTTGAACCCATGTCCAGCATGAGATCACACACAGTTCAGCCACTTGCTAGACCACCAGGCAGGAGGGACAGAACCCAGAGAGAGATGACATGTGGGGCCACACCTGACTAGGACTGCTTAGCTCTGCATACGGCTTGCCGTCTGTTTAAACCCAGGTCTGTGTCAGGACCCTGACGATGGATGAGGGAGTCTCTAGATCCCAATGCAGCCATATTGATTAAATCACCTTTCTTGCTTTCCACTAGTATCTCTTTGGTTGACATATACGGGAGGGATGGGTGAACCTTTTGGAAGAGTTTAGGCCCAGACCCTAACCCTAAATTAAACCTCAGTTATAGTAGGAGCTGAATGGGTCTTTAGCTGGTAGCCAGCAATCGAATGGGAACCTGAATCCTCCTGTAGAGATCTGACCTCTGCAAATAGTGCGAAGATTAGAAATGGTCTCTCCTGTACTCAGCCTCTAGACTAGAGCGCTTCCTGGCACACTCTGATTCTGGCTTCATGGTCCTCTGAGAGGTTGCCCCAAGCATGCATAGCCAACTACACATCTGAAGAGCATTGAGCCCTTAGCTGGATGTCTGTAAGCTGTTAGTGGGTGACAAGCTGCTGTGTGACCACAGTTCCTCATGGGCCATCCATCTCTGTTTCTCTGAACTGCTGCTACTCAACTGAGGACTTTCTCTACTTGTCACAGACAGATACCATAGATGCTTGTGTTCTACAAAGACGGCAACATAGACATTTCCTACTTGGAGTCCAGTGTAACATAACCATACCACTCCCAGTCTGTGATGAGTCCATCTGATATCCATTGATTCCCTTTGAACACTCCTCACCCAGGCTCACTGCCTGGACATTGGACATTCATGCTGGGAATGCCCAGGAGATGTGGAGGGGACAGTGGTAGATGCCCCAGCAAACAGAATCAACCAAGAGGTTTTCTAATTGCCCCAGGTACAAAGGCATGTGAATGGGGCTCCTTCCCACACCTTCAACTCTCCAAGATACCCCATCCTCTGTCTTCCCAACTGTGACCTCAATCACTGGGGGCCAAAGGCAAGACCAAACATTTGGCCCACAGAGCCTGCAGATTTTGGAAAATGGTTGTTTTATGTAACTGCGTTTAAAGTAGTTACATGTTTTTCCCTAAAATAGCACGACAGTGACATCGTTATAAAGACATCCTGAAAAACACATGAACAGAAGCAGAAAGTGTAGATTATCAGTCCCATGACACTTCATGGGTCAAAGCAATCACTTCCTGTTTCCACTCAAGGGGAGAGACTGAAGTAGGTGACAGTGCAGATGCCAGAGAGAAAGAGAGAGGGAGCGGGGAAGGGAGGGAGGGAGACGAAGAGACAGAGATAGAGAGACAGAGAGAGACAGAGAGAGACAGGAACACACACAGAGATGTAGGTAGAGGAGACCCTTGGGGAGGATGTGTCCCTGCTGGGAGAAGTTGGTTTGTAGGTCCAGGCCTTTACTTCATGTATTTTGCTTCTGCTCTCATCGTTGACACAGCCCCATGACAGAGGCAACTTAGGGGAGGAGGGATTCATTTTAGACACTTTTTTACTTTGAGATTTGTTGTTCTTGTTTGCATTTTGTTTGTTTTGCTTTGGTATGGCACTTGGCACGTTTGTAGTGTATCCTGGTCACAGCCACTCTTGTCCCCCTTCCCCCTTCTGTCCCCACCCCAGTCACCTTACATTCTCTTCTTGTTCTGTGGAGTACACGGGTTCTGATCAGTGCTGCATGCCCCGGTTCTGGGGGTTGTCTACCCAAGCATGGCAACCTTCCAGTAGCCACACTGGACAGATAAGGGGAGCCTCCTCCCCAGCAGGCAGGTCTCACTTGCTGCTAGTGCCTCGGCCCAGGGGAGGAGCCTCGCGAGCCTCTCCCCAGCCCACACTGGAAGTTGACCTGGCTTGGCCTTATGCTGATAACCACGGCTGCAGTGGATTCATAAGTGTATAGACCCAGGCACAACTGACGTTTCACAGGGTTCCACCCGTGCTCCTCTTCTTACCCGTCCCACCCGCCTTGTCTGCTATTTTCCCTGAGTTTGGGGCCTTTGACATAGATGTCCATTCAGAGCATGGCCTCAGCAGTCACTCCTCAGCCGCTGAGTAGTGGTGAATCTGCATCAGTGGCTGCCCACCGTGGGGGCTGCCCAGACCGGGAGCAGCACTCAGCACTCAGCGGGTATAAACACAGAGAGCTCTAGAAGGCCACTTAGCAAACCAGTGAGAATAGCCCCTCTAGGGCCTGTGACTCTCCAACCAACCACAAAGTGCTTGGCTAACCTGGCCCTGCCCTCTCTGCCTTTGCTTTTGACTCATTTAGAGTCCATGTTTAAGTGTCATCTCCTGGTCTTTTCTCTATTGAATATGGCATCTTTCTCTGTAGCTCAGGCTGGCCTTGAATTCACCACGTGGATCAGGGTAGCCTGGACCTTATGAGCCTCCCGCCTCAGTCTCCCCAGAGCTGGGTGTGTGTGTGTGTGTGTGTGTGTGTGTGTGTGTGTGTGTGTGTATGTTTGTGTGTCGCGCATCACCATATCAGCCTCCTGGAGTGTTTCTGTACCTGCTTCATTTTATTTAGAACAACAACCAGTGAGCATCATCCCCAGTGACAGCTTCTGTCCTTTCCTTCGCTGACTGGCACGCTGTCACATGCCAAGGCCACACTTCTGTGCTCCTGTTCTCTGAAGGGCTCTCAGGCTGCTGTGGCTCAGGACTGCAGACACCTTGTGGGGAATGGCGGCCATCCTCACTTCTGTGTTTCCGCCTGGGAAACCCACATCTCCCATTCCCTTTGCAGTGCCTGTGAGCACTGTGATGCCCTCTTTTATCTGTGTGTTATCACAGACAGACAAGCTCCTGGGAGGCCCATGCTACAGCCCTGTTTCTGTCTGCACAGTGTTATCAGTGACGCAGACAACAGAGCGCACATCTACAACAGAGGCAATGTGCTTGTCTTATCCTGCAAAATCGATTCTAACAAGATACTTTAAAAGATCATGCTTCCTTGAGATTTATTTCTAATATTTTCAGAAGTGTGTGTGTGTGTGTGTGTGCACATGTGTGTGTGCGCGTGAAAGAGAGAGAAAACGTGCGTATGTGCAGAGATGCTGCAGAGGCCAGAAAGGGGATGGAATCTCCTGAAGTTGGAGCTAAAGATCGTTGTGAGCCGCCCAGTGTAGGTGCTGAGAACTGAGCCTGCCTCCTCTGCCTCAGTAGTGTGTGCTCTTCACCACGGAACCATCTCTCCGGCAGCCAAATGTGGTCACTGTTAACCAAATCCATTTGGAGAATAAAGTTTTATTGGTACAGAGCCGTGCCTGTCTGCCTCGGCATTCTTACAGCTGCCTTCACACCACTGCAGCTCAGCTGTGGTTGCCATAGAGACAGAGGGGCTGTGCAGGCCTGGTATTTACTCTGGGCTGCTGCTGTTTGTCTTGCTGTCCTTCAAGTTACTTTTTGTGGCACTGGGGTAAAATTTCTCCCACTGAGGTGTGCCCCAGCCCCAGATTATCAAGCGTAATAAAAACCAGCTTACTTGGAAGATTCTGGTTTCATCAGGGCGATTTTCTCTAAAGTTTCATGAAATAATTATTCTGTTATAACTGATGATAATTTATAACCAGATTTGAAGAAAGAAAGTGCCTAGAGTAGACTGGGTGATTGGTGTCCAATTTTTTAAAAATTAAAGGCCATTAAAATTCATTGCGCATTAATTTATTTATGCCGGGAAGAAGCTAATGAGACAGAGATAAGAACGTGACAGCATCGCACGCCAGTGGTTCTGTGTGCAGTGTGCACTGGTTACAGCGTTTAACCCAGCATTACCTTGGTTGGTTGTCTTTACAATAATCGAGAATTTTAATTAATTTTCACATTTAAATATCAGTTAGGCTGAGCTGATCACTGTGAAGATGTCTCGTATTTATGTTTAATTGCTGGAGTTGCGTGTATCCAGTTAGGCTTTCTCCAGCAGAGATTACACAGTTAGACATGGGGGCTTTGTTCCACCCTATTAGGGTAGCAGTTTAAATTCATATCATCATACTGGTGCTAACCCCCTTTCCCTCCCCTTACAGGCTTGTGGCAGAAAGCAAACTGGTCCCGCTCATCTTCGAAGTAATTCTGGTAAGATTGCAAACACGTCCTTTGGAATTCAAGTGAGCCTTTCAGGTTTTGGGGTGAACTGTATGGTTGTCCCTCCCTCCCTCCCTCCCTCCCTCCCTCCCTCCCTCCCTCCCTCCCTCCTTCCTCTCCTTCCTTCCTGCAGCACTTGTGTGCAAACCTTCTCTTCAGCATGAACGTCAGTAGGCTCCAGATCAGCCATCACACAGTCGTCTTCCTCAGAACTCAGAACAGCTTAGCTTCCTTTCCCCAACCAAGGACAGGCATCTTAAACAAACACTGCCCATCAAACCACATCTTCGATCTGTGGCTCCTGTGTGAGGAGAATGAAATGTGGATCTCAGCACTGGCTTTCTTTGCCTGTGAAAATCTCCCCCTCAGATTCTGGTAACCTGAGAGTCGAGTTGCAGCTCAGAGTACGGGAGTGCCGCCAGCCACAGAAAAGTTCCCTTCTTCCTAGCACCCTAACCTGCAGAACTCAGGTGATGGAGGGAGCTTCCCTTATTCATTTCAAACTGTGCCTGTGTGGAAAAGCAAAGGCCAACCAACTGTGCCTCAGACCCTAGCTCCAGTGTTGGTGGAGAGCTGGGTTTCCTTGGAGGTGTCTATCTCTGATGCCAAAGCAAACACCACATACTGTGTACAAAGAGTTGATGGCCGCGTCTCACTGTTCTGAAGGCAAAGGCTTGTGCAGGGTCTTGCTGTGACCCCACAGGACAGAGGTGGGAAGGCAAGGAGCAGGCTTTGTGGAGCCACCCAGGAGGAGGGAGGGGAGATGGGGATGCTCCACCTCCTAGGCGTGTTATCAAGCACAGCTGTGGGCCAGATGTCAAGAACCACATGGTGAGTGTGGGGTCCAGGTTAGAGGAATTGCTCAGAGTGCGGGAAGGGGGTCTAGAGGTGGTGTTGGGAGGAAGAGAGAAGAGGGCGAGGAAGATATGCCTTGAAGCTGCTGAGTGGGGCTTGTTTGGCTTGCCACAGCCCTGTGCATGCCTCTGCAAATGCTACTGTTGCTTGGCAACCTGCTTGGGCTGAGTCATCGAAGCCACCTCTGAGTGTGTCCGTTTCCAGACACAAGTAGGCCATGGGGCCAGTGGCACAATAGATAGTGTAATCCGAGGATGGATTTAAGCTTGGAAAGACCTTGGGAGGTGTGAGGGGTGCGATGGGAGTGTGCGTACCATCCTGGCCTCCGAGTCTGTGTCCTGCCAACCGGGGCAGAGCTTCTCTATCAGGTATTTCCTGGTACTGTAGATAAAAACCTGGAACTGTGAAAAAACAGATGCCCCTCCTTTGAGTCCATTTCCTAGGTAACCAGGTCACCAGGTCACTGGGTCACTGGGTCGGCATCTCTCCACCCTCAGAGCACAGGCATCCCTTGCTTGCTGCTTGTTACAGACTTGAATTGGTCTTGCTTTGGACGACAGTGGAGGCAGAAAACTGCTGAGTTGGGCCATAAAAGCTAGTCACAGTGTAGAAAGCAAAGGGTTCTGGAGCCACATTTGGTGTCTAAAGAGGGCAGTGACACAGAGGCTCCAGAGCTAGGCAGATCTTCCTGGCAGATGCTGTGATGACGGTGGGTCCCTGCTACGGGTGGCTCAGTTCCCTTGCTGACTGAAAAAAAAGTTCTCATCCTCCATGGAACTGTATGCTGTGGGGGAAAGCCTCACTTGTTCAACATTTGAAAACATGGACATCTGTCCTCAAAGGGAGCCTGGGAGGGCAACAGGGTTGGCTTCCCCAGCCAACATGGTGGAGGGGTCTATGCTGCAGACGGCATGGGGGCGGTGGCAAGAGCATCACCTGAGTTCCACTCTTATATGCAAGTGTGTGTGAGAGTCTTGTATTAATATGTGTGTGAGGATACATTCTGGATCAAAACTGGGGGCCGTGAAAGCAAACTGCCCATTCCTTTAAAAATAATAGTGCTTTTTCTTTGAGAATACCATACGTGTATATGACACATGGTGATCTTACTCACCCCTAACTGCGCCTATCCTCACCTCCCAATCCCCACCCTCTCCCAACTTCACCTTTTTGTTTCTGTTTTTCTCAAGAATCCCCAGAGCGCAATTCACACTGGCCATATGCTCCTGGGTTTGGGACCATTCACGGGGGCGTGGCCAATCAACGAGGAGCCTTCTGGGAACTCCTACTTCCTCTTCCTGCAGCTAGCTCCTTCCTGCCCATGCTGCAGTGCTGGCTGGCTGACTCTTGCACACATCTTGTGCAGGCGACCCCTAGTGAGTTAGTGAGCACAGTGGCTTTGTGTGTTCTGAAACCACCTACACCAGGTTCCCCACCCCTTTCCTTTAAGCCCCTCCTCCATGATGGTCTCTGAGGCTTGGGGGCAGGGGCCACGATAGACATGTTCCTTTGCATCTGAAGGATCCACAGATATTCTTTGACAGTTCTGGGTTGCTGCTTTAACCACCATTCAGTGTGCAAAGGAACTTCTCCAACAAGGTCTGAGAGAGGCACAAACTTGTGAGCAGAGAGAGGAATCTAAAGGGCACCTCACTACTGCGTTTGGTTAGCAGAGTAATAGATACTCGTTGTTCTGTCCGTTCAGTTAGCAGAGTAATAGATACTCGTTGTTCTGTCTGTTCAGTTAGCAGAGTAATAGATACTTGTTGCTCTGTCCGTTCAGTTAGCAGAGTAATAGATACTTGTTGCTCTGTCCGTTCAGTTAGCAGAGAATAGATACTTGTTGCTCTGTCCGTTCAGTTAGCAGAGTAATAGATACTTGTTGTGGCCGTCCCGGCCATCTCCATGTCTAAAATTCCAGCAGGAAATTCTTTCTGGCAGGTGTTGTGCTGCACCTTCATGATCAGCAGCGGTGAGCATTTAGTTAATGCTCACACCACTATTAAAGCCTGGCTGTCCCGCCCTCTTTCCCACAGGGAGTGAGGGTGAAACCTGCTCTTCACACCAGGAACTGAGTCCTACGCCCTGAACCACTGCTAGTGTGATGCTCTGAATCCAAGAGGATATTCAGTGTTTAGGTTTCTTGTTGGATATTATTTGTAACTTTCATATTTACTTGTTGGTGGGGGGACCTACATGCCACAACATGTGTGTGGAAGTCAGATGACAGCTTTCCATCATGTTGGTTCTGGGGACCAAACTGGAGTCATTAGGCTTGACTGAAAGTACCTTCACCCACGGAGCCATCTTGTCAGCCAGTGGGATTATTTAGAGAGGATGTGCGGCTGTTGAGTGAAGAATAAACAAGGGACAGCAGCTACTTATATGAGGTCAATTCCTACTGTGCTTCTGTCTGTCTTCATTCAAATAGCCTGTGTCCTCCTCATTAGCACACACACTAACCAGTGCTATGTGTGTGGCAATCTGTGGACCCACCCCTTCCTCTCGGGATTCCCCACCAGCTCTCCCTGTTCTGTGAAGGACACATCTGCATCTGATGTTTCTGACCTGAAGCAAACCTTCCAAACCTGTGGCCCCTCACAGTTGCTGTCAACCAGGTGATCTGGGTGTCACAGCTGTAGACAATTGATCTCACATTTATTCCCTCTGCATAAATGTGTTACAGAAGTCTCTGTCTATGCAAGTCTGAGAAGACGTGAAGAGTAAGGGTTCTGAGTTGAATTGTGATGTTTTTCTCTCTGTCTGATAAACTCCCTGTGCACTTTACAATTGGCCTGTTCCTGGAGTTAAGAAAACAGCACATACCTCTGTGTGGTTTGACATCTGAGTCTGAGGGCCTGTGTGGCATGTGCATGGCATGTGTGTGGCATGTGCCATGTGGCATGTGCTTGTGTGTGGTATGTATGTAGTATGTGTGTGGCATGTATGTGGCATGTGGCATGTGTGTGGCATGTGGCATGTGCATGATGTATGTGGCACATGGCATATGGGTGGTGGGATCTGAACAAGACCCAGTAAGAAGATGGTGAGGGACCCATCAACAAGACAGCAGCACACCTTGATTCCTAGCATGGCAGCCTACAGTGACCTCTGGGTGACTCTTCTCTTCACTCTGCCCAAAGCTGTCTATGGTTAAAGCCTGTATATGGGCTTTGCACCTTGTAGCTTTGTTCTTCCTTCCCAGAGTTCCTTGTACCCACAGTGCACTTTGTTTCCTTGGTGAGCACTCGCCCTGAAAAGGGTTTTCTGGTGCAAGGGTAGCTCAGCAGTAAGGAATACCACAAAGTCACCCATGCAACAATCCTCACACAGGAAATTTACTGGAGAGAAACAGAACGGAGGCTGCCTCTGAGCGGGAACAGAGACAGCGGGGGCTGGAGGAGGGGAGGACTTTTATAGGGTCTCAGGAGCATGGCCAGTGAGCAGCTGGAAAAGTATTGCTTCACCATCGACCCTGAGTCACCCACCGGTCCCTGCTCTGGAACAGGCCAGAGATAGGATGATTTTCCACAAGCCTGTTACCCTCCATCCCCCTCTTCTCGTGGGCAGGAGTCACTGGCTTCTTCTCTGTGGCAGGCACCCAGGACCAAGATGAAGAAAGTGGGCCGAGAGCTGGCACGCATGTGTTGCTCTCTTCTCTCTCTGGGTACCCTGTGACCAGGGGCATCACATTCCACTTTCAGGACTGTGAGTCGCCATCGCACCCCCTCCCCTCCTTGGGGTTCCTGCGTCCAGGAATTTCTCTGTGGCATAGGGAAAAAGCCAAACAGAGGGTGAGAGAAGAGCTTCCACCCCAGAGGAAAGGGTGTGCTCTGCTAAGTGTGTGTGTGTGTGTGTGTGTGTGTGTGTGTGTGTGTGTGTGTGTGTGTAGGGTGTATCTCTCAAACTGACCTTGGACGGGATTCAGGGGTGAAGGAAGAGCTATCCTGGAAGGGGAAGGAGTCTAGGTAGAGAGTGGTGGGTCAGCGGAACAGGGAGAGTGGAATGTGCAGACACATGAGTGGGTTTGAAGTGGTAGCTCCGGAGGCTGCGGGCAGGCCTTTCTGCTGTGCTCGGTACTGATTTTGGGAAGCCACCTTAACAGGGCGCAGGCTGGTCCTTTTCTTCTGTGTCTCTCTCAAAGCATTGCAAGTCGCATTAAAGTGTGTTTTAAATGTGAGTTTGGATGAAGCAGCCTTTGAACGTTCCTGTAACTCTAATCTCTCATTTTATTTCTATGGTTTATGTTGTGGCTACTTCAATAAATCATTTTAATGCCAAGTGATATAGGCAAACTCTATTTTATTGGAAGAAAAATCTTTATTCATGGCAGATTTTTCCAATATGTGCCAAAATACTGCTGTCGTGATATTTTATGCGCCTGTTTCAAAACAAACAGTTGCAAAGCAATTTCAATGGCGAATGTGAACAATAAAAATGTGATTAGCGGTTCACGAGCCTGGCGGTCCTGTTGTTCTAACGGCTCCCGCACTGCAGCGGAAGGGAGCCATAGTAAATCTCTGGAGTCAGCCCTGTCTTCAGAAAGGCGTCTCTTTATGGACCCTTGGTGCCTTGGGATTTCACCTCCCAGATGCTAGGGTGGCCCAGCCGCAGCCCTGCCACAGCCCTGCCTTGTGTAAGGAATAGTTTGGGTCCTGCACACTCAGGTTTTACCTCTGCATCTCTCAACTCCAGTTGTCCTAATTTGTGGGAATTGCTTCTTGGGGTTTGTGTGCAGGTTCCTTAGGACGTTTGGAATCCAGATGCTTGTGTGACATGCTCTTGACAAGTCTCCTATGCAAATGGACAGACATTTCCTAGCACAGGAAGCAAGGTGGTATTAACACTCCAGACGGCTCAGGAGCATGCCTTTGGAGGGTGCCACCAAATGGATGTCAATAATACCTGGGCACACAGTAGGTTCATCTCATTCCAAAAGCCATTTGTGCTGTCAGGGCTTCTGTAGCTCACAGAAAGGAGCTATCTATGTATAGCCCATTGCTAATAACACACAGGACCCCACCATTGCTAATATCCTTACTGATGTGAAAGTAGACTGGCAAGGTATTTCGCAGGTCACAGCACTCCCCATGCAAGCCTGACTATGTGAGCTTGGTCTCTGGAGCCCACGTGGAAAAGCTGACCTGTTGGCTTTCATCTGTGATCTTGGCAGGATGAGAGACAGACAGGAGAATCATCCAGAAGCTCTTACGGCACTTAGCCTGGAGTTTGGATATAAGGTCAGAAACAGTGAAAGAGACCCTGTCTCAAAACAGAGTGGAAGGAAGAAATGGTGTCCCAAAAGTTGTCCCCTGACCTGGACAGGGTGGTATTTGTACCCACATCACACATACCACACACACAACAACAGTAATTTATAAATGAAATTTGAAGGTGGGTTCGCACAGGTACAGGCTTCGTTCTTTAGGCTATAGACTTGTATTTGGAAAATGCTTTTTCATGACTAGGGTACAATCTGCAGGTATGTGGTGGGGTCATTAAGTGACATGTGTTGGTCACAACAGCAACAGTGTGATACTGAGTAGGGCCACATCGGCTGAGCAAATGCGCCAAAGTAAACAGGATTAGAAAACCAACTTCCCTGTGATCAGCCAGTTGCTTTAGAGAAGACATCCTCAAACAAGATAAAACCTTGTATCATGCACAGCTTAGAAAAGCAGGGAGTTTCGTTTGCTTTTGGCTGTTCACAGAGAACACATTCAGCATTTTACATGTGTGTAGTGTGTTTGTTCAAAATGGAGCTGCGCTAAGGACCTGGTTTCTTTTGTACTGACTGCAGCAGTGCTGGTTGGATGCGAGTATGAATATGCTTGCACTCGTGCGTGTTCCTTATCAGGGACGTCGCCGCACCGCAGTCATTTAGTTGACCCCGTTAGGAGATATTTTGTGTCTGCCGTTTCTCCATACCTGTGTGGAATGTTTTATTTTCATGCACATCCCCTAGAAAACTCAAAACAGCTCCTTCATCTCTTTAGTTGAAGTTATAACTATGTTTTTGCCCCTTTATTGTATTATGAATAGTTTTCTTAGTTAAAAATACGTCCATTTCTTGGTGTGCTGCTCCAAGTTTATACACAGTTGAGTGTAGGGCGCAGTGCCTGTGCATACATGCACGGGCCAGAAGAGGGCGTGGCTATCCTCTGTCACTCTTCATCCTTTTGAGGAAAAGTCTCTCTCTCCCTGGACTGGGAACTGTTTCCTTGGCTTAACTGATAGCCAGCCAGATGCAGTTATCCTGCTGTCTCTGACACAGGGAGCTTGTGCTGCAAGGATAGCCACTCCCTGTTAACCTGCAGGCAGGAATCTGTGTCCGCTCTGCACTTTTGTAGAACCAACCCCTCTAACTGCTGGGCCGTCTCTCCAGCCGCTCTCACCAGTGTTAAGGTAATTCATGATTGATGTGAGGCAATGTAAGAGGATTTTAATATTCCGTGTCCCGCAGTTCTGCTGAATTCAGAGTTCCATCAGTTTTGCAGTTAGGCGTCTTTCTGTGCAGTGTATGTAATGTCAGTTTCTTGACTAGCCCCTCCCCCCTGTGATGTGCTGTGGTGAACACCATGGCTGGCCCCGCCCCAGTGATGTGCTGTGGTGAACATCACTGCCTTGATCTGCTTCTAGCAGAAAAGCTCTTAGTTTCTCACTGTTCAGTATGACATGAGCCACCATCTGCTGTATTTAATTTTACTAAGGTACTTTTTTTTTAGGTTGATGAAAGTTTGTTGTGATGTTGAATTTTGTTAAATGTCTTTTCCTGCACCTATTGAGAGGATGCTGTTATTTTCGTCCTTTATTCTGTTGCGTTTGTATCTCTGTGGAGGCTGAACCATCCTTGCAGTCCACAGTCAGCGTCACTGGGTCGTGACTTGTCACCCTCCACCATACTGACTTTCTGCACTTATGGTACTTTGTCGAGGGCATTACTGCTCTTCCGGGATATTGGTCCATAGTTTCTTCTCTTCTGGTTCCTGGTCTGGCTTTTGTGTGGGTAGCACCAGCCTCTCAAGTGTTTAGAAGTTTCGTATGACAGTCAGTCATTGGCAGGGTCTGAGGAGGATTGGAATTACTGGTTAAATGCTTGGTGGAACTCACTGTGGCACAGTCAGGGCCTGGGCTTGCTGCTGGTGAGTTCCTTGGTGTCTTTGCTCACTGACCACACTTAGAGTCTTCGCTTCTCCATGATTTTCTCTTGGTGGGTAGTAGTAAGTTCGGAAAATTCATCTGCTTTTTGTAGATAACTAACTGAATGCTTGGCATAGAATTATTCCTGTGGTTCTTACTTTATTTTGGATTTCTTTTTGTTTACTTATTTACTTGATACAGGGTCTCTATACACCCCTGACTGGCTGCAACTTGCTATGTAGCCAGGCTGGCCTTGAGTTTGTTGAGATCCACCTGACTCTGCCTCCTGAGTGCTGGGATTCAAGGCGTGCACCACCCCATCCAGGAATATTTTGTATTTCTGTGATATCAAGTCTATATGTTTATAATTTCATTTATCATCTTACGACGTTCCCATTAGTTGCCGTGTTTATTTTTGAAGTGATGGGGGCTGATTCAGGCTTTCACTGCTGAGTGCCTGCCTCACCCACCACAGGCAGGGGCACCATCAGTGCCCCTGTCAGAGTCAGCATGGCCTCTTGTTTTCCAGTCACTTCTGCTCTGGTGTGTGCTCCTTGTCTCTCACCCTCACTCTGTGTTTGTGGTCTTGCTGTCACTATTTCCCTTGGGATGTAAACTCAAGGGATGTGTTTGTTAATTTGATATCTTCAATCTTAACACAGGTATTTATAGCAACAGGAAGCCACGCAGACGTCCTAGCTGTGCCTGGGTATCTGGTACTTCCTGTGTACTTTTAGTGTGCCCTGAGTGCCCAGCGTGCCTTTTATGCTTACTAACTTATACCTTTGGCTGTTGTTCTACCTCTGTTTGCGTTTATTGCACACATATTCCCCCTTATGTGATATACCCCAAGAAATATCCCACACCCCACTATTTTCTTCTCTCTCATAATTAAATTCTCCTAAATACTGAAATGTGTGGCTGGGATGGGACTCGATGGTAGATGGCTTACTTAGCAAGTGTAAAGCCAGCGCAAAAGAGATCTTCCTGTCATGTAGAAGCGTCCTTCCTACCAGCTCCTGTCTACTAAGGACGTCTCACCATGCCTGTTTAGGGCAGTTTCTATCACGCACATTGCAAAGCAAAGATCCCAGGAGTCCATATTTGCTCACGGTCTTACTTCTCCTAGCATGTCTCTCATGACCACACTCTTATAGAGTGACATCTCAGTCACCTAAGGTGTCTCTGCATCTCAGGACCTTTTATTTTGCTCTTCCCTCCAAGCCATCTGCATAGAATTTTCTTAGGAAGGACCATATCTGTCTCCCATCCTAACCCTTCACTGGATGCACCTCAGGATTAAACAGCCTCTCACTGCATGTCTAGTGGATCATTACAGACTGGTGGACTTATTCTTAATGTTTTGGTGAATTGGTGTTGAGTTCTACTTACTGAGAAGGGAGGAATGGTGGCATCTGCTGAAGTTCCAGATCTCTCTGTCTTTGAGTCTGTCTGTGTCTCCCTGCCTCCCTGTTTTGCAGAATTGGTGATAAAGGCATACATGCCTAGGTCTTCTGTGGTGTACCAATCACTTCAATTGTCAACTTGAAACAGTCTACAGTCACCTGAGAAGGGAGTCTCAGTTGAGGGATTGGCCTGTTCAGACTGGCATGCCTGTGAGGACTATATTTCTTGCTAATCACTGTAGAAGGCTTATCCTACTATGGGCAGCACCATTCCATAGGATGACAGTCCTGGCTTACACAGGAAAGCTAGGTGAGCATGAGTGGGTGTGGGTATGGGTGCTGATGCAGGTGCTGGTGTGTGTGTGTGTGTGTGTGTGTGTGTGTGTGTGTGTGTGTGCGCGCGAGCGTGTGCATGTGCTAGAGGGCCAGCAGGCAAGCAGTGTTCTACTGGCTTCTGTGTCAGGTTCCTGCCTTGAGTTCCTGCCTTCCCTCAGTGAAGGGCTGTGACCTGGAAGTATAAGCTGAAATAAGTCTGTTTGCCCCTCAGGTTGCTTCTTCTCACAGCAATGGGAAGGGGAGCAGGACTCAAGTTTTCCTGGTGAACTCAGTCTTTACGTAATCTGACCAGCATCATTTCACCCTTACCCAGTGTCTCTGTTCCTGTGGTTGGCCGTTTCTGCTGACGCCAGCGTGCTGTACTTCCCTTTTTATGTTTTCTTCTGTCTTGTGCCTGTCCAACATCCTGGACCATTATACAGTAACTGAGTTTCTTGCAGACAGCGTGCAGCTGAGCCATTCTCATTTGTAATCTATGTGTGAAATTGTCTTTTTAGCAGTCCATTTAGATCTTTTATACTTAAGGAGATGATTGACATGTTTAGGTATTGCCTGTTGCTTTATTTATTGACTTTTCTATCTGTTTACATTCTTTTCCTCTTAGTTTTCTGTGGATTACTTTAACATTGTTTAGAATTTCATTTTGGTTTATATGTAGTAGTTTTGACTAAATGTAGTAGTTTTGACTAAATTTCTTCATAAAGTTGTTTGTGTGTGTGTGTGTGTGTGTGTGTGTGTGTGTGTGTGTATGCACTCTGTTCCTTCCTACTGCACATGAAGGTGTCTGTCTTCTCTGTGCATGGACCATGCTTTCTGTTCTCTTGCTACCTTTAACCCCAACTGGCTCCTCTTCTTGCCCCTCCTGACTCTGCCATATCCCTCTGTCATTGGTGCTGAGGGTACCCAGTACATCCTAAAGGACAGGAGGCCAAGGGGCAGCTTTCCATTGGTAGAATTGGTCAAGTCCTTCTGGGTCACCAACTTCCTGCAGCAGGAGCCGTCTCTTGTTGGGTTCCACTGTGTTCCTGCACTTAGCTCACCAAGGGCTAGGGGCAAGTGCTCAGCAAATACCTGTGAGCCAGTATGTGCGTAACGAGGATGGTGGTGAGTCCATGCCAGGATGGACCACAGAGTCTGGTTTAACCTCAGAACCTCTCAGTGCCACGAAAGAATGTTGAGCAGAGAACTGATCTTTGCATTTCCATTTAGAAAGTTATACCTGGGAGGCTTCTGTGTGGAGAGCATTCCGGAGCGTGTGGATTAGCCAGAGGCTATTACCCAACCTGTCCCTTCATGTGCCACTTTCCTGGGAGTTCTTTCTTTCTTTCATTAACATGTGTGGACAGACTCTCTCCCCTATGGTAGGGGAGGAATGGATTTCACATTGTGAAGCTAAGGAAGGAAGAATGTTGCTGTCCTTCTCCAACATGCCCATGTCTTAGCATCTAGGCTATGTTACAGGAGTTAAGGCTATGACACTGGAACAAGGGTGGACATGGGACCAGGGTTGTAAGTCAGCTGACCTTAAGATAGGGAGGCTGCTACAGATGATCCTGTGAGTCCTGAAACAAGGAGGGTCCAGAAAGCATAGAGGGGGTTCTGAGTTTTGCACGAGAGAGACCAATCTGGCCAGCATAGGCTTTGGCATACACACTCATGCCTTTTCTTGTAGCTGTGATAAAACAGCTAACAACAGCCTTAAAGGGGAAGAACTTACTTTGTCTGCTGGTTTGAGAGGATATAGTCTATCAAGGAGGGGAAGGCTTGGTTGTGGAATGTGTTCTACTGTGGTGGTGGGTCCGTCATGTGGATCATGAGGCTGAGAGAGAACAGGAAGTGGAGCTGAAGATAATCAAGGCCCTTACCAGTGACCTACCTACTTCAGTGGGGTCTCATTTCCTAAAGGTTCCACAAACTTCTAGGGGCCAGGTGTTCAGGAACCTGTGGATATAGTTCCCATTCAGAGCGTGACAGACGCAAGAACATGGCCACCTCTAGAAGCTAGAAAACATGAGAAAGCAGACTCCCCAGATGCTCCAGAAAGGCAGCATTGAGCCTGCGAGGTGTGTCTCTCACTCTCTAATACTCTAAGGACGAAGTGTGTCATTTTAAGCTGTGAGGCTTCTTACTATTCTTGATCTCATCAGTGAGGAGAACCTCACCGCTCCCTCTCATTTTATGTACATGGGTGTTTTGTCTCTGTCTATGTCTGTGTACCATGTAGACCAGAGGTGGCCATAGAGTCCTCTGGAGCCGGAGGTACAGACTCTTTTGAAGCTGCCATGTGGGTGCTGGGAACTGAAAAGCATCTTGTGCTCTTAACAATGAGCCATCTCTCCAGCCCCCATCATTTTACACACACACACACACACACACACACACACACACACACACACATACTCACACATACTCACTCACACACTCACACACAGTAAGTGGACCACAGAAAATGCTGAGAGGGAATAGAACAGTCTCAGAAGCCTCAGCTGAGGTTAAACACATGGGAATGGATGCTCCTGCTCTGTGTGCGTTCTGTGGGAAATGGAAACACCACCTGTGTTTGATGGTGATTCCTAAATTGGAGTCCACGCTGTGATTTTTGATCCACACTGGGCAAAGCAGAACTGATACATTTACCCGTGTTGTCCCCATAGTTCATGAGTCAGGGATTTCTGTGCTGTGTAACGGGAAATCCATCACTTGTATGCATAGAAAGGGAGACAGCTTCCCATCTCTGTCTGTCTGCCTGTCTGTCTCCTGAGATATTCCCTATTCTACTGAAACTCTGGATTTTAACTTTATTTTACCATAAAACATTCACTAGCATTCCCATAGCTCCAATCCTTTAAACCTTCCCAGAGGGATTCCTTGTAAGCCTGTTGTGGCTTGTTTTGAGAGCTGGTCAGATGTGCTGGGGCTGAAGCAAGGTCCAGTCTTGATGGCTGCTCAGGGAGGGATGGGCACCATGAGGCAGGGCCCGCCATCTCAGCTCTTCTATGTCATTTTGCAGCTGAGGATTGTAAATGAGCTGTTACTCTAGCTAGTCTGTGCGTACGACTCACAGTCCTGGTATTTTATTTACAAGCTACCAGCCTAGATCAGGCAGGGTTTGAGCTATTGTAACTTCTGTCCCAGCCATGTGTCCCTTGTTACTTGCTGTTTGAATCTCACCCAGTTACTCTCATGGTCCAGACCCTCTCCAGGCAGTGGCCTCCTTCCTTCCCCTCCTCTCTCCTCTTTTGTTTAGTCTCTCCTGAGACCCCTCATTCAATCCTCAAATTCTGCCTTTCTCTCTCTACTGCCCAGTCACAGGCTCTAGGCTTTTATTAACTAATTAACTTTAAATTGGGGAGCAATTTGCTATCACTTGCTATACGTGAGGATCTGCTCGTCAGGGGCAGCCAGATCTTGGGGGCCAGTATTTAGCCGTTGAATACATAGTAGCACCAGACCAACCCCAACATGGGATTCTCAGAGTATTCCCTGTGTCCACTTGTCCCTCAGGGGTGTCTAAGAACTCCAGAAAGGCAGGGATTGACTGTAGTGAACAATGTGTCAGAAATAAAGTTTTTTATTTATTAATTCATTTATTATATATAAGTACACTGTCATTGTCTTCAGACCCACTAGAAGAGGGCATCAGATCCCATTACAGATGGTTGTGAGCCACCATGTGGTTGCTGGGAATTGAACTCAGGACCTCTGGAAGAGCAGTCAATGCTCTTAACCAGCGAACTGTCTCTCCAGCCCCAAGATTTGTTTGTTTGTTTGTTTGTTTTTAATAAAAAAGTTAATTCTTTAGTTAACATACCTCAGAAAGATTTGTTAAAGGTTTTTGGCAACAAATTTTAAAGACCATGCAGCAATATAAATTCCCATGTGGGTTTCAGTGTCTCCTGACCTGGGTTCTGCTTGTAGGTCCACCCTGTAAACCTGCCATCAGATGGAACCTGTACATTTTTATTTTGGGGACCAATATGACTTGTCATCGACATTCCATGACTGGATATTTGCATATATCCATTTTACTTCCATGCGTACCACACGTGCATACTTCTACGTGCCACACAGATGCACGTCTGTCCATCATGTGTCTAGTTTTACTTATCCAGGATCTCACCATGTAGCCCAGGCTGTCCTGCACAGCTTCTGGCCACCTCTCCAGCTCCCTCAGCCCTGCAGCTTCCCCATCCCACTGGAAAAGCTGACATGTGGTCTTTTCATCATGCATGTGTACTTGTGAGAAATTCTTTCAGATCTCTAATGCTCTCACATCCCCATTCTTCTCTCTCTTCCTGCCCCCTCTTTCCCATGAGGGGGATTGAACCTAGGGCAGGGCATCATACAGGCTAGGCTGGCACTCGCTGCTGGGCTGTGTTCACTTTTTATTTTGAGATGGAATCTAAGTCACCTGCATCTTTTTATTTTTAGTTTTGGGGACCAGAAAGCTTTCTTAACTGTGTTCCTCCTTCCCCCACTTTCTGAGAGCTGGGCTGCAAGGCTTGCAGCAGCTCCCTGTCTGCTTACCTTCTGTAAAGGGAATCTTCACATTCCAATACTTTATTCAACCTTGTTTCTTTTTCTAGAGCAAGCCAAGGGCTAGCAGGTACTGAGAGCAAGCCTGGTCTCATGGTGACCTGACCCTTGTTCTTGTCTAAGTAATGTTCCCCCCTTCCCCTTCTCCCCTCTCCTTATTCCTCTAGAGATTACACTCCTTGGATTTTGATAGGAATTGTGTTGAGTTTTTACCCCTTATGGGTAGTGTGGACATTTGACAATTGCAGATCTTGTAAATAATGAGCATAGGGCATTTCTAGTCGTGGTGTGACTCAGCCCTTAGCACACAGCTTTAATCCCTCTGGCTGGAATGCAGACACACCCTTCGTGTACAAACATTGAAGGTAAAGTTAGTTTGTAGAAGGAAGCACCTATGTTTGAAAGTGATGTCTAATTGAGTGGCAGACGAAGTAGTGAATCAGAGAAAGATTTGACAAAATCGAATATGTCCACCTCTCATGAGAACAGAGAGGAAAGGGAATCTACTTAAGGGAGAGACAGACAGCACAGAAAGAAGAGAGTACAGCATAGGAATACAGTAGAGTTAGTGGAGAGCAGTGCAGTAGAGAGGGGAGTAGAGCAGCACAGAGAAGGCAAAGGAGAGAGTTTACAGAGACAGATTGGAGAGAGAACAAGGTAGAGACAGGTGAAGACATAATGAGCCAGAGAGCGAGGAACCAGAAGATTAGAGCATGTCGCCTGAGTTAGTTTGAGGCCAAGTGGAGGAATTCAGTAAGATACTAAGAGAAGCTAGCTTGACTCAGTCAGCTTGGAGAGAAAGTTTGAGCAAGAACAGCTGAGTTGATCCAGCCAGCCAGAGTTCAGAAAGAACAAGAAAGGGTTTCAGAGGCTGAAAACATTCTAGGTGTAGATTAGATTGTATGGAGGTTAGAAGCTTCCAGGAGTGGCCTAGGTTAGCAGACTGAGTCAGTAAGCCTCCAGATGACATTTACATCAATGTTGGGAGCCAGCCCGGCCTGGAATGGTTTGAAATAGGACACAGTGTTGGACAGAGCTAGCTTTAAAGACTGATGGTCTCTGGCCTTCCCACTCTCTAACTACACTGAATTATGAAGCTGCTGGCATCTAAAAAAATTGTAAAGAATTTTTTTGCCTATTATGTGGTTGAAAACAGCTGACTTGGGCGATTAACACCTGTAGCCTACCAGTGCACAGAGGAAGGGGTATTAAGTAAAGGATTGTTAGGGGTCCTTTCTCTCTAGCCCAGAAGCCTCTCCTTTCACTTGTCAGGCAGAGGGAGGTTTGGAGCAATGAATTTACTTGAACCAGGAGAAGAGAGTCACCCTGGCAGAAGGAAAAGCTTTTACACAAGCAAATATGCATAAACACACATACATTAATACACACATGCATACATACATGTTCATTAGCACATACTATTTGTTGGGCCCAACAATCTGTCTAATCAACTTACATATTCTCACACACACAGCTATACTTACATATGTATATGGAGCAAAATCCCAAGCTCCTGCAGAGAAAAACTCACTCATTCTGGATGAAAAATGATCTTCAATATTTATTGCATAGTGAAAGAAAAAGCTTCGACCCTTTTATTACCAAATGAATTAAATCCAAGTTTGTAAGAAGAAAGCTTTGTTCTTTTCAGTAAGACTAAGCCTGCCTTGCTGTTAAGAAGAGACCTGTTCTGTCCCATGGTGAGGAGAAGCCCACCTGCTCTTTCTGCTCTCTGCAGCTTCTTCTTGTCTCTCTTTCTGTATACACTCCTTCTGCCCTTGCCCAGATGTTGTTATTCCTAGTTCTTTGTATCTTTTTTAGGAGAATACATCACATGGTTTTCCCAAGCATCCCCCCCTCTTTTTTTTTTTTTTTACAAAAGTTCACTAAAAGTTCAAACATAAATTTAAATCATAAATTGGATAAGAAGTTTATGGCAGAGATGTTTGTGTGTGTTTCCATAAGACTGGTTATCTAGCTAGATGTTCATTATCTGTCACTAGCTCCACAGGTTCACTGAGAGTTAAAAACCATAATTCTTGTGACTAAGTTATCATTGACGTTTTGTCTAGACAAACCCAGTCAATATTTTAGCTTCTATTCTTGCACCTACAATAAATCATTAGTTCCCTTTATGACCTTTGGTTAATTGTTTTACAACCTCTTGGGATGTGTTCTAAGTTGTAAAGTTCTAAGTTTCTACCTTAGAAGCAATTAACTCGTGACACTTGAAGACTGGCAGAGTTCTCAATGCAGTTTTGACATCAGAAAGGATTTAATAATAGTCCTATTATAAAGGGCATAATAATTACTAGTATAATCTTAGGAATTCTTATAGGATCATCATTAAGAATTAAGAAATCATCTATGTGTCTATATAGCATCACTACGAGATAGTAGTACATCTTCATTGATCTGGAGCAATCTTCCCCAAAGGGTGACTGATACCCAAAGTTCATTCATTCTTTTAACTGTCATCCCCTATAAAGTCAAAATCAAAGTGCAGAACACTTACTTCCAGCATCACAGCACATGTACTACCATTCTAAAACATCACAGTGAGGGCATCCTGGACCAAAGAACAAGCAAAAACCATCAAGACAAACTCCAAAGTTTCTGCATCTCCATGTCTGATGTCAAAGCGTTCATCAGGTCTCCACCTCCTGTCTGCTTTGATGACTGCACCACACTTCTTTCTCTTGGGCTGCTTCCACTCCTGTTAGCAGCTTTCCTCAGCAGGTATCCAATGGCTTTGCATCTCTAACATCTTGGGGTTTCCAAGACAAGTTCAACTTTACAGCTTCTTGTTCCAATGTCTGGGATCTATAAATTATCTTTTGGTTTCCTCCAAAGGGCTTGGGTCACATCTTCAGCTCTGCCCTCTGTAGCACTCTAGGCTCTGGCTGACTCCACTCCACTCCACTGCTGCTGCTGTTCTTAGTGATCATCCCACGTGCTGGCATCTCCAGTAAACTGTCTTCTGCTGCAGCTAGGCTTCACCGACAGCCTCTCATAGGTTCTTTTTTTTTTTTTTGGTTCTTTTTTTCGGAGCTGGGGACCGAACCCAGGGCCTTGCGCTTCCAAGGTAAGCGCTCTACCACTGAGCTAAATCCCCAGTCCCCTCTCATAGGTTCTTTTCATGGTGCCAAGGCTCAACTTCTTTGCATGACCTGGGCCATCAACTGCAACTGAGGCTGCACCTTCACCAATGGTCTTCTCTGACTTCTTTTAGTGCCAAGCCTCAGCTGCTCTCCATGACCCCTTGCTACCTTTAAAAGCAGTACCACCTGGGTGACTTTTGCACATTAACAAGTCCTGCAGGAGCAGGAGGTACAACCTTGGTTATCTCTGAAACACAGCTTCTTTATGCTCTCAGAAAACACTTCCTAGACGATTTCATCTCAGTGATGCTGGTCTCCTTAATCACTGCTAATTTCTTAGTTCCAGCTAACCAGCATCAACTGTCCCAGTAACTCCTATTCTTGACTCTACAGCTGGAATCACATGGCTGAAACAGAGTTCTGCTGCTTGCAGGAGCTGGATCATGGCCCCCTTATTCTGGTACCTTATCACCAGCTTTCTGTTTTCCAACTCCTTCACTACCTAAGCTTGGCTGCCCTGGTATTTGCTCTGTAGACTGACCATGAACCTAGAGATCTGCATGTCTCTGTCTCCTGAATGCTGGGATTAAAGGTGTGCACCACCACCTCTGGACCTAAGCTTTTCTCTACTTAGGACTTGCTCTGTACCAGGCTGGCCTTGAACTCAGAGATTTGCTTGCCTCTGTCTCCTGGGATTAAAGGTGTGTGCCACCATGCCTAGGCCTAAGCTTTTCATGATTGATTATGCCTCAAGATCAGATCAAAAGCTTGTGTCATCCCATGTCAATTTGATACACAGTCCTGTCTCCTTACGTCCAAGCAAAAGCAATAACCAAGTCATAATAATAGAACTATTCATTGTTCAACTGCAAACACATAAAAAATAGGCTTAGCTGGGTGGGATCTTACCAAGACCACGCCCATTTCTACAAGGGCACACTTTCTAGTAGCATCACTCCCTGTGGGCCAATCATTCAAACACATGAGTCTGGGGTAGGGGTGGGAGCAAACCTATTCAAACCACTACAAAGACCAAGCTACAAAAGTGTAATGTGTGCAGAGGGCCTAGGTCAGTCCACGCAGGCTCCCTGGTTGTTGGTTCAGTCTCAGTGAGCCCCTAGAGCCCAGGGTAGTTAATTCCGTAGGGTGTTGTTGTTGTTGTTGTTGTTTTGTGATGTCCTTGATCCCTCTGGCTCTACAATCCTCCCCCCCCCCCCATTCCTCAGGGTTCTCCAAGCGCTGCCTAATGTCTGGCAGTGGGTCTCTGACTGTATCCATCAGTTGATGATGAGGCCTCTCTGATGACAGTTATGCTAGGCTCCTGTCTGCAAGTAAAGCAGAATATTATCAGTGTCAGATGCGGGCTCCCTCTCATGCCATTGGTTTCAAGCTGGACCATCATTAGTTGGCTGCTGCTTCAATTTCTGAGTCATCATTACCCCCAGCACATCTTATAGGCAGGACAAATTGTAGGCTAAAGGTTTTGTGGCTGGGTGGGTGTCCCAGTCCCTCCATTGGAAGTCTTGTCTGGTTACAGAAGGTGGCCAGTTCAGGCTCCATATCCCCTACTGCTAGGAGTCTTAGCCAGGGTCACCCTGGGTTTCTAGAGTCCTCTGGTCTTTTAAATTCTTCAGCTAGGATTGGTTTGGAGAGCCATTTTCCCAGTGAATTGTGGGTCCATTTAAGCATCAGAATTCTCTCTCTGGGATGCTTTTCTGGAAGCCCTAGGTACAGTGAAGAATCTTTAAGCCACCTACCTGCCTGCTTGGCCAGTGCTAGGAAGGTGCCTGTGCTTGCCGTGGAGCTAAGGGTAAACTACAGTCCTGTCCTCCTAGAGTTGTCCCTGACATAGTGCATGGCTGCTAACCACACACCTTGCTGTCCTGTCCCTGAGGTGTGCATCTGGATGGCTACACTGCAGCATCCTCCTTGGTATGGACAGCTTAGGAGTCTGTCGGTCACAACAAAACACTACACATGTGAGTGACACTGCCAGAGAGCAGCAGGACTGAGGCTGAGGACTGGGGTGAGGTCATGGGTAACAGGGTGCCAGCATGGGAAGGGGTGTGGCAGGTGGAGGAGCTGCATGGCTGATGGTGGGCTCCAGCAGGTTTTGGGTGACTGCAAACTGAGCCTGTAACTATAGCACAATGATCATCTCACAGACACAAATATAAAATAAGACACCCCCTCCCCCCAACAAATTGCAGAATGGCGAGATCTTAGATGGTCCATCTCTTATTAATCTCACAGGGTCTCATATTGGAATATAAATGGGCCTTATTTGTGCTTGCAAATCAAATCACCATGAAAGGTTATTTCAAGAGGCAGAAGCAAAATCATACTAAAATAATTTAGTGAGGACTGGAGCTGAGAGTGTGCTTAATGGAACATGATGGGGTTTAATTTCCTTACTATTTCCATCATTAAAGCTCCATTATCTTTCCCGAGACCTCATTTAGGCATCCTGTCACAACGCGGCTCGGAGATGTTTCTGGGGCACACAGGAGGCTCAGGTGCCATTAGGACAGAAACCACTAATGCTGTTCCTCCTTTCATTTCTGCTCTTTGATGGCTGAGCCTCGAATCTGAGCTTCCCACCTGCTCACTCTCACCTCATCTCCCGAAAGCCGTGTGGGTTGTCTTCATCTAGGAGCCTTCAAAGGAGGGAAGTGTGGCTCGTGAGTTCAGAACACAACCAAGTCTTACTGTTGAGAGAGTCCCAAGGTGTGGAGGCTCCGAGGACTCCAGCAGGTCCACCTTGAGTCCCCATCTTAAGAATAGCCACAGCTGATCAGACTTGACCACAAGATCACAGCACTCATCAACAGTCACAGTGGACATCAACAGTCACAGAGCTCATCAACAGTCACAGAGCTTATCAATAGTCACAGAGCTCATCAACAGTCACAGCGGTCATCAACAGTCACAGTGGTCATCAACAGTCATAGAGATCATCAACAGTCATAGAGCTCATCAACAGTCACAGAGCTCATCAACAGTCACAGAGGTCATCAACAGTCATAGAGCTCAGTCACAGAGCTCATCAACAGTCACAGGGGACATCAACAGTCACAGAGGTCATCAGCAGTCACAGTAGTCATCAACAGTCACAGCGCTCACCAACAGTCACAGTGCTCACCAACAGTCACAGAGCTCATCAACAGTCACAGAGCTCATCAACAGTCACAGAGCTCATCAACAGTCACAGCGCTCACCAACAGTCACAGAGCTCATCAACAGTCACAGAGCTCATCAACAGTCACAGAGGTCATCAACAGTCACAGCAGTCATCAACAGTCACAGCAGTCATCAACAGTCATAGAGCTCATCAACAGTCACAGCGGTCATCAACAGTCACAGAGCTCATCAACAGTCACAGTGGTCATCAACAGTCACAGAGGTCATCAACAGTCACAGAGCTCATCAACAGTCACAGAGCTCATCAACAGTCACAGAGCTCATCAACAGTCACAGAGCCCACCAGCAGTCACAGAGCCCACCAACAGTCACAGCGCTCACCAACAGTCACAGAGCTCATCAACAGTCACAGAGCTCATCAACAGTCACAGCAGTCATCAACAGTCATAGAGCTCATCAACAGTCACAGTGGTCATCAACAGCCACAGTGGTCATCAACAGTCATAGAGCTCATCAACAGTCACAGAGCTCATCAACAGTCACAGAGGTCATCAACAGTCATAGAGTTCAATAGTCACAGAGCTCATCAACAGTCACAGGGGTCATCAACAGTCACAGCAGACATCAACAGCCACAGAGGTCATCAACAGTCACAGAGCTCATCAACAGTCACAGAGGTCATCAACAGTCACAGAGGTCATCAACAGTCACAGAGCTCATCAACAGTCACAGAGCTCACCAACAGTCACAGCGGTCACCAACAGTCACAGTAGTCATCAACAGTCACAGCGCTCACCAACAGTCACAGAGCTCATCAACAGTCACAGAGCTCATCAACAGTCACAGAGCTCATCAACAGTCACAGAGCTCATCAACAGTCACAGAGCCCACCAACAGTCACAGCGGTCACCAGCAGTCACAGAGCTCATCAACAGTCACAGCGCTCACCAACAGTCACAGAGCTCATCAACAGTCACAGAGCTCATCAACAGTCACAGAGCTCATCAACAGTCACAGAGCTCATCAACAGTCACAGCAGTCATCAACAGTCATAGAGCTCATCAACAGTCATAGAGCTCATCAACAGTCACAGCGGTCATCAACAGCCACAGCGGTCATCAACAGTCACAGAGGTCATCAACAGTCACAGAGCTCATCAACAGTCACAGAGCTCATCAACAGTCACAGAGCTCATCAACAGTCACAGAGCCCACCAGCAGTCACAGCGCTCACCAACAGTCACAGAGCTCATCAACAGTCATAGCAGTCATCAACAGTCATAGAGCTCATCAACAGTCACAGTGGTCATCAACAGCCACAGCGGTCATCAACAGTCATAGAGCTCATCAACAGTCACAGAGCTCATCAACAGTCACAGAGGTCATCAACAGTCATAGAGTTCAATAGTCACAGAGCTCATCAACAGTCACAGGGGACATCAACAGTCACAGGGGTCACCAACAGTCACAGCAGACATCAACAGCCACAGAGGTCATCAACAGCCACAGAGCTCATCAACAGTCACAGAGCTCATCAACAGTCACAGAGGTCATCAACAGTCACAGAGGTCATCAACAGTCACAGAGCTCACCAACAGTCACAGCGGTCATCAGCAGTCACAGTAGTCATCAACAGTCACAGCGCTCACCAACAGTCACAGAGCTCATCAACAGTCACAGAGCTCATCAACAGTCACAGAGCTCATCAACAGTCACAGAGCTCATCAACAGTCACAGAGCCCACCAACAGTCACAGCGGTCATCAGCAGTCACAGAGCTCATCAACAGTCACAGCGCTCACCAACAGTCACAGAGCTCATCAACAGTCACAGAGCTCATCAACAGTCACAGAGCTCATCAACAGTCACAGCAGTCATCAACAGTCATAGAGCTCATCAACAGTCATAGAGCTCATCAACAGTCACAGCGGTCATCAACAGCCACAGCGGTCATCAACAGTCACAGAGGTCATCAACAGTCACAGAGGTCATCAACAGTCACAGAGCTCACCAACAGTCACAGAGCTCACCAACAGTCACAGAGCTCACCAACAGTCACAGAGCTCACCAACAGTCACAGCGGTCATCAACAGTCACAGAGCTCATCAACAGTCACAGAGCTCATCAACAGTCACAGAGCTCATCAACAGTCACAGAGCTCAACAGTCACAGAGCTCATCAACAGTCACAGAGCTCATCAACAGTCACAGAGCTCATCAACAGTCACAGGGGATATGAACAGTCACAGAGCTCAACAGTCACAGAGCTCATCAACAGTCACAGAGCTCATCAACAGTCACAGGGGATATGAACAGTCACAGAGATCATCAACAGTCACAGGGGATATGAACAGTCACAGAGCTCAACAGTCACAGAGATCATCAACAGTCACAGGGGATATGAACAGTCACAGAGGTCATCAACAGTCACAGGGGATATGAACAGTCACAGAGCTCATCAACAGTCACAGAGCTCAACAGTCACAGAACTCATCAACAGTCACAGGGGATATGAACAGTCACAGCGCTCATCAACAGTCACAGGGGATATGAACAGTCACAGCGCTCATCAACAGTCACAGCAGCCTTTTCCATTTGACACTGTGTTGGTAGTATGCTCTTCATTGGTCTTGAACTCCATTGACAACTTGTGTTCATTCTTATGTCAGTGTGTGTGTGTGTGTGTGTGTGTGTGTGTGTATGTATGTATGTGTATGATACACCTGTGTGCATTCCAAGGCCAGACGTTGGCATTGAGTAAGGTCCATTGCTTTCCACCTTGTTCTCTGAGACAGGGTCTTCACTGAACTTCAGGCTTACCCCTGGTGGGGCTGCCTGCCTGGTCCCCTGTATCTGCCCTACCCATTGCTAGGATAACAGGCATGTGTGCCATTCCCAGCTTTTAAGAAGGTGCTTGGGGACTGGATCTAGGTCCTCTTGATTTCACGGGAAGTGATCATACCTACCGAGCATCTTCCAAGCCCTAGGCATTCATCCTTGCCCTCAGTCTGGGGTGGATTCCGAAACCTCAGCCCAGTGCAGTTTTTGGTCTGAGTAGCTGGCCTTGGTGTGGCTTGGTAAAGTTGACTGTCTTCCTGGTGCAAATGCCCAGGTGCTCTGAACTGCAGAGCCATGGCTGATGCTGTTCCCTAGAGCCTCTCTCTCTTCTGAGTCTGTCGTTTCTCCCTGACCAGCACCGCTGCCTGCTTGTTCCTGAGAACTTCCAGCTCACATCAGCCTCACCTGGCCAAATCCTGAGCACTCTGTCCCCGGCCCTGCAGGGCATGGCCTACAGTCTAGGTCAGTCACAGGTGGCTGTTTGTGTTTTAGCTGAGGTTGGCGATGATCCCAGCTGATAAGAGACTGGAAGAAGATGGCTGGCAGTGTTGCCTTGAATCGACCATGGTCCTCGATGGCATAGACTGATCCATGAACAATAAAACTGAACTGTTTCTGCATCTGGGTGCAGGTTTGGGGTTCTCCTGTGGAGTCTCGAGAGGGTCTGGCACACACTGCTTGTTTCATAGACTGGAGGGAGCATGGTGGTTTCTGTACACAGATGAGATGGTTTGGGTTATGCTCCAGGACCGCTTGCTCAGCTTTCTGTAAGATGAGGCAACAGTGGCAGGGCAGGTGACTCGGCACGATGGACGGTGGAGAGATGGCTGAGCACCTAGAGCATGAACCGCCCTTGGGAAGGACTTGTGTACAGATCCCAGCACCCACACTGGCAGCTGCCAATCACCTGTAAATCCAGGGGACATGGCGCCCTCTACTGGGCTCCTCAGGCACTGCATCTATGTGTCCGTCTACCTGTATGAACTGGTCTTCCTGAGAATTCACACTGAGCATAAGCAGCTCACCAGAATCTGTTAACCGGACATTACCCCATGGTGGGGAACAGTGTGGTAGTAAAAAGCAGTTTTGGGGGGTTGGGGATTTAGCTCAGCGGTAGGGCGCTTGCCTAGCAAGCGCAAGGCCCTGGGTTCAGTCCCCAGCTCCGAAAAAAAGAAAAGGAAAAAAAAAAAAAAAGCAGTTTTGGCCCATTTGGTCCACCAGTGAAGACACAATCATTGAGGCTTTTTCCTAAAGAAAATGCTTTTCCTTAAGAATTGCTCAAATTTTAATTTAGTGTATTGTTTAACATCTCATTTTGTTCTGTCCTGTCCTGTCCTTTTTTTTTTTTTTTTTAAGACAGGCTCACACCACAGAACGACTTAACAGTTCTCCTGTCTCCACCTCTCCAGGGCTAGAATCATGACCATGTGCCACCCCGCTGTCGAGCAGCTGCTTTTAACTGGCAGTTATGGTTTGTTCCTCAGGCTTCTCCTCAGTGGCCTTTGGTTCAGTACTCTCCTGCCTGGGTGTCCAGCCCGTTGTCTTGAGCACCTATGTTCACAGCTACTGGGCCTCAGCCACCCACCCACCCCCAGCCCAGTGGGGGAACTGCACCTTCAACAAGAGTCTATCCAAATAGCTCCTCACGCGGCGCAGCAGGCCTTTAGGCAGTTGTGGGGTGAGAGGGGCCGTGTGCAGCAGCTGCGGGGTGAGAGGGGCCGTGTGCAGCAGCTGCGGGGTGAGAGGGGCCGTGTGCAGCAGCTGCGGGGTGAGAGGGGCCGTGTGCAGCAGCTGCGGGGTGAGAGGGGCCGTGTGCAGCAGCTGCGGGGTGAGAGGGGCCGTGTGCAGCAGCTGCGGGGTGAGAGGGGCCGTGTGCAGCAGCTGCGGGGTGAGAGGGGCCGTGTGCAGCAGCTGCGGGGGTGAGAGGGGCCGTGTGCAGCAGCTGCGGGGGTGAGAGGGGCCGTGTGCAGCAGCTGCGGGGGTGAGAGGGGCCGTGTGCAGCAGCTGCGGGGTGAGAGGGGCCGTGTGCAGCAGCTGCGGGGTGAGAGGGGCCGTGTGCAGCAGCTGCGGGGTGAGAGGGGCCGTGTGCACTCTTGCATTTTCTGGTCCATCCTTCCTGCTTCAGGCTGGTCTTTCTCTCAGCACATTGCAGGCCAGGTTGATCTGTCAGCACTCCAAGAAAATACATAAATGAGACGCCCTCTGTCTCCAGGGACACTGGCCCTGGCTGCTTCCCTTAGGCTGTGCTGCCAGGGCCCTCTGCCTAAGCAGACTTGGCAGTGGCCCACCATGCTGCCTTGCGGCACACCCCATCAGGAGCCAGGACTGTGGAGGCGTGCTGCTAGAACTCCAAATGACATGAATACGCCAGGCCAGGAGCCAAGTGACACAGTTAACCTGCCAGAAGGGCCTACTCAGCGCTGCCGCTACCGTGGGACCAGGGCTTAGGATTCTAACGCTGAGCGCGGCAAGGGCTTGGCAGCGGTACCGGTCGATTCCCACCCGCCTGCTCTGCCAGGGAGAGAGCTTCCCTCGTGGTAATTGGTACTTGCTGTTGCCCAAGAGCCCCTGCGTTATCTGTCAGTCAGATTTAACAGTAATGTTTCCTTCCCCCTTCTCTTCTGTAGTCAGAAATGGGGATGATGCCCACTCTGTCTTACATCCATGGACTCCTAGGCTACTTGCACCATACACCTTGGCTCCAGATGAGACAAAAGCCTGGGCCCAGCTGTGTCAGAGCCCACTCCTCACCTGAAAGCTGGCCTTGTCAGCTGAGGAGCTGCTGAGCCACATCATTCCCGGCACAGCTGGTGCATGGCAGACACTCCAGCCATCACAACAGCCAGCCTCAGAGGGCCAGATCCTGCCCTTTATTCCCAGGAGTCCCTTGCCTCTGGCAAATGACCAGACTAATTTTAAACCCTCAGGTGACCTTTGAGTCTCACCCAGCTTGCCTCCTTCCTATCCCCCACCCCAAGGGTTAGTGTGTGACTCAGTCACAGAACAGTTCCAAATTCTTCTGAAGAAAATTGCCTGGAGTCGAGGATGTCAGAGCCATATCCTGCTTCTCCCTTGCCCTGTCACTCTAGCCTTCTGTCTCCCAGGGTTTCAAGCCCCACTAGGGCTCTGGACATTAACAGATCTCTAGAAACAATATCCCTGGGCTTCCTGTAGATGCGAATGTTTCATCCCAGCTTGGAGCTTCTGTGATAGATGCTGTGGGAATGGAGGTTGAGCCTTTGCTGTCTTAGGAATCCTGCGACGTGGGAGACTGCATCCTAGACAGTACAGACAGAGAGGAGGATGCTGGGCATAGTGCGGGAAGAAGCAGAATCACAAGGCTATGCAACTACACAGGTTATAACAGCAGCCACCAGTGGATGAAAGGAAAGGAAGTGGAGGCCCAGGTCAGCATCCACAGAGCAGGAGCTGTGGGCAGAAGAACCTCATAAAAAGTCACCTGTTGGGGTTGGGGATTTAGCTCAGTGGTAGAGCGCTTGCCTAGCAAGCGCAAGGCCCTGGGTTCGGTCCCCAGCTCCGAAAAAAAGAAAAAAGAAGAAAAAAAGAAAAAAGAAAAAGTCACCTGTCAAAGCAAAGTGTCTCTCGCCTGCATGTCTGCTCACCATTGCTGTAAAGACCACCTGCAAAGCTCTCAGGGCTCTGATGAAAGTTTGCAAAAGGAAGTGAGTGGACACTGCCACATCCAGCGACTCACATTGAACCCACTGTAGAAGTGTGTGGTCCTAGGTGACTCCAAATCCAGCCAGGTTGACAGTGGAGGTGAACCATCCCATTGTGGCATTTTCTTTCTGTCAGACTTCTTGCACTGACCGCCACAGTGTGTCAGGTGGAGTCATTTTGAAGACTGAATACTATCTGTTGTGATTGCTCTCTAGAGATGCATACTTCCCAGTAGACCCTGAAGTTGCTTCTGTGTTCCCCTAATTGTGGACACACTGCCACAAATTTACCAGACTTCTCAATGGAGACTTAAGTCCTTCAGTGTCTTAGGCACCACAGTGAGGTGTGATGCTGGCCTGCAGTGAAGCTACTTCAGAAAGGCTGCTCTGTTCCTACTGTTTACTTACTGAGTCCTTGGCCCTTGAGGGCCTTCCATGAGCTCCAAGGCTGTTAGTGGGAAGATGGGCACTTCAGACTGGGTGCCCACCTCTTTCCTTAGCAGAGGTTGTCCGTTTTAATGGAGTTTCATCTGTGATGCCAAACACTGAGTTCTGCTGCTTCTGCTATAATTATCTCAGCTGGCACGCCCTGTGTTCTGTTAGCACTTCAGTGTCCTGTTTATTAAATGTCCCCACACTGTGGTGTCAGGCACACAAATGAGCTTCCAGATGTGCTATGGGAAGGAGGTGCCCTGGGCTTGCTGTTTGTGGGTTGGTGATGTCTTCTCTCTTGAGACAGGCTTCCGGTGCGTTCAGGCTGTTGTTTTGGGTAATGTGTTTATTCCCCAATGTAGCCTCTTAAGACATACAAATGTCCTTAGGCGGCCAGAAACATTGTAGCACAAAGGGAGAGTGGAGGCCAGACACATTGTAGCACAAAGGAAGAGGGGCATGTTTACCCTTTGTGTCCCAAATCAATATTCCAGGGTTCCTTCCCTCCCCTACCCCAGATCCAGATTGGTTTAAATTTGTTTATTTGGGGGACAGGGTATCATTCTGTAGCCCAGGTTGACCTTAAATGCAGGTGATCCTTCTGCTTTCTAAGTGCTTGGATTCACGCATGAGTAACCCAATTACTTCTGCACTCCTTTCAGATAACCTGACAGGTTTGCAGGTGCCGCTGCACGGCCCACCCCGAGTACTGACTAGCCTGACCCACAACTTCTATAACCTGTCTCAGTGTTGCACACACAGAGGCAGGGCTTCCACCAGCCCAGACTGAGCTTCTGGTTTTGCCACTGTGGAGCATATGACAAGCTGTGCTTGGTCATGGTCACCTCCTCCCTCATCTGTAGAAAGAAGTGAGCCCTTCCATGCCTTTATGAGGGCAAAGTGAGATGCGAAATGAGCTATGTGCTCGGCGGGCTGTACTCTGCACCCAGCAAGCTCTCACATGTTGCTGTACTGACCACCCGGCTATACAGAGGCCGGCTGGGGTAGACTCTGCCAGTGCTGATGCTGGGACTCCCCACCATGTTCCAAGAGCTAACTGCAAGGCCCTGTGTGCTTGCCTGTCTCTTCCTTCCCTTATGTCAGGAGAACACAGTGCTGTGGGCTCTAACCTTGTGGGGTGGGGGTGGGAGTCTGGGTGGAGATAAGGATGAGTTACCCTGCCTCCTGTTACTGTCTGCTCACCCTGGAACTCAGGCATACATTTGGGGGAGGGCAAGGGCTGACCCACTGGAACAAGTCCCCATGACTTGGCCTCTGACCAAAGCTACCTCCTCCTCCAGCTCTACTCCACTGAAACCAGCTCCTGGCCCTTGTCTCCTGACATGGCCACCACAGATGTGCCCACTTACTTACCTCTGTGTTCTTGTCCCCAGATAATCTTCTGCACTGTCTTAAAGAAATAAATGAGCAGGAACAAATCTTATTAAGGTCTAAGAGGTGAAGTAACTCAACTTGATAAATGTTAGCGGGGTGTGGGCTTACCCACACTCGTGCCTTCTCCATGGCTTTGCCACAACTGTGGTCCTCAGCTGCTCTCAAACCTCCTCACTGTGAAGAGAGAGGCGTCTGTGCAGACTCTACTCCCTCCCTTCCTCCCTCCCTCCCTCCCTGCACCATGTAGAAGCCTGTTACATATAGTAAATAAAGCAAGCAAAGATAACTCTAGAACATAAGTTTTATAAAGTCCTCAGTGTAGGATATGTGGGGTTCAGGTTCGTAAGGGCTTGGAAGTAAAGAAGCTAGAAACAGTGTTGAGAGCAGAGAGGGAGCCGAGCGCAGTGTGCCGGTGCAATTGGGAGTCTCCTCTTTATGCTGTGCACCAAACCCATAGTACCCCAGTCCCCTAACCCCCAGCAATGTTGGTGAGACTGTGTCTTCTCAGGGCCACAGGCCTCTGCAGATGGAATGAGAGGAGTGGCTATCAAAGGCCTTCACTCTGAGGTGTTACTGGGACCTCCTGGTTGGGAGCCCACCCTGCTTGGCTAGGATCTGATGTGGCTTCTCAATGGCCAGGGGTATGAGGTTTTAAAGTTGACTGCCATGTTGAAGAAAGGACTTTAGCAAGGAGCAATGCTGGCCCACAGCTCAAGAAAGCCTCCATTGCTGGTCTCTGGAGGACCAGGACTTTCAGAGAGATTTCAGCTTCTTGTCGGGGTTCCCTCTTTCCCAGAATCCCAGAAAGGAAGTCTAGAATCTGGGCACTGCTGTGGCTTCCAGGCCAAAAGTGATTCCCTGGGTGCTAATGAGACAATGTCTTTGAAAATGGAAACAGGAGAAGGGGTACCTTCCATCATGATTACTTGGGTATCAATAGATCTATCTGCAGTGAGATTGGGCTACATTTGCTGATGCTGTGGCCTGTGAGCAAGGGGCGCTTGTGTCATTTCCAAAAAGGACCTAAATTGAAGGTGGATTGGCCCACACCCTCAGAGAGGACAAGTTTGCTCTGTATCATTAGTTACTTATCAGGAACAGCATGTTGTGTCATCTGGGCTCTTATTATCACTCCCTCCTTCTACCACCGAGCGGTGAGCAAAACTGGATGGAGTTGGGGGCTTGCAGCCACCTTCACATCCATCGTCCTAAGCCAGTGTCAGGGAGATGCAGGATTGTGGACATCTACCCAGGAGCGCTCTGTGCACATCTGATTATGAAATCAGTGTTAGACACTGGCACTTGGAACGCTTACACCTTGTCTTGTGTCAGAGAGAGAGATAGATGGTGCAACCCAGCCAGCATGGAGTCAGGAGAACTCTCCACAACAGGCTGGGTCTGTCCTGAGGATGTTTCCCAGTCACAGGCACACATTGCTCTCTCTACCCTGGAGCTCCTGGCCTCTTTGCCCATGGTCTTTCTCTGATCCCTGGCAGTCACAGCCATGGTGAAGAGGACTGATGACCACCTTCTTGGCCCTTAAAGCTTTTGACCAAGTGCAGTTAACTGCCCAGGAGGTGGTCACGTCATGCCTAGTCAGTGGACAGAAATGTCAGCATACTATGGGGAGTGTATGTTCACATGACTCAGAACTCAGAGAAGAACATGGAAACAGGTCTTTAGATGGGAAGCTGCCTTACAGACCAGGCCTGTGTCTCAGACAAGGCTTTGCTGAGTCTGGCCGATGGGAGTGCTGGCAGTAGACAAGGACAAGGTAAGTAAGGTTGAGGGGCTTCTCCAGAAGGCAGGAGAGAGTGCTCCATGAGACATGAGAGGAGTGAGTTTCAAAACTAGTGCCTGTAGATAGTTTCCTAAGAAAACTCAAAGTCACGAACTTGGACCAAGGTGTGGATGCCCAAGTGCAGGAGTGAGGAGCAGGCGATGTTCTGCTGGCAAACTCTCAGGAAGCCCGTGGCTGTCACGATGAGTCCTTCTGGAAACAGACACTCCGTACCATGGCTTTTGTGGGGTAGAATGGTGAGCCTTGGACCGATGAGGTCCCTGCTGCTAACGCCATTATCACCCTCTGCCCCAGATGGCACAACCTAAGGAACAGTGAGCAGAGCACACAAACTCATGCTGGTTCTGGAGATCATGGCTCACAGGACACCCCTCAGCCCTGCAGCTCTTCCCACCCTACCCCCAGACCACGGTTTCCTGCTCTTTGCTGTCAATGAGTTCTACCCTCTGCACTCATGCCACTCTCTAGTGTGCTCAAGGTTCATTGCCTTCTGTGTCTGCTGGGAGGTGGCTCCATTGCAGCAGGATTCTAGTCACCCCACCCCCATCTTTACTTCCAAGTGGATATTTGGGGCACAGCGAATATTTGTTGCAAAAACTGAATTTACTGTAAATGAAACACAGTTGCATTGGGATCCTGGAACTGAGAAGGACACCAGTGGTACCTGGGGACATTTAACTAAGGCCTCGTTTAGTTATTTCCCACAGTAAACCAGTAATCTGAGCTCTGCTCTGTAAGATGCTGACGTGGGGAGTGCGGTGGAGGTTTAACTCCATCTCTGCAGCGCTTCTGTGTCCGGAGAGAAGGGAGAGTGGAGGAGAAAGGTGGTCTGTCTTGAGGATGACAGGACGTGTTTCTGCCTGGTCTGTTGCAGGAGCATCAGGAGAGCATTCTGGGTAATACCATGCAGAGTGTGATTGCTCTACTCAACAACCTGGTGGCCTACAAAGACTCAAACATGCAGCTGCTTTATGAGCAAGGTAAGCTGGGGATTGAACCCTGGAAGAGCAACCCTCGCTCTTCAGCACCCAGAGCTGCTGGGCCAGCGGCTAACGAGCAGCTGTTAGACTGATCTCCGAGGTCAGCCTCGATAATGTCAGCCGCAGTTCTGATATTTCGGTCCCAGGTGTTGGAGCTCTGCTTTATGTGCATGCTGTGCATTCAACTGCTTCAGTTTTCTTCCATCCCGAGAGTGAATCACGCCAGCAAAGGTTGTGGGACTTGGACGCATGGCTGTGCAGTTCCTTGCCCAGTCTGTGGACAGAGCTGAGCTGCATCTGGTTCTTGTGGACTATCTCCAGGGTGAGGCAGCTTCAGATACAGTGGGAGGCAAAGGAATGTACAGAGGAGAGAAACGGTCTGAGTTTCAAGTTCCACGATGAGTGGCTCATAAATCGGGGTGGGGTGTGGCCTCTGGACTGTCCAGCCTGTGGTGGTGGTGGTGACCCAGAATCTACTGCTTCCTACTACAGCAACAGGAGAGGCCAGAGCTTGATGAGTACAGATGGGCAGGCTGTGAGTGTCACCAGGCCATGGCCTGGGCATCTGGAGACATAGAGGTGGTCAGGCTATGAGTGTCACCAGGCCATGGCCTGGGCATCCAGGGGCACAGAGGTCTGGAGTTCCGTGAAGCTGAGCAGAGCAGTTCTGTGACTCGGTGCTCTTGCAGCTAAGGATGACCTTGAACTCCTGACTCTCACCCCATGAACCAGCACCACTGGATTGAAGGGTTACTGTATAACTCAGTGGTTTCGGTGTTTTTTTTTTTTTTTTTTTGGAGCTGGGGACCGAACCCAGGGCCTTGCGCTCGCTAGGCAAGCACTCTACCGCTGAGCTAAATCCCCAACCCCTCGGTGGTTTTTTAAAAAGCATTTTTATTTTAAAACAGGGTGAGATTACAAACCAGGGTGAGACTGTTTGCTTCTATCCGAAAACTATCAGCGTTATTAACATTTCGGAGCTGAGGTTGGGCTCATCTTATACCTTGACATTTCCCTAATGGATCTGAGGGCCAGCCCGGCATTCCCAGCAGAGCTGTCAGGGTGACAGATTTACACAACACAGCAGCACAGTGCCACAGAACGGAAAAACAAAGCAAAACAGAGCACCTCCAAAGAGGCATTTAAAGGAGCTCTCTTTGTCTTCGATGGTTCACAGGGTGTCAGGAATCAAAACACTGATTTTTTTTTTTGTCAAGTTTATATTAATCTGTCTAAATCAGTGTTTACTCAAGAGACCAGAAAATCACTTTGAGAATTGTCTGTGCTGTAAGAATAAAGGAACCACATTTGAGAGCCCTCTTACACTCCTTTACGAATAACCTCCAAAGCTGGGTGGCACATGCCTGTTGTCCCAGCACTAGGGAGGCAACAGCAGGGGCATCAAGAGTTCAGGTCCAGCCTGGGCTGCATGGGAAGTCCCATTTCAAAATTCAAACTTACTAGATGAGTTAGCAAACCTGTACCTGGAGAGGCATTAACAGCACCTGAGGAAACATACAACGTTTGCCATGTGTCTCCTGCCTCAGCCGCTTTAGGACTAGGATTACAAAGGCCACAAGGTCTGCTTTTGGTCTCATTCTTTTAAACATTTATTTTATTTCAAATTGTATATCTGTCTGCCTTCTGTGAAGGTATATTTGCAAGTGCAGGTACCTTCAGACATCGGGCACTGGCTGCAGTGGAGCTGGAGTGATGGGTGATTATGGGCTGCATTGTGTGCATGCTAGGAACGCACTCTCACACTGAGCCACGTCTCCAACTTCTACCCCCATTTCTGTAGTAACCATCATGCACCATGCACATGCTCATCCTCACGCACATGTTTACCCTCACACATGTGCTCACCCCCATGCATGTGCTTACCCTAGCAATGGCGCTGAAGTAGGCAGCGACATGCATGGTAAAACCTGAGAAAAATCCCTAAAATGTGCTAAAATACATTCTCTTGGAACTTCTACACATCTTAGTTATGAGGAACTGGGTCAGTTAGAGTTTACCTGATTACGGTTTTCCTTAAACCTTTGCAAGAGCACAATCGGACGGGCAGGTGCAGTGAGTCTATGGGTAAGGGGCTTTATCTGCATACTTATGATGTTGAACTAACCCTGTCCCAGGCTGGGGACTGGAAGAGCAGCAAGGGCTGGGGTGAAGACACCTTCAGTCACTTGTATCCCTGAGGTGGCTACTTAGGGTCTCTGGCTCTGTAATGGAGATGATGACATCACACCCGCCCACCTGGAGGTGGGAGGGGAGGATGAAGATGGCTAATGGGCATGAACCATTGGAAAAGGGCCTGGAACATAGTAAAGAAACAACGCCGCATAAACTAGTCCTGTTTCCCCAGGAGAATCCCCTGCCGTGCTTCACTCCTGGTGCAGTTAGATACTTCCTGGACTCAGCCTCTGTTGGCATAGGATGGGTGTGGAGCAGGTGCCAGGCACTGCATGCAAGGCCGTACATGAGGTTGGCAGGGTTTAAGGTAAGATGATCCGTGAGGCAGTTAAGAGATACAAATGCTTAAGAGGTAACCGTGGTCCCTGCCACTCCCCAACTCCCATCCCAAGCTTCTGAATCCTAGGGCTCAGCCTTGCCTCCTTCCCCATTTTGCTGGTGGCCCTGGGACAACGACACCCTGAGATCTCCCAGCCAGAACCTTCCCTGTAAGGAGGTGCCAGTGAGCTGTGCTGTATGCAGTGTAGCTCACCCATGTGATTGATATGCACCAACCCTGGCACTACCTCCCCCACACTGAAGCGCCCATCTCCCTTCTGTGTGGACCTACTATGTGTAGTACAAGACATCATGCATTTACCCAATTCTGTCTGCACTGTGTTGGGACTGAGCTGGGATTTTACGCCCCCATGTTTGGGAGCTAAGACGTTGCATGCAGCGGCCGAGTTCCCCTCCTTTTATCTTCTCTTTATTTTGACCTGTCAATCAACAGGCCATGTGTTTCCTTCTTACTTGATGCCATGTGTCTGGCTTCCTGCTGGGCCCACTCCTCCATGTTCATTGAGGATTCTTCAGGCTCAGGTGCTCTGAAATAGCAAAGCCATTTTACCAGCCAAAAGGGCTTCAATAAAAGACACTTAACAAGCTTCCTCCTCTCTTTCCAAACTTCTTTTAAAGTTTGAAGCAGGGTCTCACTATGTAGCCCTGGATGTCCTGGAACTCACTGTGTAGATCAGGCTGGTTTTGAACTCATAGAAATCCACCTGCCTCAGCCTCCTAGTGTTGGGATTAAAGGGGTATAGCACCGTATCTTGCCTGGATTTGATTTTGAAACGTGAAAATTGTTGAGGAAAATACTCTGTGGAAAGTGAGTCCGAGACTCTGGTGAAAGAGCTCAGGCAGCTCTGCCTTCAGTGGGTGCTTAGGAGCTCCCCAGAGGCCTGCCTTTACCTCCATCTTCCCTCAGAGAGGGCACATCCACAAGTTCAGGGAGCATTTGGAGAAGGCAGCGTGGGTTTGAGTCTGAGTCTGCAGCTTACTCTCTAAGAAGCTGAGGCTCCTCTCTCCAGAGAGGCAGGAGCCACTTCCAAGTGTTTGTTTTGAAAGTCAAATGATAATATATGTAAATTCTCCATGCATAATCACCAATATTAGCATAAGCATTTAAGGTAAGTAGTAAAAGCCAGTGAGCCTGTCAGCTTGACATCATGTCTGACCACTGAAGACGAGGAGGAGGGAAGGGAAGCCGCAGACAGCTGAGTGGCAAGAAGGACTGTGGGTTCCAGTTTAATTGAGTTAGCCTTCACCAACCAGCAAAGAGCAGCCAGTGCTCTGGAGCCCCTGTTGTTAATAAGTGGGAAATGACTCATTTTCAAAATGGGTGACTGCAGGATTCTGAACAAAGGGACAGTTCTGTTAGGAGGTGATAATTGAAGAGGAAGGCTTCATCGGGGGAGATCTGGGGCGATCTGGGGCTGTGTGTAAACGTGCTAATGGAGGCGAGGCCCAGAGGAGACCTGCAGCCTGGCACCCAGGAGACAGAACTAAGCTGACAGCTGTGAGGACGACTCTGTCTGGCCTGATCACAGCTTATGGAGGAAATGAACCACACTTCTGGTGGATGAGCACCACAGGCATGGCTCTAGCATTCATTTACTGACAGTTTGTTTGGTAATCAGTCCTGATTCGTGGTTGACTTTCTTCTTCACTGTACCTGGTGCTTTCTTTCATGGCATACATTCCCCATGGTCTTATAATTCCTTGTCAGTGAAGAATAGAGAAGGCAATCCTCCTGTTCCTGCAGACAGAGGAATGAATATATACCTGCACACCTTATCTCTGAAGAGAAACTAGTATCCATAATATATAAAAAGCATCTACAACTCAATGACGGTAAACACAGGCACTCATTCACAAATGCAGAGAATACTTGAATAGACAACCTCCCCAAAGAAGAAGCACAAGTAATGGCCCGTTTGAGGGTCTCCCTCCCATCCCCTCAGCATTCTCCTGGGCTTCTCTGAAGGAAGACTAGACTAGTGTTCCTACTGTGGGGAATCAGTTGTCTCCTATTCAAAAGGGAGAACGCCTAAGTGAATTATGGATGAAAGCGCTGGATGACGGAAGGAAGAAGCGCTGATAACAGTGAGGCCCAGACCGCTGGTCCTGAGAGGAGCTATGGGCAGAGCACAGTGTGTGCGAGCTCACACGTGCACATTCTATGGGACAGGACATGCGGTCAGACTTGAGTGGCTTAAGGAGGCTGGCCCTTCAGGTGTTCCATGATCGGTTGTGTTTGGTTGGAATATTTTTCCTTTATCCTTTGGTATATGTAGGGCATCAGTGTCAGCCGCCAGTGAGTACTGGAGTTCACAGCTTCTCAACTAGGATGGTAGTCTGCCTGCCCATAGCTTAGCCTCATCTTCCTAGACATCGCAAATCTCCTGTCAGTTCCCCGAGTTCCTAACACAGGAGCGATATCATGGGATCGAGGGCCTCAGTTTATTCAAGTCCCCAGACAGCCACTTCACATTAGCAAGCTGGAGACTGGGGGACATGGAGATCAGCTCTGGACCTGGGGACACAGTGTGAGAGGTTGGCCTCTGGGCTACTGAGCTCCTGGGCTGTGAGATGCTTGCATCACATTTACTGAGCAGCCTTGCTGTCTCCAGATGCAGTGCAGGGGGGAAGCCTATGTGAGGGAATCAGGCTATTACGATGTAAATTGTTTCCTGTGTAAGTGCTTTCCCTGATGTGGTGAACATTCGCTTTTATTTCCTTCTGCCACATTTGAGAACTGAAGATAGAAATGTGGAAAGAGCAGGTTAGACTCACAGAAAAAGCATGGGGCATCTGCCTCTCCTCTTCCCTTTAATGGCGTCAGCGCTGCCAAGCTCTCTGGTGCCTTCTCTTTTATATCTTTAGAGGGAAAACAAATCTCACACAGGCGGCAGTTACCGCAGCTCATTGCTAGAGGATTCAGTATGCAGGACATTAAAGCAAAGATGGTTATTAATGGGATTAAAACAGATATAAAACTTTATGGAGGCATTAATAACTCCTCCACACACTGCAAAACAAGGCTAATCCTTCCCCTTCACGGGTGAAGTGTGCTCTCTGTCTCGGGGGTCTGCTGCTCTGACTGTAAACTGACTATCAAGAGATCACTCAGACTTGAGATTCCTCATGTGCGTTTTATCGTCAAAGCCCTTAGCATCCCAAACACTTAGGAGGTGAGACCCCAGAGGGCAGCAATCTAGGGGAACATTTTGATAGAGTAGACTACCGGCCCTTCCACTTGCAGATATGGAAACCAGGTACTGTCAGACAATGAGCACACTGAGCCGCGAGCTGAGTCGGGGCTCCTCTCTTACCTGCCTCAGTTCCTCACAAATACTTGAGTGCAAACAGGTCATTGTTCACCATCCAGTGAACAGTTTCCTGTAAGTGGGTATTTCTACATCTTTCTTCCAGTGTCTCCCCCCTTCTTTCTCTGCTCCTTGCCTGGAATACCCCCCTTCCCATTGTTTCCTTGAGCAGACCACTTGTTTTATTTTTAATGTGTCTATACTACGTGTATTCACGTATGTGTGAATACATGTATGGGGGTCAGAGGACAACCTCAGGCATGGTCCCTACTTCCCACCACCTCTTGCTACTCACCACCGTGAATGGCCGCCTCGCTGACCTGTGAGTTTTGGGGGATTCTCCTGCCGAGCCTTCCATCTCACCAAGAGAGAGTGCTGGGGTTACAGGCATTCACCACTGTCACTGTCCTAGCTTCTGTCTGGGTTCAGGGAATCCGAGCCCAGGTGCCCACTCTTGTGTGGCAGGTGTCTTGTCCTCCGAGTGCTTCCTCTAGCTGGGAGCGACTGTCTTTGGATCAGGGCATTTGGAGCCACAGCAGCTCTGTCCTGTTGAAGCCCCTCATTGTTCAGATGACCAAAGGCGGGTAACGGGGTTCAGATGCTCACTCGGGACACACAGCTCCCACCAGGAAAGACGGAAGATGACCAGAGATGAGAGGCCTGCCCCTCCCTCCCTCCCTCCCGATGCTCGTCCAGCCAGAACCCAGGCAAGGCACCGCTCAGCGGGGGTGCCGCTGGGCGCTCTGTTCCACCTCCCACCTGGCCCTGGCACTGGCTTCAGTTTTTGCACATTGAGCTGGGGCAGTTGTTTCTTTTGAAGGATGATGTTATTGAAAACCCAGGTGCTTCCTGTGTAGACGCCACTCATTAGCTCTCAGTATGTTTGGAGATTAATAACATGCTTAAAAGTGTATAGACCTGGCCAGTCCTGCTAACCCACTGTGAGCTGAAGGTCCCTAGGAAAGCGGCTCCTATGGTAAAGGTCCCACAGATCGCCTGACAGAGCGTCATGCTTGCTGGGAGGGGGATGTTGCAGATGGCTGTGGTTCAAATGTGAAATGTCCCCAGCTGGTGTGTTTGGACATTGGTTCCAGTTGGTAATTCTGTTGGGAAAGGTTCTATAACTGTAGGCAGTAGAGCCTTGTTGGACAATATGCATCATTAGGGCTGGGCTTTGAGGCCTTGTAGCCTGGCCCTACTTCCTGTTCTTGCTCTCTACTTCCTGTATGAGAATGAAACGTGACCAGTCTGCTTCCTGACTGCCAGGGCCAGCCTCACACTCCTGCAGCCGAACCCTCCCTGTTGTGAGGGACTGTGTCCCTCTGAAACTGTAAGCCAAGATAAACCAGTGTCTCTGATCCATCGCCTTTTGTTGGGGTGTTTTATCACAGCAACAGAAGTAAACAGTACACAGGTGAAGAGCCAGAGTCATGTGATCTTCCGACTTAGACAGAATACCAGACAAAATCAACAGAAGTGGGGTTCGTGTGGCCCACAGTTTTAGGGTGCAGTCCATCATAGCAGAAGAGGAGGCTGATCACGTGGCGCAGCAATCAGGAGGCAGAGAGGTAGTCCAGGGCTCGACTCACTTTCTCTTCCATTCACTGCCCGTGGTGTGGTGTTGCCCATACATAGGGCATGGGCCATTGGTTAGAGAATCCTTCACAGATGTGCCGGATCCCAGAAGCTGACAGTTGAAGAGTGACCCTCACAGAGCCACTTGGCTGAGATGTTGGTAAAGGCTTCAGAACATCAGCCGGCAGAAGCCTCCCTGATGACCACAGCAAGGTTTTGGGGTAGGTGACAATTTGTGACTTTCAGTGCTTTTGTCTAACTATACAAGTTTGTATGACCTCTTCCACAGCGGGTCAACCCAAACGCATGGTCACTCACCTTTCGCTCAGGATAATCCACACAGATCCCCTTTGAAGCAAGTGTTTTGAGTTGAAGTTGACCCTTCTTCCTGGGGGACTTCCTTAGTTCTGCCTTCCCACTGTCGGCACTGTTGGCTGGAGACTGTCTGATGGCTCTGGCATGTACGTGGGACACTCGAATGCCTGTTTCTGCAGTCAGTTTCATAAATTACTCTGAAAAAGGGAGGATTTATTATGTTTGAAATCATCTGGAGGCAGGACCCTCTCAGGTTGACACAGTAAAGCAGGTTGGCACTACCAACACAGCTCATCCCTGTCATCCCATCCCCACAGAATGGTCACCAACTGATGCTCGATAAAACTGTTCAGGAGCAGAAGCCTTAATAAATGTTAGTGTTGGTGCAAGACCCTCCTGCAGTCTTTGCCTCAGGGATATCGGCTCACTTAGTTCTTTATGCATGGAAGATACTTCCACAGGGCCTAGGGCACGGGGCAAGGCACCTCAGCATCCAGCTTTATCATAACAACAAAGCAAGAGTCCTTGAGGGAGCCACAGAGTGGAGAATGGCCTGTACCATCTCTCCTCCAACTCCAAGAATACAAATAAAATCTGCTTGCAGGAGCAAGCTGAGAGAGAAAGGTCTTGACAGATTCAGCATCAGAGGTGGGGAGCATGGCAGCAGGCAGGCAGGCAGGCATGGTGCTGGGGCAATAGGTGAGAGTTTACATCTTATTTATATGTTGCAGCCAGAGAGAGTAAGCAAGATAGAGCCTGGAGAGGGCCTTTGAAACCTTAAAGTCTCCCTTCCCCAACCAGTGACACACCTTCAACAAGACCACACCTCCTAATCCTTCCCAAACAGTTCCACTAACTAAGGACCAAGCATTCAAACATAGTAGCCTGTGGGGTTCTCTGTTAAACACTGCAGCCTTCCCACCTCAATTAACCTAGTTAACTACACAATCCCTTGCAGGCATGCTGGGAAGCTAAACGATCCCACACAGGCCTGCCTAGAGGTTTGTCTACTAGGGAATGTAAAAGTCCACCAACTTGACAGTTGGGAGGAATTAAGAAGGAATTAAGTCCAGGTGGTAGACTCAGCCAGCGTCTACAGGCAGAAATGTAGGCTCACACTGCCCTGGGTGCCCAGGCACAGCCTCCCCTCTTCTCTGTCTGTGGGTACTTGGTCTGTACAGGACTTTGCCTTGACACTCAATGCCAGGCCACGGAAACCCAGTCCTGGGTAGAGAGATCCATATCCCCTGTGCTTGACTAGTGCCCATGGATAGAGCTTCAGCTGTGACAGGCGGGAACCCTGTCTCCAGTCAGATGTGCTAGCATCTCTCGTGATCAGCTGTACTGACCTCAGACTGTCCATGGAAACATGGCTTTGCCTCTGCTGCTGTGCTGGTTAGTGTGGGGTCTGCACTCTGGGTAGGCCCCTGTGCTATCGTATGGCTGACTGTGGGCTTGCCTGTTCATCCCACTCTCCTTCCCAGGAGGCATCCTATGTACCATAATCCCCCTGTGGGGAGAAGAGGGAGGCAGCCATAAAACTGCTCTATAGTGATTCAAGGATAATGGTCCCGACTCCCACAGTGATTGATCACAGGCTGGTGACTCAGGGTTTCAGAGCTAAGCCATTTTGGTTCCTTCAACTCAGTAGTATGATGTGAACTCAAGAACATGAAGGTTCTAGGTTTTCTCTTCTCACGATGGCTCTGGCCCTTCAGGGTCTTTGTGCATCTGTGAATTTTAGGATTCCTTCCCTAACTCTGCAGGGAAAGTCATTCGTACTTGGGTTGTGAGTCTAAAGGCACTTCCTAGCATGGATGTCGGGAACTGAACTGGGTTCTCTGCTAGAACAGCAGGCTCTCCTCATCTCTGGGCCATCTCCAGCCCCTGGCGATCTTTGTTCTTTGCTGGATTTGACTTGCTGGCAATCTGTGAAGTGGGTTTTCATCTGTGTTTATCTAGACATGGTGCTGTAGTCTCTGTGTACTCCCCATTCTCTCCTCAGGGTTCGGTAGCAGACATGGCTGTCTCACCCGATGTTTGGTTTCAGAGAAGCCATTGTCTCGTTGAATGGTCTGGGGGAGGATGATGCTTCTTTCTTTACTTGTCTGTTGATATTGGTAATTAATGTTGGCCCACAGACAGCCTTGTCGGTATCCCCCTTTCTCTGCCTTCAGGGCCAGTGTGTCTCTGTGTAGCTAATGTAAATCCCATTTGCAGTGGGTACACATCTCTGTTCGCTTCTAGATCTCTCTATACACACAGTATGCATGCAATGACAAATGTACCTAGTGCCTCTGTGATTAAGAATGATGTTAGTGTTTTGAGAGAGAGAGAGAGAGAGAGAGAGAGAGAGAGAGAGAGAGAGAGAGAGAGAGCACTGTGCAGGTGCCAGTGGAAGCCAAAAGAGAGCCCCAGATCTTTTGAACTGGAGTTACAGGTAGCTGTGAGCCACTGTGTGAGTTTTGGCAACTGGGGTCTTCTGCAAAAGCAGCCATTGCTTTTAACAAGTGAGCCGTCTCCCCTGCTTAATGCTAGTTCATTTTAAATTACAACTTTTGATTAGACTGAAAATTACTAGACATAAAATGTTATCTCTAAATATATGTTTACGTTTTGCATTTCTAGACTTAAGTATAACTCTGAATCAGTCTGATGTCTTCAAATATGGGGCCAAGTTAAACCGAACATTTCCGCAGGGAGATGGTGGCTGTGTAGTCCCCTCTGAGAGCCATCACGCATAAGGGGGCATAACTACTTCCTCTCTGGTCACTGGGGCTTAGGGGTGGAGCCTACAAAGATGCTCCTTTTGTAGCTGTTGGGTTTAGTCAGCAGCTGACCAGACACTGACGGGAAATGAATTCAGAACATCTGTGTGATCGGAAGGCCCAAACATCTCACAGACAAGAAGCAGAACTGGTTTTTAATTCCAGTTGCTCATGATTCATGTTTGTTCAGATGTTGAGAGCTGACAAGTTGTAGCCACTGATAGAGACTGGGCACAACTGGATAAATCGAAGGCCCCTTCCAGACACACGCACTGTCTGGAGAAGACTGGCAACCTGTGACCTGTGTGACCTGTGTGACCTGCGTGGTACGTTGGGGTGGGGTGAGCAGAAGGGCTGGCATAGTGAGATGCAGTGCTGTATACAGGGCTGATCGATGTTGAAGCCTCTCTTCTCCTGAGCACATTTCAGCACAAACATGGAGGTTAGGAGGGAGGGAGAGGGCAGGGAGAAAGAAGGGGCAGCCATGCCATCCTGAAAGTGACAGGCATTCTCTGGCCATAGGAGTGTTCCTGTCTTGATTCACAATAAGTGGAATATTTCCTACTCTTCATTTTCACAAGGAAAAGATGTTGGTTTGCGTGGACTCAACTGTGAAAGTTTTTCCTATTACTGAAATCGAAAATAACAAAACCACAGACCCTGTTGGTATTTCTAGGACTTTAAGGTCTACTAAGTATCTCTAAGACAGATTCATTTTTCTTTTGTAAGTAAAATTCAGACCCCACACAGTGGCTCTCTGTGACATTTCAGGATGTTGAAATATCAGATAATAGTGACCAGGTTCACCGTTCCTCCCAGAAAGCCACGAAGGTGTCTAAGTGTGGTCCTACTATCTTCTGTTTGCATTTGCCAAGCTCCTTCTGCTTTGCGCGAGAATGCGCGCGCGCGCACACACACACATACACACACACACACACACACACACACACACACACACGCACACACACACAATCTTAAAAATAAATTTTGGAAACTCTGAACGATTAGAGTATTTCTTTCCCCAACGCTTCCCTTTCTCAGCTGAACCTCCAGTTAATGGTTCACACGACACAAATATATGTACTTTATATATAATTGAGTCTCATCCAGCTGACCGTGGTCTCTGTCTCTCAAGGTAACCACCTTTTTTGCTTTTCTTCCAACTGAATCACTTCTACAGTCCTACCTTCAGCTGAGCTGAGCCCCACACCCTCATTTCTAACCCTTCTTCCCACCGAGGATGCAGAACACACTTTTTGTTTCTGAACATCCGTGAATTTTTGCCTGGGGGTCTGATGTTAATTTGCTGTGACCACATCTTCTCCGCTGTCCCTGCACTGTCCTTGGCTACTTAGGAAAGCTGCACCCTCTCTGCACTTCCCCCTGCTCTCCCTCCTTCCTTGGTTGTAGGTTGCACTTCCTTGTTCTTGGGGACGGTACTCACTTTGTGTCACAGGCGGCTACTGTTGGCCTGGGCTGCATATCTGAATTCTGTTCTGGAAACGAATGCCGGATCTTCTCTAGCTGTCATTTAACTTTAGGAGGCTCAGCTGGTTTCTTTCAAGGCTTATTTTGAATTCCTGTTGCCTCACCTGGGTTAATAAGGAGTGGCCTTTGGGTCTTAGTTAAACACTCAGGACTCTTTAGGGAGCCCTCCTCTCTGGCTGTCAGACTTGCCTCCCTGCTGTGTGAGCCTGGCAGGTTTGCAGGAGTCATCTTGGTACACCTCCCTCAGATTCATGCAGAGAGTGTCAGAGAACTTAGGCAGAGGCTTTGGGGGGCACCAGGAAGGTTTCTGAGTGACTCTCCATCCCTCTACCTTTACTCTTTCACTTCCTCAGCTCCAGCCCCAGCTTCTCCTCTCCTGCTCAGGCCTGTCAACTAGTCTTATCCCAGGAAGTTCAATTAGCACTGAAGCTGCAGTAGTGAGGGAGCTGCATTAAAGTTTTCCCTCCCTTTGGGTCAGAGCCCTTGCAGGTTCCTGTCTCACGTTTGAGGAACCGTTGTCTCTGATACTTGATTTAGGGATAGTGTCATGTATGACAGGTCTGGTGTGTGCCAGACATGTCACTGTCTAGAGTTAAAGTCATGTATGACAGGTCTGGTGTGTGCCAGGCATGTCACTGTCTAGAGTTAACGTCATGTATGACAGGTCTGGTGTGTGGGACAGGTACGTCACTGTCTAGGGTTAACATCATGTATGACAGGTCTGGTGTGTGCCAGGCATGTTTTTCACTGATTTTTTTCTTCTTTCTGAAACCACTCATGTCTGTGACAGTCACAATGTTGCTCCCCTATCTGTCATCTCTGTCCTTTGACTGTCTTTCCTGATGCCAAATTCACAGACATTTACCTAGCATAAGCGTCAGCTGTTGAGAGGGTGAAGGAAGCAGAGACCCTTGTCCATACCCAGGAGCACATTCCCGCACCTTTCTCTCTTCCTAGGTCAACTTCTTATTGACTGGTTACCTTCTGTGTTCCAAAACCCTGGTCCTCATTATAGATCTCAGAAAAGACCTTATTTTGTTTGAGTACATACATGTTCTACAGTTAAGGGTGTGTTTGCTTCCATAGAAATCTGTGAGGAGCTTGCAGTCCAGCTGGGAAGAACACCTTTGTCTGAGAGGATGGGGTCGTTGACTTGGAAAATACACACAGATGCTCTTAAAGGGAAGTGTTGAGTGCACAGAGGAATGGGTTGTGTGGAACCAGGGCTGTGGTGGTATAGGCTGGTGAGCCTACCCCTGCTTCCCTGAGGAGTGGGAACAGAGCACCTCAGTGTGATGGTTGACCATGGGAGGCAGTGGCTATGCACTGTGTTTGGAGATGTGCAGTAAGCAGGTGCTGGAGTGTAGAGAGAGCTAATTCTTAACCATGTGATTGTTGGCCTGATGCTCAGGCTGTGGCTGTAGCAGAGGTGATGGGCTGTGCTGGTGAATGCAATACTGTACCAGGAGTGGGGATGGCATGGCCCTCTGACCTACAGAGCTGTTTGTAGGACTTGGCTCTGTGATCAGAGAGCCACTTAATGACCATTAATGAGATGCCAGCCCAAGTGTTAGGTCATAGCAAAGAAGGTCATCACTGCCCTTAAAGTCTTCTGAAGTCCCCTCGGCTTTCCCTCTGCTTCCAATCCAGGATGGTTTCCCCAGCCAGTTAGTTCTGAACATCAGAGAGCCCAGCAAGGCAGCAGAATGCAGTCGGGTAGAGAGTATTCTTCTGCTAGAGGCCTTGTCAGCACAGCATCCTTGGGAAATTGCAGCCTGGACTGAAGTGTAAAGGTGAGAAGGAGCAGATCGTGTGCTTGGTCAGAGTCAAGGGAGGATGGTGGACTTTTTCTTCTTCCTGTGGCTCTGCTAAGCATCACACCCAGAGTCTTGCTCACACTGGGCAGGTGTCCTCCACTGAATCACTTGCCCCAAGATGGTACCAGGAGCAAGCACCAAGGCTGAAAGGCACAGGTGGCAGAAGACAGAGAGGGGGGAGGTGACAGAGACTTATAGGGAAGGGGGGCTCCTTCTAGAGGGGGAGTGATTGCAGGAGACAGGACTGAGATGGGATGGAGCTGTGAGGAGAGGGGATGGGGCCCCTCCTGCCCAGAGGCCTCCAGGAAGGATGGGTGGGAGGTGCCATCTTGCAAGTCTGTCTTCTCCACTTGGATCATCCAGCTGTGGAGGCCAGCACTATGGAGTCCTGCAGGCAGCCAGGCGGCACTTCTCCTGAATCTGCCTTTCAGTGCCAACCCTGAAAGTTTCTTTTAAAACTGGGGCAAACCAGGAGAAAGTGTGAGCAGGTAGAAAGAATTTCTTTTGCTTTTGGGGAGTCAAACCAAAGTCTTGCAGTGAGCTAATTAAGCTTCCAGCCACAGATTTAAAAAATGCTTCAAGTTCTGTCAATCATTTCTTTTGATTTTCTGAAAGATGTAAAATATCTGTATGTTTTCTGATCAGCCAAGCAATGCATATTCATTATAAAAATTTAAATAATGCAGAAGTACATGAAGGTAGAAGTGTGTCAGTCATAGAGGTGATACTATATATCCACAAGCCTGCCAAATGAGTTTCCGCTAGAGGTGACCCACACGTGTATCCACACTAGGAGAGCTTGCTGAGCAGCCCTCGGGCATGAGGAAGACGGTAAGACTGAGCAAACTGCTGGCTCAGGTCCCACTTGAGCCCTCTGCGAAGTTGGCTTCTCAGCATGGTGGGGATAAGGACTGACTGGCCAGAGCAGATCATGTCTGTGCATAGATAACATGTGTAAAGCACAGGGCTTGTGACATGGCTGGTTATAAAAGTCGCATGCCCTCTGTGCCTGACAGGAAGTTGCTGAAAAGGCAAGGGAGAGTGTTCTCGACACCTGTCCTCTGCTGCTTTTCCCCAGGCTGGGTGCCAGAGAAGTGTCTCTCTTAGTCTCAGCTGGTTTGGTTGGTTGGTTGTTGTTTTTTCACTTCTTAGAGTGAGTTCCAGTCTCTCTACTCTTCCTGAGTAAGTTCTTTAATTGCTCCTTGAGCACTTTCCATGGAATTGTCCTTCCTGTTTCTGTCCTTCATTAAGAGTAGTCCAGATGTTTGTATTTCCCTTGATGATTTGTAAGGGCTCTGGTGTTTAAGGGCTGTGGATGCACATACACCCGAGTTACTATTCTCACCTCTTGAAATGTAGTTGTCCTTGTCAAATCCACCCCTGTTTTCTTGCACTTGCTGTGGCCTCTCCATCCAAGGGCTTGGTTCTTTCTATCTAAGGCTTCAGTCAAGTTGGGTTATTTCCAAGTTATGTGAACAGCAGAGACTTCCCCCTGAGGTGATTCTTTTAAAGTGATGAAGTAGTTACACAGCACTGTTAGTTCCCAAGAGGGCTTAAAATCCGTCTGTTTGTGTCCTTGCCTGTGTACTACCTCACCTTTGCGTGCCTGGTTCCTGGGACATCTGTCGGTCTGGATTCTGTCCCCTGCTGTAGCTTTTCATGCCTATGTTAGCATCACAGCACTTTATTGTCTCCTGCAAGGGTTTCAGGGGGTGGTGACTTGGGCTATCATTTTGCACTTAATGTTTCAAACAAACCTGAAGGCCTGTTTGTTAAGTCCTTAAAAATCCCAGTAATCGGGGAGGGGAACACCCATATAGAAGGGGACGGGGAGGGGTTAGGGGGAATGTTGGCCTGGAAACCCGGAAAGGGAATAACAATTGTAATGTAAATAAGAAATACCCAACTTAATAAAGATGGAGAAAAAAAGTCCCAGCAAGCTTCCAAGCCCTGTAATAATTCTACGGGCATCGGGCTCAGTTTTATCTGCACTTCCTATTGAAACACATCTACCTTTAGTCTGTGGATTCAAGCCTCATCTGTCCTTTTTGTGGTATTTCCTTACAGCATTCTCTGTTTCTCCTCTTCACAACATGTTTCACTAGGCCGTGCAGGGGGTTTTCGGGTTGTGTGGGAAGCGTTAAACACTGACTGGTAGTGGACATTTCTCAAAGACTCACATTACCCAGAAGCAGTGATAAGTTTCTGATTCTGTTTCTGATATTTTCAGCTTATTTGCTACCTATCTTGGTCATCCCGACAGAAACTAGGATGTCAGCCATGACTGTGGGCCTCTTTTTCTTACTCTGGCTTCTGGGGACTGGATGTAACTCTAGAGTTCCCCAAGGGGGGACATGCACAGAACTGTGACCCACAGCTTCTGCTCAGCTGTCCCAGAGAGCCAAACCCCCTCACAGACGTGGCCTATGACTGCCAGACTCTGTTTCAGCCTCAGGTTCAAACTCGGGTTCACTTCAGGAGGCCAGATGTGTGTGGGACCCTGGCTAGAAGGAAGGTGCACTGTGTTCTCTAGCTCCATCAAGCCCCATCTTTAGTGAGGTATCTTAGGCCTCTCTGACTCCGCCTTTATGGCCCTCCAGCCTCCAGCTGCCCTGAGACTTGGCTTCCTCACTGCAGCAAGCTCTAGTGCTGTGGCTGCAAGTTCCCCTCAGCTGACCTTGGTTTGTTCTAACACAGCCACTAACTGTGATGGTCAATAACGAGTTTGCTAATGAACACCAGTGATTTTCTGGTCTGCTCAGACCCCGGTCACGCTAGAGTGTCAGGGCTCAGCACCTGTTCCTGAGGTACCTGCTGGGTGCCAGGGCTGCAAGCTTTGGCCCTGCTGATGCTCCTGCCTATGCCGTGTTCCTGGCTGAGTAAGAGGACAGATATTTCTCAGATAATTGAGCAGCGTGCTGCTGTGTTGGGGTCAGGGATGGGGACTCCGGGAGATTGGGAAACAGGGAGGTCACTCCAGAGCCCCGTGCCCTGCAGCGATGCAAAGGTGGGTTCCAGGTCAGGAGCCACTGACGGGAGCCCCACACTGACTCTTCTGCTTCCGCCATGTGTCCCCATTTCTTGTTATTTCTGTGGCGTCACTGGTTCATTTAGATGTAAGTGAACATGTAGAAGTTTCTTCATGACTTGAATTGATTTTTATTGTAGCTTCAGATTCTTCAGAAATTTGATGTCAAGTCTGCCTGTCAGTTTTTTTCCTAAATAATATTTTCTCCACAAAACAACAACACCCCCATCAGCTACAAATAAAAAAAAGTCCTGAAAATGTTGTGCCCTCCCCACTGAGTGTGTCACTGCAGAGTGACTGACTCTGCAGCAGCTGCCAGCTGGTTTCTGCTGTGAGTGGCACCAGTTAATTAACTGCTGCTTACAATGTCCCTGAAGTGACAACTGCTGGGATATTTCAGACTGCTGTCTACAGAGGTGAATCTAAGACCTGCAGACCATGACTCCAAAACAGGCTTACCTCACTGTGCATGCGTGTGCGTGTGCATGTGCGTGTGTGCTCAAGTGTGTGTGTTCAAGTGCGTGTGTGCTCAAGTGTGTGTGTGTATGTATGTGCGTGTGTGTGTATGTATGTGCGTGTGTGTGTGAGCTCAAGTGCATGTGTGTGTGCATGTGCGTGTGTGCTCAAGTGCATGTGTATGTGTGCATGCGCGCGTGTGTGTGTGTGTGTGCGCGCGTGTGTGCACAGTACACTTGGAGGCCAGAAGAGGGCCTGGAGCTAGAGGTACATGTAATTGTGAGCAGACATGTGGGAGCTGATTTTGGGTCCTCTAGAAGAGCCACATCTGCTCTTAACTGCTAGCCCAGAGTTTATTTTAAGGGTTAGCATAAAATAGAGAGATTGAGCATCGTACTTGAAGCCCCTCCCCGTCCCTTCCACTACCCCTGTCCTACTGATGAAGTCAACCACCACATGTTATTTGTGCTCAGACATTGGACTCACAGGGCATCCCTGGCTCCCTGTCTCTGCAACTCCAGCCACTTTAGTTACAGGAAGACAGCGGACACAGGGTGGGGCCACATGGTCCTTTCTTGGCATCGGTTATCATCTGCGCAGTGGTTGCTGCAATTCGGTCAGCCGCTGGCTGAGGCTCTGAGGACAGCAGTGGGAAAGAACCCTACAGGCCTTTGGTGGTACAGTTCCCTCAAGCTGGGAACATCGTGTGACACATGATGACTTTCTTTAGGTATGGGTGGACATTGATTATAATGGACAGTCAAAGTTCAATGTGCTTTAACCTTGAATATGTCTGGAAACAATGTTCTGTGTGGACTGCCGGCAGGTTCAGAGACAGGAGTTCATAGGAGTTTTTTCCCTCTTCTCAAGGGCACAGGGCTACTGTTTGGGCCTCGGTTGCCCTCCCAGCCCTGGTGTTGAAGGCTTTGTCCCAGCCTGTGCACTGCTGAGAAGCTGGAGGGCCTTACAAGGTGCATCCACTTTGCAATGAGTCCATCAGTGGATTGACTGGTGCATTCACAGCCCTGGTCACTCAGTCACCTCTCAGGGCCCAGCGTTTGAATATTGCTACATGCAGGGCCAAGCCTTGTGCATCGAAGCCTTGAGGGCTTTCCATACACACCACCTACTATTGCTTGCCGTTGTCATGGTAACAAATGGAGTTTCTAAAACAACACAGGTCTGAAGTCTGAAGTATTGGGCAGGCCCCTTCCTTCTAGAAGCTTGGTCCCAGACTTTGCAAAAGCAAGCAGGGAAGCCTCTGGCACCCCAGCTTTACTGAGATGTGGTCCATTCCTGCCAGACTCCAGCATTTACTTTCTGAGGTCATACCACCGCCACCCCCCCATGAATTTAATGTCCCAGGAGACCCTGGGACTCACTGGGTTCAGCTGGGCCATCCAGGACTCTGCCCCATGCTGTGCTGGTTAATTCCATCATGTTAGCAGAACCCTGATGCCTTACGGAGTCAGTTCACAGGCCAGGACAGGTGTGGAATGGAGCTGTTAACCTCGGTGAAATGTAGACTTGTGTTCACGTGTTGCTAGTGCTCGTTTGTAGAAAGAACGACTTCTCCACATGGAATCTTACACTCCAACCACCTCTTCCTGCAAAGGCAGATTTTTTTTTTTTTGGTTCTTTTTTTCGGAGCTGGGGACTGAACCCCGGGCCTTGCGCTTCCTAGGTAAGCGCTCTACCACTGAGCTAAATCCCCAGCCCCAAAGGCAGATGTTAATAAGCCACAAGAGAGTGGAGTCTCCCTGAGGGAAGCCTCTTTGGGATCACATTTGGATTTAGAGCTGTGTTCACACAGAACAGCAGAATGCTTCTTCCACACGCTCTGAATCTGCTTCCTCTCCAGCAGATCACAACAGAGGAAGGAATTACTAAGAACGCTGTGACCTGAGTGGGGACAGCTCTTGCACATTAATATTCCCAGAACACCAAACACTTGGAAATGACCTGTGAGGAGAGAGAGCTCCTTAAGGGGTTTGCTCATAATTAGCACAAAATTATTCTCAAAGTAGCTTGATGAGCTGGGTATAATGAATGTGGAATAATTCCAGGTTCTTTGACTTAATGAAGGTTCATTTCTTTTAGAGATTTTGGGATGCAGCATTAAGCTGTTACAATTGGGGCTAGAGAGAAGGCTCAGAGGGTAAGAGCACTGGCTGCTCTTGCAGAGGGCCTGGGTCAATTCCCAGAATACCGGGTGACTTATTACTACCTATAACTTCAATCCCAGGGCATCTGAAGCCATAGGCACTGCAAGCACACCATGCACATGGCTACATGAAGCAAACTCCCCACGTATAGAAATGTAAAAATGAAAATAAAAAATAATTGTTATGCTAGCACATAACCTGCAGGCTGGGGAGTGTTAACCTGCTTTAGAGATGCCTTCACAGAGTAACCGAGAGAGAGAGAGAGAGAGAGAGAGAGAGAGACAGACAGACAGAGAGAGAGACAAAGACAGAGAGATAGAGACAAAGACAGAGAGAATGTACATGTGTATATATGTGTGTATGTATGTGTAATGTATGTGCATGTATGTATATGTGTGTATGTATGTGTGTATGTATGTACATATGTGTGTATGTATGGTATGTATATGTATGTATGTGTATATGTATGTATTGTGTATGTGTGTATATGTATGTACAATGTGTATATGTATGGTATATGTATGTATGTGTATATGTATGTATGTGTGTTTATATGTGTGTATATTTGGTATGAAGCTACATGGCAGTTATACCTGGTTTTACCACAGAGCTACAACTCTGAATGAAGCCTGTGTGGTTTGGTTTCACCTTTAGTGATAAAATTGTTGCCTTTGTGTTTGTCGGGGAAACCTGCTGTGTATTCTGAGGTGTATTCCACCTTACACTGTGTGGAAGAGACTAGAAGCTTCTAAGGCCCCCACCCATCTGGCGACCTGGGGGCTAAGGAAAAGTATGTTGTGGGTCCAGTAGAATTGGCCTTCAAGGCCGCGCTTCTTCACCAGATGCTCCAGTGTGTGTAAGAGTTTTCAAGGTTGACTTTCTTCGTTGAGAACACGTCGGTCTGAATTACACGGTTCCTACTGTCCTGTGCATGAGTTATGTTTGCAACGTCATTGTCTCCTATTGCTTCTGACACAGTCATATAAACGTATAGGATAACACTAAATGTAGTAATGGTGACGATATCAGAAGAATGTGCACAGCAGCAGCAGAACGTGAAATGTTCGCATCTACTACACCACACTAAGGGTTGGCGGTGTGTTTGTGAGGTGTAGCCATATGTGTAGGCCAAACCTGCACATCATAAACTAGGCATTTCTTTACATTGTAATTGATTGCAATGTTTAAATGCATGAGACAGATTTGCTGGTGTTATCTCCTGCGAATCGCCCAATTGTCTGTCCCCAGTTGTCCGTCACCTTTGAGAGACTCGGCTTCTGAGTCTACCCCGGTCCCCACCCCGGTCCCCACTTGGTTGGACTGAAGAACCTTGCAGCTTGTCTGTAGCACGTTCTGCTTGGTCAAGCCTACTTGCATGGATGTGTGTTTCTGAGCGTGGTTTGGAGGATCTTTGCCTTAAGAGACACCATCATGTGCGTTCGTAAGCACAGCTGCCCTTTTGTATCCTGGTGGGGTACCCACCCCCCACCTCTGGCTCTTACTGTCATTCTACAGTGAGCCCTGAGCTTCAGGGATGGCTATGGTACAGATGTCCAACTCAGGGCTGAGCAGTCCAGCATCTCTCATTCTCTGCACCATGACCATCTGTGCGTGTCTCTGGTGATCGGTACAAAAGGAAGCCTCTCCAGTGAGAGCTGAGAGACCAAGAGAAGACACTGTGATAGCCTGCACAGCAGGCTCAAGCCAGACCACATCTCAGGACGGAGAGGGGAGATGGGCAATTGGTGTGGTAGAAGGCACTCATCCAGGAGTGTATGAACAGCAGCACAAGTTGGACTTGATCAGTTAAAACAAAAAGACACAAAGTTGGGTGGGTGGGAAACAGGGGAAGAGGGAGGAGGGGGAGGGGGATGGATGGGGAATGGAAATGGAGGGGGGAGCGGTGACTGTGACCAAAGCACAGTGTATGAAGTTTTCAAAAAACTTAACGGAAAAGAAAAAGGAAAAGAAAAAGGAAAAGAAAAAGGAAAAGGAAAACTCCATGGCCTGTTCCAGGCTCCTGAGCAGGTGCTGAGGCTCAGGGCTCAGAAGCCTTCAGTTTAAGCGGCCTCCCATATAAACAGCCTGAGCACACACAGTCCATGCCACACGGAGTTCCCGAGCCCCTGCCAGCTCATGTCATTATGTTCATTGCTGCATCACAAATACTTCCCTTTTTCTCCCATCAGGACTCGTTGGTCACGTCTGCAACATGTTCACAGAAACTGCCACACTTTGCCTGGATAGGGACAATAAAACCAACACAGAGCCAGCGGCCACACTGCTGGCCTCACTGCTGGACATCCTGCTGGGCATGCTGACCTACACATCCCGAATCGTCCGGCAGGCTTTGCAGGTAAGTGCTCTGCCCCCTGCTCTCTGCCTTGTAATACTGTACCATGGCTGTGGGATTTTCAAGGGGTGTACACTGCGGACACAGCCCACCCAGGCCACGTGAGGCGGGGATGGGATCAAGGAGAGCAAACTGTGTCACAGAGTCTTCAGGGAGGGTGGGAAAGGCTTGCTGGGCATCGCCTGAGAAACCACTTATGTGTGAGGACATCTGCAGTTGGCCTACCCTCAGCAAGAAGCTGAGAGCATGCTGGGAGCAATGACTGGCTATACCCATGTTAGTGGAACGACAGACTGGATGGTTACGCACATGCGCCTTATGCGTCTGAATCTGTATCTATAGTAATCTCATTCTTCTCACAGAATACCTGGTGAACAGCAGCTCGCAGCACTGTTTATTTTGGCTTATATTAGAAGGATACAGTCTGTCGAGGTGGGTAGGCATGGGGGCAGGAGTGTAAGGTTCCCATTGAGTCAGCAGGAAGGCGGCAGACAGACATAACACCAACACCCATCTGTCTCCTGTTTGTTCAGTGGTGGCTCCCACCTCATGCTGTTCTCGGCAATTCATCAAGTTAGCAAGGAAGGTTAACTACCACAGTTGTGTCTGTTTGTCTGTCTCTGTGTATATGCTACTTACATTCACTCACTTGCTTTCCTTTGTAACTGATGATAAATATCTGGTACTGTGAGATGAGTCTGAGGTCTGCAATGTGTTCTTATGGCCACAGGCAGCGTAAACCATGAATATGACCCATGTTCTGTACTGTGCTCTGTGACAGGGAGAGGAGTGGTCTTCCTGGGTACTTCTGTGTGATAGGCGCCTCCCCAGGCCCTTTTCCTCTGATGCTCACTGACCTCCCCAGTCACATGACACTTAGATGAGTGTCATGGCTCACGCCAAGATCAGGTCACAGGCAGGTGTACAATCTTGTTGAGATGACTGAGTCCTGTATCAGATGGTCCCTCTTGGCTGGGATGGAAGCGGTGTCATGGCGGCGTCCTACTCTACTTTCCTACCCCACCCTGTGAGTCCCTCTTTAGACAACACTGTTCTCTCTGCTGCTTTCACCATCCCGGTTTTGTGAAGTTCTTTAAGATGCAGCCTCTGGCTGCTCCAAACACCTTGATGTTCGGTCTGTGAATCAAGCATAAAGGCTATAGATTAAAGAAAAAGATGAGGAGTTTACAAACTCCAAGACAGGAGAGAAGCCTTCTTTAATTCCAGGTGATTAAGCAGACGAGATATTCGGGACTTAAAAAAAAACAAAACTAAATAAAGCTCCTTAACACAAACTGTTTGCCAATTTCCCTCAGACTGCCCGCACTCCAGCACGACATCGCTTGGTTTGTCCTTTCATAGCCTCTGACCCCATTGCACTCTCCGTCATCTTCATCGTTCTCATCCTGCAAGTCTGGGCCAGGAATTGCTTTCCAAGGTAGCTGCTGGCTTTGATCTCCATCTGCAGGAAGTGCAGCCCTCCAGGCTGAGTTAGAGGAAGCAGCTGGGAAAGGAGCAGAGTGCTCTTGAGAGACAACTCTGCTCGTTCCCTGCTTGGATGTTTGCACACCTGAGAGTCGCCTCTGCTGCTTTTAAAACCCTCCACACAGGGACTCTGCACTAAAGCCAGTGTTTGCATCTGATGGAGCCTCTTTACAGGGGCCAGTGGAAGGACATCAGTGAAGGTTAGAGTGTTGGTCAGGTACAGAAGAGCTTTGCTTCCTAGGAAGGAGAGAGAGAAGCTCGGTGCAGGAGTGGGGTGAGCGGGTGAGGGAGGGGTGGTAGCAACAGCTGGAATCTCAGCCGAAGTTCAGCTCCCACCTCGGTAGTCTCGTCATTCAGAATCAGCCCCAGCTCATCTCCCCAAGTGTGGGGCATGAGGGACAGGGAGGCACAGAGAACTCATGGGACCCCCAGAGTACCACCTTTGCCTCTGTGACTCTGAGCCAGTTTCCCCAGCTGTCTGCCTGCTGGTTTTCTCATCCTTGAGGCAGATATGGTAACTCTGTGAAGGATTGCTGTGAAATCTGAAAGAAAGAATAGAGCACACACCACTGTCGTGGACAAGCACAGCATCCTCTGTCACCTGCTCCTAGGAGTTCCAGTGGCCACTCCTTGGACACCAGTGAGGAGGGAAGCACCTACCACCTTGTTGGCAGGAGGTGTTGCTGACTAAACCCTCCCCCGGGAAGCCAACACATCATGGTGCTACTTGATGGACTTAGGATCCCAGTGTAGACCCAGTCCTGTGTGACCTCAGCCGGATCAAGAGTGGGGGAGGGTATAGCCACCCATACAGGCAGAGCCAACTGCAGTCTCCTATCCTCTGTGTGTTAATCGTGTACTATAAGACGCAGTTCTCGGATGCTTCAGAGATGCACTGACTTGTGGGTATGAGAGTCAGGACTTGTTTTATACTGATAACAGGAGGGGGTCCTTCATACCCACCTCCAAGGAAACTGCAGTCCAGACACAGCAGGATAGATGCTCTCGGGAACTCACAGTGATGGTGACAGCACATAGAACCTATATCACCAAGCCAGACAAAATTCCACCATGGAGAGAGGTCATGAATCCCACCCCTAGCTGAGGAGCTGTTGGCATGTGATAGCTGCATGGAGAGAGTCAGTGTTTCCTGAAGAGCTCACCTCCTGGAAGGTCGACCACCAGCCAGGGCAGGCCCCGCTCCCGAGAGAATTTGAACAGCATAAATTGGATGGGTTTTTAAAAAAAAAAATAGAGAGCAAGCACATGAGGTTGTATGGGCAGGGAGGTGTGGGATGAATAGGGCTGTGGGAAGAAGGGTGGGTACGATCGAAGCATAGCACGTAATGTTCTCGAATCGATATGTTTGCTTATTTTAAAGGAGGGGAAGTTAGTTTTTGGGACCATTCAGTTTAGTTGGGGAAGGCTGTCTGCTACAAATGCCCACGCTCATCTTCTTGTACTCATGGGCAGGCCATGGTCTGGAGGGCAGGGAGCTCTCAGATGGATCCCAGGAGGGGATCTGAATCCAGTTTTGATATTGGGCCAGATTTCTAGGAAGGTGGGTCTTCAGGTTCACCAGACTTCCCAGTTGGGGGCCTGTCTCTCAGTGCTGAGGTGGGGAAGCAAGCTTGCTGCAGCGTTGTGCCGGTGGGACAGTTGGGTCTTGTGTCAGTATGGTCCACGCACTGAACTGTTCTTGGTCTCTCTCACGCAGCCTACAGTTGGCTGGGACTGTCCTCTGTCTGGTGTATTGTAGAATTTCTCACCTCTCATCTCTGTGGTCTTCCCTTGTGACTCTTCCCCGTGAGTCACCTTCTGACTGCATCTTGAATTTGTGTGAAATCTTTACCAGCATTCTGTCTAAGTCCCTCCTTTCTTTTGAGAACAGCAATCACCCATCATTCCCTATGGCATAACTTTCTGACTCTAACAGGGACATTCTTGGCCTCTAAGGGTGCTCCAGGGTGCTACTGCATTCCCATTGGCCCCCTCTCTACCTGCCCAGCTCCAAGCACCTCCATCCTGCATTCTTCCCCCACCTCCTCAGTGTTGGGGTAACACTAAGGTCTTGGGTTCCTTCAGCCCTAAAGTATGTCTGGTCACACGGTACTAGCATGTCTGTCCCACTCACAATTCGTGAAAACTTTCTGAGGCGCTGGGATTTGATGAGGCGAGTTTGAGATGGGTCCTGGGCAGACCTCAGCATATCTGACAGTCTGGTTGCTGCCTCTCATTCTACACAGATGCCTGACGTCTGCTCCCTTGGCAGACCCATGTGGAGTGCCTGATGCCACACACAAGATTCAAGTGGCAAGGCTGGAAGTGATGGTTTTGTGTTCAGTGTTGGGCTTTTTTATCCCAAGAAACTATGTTTTTTTATTCTATTTTAGATCATATCACAAGGTCATTTACTGTCAAATATGGCTCATAAGTTGACATTCCCAGGTTGAGGGGCTATTATGTTTATATTTCTCATGAGTTCTCTGGGTCCCGTGCTCATATATAGCAGTTTGCTTGGTGTGACCACCAGATACCCTGGGACTTAATGTTGAACAAACCATTTGTCCCCTGAGACCATTCCCCCACCACAAACCATGCTGGCCTCCCCCTGCAGCAAGCCATGCCTCCCCCTGCAGCAAACCATGCTGACCTCCCCCTTGCAGCAAGCCATGCTTCCCCCCTGCAGCAAGCCATGCCTGTCCCTTCCTGCTGCACAAACCGGGAACCTGTAAGTCTTTCTTGTTTATTTCTTTTTCATTTCCTCACCGAGCCTGCCATCAAGCAATGTGGAATTCTACCTCAGGTGTCTAGCAAATGTAATTACTTTTCTCCAAACCTGACCAGGCTTCTGTCGTCTCTTGCCTAGATACAGCACATGGGCAGGTTAGAGACCCTGGGTAAGAAAGGGTCAAGTTATAGCACAGCAGTGACAAGGGACACTGTCTTCTTAGGAAAGAGTCCGTGGGTCGGAGGCAGGGGTACAAGACCTGAATGGAAGGACAGTGCCTGTGTCATGTAGGGACAGGAGCTCCAGAATACCCAGTGGCTAACCTAAAGAGTGAGATGCTGAGGTGTGAGTGGAGGCAGTTCTGGACCTCTGTGGTTTCTCCGAGCTCCTGGGGGGTGAAAGGGGGGCTGCCATGTCCATGCAATACCTCTCACTATGCAGGGCTTCTGTCACAGACTGGGTGAGTCCTTTGTGAAAGGCTTCTCTAAGTTTCTCATGTGTTCCTTTCACAAGATGCCAAGTTATGCAAAGCAGAGGTCTCTCTGGGGTCCCTGCCCACTGTAGAGAGGTGGCACGTGACTACCACAGTAGGGTCTAGGTATTACCTGAAGACCCACTGGGCATCCTGAGGACAAGTATTCTGTGACCCCCCCCCCCCCGCCAGCTCAGAAGCTTTAAAAAGGAAGTGCTGGCCCCACAGCCCTGCTGCAGCCCACATCCTAATCTGCAAGCCTGTCTTAGCCTTACCAGGAGACACCAGTGCCAGCTCCAGAGTAACATGTTAATGTTTAATGTGCAGAGGCTGCTTCTCCACATCAGCCTGTGCCTCCGAAGGCAGGGGATCAACAGCCAAGATGCAGAGAGGCCCAGGTCTCCAGGAGAAAACTGCTTTTCTTAGAAAGACAGAGCAGAGGAGAGCAGGCTCTTCTCCCCTCAGCCAGGAAAGGTGCAAGTGTTCAGGGCTGGTATCGGATCCTCAACAAAGTCTTTCTGTACCAGTAGTAGCAATAAAAGAAGCAGGCAGGTGAAATGCCATTTGTAGACCTGAAGTGCGGGGGAGTCTTGGCTTTCTATGGAAGGACCCTGGAGTCATGATCTAGGGCGGAGAGGCCTGCTCTGCAAGGTCAGGCTGAGGTCACATTCTAAAAGCAAAAACAGAGAAGCATCTGAACAAACTGCCCATTCTAAAGCTAAGGTAGTATCAGAACCTGTTCTGAATATAAAGCTCTTTATCTCTGTGGTAAAAACCTTCACAATTAGCTCTATGGAGGCCCATGGGGACTGACCTGGAAGACAAGCCTCTAGGCAAAGCTGGGAGCATTTACCTCAACTGCGTTAGCTGAGGTGGGGAGACCTGTCTTGACCCTCCGTGGGCAGGGACCCCAGACTGTGGGAGTGAGGAAAGCATGGATGCACTCATAGCTCTGCCTGCAGACCTGGAGCAGTGCTGCAGGCTGCTCTCCGTCTGGACTCCCCTGCCTCAGGAGATGGTGCCCTTGATCTCCGAACCGGAAAAAAGGCCCCTTCTTCAGCTGCTTTTGCCAGGGTGATTTTATCACAGCAACAGGAAAGTAACCCAGACAGAGTCCAAAGGAGTGGAGAACCATCCTGAAGCCTGGCCATGTAGCATGGGATTGGGGAGGTGACTGGGTGATCTGTGGATGCCACTTGAGATCCACCTGGGAACATCACGGTGTGCACAGAAACACCCAGAGGAGTGAGTGGTGTGACCACCCGGAGGGATGAGTGGTGTGACTCGGCATTGGATGGCCTTGGTCTGACCTCTGGTCTTGTTACTTATTAGGTGACTTTGGATAACCAAATTAAAGTTTCCTTTCATTCCCTCCCCCCAATTATTTTTGTGTGTGTTTGTCTATGTGTGTATGTGCGCATTCGTGTGAGTATGTGTGTGTGTGTGTGTGCACATGCTTGTGAATGCTGCATGTGTACATGCATGTGAATGCTGTGCATATGTGTGTGCACATGCTTGTGAATGCTGTGTGTGTACATGCATGTGAATGCCGTGTATATGTGTGTGTGAGTGCCGTGTATGTGTGGTATGTGGCATGCATGTATTCAGGTACACTCAGAGGCTACAGCAGGCGTCAGGTGTCTCGCTCCTTCAGGCTCAGCTTCCTTCCCTGAGTCAGGGCCTTGCAGTAAACCTAAAGCTAAGGTAGAGGCCAGTGAGCCTCGGAGAGCCTCCTGCCTCCTCCCACACAGCCATGCCACCTGCCTTTTCGTTTGAGTGCTGGGGTCTGAATTTAGGTCCCTTATGTTAAGTAGCAAACACTGTGGCCCACTGAGCCATCTTTCTGGCTGTTGTTTCTACACTTCATTTTTCTCAATAGGAAAGTAGGGCCAGAAATCTGGAGACAGGGAGCTCACCCACTGCAGGGAGCTCACCTACTGCAGGCTATAGAATGTGTGAGCTTTGAATAGGAAATGTCTCCCCTTGGGTGTGTGTTTTTGAACATGAGGTCCCCACCTGGTGGCACTGTTTGGGAAGATCATGGAACCTCTAAGAGGTGGAGCCTCACTGAAGGAAGTAGGTCACTGAGGGCAGGGCTTGAGGCTTCCTGATCCACTGAGACATGAGCAGGTGGCCTCAGGCTTACATGCCCACACTGAGAGCCCCTCCCACCTCCACATCCTTCGCTGACCTGACCCTCAAAGTGTTATCAGAATAAGCCCTTCTCCCCACAGTTCCTCCTTTGCTTTGGGGGTTTTTGAGACAGGGTCTTACTGTGCTCTTTTGGCTGGCCTGGAGTGTTCTGTGTACCAGGCCTTGAATTCACAGTCACCACAGAGTTGCTCCTTTGAGACACTTTGTCACAGCAATGAGCTGAGGAAGGTAGTTACCACAGTCCCGCCACCCTTCCTGCGGCAGCTCCTGCCCCCCCCCCCCCATCCTTGTTCACTGTCTAGGTCTGCACTGCTGTCACAGTGTCCTGAAGCTCGGTGGCTCTTCTGGGACTTCCATCTTTCCAGCACTTGGGAGGCAGGGCAGCCCTGCCCTCCCCAGCCCTCTCACCCGACCAACCACCCAGACAATTTACATTTCTTTTCCTTTGTTCCAGGCCCAGAAGTCGGGCTCACGAGGGGACACACAGGCTGCAGAGGACCTGCTGCTTCTCAGCAAACCGCTCACAGACCTCATCAGCCTGCTCATCCCACTGGTAAGGGCTGGCCTGTGTGAGGGCTCAGCTGTGTTGGGGTACCCGTGTGCCTTTACAGAAAAGCAGAGACGGAAACAATGTTACCTGAATTTCACTTGAGCTCCTGTTATTTTGATTCCTTCAGAACTGGAATCAAAGGAGCCCCCAATGCCACTTGTTTTGTAAAAACTAAATTTATACATGATTTTAAGACAGGTGGCTTATCATTAAGACAATATTTCATGTCCAAGTAAGATGGTGTATGTATGCCTCTCCGCAGAGGGAGATGAATAACAGTGTGTGTGAGGACAGCTAGAACTACACAGTAAGACCCTGTCTCAAGAAGGGTAAATAAATCCATGCATCCATCTATATATACATACATGCATACATGTATACAATTAATAAATAAGGCAGAATCAAATCCAATTACATTCTTAATGAAAGTCTGATTAAAAAAATGCAGTTAATTTCCATAAGGACAAATCCACTCCCTTCCAAGAGAGATTTCAAAGTTTTACAGGATGCCACAGGGACAGAGAGGTGCGGACACAGGCCTCTCACCCTGGACAGGACAGGGAAGAAAGCAGGCAGGATTAACAAGGCCACTGAACTTCTGGGTGAGACCAGTGCAGACCTGGAACTCAGACCAGCTCGGCTGTCAATCAAACCGAGAGACACGTGTCTCCCCCTCAGACAGCAGTCACAGGAAGACAGGTGGCTCCCTCTTAGAAAGCAGCCATCTGGGGTCCACTGGTGGAACTCCATAAACCTGGTAGAAAGCAAAAAGCTTCAAGAAGGTCCATGGAAGCTACGCCTGTCTGTGCCTCCAGAACCAGATGAGAGCGGTGTTCCTCTGGCCCCTGCTTCTGTGAGCCCGGTAGCTCACTGGTGAGGTCATAGCAGCTGGTACTTGCTGTTCATTGCCCTGTGGCTTCAGGGACCACAAATGCAGTTTAGGCAAGTATTGTATAGGTTTGGTTGCATCCAGGAAGTTATGGCTATGTGTGGTCACCTGAAATCCCAGGACTCAGGAAGCTGAGGCAGGAGGATTGCCTAAAGCTTGGCTCCAGCCTGGACTAAGTGGTAAGTTCCAGGCCTTCTGTGTTACAGAGTGAGACCTTGTCTTATCAATCGAAAAACCAAATAATCAGATAGATGAAAACCACCCCAAAGGTTCAGCCGGAGAAGGATAGACAATTAGCAGTGGGTTTCTGTCATAAATTAGCAACGACAGCAAGAGTACAGGAAGTGCGAAGTGGGCCCAGGAACTAATCAAGGAGTTACAGCCGTGAGGGCAGACCTTACTGCTCTGTGTCCATGGGCTCAGGCTCAGCTGAGCTCTGCTCAGTAGGGGGCATGGGGGCATGGCAGGCATTACATAGCAGAACGTGACCTTATTGGTCTGTGGTGGCTGTGGGCACTCAGTCAGCTGGACTTGGCCCATAAGCACCAGGTGGTCTGGCCAGTGTTGGCAGCAGTGAAGTTCTCTTTCTGCTTCAGCATGGATCACATTTAATCCCTTCTTTTCTGTGATGCGGGGCCCACCTTCACTTTACAAAGAAGGCCCCTGGAGCTGTTGAATCGAGAAACACAAAACTTCAGAGCTTAGACGTCTGATCCCAACACCCATGTGTTCCTCGTCAAAGTTCTCATTGGCCTCTGGATTAGCTTTGAACCCTTGAAACCCTAAACTCAGCTGGGTTTGGAAATAGTCGGGTGGTGGGGGCACCGTTGGGTTAGAAGACTGCTCTGTGTTTTCTGGGATTGTTTTTAAGTGGGAGAGGTTTCCATGATGGTCAGCCTTTACAGCTGGGGCTCTGGTGGCTTCAGGAGAGGTGCTGAAGGGAGGGTGTGACAGACAGACACATGGGCAGGAAACAGCCTTGCCAACCTCACCAAGGCCTTTGTTTAGAATGGTGAGGGGAGCTGTCCTGTGCCCTGCTATGCAGTCATATCCAATCCTTACAGAGGTAATGGGGGAACATAAATGGTTTTCAGAATGCAGGCTACAGCCCCTCACAGCCACAGTTTTCCAGTCCTGCCTGCCACAGCTGCTGGGGCCTCCTAACTTGATTCTGAGAGACAGATGGCTTTGGGTGACAGACTTAACTCTCGGGGGAGGGGAACAGACAGCCCCACTCCTCTTTCAGAATTGTTCGTTCCACAGGTGTCTGTCCTGAGTGATTGAGAATAAAACATAAACAGCCTATGATGACACATGCCACACAGGGGCAGAGCAGACTAGACTTAAAAGGCCTTGACTGTGAATGCAGTAGACGGCCCCATGTTTCATGTTCTGAGCTGATCTATCCTTTAAGCCTGCAATTCCTCAAGTCAGTCATTGGGTGGATCTTTGATGTGGGCAGATGTGGCCCACCCTACCTGTCACGCCTGTGCTGCCTGCAGAGTCTGACCTGTTGCTCTAGTCTTGGGTATCTCTACCAGCACCTCAGGCCTCCAGAAAGTTCCAAGGGTGGCACAGAGGCTCCTGTGGAAGCACCTTCCCTATTCGTCTAAAATCCCTTTCTATGTTACAGTGAACTACAACAGCCCGTGTCTGCCCAGGTCGGCAATGTGTGCATTTCACCTGTGTTGAGCTTTTATGAGCAATAGAAGACAATGCTGGCTGACATAACATGGGATTCCTTCCTTGAGTTGGAGTCAGATGTGGCTCGAGGCTAGAAATGGCAAGGGCAAGGCCACCCAGACTGTGTCCCTGAGGCCTCCTAGGACTAACGAGAGGAGCAGGCGATGGCGCCTAGCTCGGTGATGCTACATCAGAGCCTTGGCTTCCATCCAAGCTGTGCTTCTGTTGTCATGTAAGCATCTGAATTTTGCCTCATCTTATTGGGTCTGTTGGGCCTATGTCTCCTGCCTGCAGCAAGGTCTTCCTCTTCTCTCAGCCCCCAACCCCTAAGCATCTGAGATGTGATCCTTTGTTCAGACCAGAGTCCTAGCACGCAGAATCTCGAGTATTCTTACACAGCTCCCTCTCCTGGTTACAAATTCTTCCCAGAGCTCACTCTACTTTTACAGATTTTCTGCTGGACACAGGTTGCATGCACGGTCATGTGCTCAACTCTTGTCACCTGCTGATAAGTCTCCTGTCTTCCCATCCAGCCTCCTTGTCCCAAGACCTCCTCTGGTTGACTGCTTCAGAGGGCTGGTGCCTCATGGCACCTCAGCCTACCCTGGGTGTGCGTGAATTACCCCAGCACTGTCCCCCAACGGATCCCAGCTCACTGAAGTGCTGGCTGCCCGCCTGAGGCCCCAGTGGATTGGTGGATATTTGCCTACTCTATGTGGTCTATATCATGCACATCCAGGTTCTTACTGCAACCTGAGCTTCAGCAATGGCCATGACGAGAGTGCTGTCCTGTGTCTTTTCTGGGAAAGGTTAACACACATTTATAGCTTTGCATAAAGTGACAAAAATAGTTATAAAGCTACTGAGCACCTCACTGGAGCACACACAGAGCACTTCAATGGAGTACACAGGGAGCACTTCAATGGAGCACACACAGAGCGCCTCAATAGAGCACTCATGGAACACCTCAGTAGAGCACACACAGACAGAACACCTCAATGGAGTACACACAGACAGAACACCTCAATGGAGCACACACAGACAGAACACCTCAATGGAGCATGCGTGGAATGGAGATACATTTACAATAGCTATTTAAAACTGTGATAGGGGGCTGGAGAGATGGCTCAGTGGTTAAGAGCACTGTCTGCTCTTCCAAAGGTCCTGAGTTCAAATCCCAGCAACCACATGGTGGCTCACAACCATCTGTAATGAGATCTGATCCCCTCTTCTGGCTTATATATAATAAATAAATAAATCTTAAAAAAAATAAAACTGTGATAGGCCACAGGAGAAGACAGGATTGTTTTCCTATGGAAAGAATAAATGGACCCTTGAGTTTTAATCCAACTTGGATGACTTTGGAAGCATTTGGCCTAAAGACAAGAGAATGAACTTGGTAGTTTTGAAGCTCTTTCCAAATATGGCCCAGGGAAAGTAAATGCACCGTTAAGAGACTGAATCTGTCAACCCAGCACCATGAGCAGAGTGTCTTCTCCTGTGGAAGGTATGTTCTAAGACCCTCAGGAATGCTGAAACCCTACATGAACTCAAACACGAGATGTTCCCTACAGACTGTGGCTCTAACCATGACTCATCAGCTCTATGATGGCGTGTGGGATTTTAAATGGAGCCTCTCTCTGGGTGTGTGATATAGAATAGGGCCATTCTTTTCATGTTGGGCCGTGACCAGGAGCCACAGATGCCTTCAGCTTCCCACTGTGGGAGGACACAGCCCATGAGTGTGTTGTATTGTGAGCTGATGTGTGGTAGATGAAGCATGTTAAATGCATTTTAACTTATGTTTTCGATATACTACGGGTTTATCTACATGTAATTCTGTGGCAGGTCAAGAAACCTCCACAACGTGCATTTTTTCTGTTCACATATTCCTGATATAATATGTAAATTGGGCATAGTTGGGGTGATGTAAAGGTTAACATTAGAGGTGATAGCAGAGTACATCCCACGAGAGCTGTGCTGCCACCACCCCAGACTCTAAGTTAGGATAGCCAATAGAGTGCTTTATCTAAATTGCCAAATATGACGAACTAGATGTCTAAGTGTCTGTCACACCCTACAATTTACATAATTGTTATAATTCTGTTCAATGTATATCTAAGAGAAAATAGCCTTTTTAATTGGACGAAAAGGGGAGAAAGTAGCTGCCTGTATTCTAATGCTAATTGGGTCCCCCAACACTGTTCGGATGAAAGGGTCTGCATGTAACTTTTGGGAACCTGCCCCCTCTTAATTCTGATTGGTGAACACAGATGCCAATAGCCAGCAGCTGGGGAGGAGAGAAAGACAGAGGGGTTTTAGGATTCCCAGGCCTGGGAAGGAGAGACCATGCTGTATTCATACCCCTCCTGTGAGATCCAGGTGACCAATACAACATGCTGAGCTGTGGCAAGTGGAATGTCCCAGGCCACCATTGCCTTTCTCTGAGGGCCTCTGAGAGGTTGTTCAGAGTGGTGCAGTGGAGCTGCCCACTCTGGCTCCATCTGGGTTGGGAATGATCATGTGTCCACCTGTATATTCTGCCCTCCCACTCAATATCCGCCCACTGCCTCAGTTACCAGATCAGCTGACTCAGTGTTTTTACCTGGGCAACCCTGAGAACTGCAGCTTAAAATGCACCCATCATTTCTTTCTGGAAAGTCCAAGCAATATTCCCAGCCCATGTTGCTTGCAGACAGCATAGGAGAATCACGGTGAAAGGCATGTGGAAACCATCAATCCCTGGCCTGTTCCAACAGTCTTCTAAGTTCTCTTTGCATGAAAATGTCAGGACTCATGTGTATGCACAGCATCTGTAGTGTGGGAACATTGGTTTCTCTGCCTCTCCTGCTACATGGCCAGCCCTTTCCCCACATGTGTCTCTGTTCCACCTTGGGGCCCAGGACAGAGATTCAACACAAATTGCTAGGAACGGGGGGGATATTACAGAGACTCTCCACAATCTGGCTGAGAAGAAGCCAAATGTGGTTGCCTAGCTGCGTGCACCTCTCTGCTGCCCTCTCCTCAGAGGATAAGCAGTGGAGACTGCGGCCAGCCACTCACCTCAGTGTCACGGAATCTCTGGTGTCTGCTTTCTCCTTGGCATGTGCGTCCGCCCTGGCATTTGTTGGACCATTTCTATTTCTGAAACCATTTGAGCCCTACTTCTTCTGATTGGTCAGAAAGGACAAGGTAGCACTGACCAGGGCCTTGTAGAAGTTTACTTGCAATCTATACAAGCAAAACAGAACAACCCTAATAACTAGGCAGCTCTGGTGAGCACAGAGGCTCTGAGCGTTGACCATGGGTACTGTTGTCAGCGGCCATGCCATCCTGAATGTGCCCAGGCTCACAAAATAGATGCCACGCACTGTCACCTTCTACAGGAGAGACCAAGAATGTGGCAGTTGGTGTTTAGATGTGTGTCACTTTAAGAAAGGAAGTTTCCAGAACTACAGGTTTGCCCCTCCCATTACTCTGTGGACCCTTTTATTGGTGTGGTTGTAGTGTAGCTTTTTAACAGCATTTTGTTCTTGGCTGGGGTGCCCCAAGCTAGGAAGACATTCCCTGATGGGATAGAAAGGATCCTGTTGAGTTCCCAGAGGACGCCTCTCACCCATGGAGGACCCACAGTGCAGTACTCAATCACTCCCTCAAGCCAGCTCTCCAGTACTAGTGTTCTGTGATCTTCCCCGGGGAAACATGAGTAAATGTCTGTTCACCTCACGGGACACCGAGGGAAGACTACCAAGACTCCGCCCAAGTCTAGCTTAGAACCAATGTGTTAGTTGGGATTTCTTATCATATCATAACTAACTCAAAGGCAGATAGACACAGATCCAAAGAGCCCATGCCCATGGTTGACAGCTCAAGAGAGCCAGATTAGCTCTTCCCACAGTACAGACAGTTCCACTGAAAAGTCTCCTCATTCCCAGAAGCTGTTGCTAGTTATAAAACCTTTCAGAGGGGTCTTGTGAGTTTGAAATTGGCAAGCTTTCTTGTAAACCTTGCTCCTTCTCCCCTTCCTCTCCCACCCTCCTCCTCTTCTTCCTCTTACTCTCCCTCCTACTCTTTTTTCTCTCCTTCCTCCTCCTCTCCCTTCTCCTTCTCCATCTCTTCTCCCTTCCCCCCTCCCCCTCCTTCTCTCCCTTCTCTCCCTTCCCCCCTTCCCCTCACCCCTCCCCTCCTCCTCTTCTTCCTCTCACTTCCCCTCCTCCTCTTCCTTCTTCCTCTCCCTCCACATGCTCACAACATGCTGTGCTGTTCCTCCTCCCCTTCTTTCCCTCCTCCCCTCCCCTCTCCTCGTCTTTTTTTCTCTTCCTCCCCCTTCCCCTAAAGGAGGTGTCTAAACACCAGAGTGAGCAGTAGGGTGCACTGAGGAAAATGGGGAGTGAGGAACAGAAGGGCTGGGACTCTGAGATACAGGTCATATCTAAGCTGTTGACAGAAAGGGTTTTTAGCCCTTTGTTCCATGTTCCCTGTACTCCTGCCTTGATTTAAAAGCACAAGAGCACAGTATTTCTGCATACTTATGCTTGGGTTTGTGTGGCCTCCATGAGGACAGAGCCTTAATAGCATGACTCCCATGTAGGGCTGAAGGGTTGACTTTGGGAGCCAGGCCCCATGGTCAGACCTTTACCATGACTTTTCTGTTTATGTGTCTCCCATCTTGTGATCAGGGATGATAGTGATCTGTACATTTGGGAGGTACAGAACTAATAACTTCAGTTTAGTGGGATCCAAAGGGGATTAAGCCAGTAGAAACAGACCCAAGACAGCTGGTCAAAGCAGTCAGGAGGGAAAAAAACACACATATTGGCACTGGGCTGTGCCCCATGGTAAAGCTCTTGGTTACCATAAAGACTTGGCCTCAGCTCGGCAGGGGGAAAATGCAACAAAGCTCCCCATGTTAGCATCACCAAGTGTACAGAAGCTCATTAAATAATGAGGGAAATTAAATTAAGCAAAACAGTAAACACGGGTTTTTACTCTCCCATCTTTGGAGTCGGAAACTGATTATGGACTCTTACTCGGCAAATGAAAATGTAAGTAGGTTCGTGTCAAAAGCTCTTCAATTATCCCTGCCTTTGATCCCTTCCAGAGTGAGACTGATGGGAAATAGTTGGGAGTCTGGGTGTGCTTGTGTAAATACATAAATAAACTCACAACATTATTTTTAACATCAAAATACTTCTTAATAACTTACAGATTGCTCAATTGGAAATTATGCTCTGGTTTTTAAAACTTTTATTTGTGTGTGAACATGAGTGAGGGGGTCGGAGGGTGACTTCCAGCAGTGTCTTTAGCTTGCTGAGGTGGGGTCTGCCTTCTGCTACAGCACTGGGTACTCAAGCCTAGCTCACCCTTGAACTTCTGGGCGATTCTCCTGTCTTAGCTCCCATCCCACCAGAGAAGCAAGCATTGCTGGCATGAGACCTTTGTATATAGGCTCTGGAGACCCTTGCTGAGGTCCTCAGCCTGTGTGGCAAGCGCTCTCTCTCTGGCCCGAAATTCTAGTTTTAAGGTAGAATTCTATACCACCGAATATGATTTACAAAGCCTATGTAACAATGTGGGAAAATATCTAACATGAGATTAAACAAAATACCAGGGTGTTATCAGATGATAATTCAATGTATATAGAATTGAAAGATCTCAAGAGTGCATATAATTTAACCTGTGTTTAGAATAAGCATTGTTTACATTTATTTAATTATTTTGTGTGCACTTGTGTATTAACAATGTCAAAATACCAATGTGGAGGCCAGAGGGCAGCTTGCAGAAGTCAGTCCTCCTCCTCTCAGGCAGGTCCTGGGGATCAAACACAGGACATCAAGCTTGGTAGCAGCTCTTTTACCTGCAGCTGCATCCAATCCATCTCTTCAGCCCTTAGAATGAGCATCTTCTAACGGTGGGCATCCACCCAGCATCCTTTAGGCCTGACGCATACACACAGGCTGCTACAGTTCTTATTTCACACAGGACTCCCTCTGCCTTCTGAACAAGTGTGTTAAACCTTGAACGTGGAGAGACAGAGTTCTTAGTTCCCGCCTAGAAACACCTCAGCTGCTGCAGACGCCTATCAGCTTGATCAGACATGAGCTGCTTGTGTCTCCATGACAGCCTGTACCTCATCTGAGGAAGCCCCCAGGGCAACAGGGTCCCAGGACCTGCTGGGATGGGGCAGCCTGTGGTGAGCAGCTGTCCTCCTGGCTAACAGCAGCTGCAGAGTCAGGTTTGGCTGCTCTCCTTATCAGGCACTAAGGCACACACACAGAAGAGCTGGCGGGTGTGCAAGCAGGAAACCTCCATCCACCTTGCATCCTGTGGGGTGCCGCCTCAGGAGTGGTTTGTGTGCACAGATGGTGGTCCATCCGAGGCTGGTGGGAGCCTGCTCACAGCAGGTGTGTCTGATGACACACGGCTCTTGTCAATCACCCACTCTGTTCTGCAAGGCCCAAGAAAAGCAGACGCTGCTGTTTCCTGATGGTTTGCACAGTTGCAGTTTCTGGCACTGTACGTGGTGGTCAGTCCACAGGATGCCACTGCACTGGGAGGTGAGTATCAGGTGGAGGCAGAGATGAGTCCGGTGTTGTCTCCACAGCACACTGCAGCAGAATTTGTGGGAGGCTGCCATGACCCTTACAGAGCAGGGAGATTTATAGCTTGATGCTCTTGTTAGGAAAAAACGCATGGGAAGGAACCAGTCAGTGAACTTGGCTGCTGTCTCCAGACTCAGGGAGACAAGCACCCAAACCAGAGTCAGCAGAAGTAATCGTCAGGATTGTGACCAAACTCACCATAAACAGGAAGGAGGCAGAGGGATTCTCTTTGCGAGGAATTTGAGCAAGCATTTAGAAAAATCACACAGGTCATGCGTGGTGGCTCAGCAAGGAGGGCAATCTGTCTGGAGACAGTAGCTCACTGAGTAGCTCTGGCTGCTTGGAACTCACAGAGATCTGCCTGCCTCTGCCTTCAGAGTACCTGGACCCAAAATGGATTATCCCCACCCCCTCCAGCCCAAAGCCCCCATGGTAGAAGGAGAGACCTGACTCCCCCAAGTTGTTCTCTGACCACACATGCACCTTGGCCTAAGCATGCTGACCTAGGAGTGTGAGCATGCCGACCTAGGAGTGTGAGCATGCCGACCTAGGAGTGTGAGCATGCCGACCTAAGACTGTGAGCATGCCAACCTAGGACTGTGAGCATGCCGACCTAGGATGTGCATCTCTTCTGTCTCCCGAGACACTGACCTGCAGTGAGCAGCAGCGTCCGTATCACAAGTCTGGTTCTTCCAGCCAAGGGCGGGCAGTGTGCTGGTGCAGTCTGTAGGCTGAGAACAGTTGGGGTGACTTCCTGTGACCATAAAATGTCTCGTGGTTCTTAATACCCAGTCCATCATGACTAAGATGAACATGAAACCTTGTTTTGAATTTGAAAAATAATACTTTTTTACTTCTAGACAGCAAATTCCATGTGTCTTGTCACCTAGTATCATTCTGTGAGCTAAAAATAGTGATTTCTTTTAAAAAAGAGAGAGATGATGCATATGTCTTTCCTTCTTGCTGTCCCAAAGTATCTGTGGGCCGCTCTTCTACAGAGGACACAAGGTTCCTAACAGGGCTACTTTTCAGTCACCATTGGAGAACACAGCTCCTACCTCTTCACCAGCAGGCTGTTGTGGGTAGGGCCCCTAACTGTGTGTGTGCACCCCCAGGAAGGCGCCTTTCTCCGGGTCAGCTCTACATACCACTTCAACTTGGATCACTGTAAGATTCGCTTAGGAGTCAGTGAGATAAGGAAGAACAGCCAGCATGAGGTTTGAAATGAAACTCCGCAAGTCCGTGGGACGCAGTTACAAAGTTTTCACTAGGAACTTCTTAAAGGTACTGCTTCTGGGCAGTTTTCAGAGTAGCCAAGCAGGTGTTTTTATTTATGGCCATTTATCCTCGCACAGGTCATCATTTAGAATTTTTGAGGCTCTCTACCCTGGGCTGTAATGCTTTGGCCCTTGCCTCCTTTGAGTTACTTTTCTGTGGCTGCCACGAAGTAACAACAAAGTAACAAAAGCGGCCTGCGTGTGCTTGGCTCACTCTCTCCCCTCTCAGGACCAAAGTCCGTGGAATGGAGCCCCCCAGGATTACAGTGGGCTGTCCAGCATCAGTTAACCTAATCAAGATAATCGGAGTGACTCACCAAGCTGATCCCTCACAAACCCAGGCCTAGAATAACTTAATCATGGCACTCATGATTGACAGACATGGCCATACACTATTCTAACCTCGATAATGCCTCATGAGAGTACCTGGTGGCCTTTGTTCAAGGCAATCCAGACCTGTCAGGGTAATGGTCAGCACTGACCATCACAAGCAGAGACTGCTGGAAAAGGTCATGTGGCGGTGTGGATGCTCAGCCTCTGCACGACTTGTCGCAGGCCTTTTCCTTTTCTGTTTGGTTGGCTAAGCTGTGGTTGGTTGCTAGGTTCCCTGGGGAGAGAGCTGGGCTCAGGACAGAAGTCATGGGGTGCACCACTTCTTCCTGATCCTCCTTCCATGGGACCTGGGGGCAGCACCCAGTCAGGGCCTGCAAACAGACACCTGTCTTCTGCGGCGCTCAATTATAGATACCTCAGACTCTTCCTTCCCAGCTTCCTTCACATATGCATAGTTTGTAAGGGAAATATTTTTCAGCTCAGAACTATTTCTGTAATTATGGCTAGCTCACAACATAAGATTCTCTTGGGGCAAAAATAAGAAACTCATATTTCATGTAAATGAAGTCTCACAGCTGTCTGCCGGGCGGAGGGAGGCCATGGTCATTACGGAATCCTCTATGCAGAGACACTGCAAATAGGAGAGACTCGATGCTTAACTCAGTCATCAGCATGAGGGAGGTAGATCGGCTGCTGAAGGCCTGACTGTATCCTGCAGGCTCCTATTCTACTCAGTTCAGACAGCGATGACCAGTGATGCCAGGCAGAGGCATCAAATTATGAAGAAGGGCTGACAGGTCAGGTGGCTATGCGTGCCTGTGCTGGGGTGGCATGTGACCTGTGCGTTCAGATGGAGACCCTGCCCTACCCCTGAAGCTGCAGTTACAAGCTGTTGAGTCTCCATGTGGCCGCTGGGAACTGAACCCAGGTCCTCTGCAAGAGAGCAAATGCTTTTAATCACTGGGTCATCTCTCCATCCCCTGTAGTTGCTTTCAGAGATAGGGGCCTCACTCTGTAGCCCAGGCTGGCCTAGAACTTGAGGTGCTCCCCTGTCTCACCACCCAAATCCTGGAATTATAGGTACCACACCCAGCTGCCACACATAGCTTATGTGCTACTGTTCACTATTAAATAAAAAAATACATGTGTGTATGTTTCATATATATATGTCATGTGTTCAGTAAGCATAATTCGAAATACTTAGAACCCAGAGCTCTCTGAGTCGTGTCTTTGAGTCTGTAGTGGGAGCGCACATGAACCCTTTTCCACAGCAGGTCATGGTGGAAGTGCAGGTTAGGTCTTCAATCACCAGAGCCATGTCAGCGAGGGTCCCTCCCGTGACCCTGCACCCTTCGGGTTTCATATTTGAGGAATAGATTCTAAGTGCAGTGGACTGAGACTGCTCACTAGATGATCTTATAAACAGTATTGCATAACCACAGGACACATTCCTGAAACTGGGGCTCCCGGGGAAAAGCTGAGGCGTTGGCTTCCTGTTGCCCTCCCCACAGGGCACAGGGCACAGGGCACATTCATTCTCGTAGGATCTGCACCAACCCCAGGTTTCTTGAACTTGTGTCATTTTTGCTGTTTACGTCTGTTGTATCTGAGTCTCTGAGAACCTTGCGTTTCTTTCTTTGTGGATGAAGGAAAGACTTTTCTAGGTTGTCTTACTTTTGTTTTGTTGTTGTGAGATGAGCTGGGGGTTCTCTCTGTAGCCTGGGTGGCCTGGAACTGAATATGTAGATCAGGTTGGCCTCCTCCTTTCAGAGCTCTGCCTGCCTCTGCCTCCCCAGTGCTGGGATTAAAGGCGTTGTCATGGTCAGTTGCCTTAATGTCTGTCTCTGATTGCTTGCTGTGACTTCTGCCTGCTTTTCCTGTTTTATCTGTCTTGGTAAAGCACCTTTGAATATTAGTAAGAGCTTCTTTTTGTCACAGCAAATGGACTCTTTCATTTTCTCCTTGCTATTTCTCACTTTGCAGATACTTTCATTACAAAGATGGTGTCTGTCTTACAGGTAAATGTGTCGGTGCCCTTGGCACTTTGGGGACTTTCCGCTGGTTTTTATGGCTCCTCCCATCTGAGATGACAGATCCTCCACAGTCTTGCCTTCATGTGTAGCCAGTGGGTTTTGCCCAGTGCCATTTTTTCTGTGACGAGTGAGGTGGATACGTATTGGTGAAAGTTTTTGGGGATCAAATGCTGTATAGATCCCGTGCCCGGAGTCACACCTGCAAGCTTCCATCCACACTCCTGACTACAGCTGGCTTTGTTACTATTTATTCCATGGTTGGGAACGTCACACATTCTTGGAGATGACAGTCAAGCTTCATCCTATGAAACCCTCACCTCCCTGGCTGAGGTTAATGTGTGATAGAGGTGCACAGAGGGCTGGGTGTCAGGGATCCTCTTAGAGGTAACACAGAATGGAGGTGAGCTCTGTCAGCCTGACGCTCTGCCCATTCTGCAGTCTTGGATCCAGCCAGCCATGGGTTGAGATCATTCATAAAGAAGATCACGCCTGTAATGGACTCGTAGCAGATCACGGCTATACGGCCACGTAACAGATCACGTCTATTACAAACATGTCTGTTACAGATCATGTCTGTAATGAGCATGTACAGATTATTTTCCCATCGTTCTCCGATCAGTTCAGCACAGCAATGATTTATACCAGGTTTACATTGTGTTTGATCCTGAAGTCCACTCGAGGGCAAGCCGAGGCTCTATGCCCTTCCAACAGGTTAGCATCGCAGGTTTCAGTGGCCTTTGAGGCTCCTGTACCAAGGGTTACACTGAAAGCCCCTCGCCTGGTGATTTTCCAGAGAAAGGAACGTTTTCCACACCTGAGATGTACCTTCCCACGTAGGTTCCATCGTGTATTTAGGATGACAAGGGAGACAGCTTTAAGCTAAGGTGGCCCTGGTTTGCAGCTGATTTGCAGAGATGCACTCGTTGAAATCGTTTATTAGAGTCCCATCTATTTGCCCTTCCCTGGCCACCAGCAGGGCTGACAGTGCGGTTGGACAGTCAGCGCTGTAGTTCTTGTCATCTGAATCCACATGAGGGTCAGGCCCTTGACTGGAGTCAGCTGGGTCGGCTCTGAGCACCTCCGAAGTGGTTGCACAGGCTTCAGCATGATCAGACGCATGACGGCAGTGGGCGAATTAGTACAAGCTTCTACCTCCAAGAGGGATACAAGGGCTGGCAAGATGGCTCAGCAGGGGAAGGGGCTTGCTGCCAGGGTTGACAACTGAGTTTTATACCTGGGCCCCATGTGGTAGAACACATGGAGTTACTAAGTAAATGTAACTTTAAAAAGGGACAGGATAATCCTCCCTATAGCTGTTTGGTTAGGTACTGCAGGGTCTTGGCAGGGCCTTGGAGCAGAGGCCATGCTCCACCGCACTTGCTCTGCTCTGTGTTGTTGGTCCTGAGTTATCTTTACCATAGTGCAAGCACGGTGTGATGAAACCCACTGTGTCACAGCAGAATTCTCCAGAGTCTAGAAGCTGTGTGCTCTCTGCTTCAGTTTGCCCCCGCCCGAAGCCATGCGATTGTAGATGCTCTCTGAAAGACCAGCTCTGTCAAGTTTGAAGCCACTGAATAACGTGGCTATTCACCCGTAACCGTGATGCAGTGGGTTAGCCGTTTTGATAACAATGTTTGGCTTTTTGTTCTGGCCTTATGCCTGCAGCATTACCCTGTCAATGGCTCCCTGGGGTTTTCCCGTGATGCATGCCCTGTAATCATATTACCCCCATCTAATAAACAGCCAGCTCGTATTGTAATAAACCTCTCTGCACACAGCCTTGTTAATGTGCTAAAATAATGGACCCGGGGGCATTTCCGTAGAGTGCGACTCTACAATTAGCCGACCTCCAGGCTCACAGCATGCTGATTGAGTGAGTTCCACCAGGCTGCAATCACTAGGGTCCTCAGAGCACACCAGCCACACTGCAGAGACGCCTCTGGGCCCTCGGAGTCCTTCAGCTCCAGACTCTAGATGAACAGTCTCATTTCATTCAGTCTGGATACGTCTCTTGGATAATGAACCATGTCCTTTGGGAGCTGTGACTTTGCCTTAAAGAAAACATCCAGACGGTAATGGCTTCACCACATTCTAACAGTGTTGCTCAGGCTCGGGTCTACTGTAAGTCACCGGGTTGGTTGACTTAGTGTTAAGGCAGTTGTTATCGTGTTGGCCTTGAAGTTTTAGTAAAGGACACCATTGCCTCCTTGGAAATCACACTTTTAAAGAAAACCTGGATCACTGCTTAGTTTCTTTGAGAGCATACCTTCTACATCTTACCTATATTCATCAGATCGGAACTCTGAGGAAGGAATTACTTTAATACAAGAGAGAGTTTCAGTCTTTGAGTCAATCAACAGCCTGTGTGTGTGTGTGTGTGTGTGTGTGTGTGTGTGTGTGTGTGTGTGTGTGTGTGTGTGTTTGTGTGTGTGTGTGTGTGCATATGCTTATGTGCACATATGTATGCATGCTCGAGTGTGCATGGGCAGAGGTGTGTTAGGTGTAGGTGTACGTGTGTGAGCGTGTGGAAGCCCAAGGTCAGCCTCAGATGACTTCCTTTATTGCTCTGCCTTGTTCCCTGAGGCAGGGTTTCTCAGTTGAACACAGACTGCTTGCTTACTCCCAGGTCCTCTTCTCATGTCTCCATGTTCTAGGATTACAGGGGTCACCATGCCCACCATCTTCTACATGGGATCTGGGATCTGAACTGCTCTCTTCATACTTGTGTCTGTTCTGAGTGCCCGAAGTAACTTCCTGATGCTGTGTTCGCATTTCAGCACTGACTCCCACAGTAAGATGGCTAGGCACTCCGGGTGCTTTTAATTAGTTCTGATGCTGCGGGGCTCTAAGTCTGCAATGCCCCCATTTTTCCACCTCCCTTGACTGCAGCTCTGAATCTTCTTAGCTTCATTTATGGATGAAGATTTGGCTCAGGAAACTGCAGTTTGGATTTTTGTTGTTGGTGGTGGTGATGGTTGTAGCATTAGGAAGGAGCCACACAAACTTAAAATACACAAACTTCGAGGCATTAAATTTGCCAATATGGAAAAGGGATGAAAATAATAGAAAAATATAAATTGCCAAACTTGGCATCAAAGTAAATATCAAATGCCAGCGGGCCACTCCAAAAGGCGGCTCCGTGGAGCCGATGCCCTCCTACTCCATGCAGATCATGGGGCTTGTGATGTAAGTATCGTTATGGAGCTCTCTCACAGGCCCCAGTCAGAACAGTTTGAAAAGTTAATGTTGGTTTTTCAGTACACAATCACTATCTGCCTTGTCGATGTCTTACATGACGTCCTTCTTAGAAATCACCTTCCAAGGGCTGCCTCGTGATAGAAAATAGACTAAGATTTCCTGTGGCTGAGGAATAGAGAGGAGTGGAGCAGTTAGCGCAGCTGTGCTTCTGAAGAGTCAAACACTAGAATTCCCTGAGTCATGACCGAAACCAGAAAACTCAGGAAAAAACAACTGTGTGGACTTGGTGTGTCAGGGAGGGCTCTGGTCCTCAGATTCCTGAGACCCTCCTGAGGAGGAGAGTCTTCCTGGGGAGGAGGGGGGAGAGCAGAGAGCACGATGGAAGGAGACCATGGGCAGTGACCCTGCACTGTGCCCCCTCCACACGGTATCCCCCAACACCCGGCACTTCTTACTCCTGGCTCAGCTCCGTCTCCTACAGGGTCCACACTGGACTAGCACCATCTAATGGGGACCAGGTGCTCAGCACAGGAGGGACTCCCATGGGGCATTGTGCATTGTAAGTGCTGATGTCAAATGGTACCATGTGGTTTACAAACGAATCGTAGACACCAAAGAGACAGGTGCCCCTGTGTCACACTGGCTACCTATCAGGTATCAGGTATCTGCCACGTGTGGTGACACGCTGTTGAGGTCTTACAAAGGGCTGGGGTCTGTACTTCACGGCCTGCTGGGGTGGCGTTGAAGTCAGCCAGTGATCTGTAGCATGTGCCTCAGGTCTGCATGCTGAGAGCTTTCAGATTGGGATCTTTGCTGAGACCCCTCTGAATTCCACATGTAGTACCCCTTGCATAAATCCTCACGCCATGGTGACACCGGAGTCAACTGTGGGTGGCAGCATGGCTGTGACGTCCATGTCTGCAGGCTGTGCTCCCTTCCCTTGCCCCGCTCTCACCTGAACCCTCTGGCCTCTGCTTGTTGCCCGCTCAGCCCAGCCCGATGCCTCCTCTCACCTCCTCAGAAGCACCAAGCACGCTGCCTTTCCTTTCCCTATAACATTTCTATTAAGGTTTGAAACACTTGCATCACAAGCACAAGCTACCACCCAGATACTAGAAGGAAGGAATCTCCAGATTCCGCCATTTCTCCTTTCTCCTTCCTAGTTTTAGGCACACTCCAAAGCGAAGTCGTGGGCTTGTTTGGATCTTGGTGTGGAAACCTTGAAAGTTGTTCTCCAGTGTCCACATGGCTCCACAGTTGGCCAGCCATCCCTTTCTCAAAGGAGCCATGGCTGATGTCCTATGGCAGCAGCCCAGGACATCATGTGCCCACTCGATGGCCTCATGCACCCTGTCCCTCAGCACTGGCCCTTCCTGACAGTAACTGTGACATGTGACACTATGACAGGAAGGAAGCGTTTGTTTTGTTCACAGTTTGAGGGTAGAATTTGTCATGACAGGGAGCAGCATAGTCACTGTAGTCGCAGTGAGGAGGCAGAGAGCGGTGGATGTCCATGGATGCCAGCGGATGCCAGCGGATGCCAATGGGGGCCGGCGGATGCCAACAGAGGCAGACAGTTGCTGACAGTTCTGATGGGTGCCAATGGGTGCCAACAGATGCTAACGGATGCCTTTTTGTTCCACTCACCTCCCTTTTATTCAGCTCAGGACCCCAGCCCAGAGGACTGAGCTGCCCACGTGCAGTGTGCACCTTCCTGCCGCAGTGAAGCCTCCCTGGAAATGCCCTCACAGACATGCCCAGAAGTCTGTTTCAGATGAACCTCCCCAGTGGCCTTCTTCACACTCGAGAGCCTTAGCTCCTCTTGTCCCCATCACAAAGGTGTTCAGTGCATGGTCAGTCAGTCCGAGACTCCTGGCCTGTTCAATCCCCAGTGTGCCTTCAGGAATGTCTGTCTTTCTCTGTTCATGCTGTCTCTGCAAGGCCGGAAGGATGTCACTTCTGAACAAAGCCTTTCCCTTTCTTCCAGGTGATGAGTTTGGGGACTGAAAGCAGTCTCTTCCCACTTCCCTGTTTGGAACCTGTCCTTCCCGCTCCTCCCAGCATGCCTCACTGCCTTTCTAGGCTGTGCTCCTGCATCCTCCTCTTCCTTTCTTGTGTAAACCTGGGCGGAGGCAGTGACTGTTCTGTGTCGTTCTGGAAAGTGTTCAAGGACTGATTAGAAGCCAGTAGTTGTGTCATTTCATGCGGGGATACAGAAGTCATTTGACAGACAGCGTAAGATGAGTATGTCACCCAGAAGTGAGGACAGTGGGTTGTAGACTTGGGAGCGCTCACAGGAGCCATGTTCACCGTGGGGATGAGAATTGCGCAAATACTTGTAAAGTGGGGAAAAAATAAAAACCAGCAAACCCAGTAATCCTAGGTTTTCATGTGAAAGCTTGCTTGTTTTAAGTTAGTGTTTGATCTTTAAAATAGCTGTTGACAGACTCCTCCCTGAAGCTACAGCCCTTCTGTGTTATAAGGATCTTTCAAAGGATCTGTGCTTCCCCACCATCCACAGTTTGCAGCAAACTCTGAAGGGCGTTGTGAATGCCACTCAGGACAAGCCAGGACCCGTCTGTGCCACCCGTGCAATTTGTCTTGGAGATGTTTTCTAAATCTGTGACTCATAGACTTAGAGTCAAATCAATGAAGGGAACAGCGGGCCATCTTCCCTCTAAATCCCCACGTTTAAGTTTACAATGTGCTAGTGGCAGAGGTCCAGCACTCCCTCACCTCTGGGGAGGGAGCCTGGAATGGGGGTGGGGGAAGTCCCTCGCTAACCTGCTCTTGGTATTCTCACTGCCACAGGGTGGGGTGGGGCATGATGTTTGGAGACAAGCAGCAGGATTGACTGCCTTGGGTGGAGTCCTGTAAAAGGTGTCCTGCACCAGGAGAAGGTGCAGAGATCTGTCTCCAGGCACTGTTGGCTGCATCAAAGAGGCAGGAAACGCTGCTGTGAGCTGTGAAGTGGTTATTTTTGTTCTTTCTTTGTTATGTATTTTCTTCTCTGCAACTAAGTATCCCCATATAATTTCTGACAAAGCACTGTGGTAGGTAATATTTTTAAAATAGAATACACAATAAGAAAGATTTTTGAACACATTGTATTGGACACGTTGATTAAAGAGAAACAAACCCGCCACAACTGTGATTTTAAGTTTAAAACTGTTCTTAAAATTCAAGTGTATGCATCCTTAGAATCATACCCAGGCTGCACGCATGTGTCTGCTTACAAGGGGCCAGAGAGAGCACTTCCAAGAAACGAGGCTGACATTGTAAGAACAAGATGTCGAATGAGTCACTTAAAGCATAATGATAACATGTTTATCTTAGGTTCGAATTTAACTGGACGTGTTTGTGTCTATAGATATAGCTAGGAGGTATGTAGTAAGCCATGACCGCAAACCAGTTTCTGCATAGAACAAGCATTTGCAGTGGTGAGTGTTAGTTGTCAAGGTGACAGAGCCCAGCAGCACTTGGAAGATGGACCCTAACATGTACCCTGGGGTTATTATGATTACATTAACAGAGGTGGGGAGACTGTACACTGTGGGCGGCGCCATCCCCTGGCTCTGATCCTGAACCTTGTACATGGAGAAGGGAGCTGGGCAGCAGCAGAACCCCTCTCTGCCTCCAGATTGTAGGTGAGTGTGAGCAGCTGCTTCAAGCCCTGGCTGCTCTGACATTTGCTCTGATGGACTGGACCTCTGAGCTGTGAGCCAGAGCTCACAGAGCAAGTCTTCCTCCTAGAGTCCTCTCCTTGCCACAATGGAGCCAGGCTAGAAGCCAGTAATAAAAGGACTACAGGAAAGAAATTTAACATCTAAAGAGCAAGCGCACTTAAAATGATTCACAGGTCAAAGATGAATTCTCTCAGGAAGTTTTAATACATAGAATTGAACTAAAATGAAAATATATCAAAACTTGTAGAATGTAGCTAAAAGCATCACTTAAAGAAAAATTTATAATTTCAAAACCTTACATGAGAAGAAAGGGAAAACCCAGCAGGCGTGGTGGTGCTGTGTCTGACCTGTACTCAGGAGCTCTGAGGCCAGCCTGGGCTCGAGGTGTGGAGGCCCTGGAGAGTGAGCGGGGCCTGGCAGGCATTCCTGAGGCCCAGGGCTCAGTCCCCAGTGCTGCCACACAAGCAAAAATTAACAAGAGAAGAAAGAAAGGGGGGAATGAAGTTATTTGGGGTAGGGAGGGCATGGGGGAAGGTAATGAATGGGGACAAAGCACAATGACATGCGTGCACGATGCTGCAGTGAAACCTTACTGCTGCTTTAGGAAATAGGTAAAGAATATAAAATTAACTCAAAGCAAATCAAAAGAGGAAAACCAATTAAATGAAGAATTAACTCTTGGGGGGGGGGAGGATTTGAAAGCTTACAAGAAACTGAAAGATCAGAGAAACAGAAGTGACTTCTGTGGGACGGGATAGAAGGCGTGGGCATAGCCCCTGAGAGGAGCCCGGGGTGCTCCCAACAATGTTGTGCTCATGAAGACGCTGATCCATTCTGTCAAACTGCAAAACTTCAACCAGGAGGAACACTGGATTGTCCTACACTCATCAAGGAACTTAGATTTCTAATCTCTCCAAACCCAGATAATGTCACCAGAATATTCTACCAAAGAGAGGAGATTTAGTAACAGTCTTACATAATTTCTTACATAAAATAAAAGAGGAAAGTATTTCACTATCCATTTCCTGAGGATGGGGTCACTCTGTTGTTGACTTCAAAGAATAATCAGGAAAGCCAAACACTAAAACACGCACACACACACACACACACACACACACACACACGCACGCATGTGTGTGCACACAAACACCACTAACCAGCCCACGGACCTGACTTCAGTCTCAGCCCTCCATGCAGTACCCGTACTTTAAGCACACCTGTGTGCAACATCACAGCAGGATCCCCTCAGATTTGTTGAGCAAATATCAGTTAATATATCCTATACCTACAAGGTCTTATGAAGAAGTGGGATATATCGTGAGTCTACAGAAAGTCATTGACAAAGTCTCACACTAGTTTCTGATAAAAATTCTCATCAAATGAGGATTAGATGGGAAGGCTTCTCAAGCTGATAGAATGTCTATGAAAACTCCACAGCCAACATCATATTTAACATTGAGCTGCTCAATTCCATTTCTCTAAGACTAGGAGAGTCCCGGTGTCATGGCTGCCATTTTTAGTTGACATGGTGCTGGAAGAGAGAAAAGGCACACATTCTCTCAGGAAGCCAGCCCTGCCTGGAGGTGACTGTGTAGACCATTCTCAGGTGTCAGTCATTCCACCCAGGCCACAAGATACAGACACAATAAAGAAAACGCAGTCAAACTCATCAAAACGTGTCATAGCGCATCTGTCACTTTTGTGCTAATTATACCTGAAAATTCATCTTAAAAAGTCCTGTTTGTGTGAGCTAAGAGTGAGTGCACAGAGACTCAAACTAAAAAATATAATAGCATCATGTAAAACTGCTCCAAAGAAAGCAAAGCGCAGCACAGCACACAGTAGCAGGCATGTCCAGGATGCTGCAGAAGAAGTTAAAGATGGCGGATATAGCTGGAGAGAGCCACTCCCACTCGGAAGGTTCACCACTGTGAGAACCTTTGCTCTACTCAAGAGGCACACAGGCATCGGGCAACTCCTGAGGAGAATCAGCAGGTTTCTGGAGACAGGCAAGCTGATACTAAAATCTGTAAAGAGAAGCTGACACCCTAAAACAGCTGAAGAAATTTTGAAGAGGAAAAAGCCATGGGAGGGAAGTTCTCCATGAATGAGGAAGACCCTGCAGAAAGATGGTGATGTAAACACATCTGAGTGACTTTTTAAAAGTATGAGTGCCTGTGTGTATCTGTGTGGAGGTATGTATGCATGTATGTAGGGTCCCATGGAAGCCAGGGTCACTGGACCTCAGGAACTGGTGATTGAGGTGGTGTGGGTGCTAGGAACCAAGCTGTGAGCAGTGAGTGCTCTTGGCCACTGGGCCAGGTCTCTAGCCTTGCACTCTCAGATCTTTTTTTCTTTATTTTAATTTGTATTCTTTATATTACATTGCATCCCAACTGCAGCTTCCCCAACCTCTACTCCTCCCAGCCACCCTACCCCACCCCATCCACTCCTCCTCAGTTTTCCTTAAAAAAAAAAAGAGAGAGAGAGAGAGAGTGGAGAGTGGGTCTCCCAGGGATATCAACTAAACAGAGCATAACAATTACAGAAGGACTACACACAGACCCTCATAGCAAGCTGGATGAGGCTCCCCAGTAGGAGGAAGTGGGTCCCAAGAACAGGCTAAGAGTCAGATATCTCCCACTCCCACCGTTAGGGATCCCTCAAGAACACCAAGCTACACACAACTAAAATGCATATGCATAGGGCCTAGCTCAGACACACACAAGCTGTGTTTGTCACACCAGTCTCTGTGGGCCCCTATGAGCCTTGCTTAGATGATTCTGTGGGCCACGTTCTCATGCTGACCTCAACCCTGCTGGCTCCTACAGTCCTTCCTCCCCATCTTCTTCAGGGTTTCCCTGGCTTTGCCTAGTGTTTGGCCACGGTTTCTGTGTCTGCTCCCTTCAGTTGCTGGACAATGCCTCTCTGATGACGATTGGCCTAGGCACTGCTCTGTGAGTATAGCAGAATCATTTCATTGACTTCTGGGCATGGTGGTCATATTTGGTTCTATCCCCTGTCTCTGGGCTGACCAGTCTCTGGTTCCTGGCCCTCCATGCAGTGTTAGGTATGGGCTGTCTCTCTTGGCATGGGTTTCAAGTTGGACCAAGTCATTAGTTGTCCACTCCCATACATTCCATGCCACCATTACCCCAGCATATCCTGCAGACAGGACAAGCTGGAGGTGGAAGACTTTGTTGCGGGAAACTTGCCTGGTGGTAGAGAATAGGCTCCGTATCCACCAGTTACTAGGAGGCTCCTCTAGGGTCACCCTCATGGAATTTAGGAAGACTCCATGGCCCTTTCTTTGTCACCACGGAATGCCCCCAATTCCAGCATCTCTCCCAGGACAGTTCACCATCCCTCCTCAGTGCCCGAACACTCATGCTCCCATCCCCACCTGTCCATCAGTCTACCTGCAAAATCTATTTCCCCTTCCCAGGCAGACACATGACAGCCCCAGCCCAAATGTCTTTGTTACTTTGTCTCTCCGGGCCTGTCGATTGTATCACGATTGTCCTTTACTTAACAGCTGATGTCTGCTTATAAGTGAGTGTCTGTCTTTCTGGGCCTTGGTGACCTCCCTCGGGATGATTTTTTTCCTAGTTCCTTCCATTTGCCCGAAAGTTTCAGGATGTCATTGTTTTAACAGCTGAGTAACACTCCATGGCATAGATGTACCGCATTGTCTTTGTCCGGTATTCAGCTGAGGGAGGTCCAGGTTGTTTCCAGTTTCTGGCTATTATGGATAAAGCTGCTATGAATCTAGTTGAGCAAGTGGTGGGATGGGGCATCCTTTGGGTGTGTGCACAAGAGTGGTGTGGCTGGGTCTTGACTGAGATCGATCCCCAAATGTCTGGGGGAATTTCCAGGATGAGTTCCGTAATGGCTGTAAAAGTTTGCTCTCCCACCATCATGGAGGAGTGCTCCCCTTGCTCCACATCCTCACCAGCATGAGCTATCACTTGTGGTTTTTTATCTTAACCACTCTGACAGGTGTAAGTCGGAATCTCAGAGTCACTTTGATTTGCGTTTCCCGGGTCATGAAGAATGTTGAACATTTTTTAAGTGTTTCTTGGCCATTAGAGAGTCCTCTGTTGAGAATTCTTTGTTTAGACCTGTACCCTATTTTTAAATTGGGTTATTTGGTTTGGTGATGTCTAGCTTCTCAAGTTCTTTATATATTTTGCGTATTAGCTCTCTATCTGATGTGGAGTTAGTGAAAATCTTTTCCCAATCTGCAGGCTGCCATTTTGTCCTATGGACAATATCCTCAGGCTGCTATTTTGTCCTATTGACAGTGTCCTTTGCCTCACCTGATTTCCAGTTTCATGAGGTCCCGTTTATTAATTGTTGATCTTAGAGCCTGAGCTATGGGTGTTCTGTTCAGGAAGTTGTCTCCTGTGCCAATGCATTCAAGGCTATTCCCTAGTTTCTCTTCTGTTAGGTTCTGTAATAGGATTTTCTAGAGCCACAGACCTTATGGAATGAATGGAATGAGTCTCTCCCCCCTCCTCTTCCCCTCTCTCTCTTTCTCCATCTATAATGGAATTTATTGGAGTGACACACAGGCTGCAGTCCAACCAGGCCAACAATCGACAATGGCCTCCCGAGAGTCTAGTAGTTGCTCATCTGACACAAGGCTGGATGTCTTATCTGGCCTTCTGTATAAGCTGGAATCCTGAAGAAGCCGGCTCCAGTGGATGTGCTGGCAAAGCAAGGGCAGCAGACAGAGAACCTTATACAGGCCTCCAGCAGAAGGTATGGCCCAGATTAAAGGAGAGCCTCAAGATCTGGACCAAAGCCCATTGTGTTTCAGCCTCAAGATCCGGATCACAGATGTGCCCTCCATCTCTGGATTGTAGTCCATTCCATAGAGAGTCAAACCGAGAACAGCCGTCACAGGTTCATTCTATATACAGTCAAACCGAGAACAGCCGTCACAGGTTCATTCCATATACAGTCAAACCGAGAACAGCTGTCACAGGTCCATTCCATAGAGAGTCAAACCGAGAACAGCTGTCACAGGTTCATTCCATATACAGTCAAACCGAGAACAGCCGTCACAGGTTCATTCCATAGAGAGTCAAACCAAGAACAGCCGTCACAGGTCCATTCCATATACAGTCAAACCGAGAACAGCCGTCACAGGTTCATTCCATATACAGTCAAACCGAGAACAGCTGTCACAGGTTCATTCCATAGAGAGTCAAACCAAGAACAGCCGTCACAGGTCCATTCCATATACAGTCAAACCGAGAACAGCCGTCACAGGTTCATTCCATATACAGTCAAACCGAGAACAGCTGTCACAGGTTCATTCCATAGAGAGTCAAACCAAGAACAGCCGTCACAGGTCCATTCCATATACAGTCAAACCGAGAACAGCTGTCACAGGTCCATTCCATATACAGTCAAACCGAGAACAGCCGTCACAGGTTCATTCCATAGAGTCAAACTGAGAACAGCTGTCACAGGTTCGGTGGATCTGGTTTCATGCCAAAGCCTTTCATCCCCTTGGACTTGAGTTTTGAGCAGGGTAATAGGTGTGGATCTATTTCCACTCTTCTACATGCCAACATCAGTTAGACCAGCACCATTTGTGGAAGATGCTTTCCTTTCTCCATTGTGTGTTCTAGGCTTCCTTGCCAAACACCCAGTAGCCATAGGTATGTGGATTTGATCCCATCGATCAACCTGTCTGTTTTATGCCAATACCTGGCAGCCCTTGTTTCTATGGCCCTTAGTACGGCTTGAAATCAGGGATGGTGATACATCCAAATGTTCTTTTATCGTAGAGGATTGGTTCAGCTATCCTGGGGTTTTTGCTTTTCCATATGAAGTTGGGTATTGTTTCTTCAAGGCCTGTAAAGAATTGTGTTGGAACTTTAATGGGGATTGCATTGAATCTGTAGCTTGCTTTTGTTAGAATGGCCATTTTCACTATGTCAACCCTACTGGTCCATGAACATGGGGGAATCTTCCGTCGTCTGGTTTCATCTTCAGTTTCCTTTCTCAAAGATTAGGAGTTTTTGTCATACAAGTCTTTCACTTGCTTGGTTAGAGTTACCCCCAAGACATTGTATATGATTTGAGGCTGTTGTGAAAGATGTTTCCCTGATTGGTTTGGGTTGTTGTTGTTGTTTGTTTGTTTTTTAAGTTTGCTGCCTATTCAGCCACTGCACTAAAGCTGTTTATCAGCTATAGGAGTTCCCTGCTAGAATTTTTGGGGTCACTTGTTTGTACTATATTATCTACAAGTAATGATATTTTGACATCTTTTTTTTTTTAATGTATGAGTATTCTACCTGCATGCACACTGTGTGCCAGAGGAGGGCATTGGATCCCACTACACCCCGTGGTTGTGGGAATTGAACTCAGTTCCTCTGGCAGAGTAGCCAGCGCCCTTAACCGCCAAGCAACCTCTCCAGCCCCGACATGTTTCTTCCCAGTTTGTGCGCCTTGATCTCCTTCCGCTGTCTTACTGCTCCAGCTAGAACTTCAGGCACTGTATTGAATGGATGCGGAAAGAGTGGACAGCCTGTGTTGGCCCCGACTTTAGTGGAGCTGCTTTAAGATTCTCTGTGTTGAATTTGACGTTGGCCATCAGCTCGCCTTATAGCGCCTTTGTTGTGTTTAGGCAAGCACCTTGTTTCCCTGGTGTCTCCAAGACTTTTAACATGAAGGGGTGTTGGTTTTCGTCAGAGGCTTCCTCAACATCTAAAGAGATGATTGTGTGGGCTTCTTTCTTTCTGTTTGTTATGTGGTAGACTATGTTGACTGATTTTCATATGTTGAACCATCCTTGTGTCTCTAAAGCCCCCCGATCATGGTAGATGATCTTTTGGATGTGTTCTTGGATTCAGTTTGCAAGTATTTTATTGAGTATTTTTGCATCTGTGTTCATATGGGAAATTGGTCTGTAATTATCTTTCTTTGTTGAATTTTTATTTGGTTTGGGTATCAGAGTGACTGTGGCCTCATAAAATGAATTGGGCAATGTTCCTTCCAATTCTATTTGAGGAATAATTTGAGAAATATTAACATTAGCTCTTCTTTGAAAGTCTGGTAGAATTCTGCACTAAATCTGTCTAGCACAGGACTATTATTGTGGTTGGGAGACTTTTTTTTTTTTTATTAACTTGAGTATTTCTTATTTACATTTCGAATGTTATTCCCTTTCCTGGTTTCCGGGCAAACATCCCCCTAATCCCTCCCCCTCCCCTTCTTTATGGGTGTTCCCCTCCCCACCCTCCCCCCATTGCCGCCCTCTCCCCAACAATCACATTCACTGGGGGTTCAGTCTTAGCAGGACCAAGGACTTCCCCTTCCATTGGTGATCTTACTAGGATATTCATTGCTACCTATGAGGTCAGAGTCCAAGGTCAGTCCATGTATAGTCTTTAGGTAGTGGCTTAGTCCCTGGAAGCTCTGGTTGCTTGGCATTGTTGTACATATGGGGTCTTGAGCCCCTTCAAGCTCTTCCAGTTCTTTCTCTGATTCCTTCAACGGGAGTCCTATTCTCAGTTCAGTGGTTTGCTGCTGGCATTCCCTCTGTATTTGCTGTATTCTGGCTGTGTCTCTCAGGAGCGATCTACATCCGGCTCCTGTCGGCCTGCACTTCTTTGCTTCATCCATCTTGTCTAATTGTGTGGCTGTATATGTATGGGCCACATGTGGGGCAGGCTCTGAATGGGTGTTCCTTCAGTCTCTGTTTTAATCTTTGCCTCTCTATTCCCTGCCAAGGGTATTCTTGTTCCCCTTTTAAAGAAGGAGTGAAGCATTCACATTTTGATCATCCGTCTTGAGTTTCCTTTGTTCTATGCATCTAGGGTAATTCAAGCATTTGGGCTAATAGCCACTTATCAATGAGTGCATACCATGTGTGTTTTTCTGTGATTGGGTTACCTCACTCAGGATGATATTTTCCAGTTCCAACCATTTGCCTATGAATTTCATAAAGGCATTGTTTTTGATAGCTGAGTAATATTCCATTGTGTAGATGTACCACATTTTCTGTATCCATTCCTCTGTTGAAGGACATCTGGGTTCTTTCCAGCTTCTGGCTATTATAAATAAGGCTGCTATGAACATATTGGAGCATGTGTCTTTTTTATATGTTGGGGCATCTTTTGGGTATATGCCCAAGAGAGGTATAGCTGGATCCTCAGGTAGTTCAATGTCCAATTTTCTGAGGAACCTCCAGATTGATTTCCAGAATGGTTTTACCAGTCTGCAATCCCACCAACAATGGAGGAGTGTTCCTCTTTCTCCACATCCTCGCCAGCATTTGCTGTCACCTGAGTTTTTGATCTTAGCCATTCTCACTGGTGTGAGGTGAAATCTCAGGGTTGTTTTGATTTGCATTTGGTTGGGAGACTTTTAATTACTGCTTCTATTTCCTTTGGGGTTATAGGCCTATTTAAATTGTTTCTCTGATCTTGATTTAACTTTGATAAATGTTGTATCTATCAAAAAAATACCTATTTCATTTAGATTTTCCAATTTTGTAGTGTACAGGTTTTTAAAATTAAGACCTAATAATTCTTTGGATTTCTTCAGTGTCTGTTGTTAGATTCACTCTTTTGTTTTTTTGTTAATTTGGATATTCTCTGTCTTTTAGGGGGTTTGGGTAAGAGTTTGTCTATCTTGTTGGTCTTCTCAAAGAGCCAGCTTTTTGTGTCATCAATCTGTTATACTGTTCTCTTTGTTTCCAGCTTGTTTATTTCAGCCCTCAGTTTATTTCCCGCCTTCTGCTCCTCAAGCATGTATTTGCTTCTTTTTGTTCTAGAGCATTTAGGTGTTCAACTTTCCTGTTGGCACCACTTTCCTCGAGCCCCTTAAGTTTGGGTATGTTGCATATTCATTTCCATTGAACTCTCGAAAGTCTTTCATTTCTTTCTTTTTGCCTTGACCCAGTGACCCATAGTAGAGAGCTGTTCAGTTTCCATGATTTGTAGGCTTTCTGTTTCTGTTGTCATTGAAATGCAGCTTTAATCCATGGCGGTCTGATAGGATGCCAGGGGTTATTTCAGTTTTCTTGTCTACCTATTATGATTTGCTCTGTGACCAAGTATGTGGTCAGTTTAAAGAGTGTGCCGAGGTGCCGAGAAGCTATCATCTTTTGTGTTTGGGTGAAATGTGTCATTTGGTTCATAACATCTGTGAGCTCCATAACATTTGTTTAGTTTTCATCTGAATGACCTGTCAGTTGGTAAGAGTGTGGCATTGACATTTCCCACTGCCAATGTATGAGAATCAATTGTGATTTAAGCTTTAGTACTGTTCCTTTTATGAACATGGATACCCTTGTCTTGGAGGCATAGGTATTAAGGATTGAAGAATCATCTTGGTGTATTTTTCCCTTTAATGAGCATTAAGTCTCCTTCCCTGTCTCTTGCTGAACTATGATTTGAAGTCTATTTTGTTAGATATTAGAGTGGCTACACCAGCTTGTTTCTTAAGTCTGCTTAGTTGAAAAATCTTTTTCCAACCCTTTATTCAGATGAAATGTCTATCTTTGAAATTGAGGTATGTTTTTTTGTATGTAGTAGAAGGATGGATTTCCCGTCTATTCTGTTAGTGTGTGTATTTTTGTTGGGGAATGGAGTCCACTGATACTGTGACCAGTGATTGTTAATTCCTGTTATTTTGGTGTGTTTATGTGTGTGCAGTTTTGCTGCTGAGAGATTATATATTGCCTGTGTTTTCATGGGTGTGGTTAATCTTCTTGGGTTGGAGTTTTCCTCCTGGTACCTTCTGTAGGAGAAGATTTATGGATAGATATTAAGTTTGATTTCATCATAGGATGTCTTGTTTTCGCCTTCTATGGTGAATGAGAGTGTTGCTGGGCGCAGTGGTCTGCGCTGGCATCTATGGCAGCTGTGGTCTGTTAGAGCCTGAAGGGCATCTTTTCAGGTCCTTCCAGCTATATGGTCTCCATTGAGAAGTCAGGTGTGATTCCGGTGGCTCTGACACTGTGTGTTACTTAGCCTTTCCCCCTGCAGCTTTTACTACTGTTTCTTTGTTGAATTTTTAGTTTTGATTATTGTATGGTGGGGGAGTGCCTTCCTTTCTGATCCAGTCTGTTTGGTGTTCTGTAAGCGTCTTGTATCTTTATAGGCATCTCCTTCTTAGGCCAGGAAAGTTTTCTGCTATGATTTTGTTGAAAATATTTGAGCTGGAAATCTCCTTCTTCTGCTCCTGTTATTCTCAGGTTGGGCTGTCGCACAGTGTCCCAGATTCCCTTGTGTTTGTGTCAGGAATTTTTCATAGTTAACATGTTCTTTGACCGATGTGTCTGTCTCGTCCATCCTGTTTTTATCCCTGAGATTCTGTCTTCCATCTCTTGCATTCTGTTGTTGCTTGTGTCTGTACTTCCTGATCTCTTACCTGGGTTTTCCATCTCCAGGATTCCCTGGTTTGAGTTTTCTTTATTGTTTCCATTTCCATTTTCAGGTACTGTACAGTTTCAAGTGTCTCCTTCGTTTCCTCAAATTGTTTGTTTGTACTTTCCTGGATTTCTTTAAGGGATGTTGCAGTAAAAATAAAGCAGTGTGATCCTTTCCCCCACATACTTGGGCAGTTGCTCTCTCTAGTTCCGGCTCCAGTGGGCCGTAGAGCTATTTCTAATTTATCTCAGTGGCTCCGTGCTGGCCCCCATGGTACTCTCTAACCCGGGAGTTCTGCAAGCCGTTCAGTGCCTCACAGCTTTGCGGGTTCCCTTGGGAGGTTGTTACCACGACAGGCACACACATCCCAATTCTGTGACGGGCTTGGGGTGTCCCGCCACCACACCTTCTCTTGAATTCAATTAAGTCACTACATGAAAGAAAACACTAAGCAATAACCTCTGATCTGATTGATAAGATATAATCTGCCCATCAAAGTCCTGTACACACTCATATCAACCTGTATCTATGGGCAGAGAAGACTCTTAACATCTGCTGCCATGTTTTCCCAGCTGCTTCTCTCGTTCCGGCTCCCTCTCCTCTTTTTCTAAAACTTTTCTCTTTTCCATCCTTCCTTCTCATCCATTGACAGGCCTCCTTCTCTCCTGTACCTGCCTTCCTGCATAAAGACATCAACCTACAAAGGGAGTTGGTCATTTTCTCTTTAAGCACCTCTATCGTCTTCATAAAGTTGGTGTTAAGGTCTTTCATGGTTCTTCAGCTGTGTTGGAATGTCCAGGGCTGGCTGTGGTGGGAGGGCTGGGCTCTGGGTGACACTGCTTGGCTGTGGTGGGAGGGCTGGGCTCTGGTGGTGACACTGCTTGGCCGTTGTGTGTTCTCACACTGGCTCCTGGGCACTGGTCTGCAGCGATTATAGGTCTAGGTGCTAATTTCTGAGTTTGTCTTATGGTTGGGTGTTTTGTTCCTTGGTTTCTGTTTCCTCTCTGGTCTCCTAGTCAGTGTGGCCAGGACTCTATGCAGTCTGTGTTGGACATCTCCATCCCAGTTGTCTATGCAGTCTATGCAGGACATCTCCATCCCAGTTGGACACTGAGAAATGGCAACTAGCGGGGCACTGAACTGGAGATAGGGTAGGGGAAGCTGAGAGAGTAGGGGAGGTTGGTGGGCAGGTAGCCTACCTGTACTCTCCCAGTTCACCCTTCCTGATGATTGCTAACTAATTCATTTTTCAGGAACAGTGCTGGAGCAACAGGAAGTTCAGACAAAATCCTCTTCCCAAGCCTCACAGTTTACATGCAAGTCAACTCCAAATTAAGTGAAATTTAAGTATAAAATAGAAAACTATAATACATTTAGAGAAAATATAGGATAAAACCTTCAGGACTGAAGGTGTAGCCAAGAAGTTTTAGATTTGACACCACAGCACCATTTCTAGGAATAGAAAACCATTAATTGGGGGCTGGAGAGATGGCTCAGTGGATAACAACACTGACTGCTCTTCCAGAGGTCCTGAGTTCAATTCCCAGCAACCACATGGTGGCTCACAACCATCTGTAGTGGGATCCGATCCCCTCTTCTGGTGTGTCTGAGGACAGACACCAGAATAAATATATATACATAAAATAAATTGTTTTTGAAAAAAAGAAAGAAGAAAATCATTAATTGGATTTCATCAGAATTTTTTATGCTAAAGAGTTTGTGAAGTTGACAAAAAGGGCGTGCTCCTACACAGAGGCCGTACTTGGAAAATATAGAGCCAGACACCAGGGGCTGCACCGGGGACGATTAAGGAACTCTGGAGTGAGTGAGACGAGGCTAGACCACACCACACCACATACGTCAGAGCTGGGACTGAGGGGAGGGACATCACTACTGTTGGGAGACACTGGTGTGGTTTCCGTAAAGATAAACCCTAGTCCCCCTTGCTCAGTCTGGCAGCTGCCCTGGGCTCCCCAGAGAGTAAACAGTGGTGTTTATTTTTAGGACCTTTATAGATGTTTGCAGGAGCTTTATAGCTTCACATAGGAAACGGGGCATGTTTTCTTTAGTGGGTGCATAAACGCTTGTGTGCCTACTCCGTGGAATATTCCTCAGCTGTAGAAAGTGGGGATCAGCCAAGAGGCAGGAGCCACTGCACCAAGGCCAGTAGTTCCTCTCCTAAACCACGATGATCTTGCGAAGAAGGAAATAAGCAGATGCCTTAGGAGTGGTCAGCCTTAGTGGCTTTTATGTAGCAGAGGTTCCCTAAGCAAGTTCCTAGTAAGCATGTGCCTAAAGAGGTGTACAGGGTCACATCTGTGACCCAGCAGGAAGGAGGCCCAGGCCAGCCTGAGCTACACAGCGAGACCCTGTCTCACGACAGAAAGCAAAGAGGGCGAGGAGGGAGGCTCAGAAAGCAAAAACTGCTGATGCACAATTGGTGCAGCCCACTGCATACATCAGCACGCGTGTGTTGGTCAGCACGTGTGTGTTGGCCAGCACGCGTGTGTTGGCACACATGATGTCTTTCCCTATTGCTGCTGGCTGAGGGCCACTCTCTTTGGAGGTTGTAGGAAACACAGGTGCCTGGATTTGGGGTGGATAGCCTTCAGTAAGGCACCATAGTGTGTGGGTGATGCAGCCAGTGTCTGTCACCTTCTCCCTCCAGTGTTTCACTGTGAAGTCGGTCTGAGCTGGACTCCAGCAACACATCACAGCAGTAGAACTTACACAGCCCTCTCTGCCCACTTCCAGCTTCCCAGCGAGGACCCCGAGATCTCCGAGGTTTCATCCAAGTGCCTGTCCATCCTGGTGCAGCTGTATGGAGGAGAGAACCCTGAGAGCTTGTCCCCAGAGAACCTGGTGACCTTTGCTGACCTCCTGATGGCCAAGGAGGACCCGAAGGACCAGAAGCTTCTGCTGAGGATCCTCAAGAGGATGGTGAGTCAGCCAGGGCCACAGCCCCCTGCCTCCAGCACCCACACTGGGCAGGGACCTTATTTCTGATTTCCAGAAATGTTTGGTGTGTGGTGTGGGCCCCATTTGTCTGCATGCAGTCATAGGTGGCTGACATTGGTGTTAATCTGTGTGTTGCCATTGGTTATACTTGATGTGTTATGTTGTCTCTCTGAACCAGCTGAGAAACTCAAGAGACAGCATTCTTTTAAAAAGCAAGTAAGGGAGAGGGAGGGACAGAAGAGAGAGATTGGTTCTCTGGCTGTAGTGTCCTGGTTAGTAATTTAACACTGGTTTGAGTCTTCCATACCCCTGCCATGCCTATTCTGCTTCTGCCAACTGCCCCTGGTCCGTGACTTAAATGGCTTTCTTTCTGCTCTAAGATGTCTCCCAGTGTATTCAACTTCAATCTGGAATGGACTCACACTGTTTCTTTCTCCATGTTTTTAAAGAGCACAGGCTGGGTACTGTCACGCTGTGTGGTGTGCAGTGTGGGTCGGCATGGTATTGCCTTCTCACCTTAAGTCCCCAGAAGCAGTGATGGTCCCCCCCCACCCTGAGTCCACCAAACCCGGGGCTCAGGGGACACACCTACCCATTGCTGGAATACTCGTTTTGATTGTTTGACTTAAGCATGGTGCTGTTTTATATTTTAATTTTGCAGGAGTCGAAAAATGTCAGTTCTTCTACCCAGCATTGCATTCTAAGGGGAAACGTCCCCTTCTGTCTAATTTGTTTTTATTTCTTTTTCCTTGTTTTTTAAAGTATTCAGCTTATGTTTATTTAAAGCAGTGGCTCTCCACTCTACTGATGCTATGACCCTTAAGTACAGTTCCTTGTTTTGTAGTGACCCCAGCCATAAAATTATTTCGGTTGCCACTTTACAACCGTGATTTTGTTAAGAACCATAATGTACTCCGAAAAAAAGAAAAAAAAAAGAATCATAATGTAAACATCTGATATGCAACCCCTGTGGGGGTCTTGGCCTACGGGTTGAGAACCACTGACCTAGAACTACCCAGGAGAGACATCCTGCTGCATGTAAAGCAGGGTGTGGGGGGCTAAACCGGGAAGGCCAGGGTTCTCTGCCCTCCTGCCCTCCAGATCCACCAGTGCCTGGGGAGATGCGGACACACATAAGATATCCGCCTTGCACTTAGTCACATGTCAGAATGTAGTTGGCACTGCTGCTGGGGACACAGCCAAGCTCACAGGACACAAGGCAAGGTGACAAGCACAGCATGTGACGTTTAAGTCGTGAATGGGAGGATGAGCTGTCATCTACACATGGGAAGAAGAAAGAAGGTGTCCCAGGTGAAGCCAGCAGTGGCTGCAGGCCAGCTGGGACACAGCTGGGGAGAATAAAGCCACCAAACCAAGGTCTCCACACTGTTTGAGGCTTGGAAGTGAATGTTGGGTCTGAGGACTCTTGCCCCCACTTCCCCCACACCCCGGCGGGGGGCGGGTAACAGCCTCTCTGGTGAATCCTGCCTTTACTGTTAGGTGAAACTTGCTCCCTAGAGCTGCCCTGCAATGGGCACTTAGAGAGCTTCTCTGGGCTAAATCGGGGATGCTCAGAAAATGCAAAAGCTTTGTCAGGAGCAGTCCTTTAGTCACTTCAGGCCTCCAGGCTCCTCCTCTTCCTGCCTCACAGATCTTTGGTCAGCCTGAGGCGACTGTAGCATGTCCTGACTGGAATACACTGGCTAGCCATCCATCATCTAGGAGGTTGGGGGATATGGGTCATCAGAAGAAATACCCTGGCATTCCTGTTTAGGGTCTCACTCCTTCTGAAGCCATAATCTTCACTAACAAAGGATCAGACTGTTCAAATTCTGCTGATGGACTTGAGCGTGTCCCCAGGTCCTCTTCCTTGTCTGTCTCTATTTAGCAAGTTCAGAGAACTCTGTGGAACCTGCTGGTCTACTTTCCTGTTTTCGTTTACTAGAAAGTTGGAGGTTTGTAATCATACTTTGTGTTTTTGCTTTAAAAACGTGGTGGGCATTGTTGCTCCCAAGCCTGTGCATCACTCAGTGTTTCTAGAAGGACTGCAGACTAGCCTACATGTCTGTTCATTAAAGCTAGCTTCCTCCAACACTCAAAATGGTGACTGCGTATGAGAACTGTCTGGGGCCTAAGATTAGCTGAAAAGAAGTTGCCAACAACTCTGGGAGACCAGGTGACATCCAAGAGAAGGTGATAGCTGTCACCTTCAGGCCCATATGTAGGGCAGTGAAGGTGTTGGGTGGGCAGTGGGTAATTCTGGTAGCCATGTCGTGGCTGGCTCTAGGGAGATGTGATTGACTAAGATGTCTCTCAAGCATCCATCCTTGGAAAGTCTCTGCTCTGTGACCTGTGCCTGCTGGGAATGGGGCAGCCTGGCCTCGGAGGCTGCCGACACTTCTCCTGGTACTCTGCATATGAACCCTGCTGTGTAGCTGGTGCTTTCCATCAGACTGAGCGCTGCCCACCTAATCACAGCTTTTTAAAAATCTGTGTGTCTGGCTTTCCCTCCTTCCCTCCTTGCCTAAGTCCGGTCAAGGCCAAGTGGGATGTGGCAAGTGCCCACCTGTCAATTCCTGTCTAAGTTCTGATATTGGTCACCAAGTGCTGTTCTGTGAACATAAGTGTCACACGGCATTTCCTTGTTGCTGAGCCCTTGTGGGCACATCCATGCCCCATGCATCCCACGATGGCTGTGGATGTGGCTCAGACACTGCAGATGACAGCATCTCTGGCCAGCGCTATCAAGCAGACAGCACAGTGGGTGTTCTGTGACTGCGGATCCAGGGTTTGCTTGCTTCTTCTTAGTTTTCTCTTTCATGACCACATTGAGTTGCAGAACTCAGACTCAGACTGGATCTAATTTTGACCACAAAAGCAAAGAAATATTCTTGGTATTAAAATATACATCAGGGGCTGGGGATTTAGCTCAGTGGTAGAGCGCTTACCTAGGAAGCGCAAGGCCCTGAGTTCGGTCCCCAGCTCCGAAAAAAAAGAACCAAAAAAAAAAAATATACATCAGAGGGCTGGAGAGATGGCTCAGAGGTTAAGGGCACTGACTGCTCTTCCAGAGGTCCTGAGTTCAATCCCCAGCAACCAAACGGTGGCTCACAACCATCTGTAATGAGATCTGGTGCCCTCTTCTGGCCTGCAGGTATACATTCAGACAGAATGCTGTATACATAATAAATCTATAAATATCTAAATAAATCTATATAAACACACACAAACATACACACACACACACACACACACACACACACACACACACACACACACACACACACACCCCTTAGGAGTTCTTCTCTCCTGACTTAAGTTTCTCAAGGTTATAACTTTGTTTTTGTTCTCTCTCTCTCTCTCTCTCTCTCTCTCTCTCTCTCTCTCTCTCTCCTCCCTCCCTCCCTCCTTCCTTCCCTCCCCTTCCCTCTTCTTTCTTTCTTTTTTTCTTTCTTCCTTTCTTCCTTTCTTCTGAGACAGGGTCTCTCTAGTCCTAACTGTCTTAGAACTTGATATGTAGAACAGGCTGGCCTTGAACTTACAGAGATCCACCATCTCTTCCTCCCAAGTGCTAGGATTAATGGTGTGCAGCACCAGGGTTGGGTGTGAGTCCAGGGAAACTGTTAAGAGCAGCACACTTACCCCAGTTAATACATAATAAATGTGAGTGTAGGAGGCATGAAGCGTCTGCGGTTCTGGTAGAAGACTCTGCAGTCTCCTGGGAGCCCCTCCCAGGGCCATGCCTGCCTGGTTACAGCTGTGCTGGGTGGATCTTCCTGCCTGCCCGAGATCGCCATAGTCTGCAGGTTACCTTGGGAACTCCCCCGAATGAATTCCATGTATCATTCCAGCAATCAAAAGAAAGGAAATAGCTCACCTAGACTTCTTAATTATCACAGAAGAACATGTCCTGGAGATCATGTGTGTATGTCTGCATGTGGGAGTATTTGTAAACTTTTCCTGCATGTGACCATGTGACAACTTCTTTTTTTTTTTTTTCTTTTTTTTTTTCGGAGCTGGGGACTGAACCCAGGGCCTAGCGGTTGCTAGGCAAGCGCTCTACCACTGAGCTAAATCCCCAACCCCGACAACTTCTTTACATGTGAGAAATGTCTCTGCAGCCCTGTGTGTATAAATAGGAACAGAAGACACTGCCTGAAAATAGAGCATAAGGAATTTTATTTTAAGATAACTCTTTGGCATACATATAGCCTTAACCACTTATAAAAGATAGCAGTGTATTTGCATGCCAATGAGATACATGAACATTGTCTGGGGAGTTAAATCTCAGCTGGATATAACCACAGGACCACATTCACTAGACTCCGCCCACACCTTGGTTTTGTCACTGTGGGTCTGAGCACCCTCTTTGGATATATATAACATGGCAGATATGTGTTCATATCACATGGCAGATATGTGTTCATATCACACGGCAGATGTGTTTAGTGTCATTTCAGAAATTCTATCCTAATATTAAGCTAGAATTCATTAAAGAATTGTGTTTGAAGCTCAAACAGCAATTTTAAAAGACAAATATTGTAATGTAATACAATCCAGAGATGGACTGACTGATTTGATCCTGACAAGCTGAGTCTGTGTTTGCTGAGTCTGTGTTTGCTGTGCAGCACACAGAGCTGTATGATGTGACAGCATGCACACTGCACATGACACACTGTGCACATACACTGCACACAACACACACTGCACATGGCACACTGCACATGGCACACTGCACACACACACTGAACACACATTGCACATGACACACTGTGCACATACACTGCACACAACACACACTGCACATGGCACACTGCACACACACACTGAACACACATTGCACATGACACACTGTGCACACACACTGCACACAACACACACACTGCACATGGCACACTGCACACATACACTGAACACACATTGCACATGACACACTGTGCACACACACTGCACACAACACACACACTGCACATGGCACACTGCACACACACACTGAACACACATTGCACATGACACACTGCACACACACTGCACACAACACACACACTGCACATGGCACACTGCACACACACTGAACACACATTGCACATGACACACTGCACACACACTGCACACAACACACACACTGCACATGGCACACTGCACACACACACTGAACACACATTGCACATGACACACTGTGCACACACACTGCACACAACACACACACTGCACATGGCACACTGCACACACACACTGAACACACATTGCACATGACACACTGTGCACACACACTGCACACAACACACACACTGCACATGGCACACTGCACACACACACTGAACACACACACTGAACACACACACTGAACACACATTGCACATGGCACACTGCACACACACACACACACACACACACACACACACACACTGCATGGGACTTGTGCATTCACAGCCAGGCTTCAGCAACATAAGTAACGTAGCCACAGACAATTCTGCAAACACCCCCATTCCTGAGTCACTGTGTGGTTTTCTGTTTTGTTTTGTTTTTTGAAATTGTAATGATTTGATTCTAACACTTCTCCCCTTCCCCCTCCCGATCCTCGCACATACCCCTCCCACTCTCCTTTAAATTCTTGGCCTCTGTTTTTGCTAACTTATTACATGCACACATGTCTGTGTATTACATATACATTCCCATGCATGCACACACGTCTGTGTATTCCATATCATGTTACCCGCACGTATGTTTTCACAGCTGACCATCTGTCACAGGACAGCCAGCTGGGGTGCTCTTCCCCAGGTTTACTCCGTCACAGTGCGGGATTTGAGTCAATCGGCATCAAGCCTCCAGAAGCCTATTGCTCACCAACTTTCCTCTGACCTCTGACCTCTGACTTCCAGATCCACAGCTCCATGTGCTGTTACGACCCATAGGTGAAGGGTTTGGACTAAACATAGATCAAGGCAGACACTGGGGCCCAGCATGCTAGGCGTAACACTCTTGAAGTCATTGTTAGGATCCCATTGAAGCAGGGGGAATTGGCTCCCTCAAATGTCTTCCTAAAGCGCCCATTTCCAGAGTGTTCCAAGATTGTGCCCCCTGGCATCGTGGCTTCTATCCCAGCTGACCGCCTGCTGCCCTCGGCTCCTTCCTGACGCAGTCACACTGGGCCCTCGCTCCCTGTTCCCCGCACCTCTCACTTTGCTTCATTCGTGGAGTATATTTATCCCTACTTCAAAGAGGCTCTCAAAGTGCCACACAACAGGTTTTTTTCAGGACACTAACTACTTTTATTTACGATAAACCAGGAGCACTTGCTGTCTCTCCAGGAACAGGAGCCAGAAACATAGATTGTATTAATCGCAGTTCTAGAATATTTGATTTTTAAGTACCACAGAAGTTTTGATGCCACTTAAAAAATCATTATTATATCCAGAACCCAAGCCTGGTTATGAACTCCTAACAGGCCTTTTGTGCGATGGGTATGGACGGGTTTTAATGAAATTTGAGTGTCTCTAGAGATCACAGATACTTGGGCCTTTAACATTGTGGCGTTGCCTAGCAACCTGGAAGTCATTACCTCCCAGGCACTGTGACAACAGGCCGTACTTCTTGTTGGTCTCTGATGAAAATGTAATAGAGACAATCCCTTTCTAAGGGCTCCACTCCAGAGCAGGCAGCAAAATGGATTTTTTAATTCTCTTTACAGGCTGGGCAGTTTTTAATCCAGTATTGTCTCCTGACGGCCATGTGTAACCAGATGAGGCATAGTCTCAGGTGTTCTTAAGAGCAAGACTCCCATTGTGACACCAGGGAAACTGCTCACAAATGCAGCTCAGTGCATTGGCAAGATGGTCACATTTACTGTCGACTGTCCGTTAACACACTGGCAGCCCCTTAGTTCATTTCACCAAGACTTTTGAAGATCTTAGGCAGGCTTGAAGAATGTACCAATGTCATACACTTTAGAGTAATGTTAATCTGAATTACTGAAAAGCTGGATTTATAGAAAAGTCTGATAGGTATTCTGGAATTGACTATGGGACAGTGTTGAGACCCTGGGTTTCCTGAGCAGCATTAAGGTGTACACTTTAAGATGTTAAGTTTAATGACATGTGGGGTTTTTGGTTTGTTTGTTTGTTTGTTTAACAAAATGAAACACCAAAAAGAAAAAGAGAGAAGAGCTCAGCTAACTTGGGAAGGAAATGAGGGGAAGGGAGGGGAAGGGGATAAAAGGGGTGAAGGGGGCGTCCTGTGAGCTCAGAGGTGTGTTCTGCAGGCCCAAGGCCCCCAACACACACACACACACACACACACACACACACACACACACACACAGAGCTACATGTGCATATCCAAAACCACATAAGCACTCATCACAAATTGATTAAAATAGCTATAAAAATTAGTCAGAGTGCAAACTGTCACTGATAACAGGAAAGCAGCAGGTTGAGAAGTCTCTAGTAGATAGAGAGCATTGGTTTGAGAGCGTGTATTCAGTGTTGAGGAGCCTGTCGACCACAGGCAGGAAACAGGTGCCCTGTGAAGCTTCTGAGAAGTCTCGGCCCCAGACCACGGGGACACTCAGCAGCTAAAGTGCCTGACATGCACGTCCATGCACCTCCATGCACGCCTGGCAGTCTGAGTTTGGTCCTTGGACCCATGAAAAATCGGAGAGCGCTCGTACTCTGGCACATGTGCTCAGAAACAAACATTATACATGTGCATAGTGATAATAGTTTTCAAAAGAAGCCCAGCCTCAAGACAGCAGGGCTCAGAGGAAGCACAGCATGGGCCCAGCCCCACATGAGAGCTGCTTATTCCTCTGCCCCCACCATCCCCATGGCTCCCTGCAGGTGAACACAAGAGTCACTGAGCTCTGGGCCTGGTTCCCAGGCTTCCAGAATCACCACACCCATAAAAGGGCAAGTTTAGTCTCCACCTGGAATGCCTCACTCACTCACTGTAGGACAAGGCTGCCTGGCCTTCAGCAGACTCATGGTATAAAGAAATCCTTATGAGATCAAAGCCAGATCTCCCAAACCACTTACTGGTGTACCAGTCAACCAATCCCCATTACAGCCATGACCAAGCCAGACATATTGATGGACTTGTAGGAAGGTCCCGACCCAGCCCAAGATAATCTAAGAAACAAGACGGGCTGGTAAGAGGGTTCAGTTACTAAAGGGACTTGCCACCAAACAGAAAGACCTGAGTTCAATCCCTGGAACCCACATGATGAGAGAGAATTGGCTCCCTAAAGTTGTCCTCAGACTTCTACACATGTACCATGGCTTGCAAGCACACATACACACAATAAATACATGCAAAAAATAAATATAGGGTAAGAAGCACAAAGAATTTTGCCATGTGGATCCAGACAATCTGATACCCCTCATGGGAATAGTATGTTCACAGATCTGTTGACACCAACCCAGTAGTGTGAAAAAGGGCAGAACTAAACACCTCGGCATGCAGGCGCCTTCCCACATTCCCCATGTGGGTTCATTTGCATATCATATATGCATAAATACATCTGTTTACTTACCATATGATGATGGTCACAGTGAGTCATGATGTTCTGAAGACAGGTCTGCTGATATGTAACAGTTAGCTGACCTGTGAATACCCAGCAAGCGGGTCGTTCACTTGCTAAGTATAACTGTTGATGTATATACAGTATAAACCTATGACAGAGACAGTGAGACACACACACACAGACAGACAGACAGACAAATAGAGCATTCAGTCATATTTTCCGGTGCTGAACTAGATATTACAACATCAGACTATCCTGAGATTCTGATGATATTACATCCCATAAAGACACAGAAAATTGAAACTATAAGTCCAAAAGTCATTTCCTACATAGCTGACCTGCTACACCTTGCAGCCACTACACCCTAGAGTGTGGGCTGCTTCCATGGGTTTGGGTGGCTGACTAGGAGCTTGGGACAGGCCACTGCCCGTGTCTACACCAGGGAAAGATCCAAAGATCTTAAGAAGAACCAGTGCAAGTCAGGGCCCATCTGCGTTTGCTCAGACCAATATATATGCCTGTTATAAATTGCTTTTATCTTATGAGTCTTCACGTGTATGAGTGTTTTTCTGCCTGTGTATCTGTGCACCTCATGTATGTATTGCCCATGGAGGTCAGAAGAGGGCGTCATATTTCCAGAGCTGGAGTTACAGATGGTTCTGAGCTGCCCTATGGATGCAGGGGACTGAACCCGGCCGGGTCTTCTGCAAGAGCAGCCGGTGCCCTTTAACTGCTGAGTCGTCTCTCCAGCCCCCATCAGACCATTTTGTTCTGCTCCCCAAAGCATATGATTTCTTGGGAAATACCTTACATTTCTTCTTCTTCTTCTTTTTTTTTTTTTCTTTTGTTTTGGAGCGGGGGACTGAACCCAGGGCCTTGTGCTTGCTAGGCAAGCGTTCTACCACTGAGCTAAATCTCCAACCCCGGGAAATACCTTACATTTCTAATACCATGATAAACAGATGACTAGACCATCCCACACTGACCCAGAGGCCACCCCTTTATTGAGGAACTGTCTTGGCTCACCCCTCCCCACCCCCGCTGAGTGAACTCTGTGGGAGTTTAAGAGTGATGTGTTCCGGTGTGGAAACTGATGCCACTGTGTGGCCGGGACTCCTCCCTGTCCCTGATGCTGGTCACTGTGAGATGTGTGGCGTCTGCTGGTTGTTCCTGGCCTCTGTGGCTGTGCAGCTGTGTAGGGTCTGGCTTTCCTCTGCGTGGAGGCGAAGCATGTGCAGTGTGTGCAGTGGACAGTGCACCCTGCTGACATGACATCTTCCAGGCGGCACCCGAGAGACCCACCCTGCAGGAGGATTATTGGGGGGTGGTTATGTCTTTAACTGGGAAGTTCAACCTTAATTTAACTAACATTTGGAGTTGGGGATTTAGCTCAGTGGTAGAGCGCTTGCCTAGCAAGCGCAAAGCCCTGGGTTTGGTCCTCAGCTCCGGAAAAAAAAATTTAACTGACATTTTTAGTTTATTTGACATGGCCATGTGATCCATTTGTCTCTCCATTGGCATAGGTAAAAATTAAGCTCCTTTGTGTATACACTGGGGAGGAGGCCTCCGTGCCCATGTGGGGGATGGGAACTGATGCTGGGTGTTTTACTCTGTTGCTGTCTTGAGACAGTCTCTCACTGTTCCCGGTCACCCCTATCCTCTATCTCAGCACCAGCACCGAGATTAGGGGTGCACACTGCCATTCCAAGCTTCTGTACTGGGGAATGCTGTGTACAGCCAACCATTTACCCCTGAGCCGGATCCTCAGCCCCTGCTCCGATAGACAAATTTTATAGTTGCAAGAGAGACTTCAGCCGTCTTATTTTCCAGATCCCAGACTTTTCTGCCGCCTCACCATAGAACACATTAGGCTGTGAGATGCGTCTCCGATACAGGAAGGAGATTTTGAATTTGCTTCATTGAGTTTTGATCAAAACTGTAGACTCCAGAGGCTGCCACATCTTGTCAAATCTTAGTTTCTCCTTCCTCTCAAATGAGGTGGGGTCATGAGCCATGACTTGGAGAAATGTCCCTCACGGGCTCTCATAGGAAACGTAGATTTTCTACCTGTTGATAACTCAGCACAAGGGGCATAGGGATTTGGGTGCCAGAGTGCAGGGGGTGCTTGGTGGCCCTGCCTCTGGCATCCTTCACAGTGTGGCTGACTGACAGAACCCCACTCCTTTCTTCCTCAGAATTGCACCCCTGGCCTATGACTCTGCAGTGACCAGAGTGGCCTATGACTCTGCAGTGACCAGAGTGGCCTGTGACTGCAGGGACCAGAGTGGCCTGTGACTGCAGGGACCAGAGTGGCCTGTGACTGCAGGGACCAGAGTGCCTATTTGAAATGCTGGGCCTCAGGCTTCATCCCTGCATTTTAACGAGGCCCTGGTGCCCCCTGTGCCTGCCCCTTCAGGATTGCAGAGAAGGTGCTAATACAGATGACGTGGGGGAAAGAAGCCCAAGGGAAAAGTTCAGGCTATCTCTCCCTTCCCACACAGCACCCATGGCTTGCAGGGAGGAAGAAGGCAGGACGCACGTTGACATCTGCCGACTTGTTTCTAGAAGGCCTGCTCACACTCTGTTTAAACACCACCAGCAGCCCCTATTAGAAATGATCAGGGAGGGCTGGGGATTTAGCTCAGTGGTAGAGCGCTTACCTAGGAAGCGCAAGGCCCTGGGTTCGGTCCCCAGCTCCGGGGGAAAAAAAAAAAAAAAAAAAAAGAAATGATCAGGGAGTTTCAAATGGATCAGGGAGTTTCAAATGGACGTTTCTGTTGGGGTCTTCTGTCCTTACAGCTGAGCTGATCCAGCAGAGAACCTACACATAGGAAACCTTGGAGCAGTGCTAGAGGAGTCTCAGGAAAGGAGTAAATCAATAAACCAGGGAGACACGCTGGACTCGAGCACAGATTGCCTCAGCTGTTCTGAGGATGCTGGGTGCCTGCTGATGTATGCACTGAGCAAGCTGTCATTGCTATTAGTCAGTTCAGGGGTGAATATGAAGGGGGAAGATGAGGCTAGGAGGAGTGTCTCCACTGAACCCAAGCAAGCCCTTCCAGATGTAGAGAAGAGAACCCAGACTGCACCCTGTCCCTTACCCACTGTACACCTTTTGGGGGTACCAGTGACCATCTCAAGACAGTGCTTTGCCATGCAGACCCCTCAGTGCCACAGGACAGGAAGAGCTTGAAGTAGAACAGTCATTCACAAGGACACAGACTCTGTGTACACGTGACCTGTGAAGTGGCAGTCACGTGACCCATGCAGTTCCCACGTTTCCATCCATCTGTGCTCTCGGTAGGGGGCCAAGTCTGTCTACACACACCCCCTCCACTCAGGGTTCAGTGATAGGGGAGCTAAACACGATGAGATGCACATCATCGATGTGCCCTGTGATGTGATTGCTGCCCCTGTAGAGAGATGTGGAGAAGGATGGGCCAGCAGGTGCTTCACAGCCTGGAGGTGTCACCTTCTCCACACCAGGCGTGGGATCGGTCTCACTGTGCCTTGTTCAGGAGAGCTCAGTGCCATCGACCAGCTCATGACTTATGCATAAGCACATGACCCCATCTGGCCTCCCTCAAGGTCCTGACCCTTCCTCAGCCCTTCCCTGCTGCCAGTAGAAAATCCCCAGCACCTGGGGAACCAGAAGCCTGTTACCAGTTACCGTGGGCATCTCTGTGCACCCCCAGAGAGTACCCTGTGCCTTGTTAGGTTTAATTGCATGGCCACAGAGAGCTGGAGCCTCTGGCAGTGTATCATCCGTGGCCCTGGGGCGTCCCAAGGATGGGAGTCCACTGCTCAGTGGCGCACAGGCTGACTGTGACCATTACCACTACAAAGGCTGGAGAAGGGCCAGGCCTGCCAGGGCCTCCCTGCAGGGAGTCACACTGGAGGCTCTGCTGGGCTGGATTGTCAGCACCACTGCAGGCCGGGAAGGGGGTCCCTTCCACTGCAGCCTTGATGATGCTGTACTAGTCAGAGTGTGTAGGGCTGCACCCACGCTGGCTGTGGAACCAAGTTGATGGGGTGCTAGCACCAGAGAAACCCCAAGTGGAAGGATGCAGTCAGCTCCGTTTTGTAGTTTCAGGGAGGTGTGTGTGCAGGAGGCCAGAAAGGCATGTTGTAAAGCCAGAGTTTGAACCCAGAGTGTGTGAGTGTATGTATGTGAGTATGACTGTGTGTGTGTGTGTGAGTATATGTGTATGTGTGTGTTTGTGTGTGGATGTGTTGTGTTTGTATATGCATGTTTGTGAGTACATGTATATGTGTGTTCTGAGCTTAGAACATGTAACCATCACTCACAGTGTGTGACGTAACTTTTACCCCCAAATAGTGAGGCACTGGCAGAACCTTCTGGTGTTCCAGGAGAGTTCTTGAGCATTGTCTGTTTCATCCAGGCAGGGCTGTTACCCAGAGTCTGTCACAGCATGGATTCTGCCTCTTCTGTTCAAGTGAGGTTTCCTCAGAGGGAGGGAGGCAGAGACGATGAGAGAGAGAGAGAGAGAGAGAGAGAGAGAGAGAGAGAGAGAGAGACAGTGAGACAGAGATTCAGAGAGTCAGAGACAGCGACAGAGACAGAGAGTCAGAGAGACAGAGAGACAGAGAGGAAACCCTCCAATAACTTTGTACTGCACACAGCTGTCAGCTTCATGTGCTGTGGTCAGCACTGCTCTCCAGGCTGCCCTTCTCCAGGTCTGTGGCTTTCACAGCTGATGTCCTATCATCTGACAGGCCAGGAGAGTGGGCTCATCTATTAATCTATTAATCGAGGCAGAAGACCTGTAACCCTCACAGGAGCAGCACTGCAGAGTGGTCTGCAAAAGTCCTCTGGGCAAGGCTCACCTTGGCCTGGCTGTTTGAGCTCTCTAAGGTGGCAGCAAGTCGGGGACGCTATGACAAGCAGGACCCCGGAGCAAGCACAGGCTCGTTCAATTACTGTGCTCACACACTGGCTGAAGCCCTTACTTATATTGATGTAAATACAAAAATAACCACTTTCCAGAAAACATCAAAACAGAGTTGGTCCTCATAAATATTTCATGGCGGGAACCTGCATCTAATGTAAATCCATTAAGTCACAATGGGGAAGACACTTGACCATCTATGAATATTTCACAGTCAAGAGAGAGAGAGAGATAATTAACATTGATGAGTCCTCTGCCCAGTAAAATAGTGTGCAGTGAGCTGCCGCACCGATACACGCCTGTAACCCCAGCTCTTGGGAGGGGGAGCCAGGAGGATCCACCCAGAGTTGTTCCTCAAGGCCAGCCTGGGCTACATGAGACCATGTCTTAAAAAAAAAAAAAAAAAAAGAAAAAGAAAAAGAAAAGTTCTAGCTAGAACAAAATAATAAATACACATCACCTGCTGCCTAATAAGATGTATTTAAATACATGTCCTCATTAACTGTGTGAGGCTATGAAACTCGGTGGTGCTGTGACGTAGAAAAGCACTTAGAACTTAGGACACCAGCGACATCATACTTTGAGTAGTGTAGCTTTGGACACCATTGCCTGCCTGCTTCCCCGTGTCAGGCCTAATCCCACTCAAAAGAACGCTCTCCAGCAGCAGAGTAATGTCAGCTCTTCGTCAAATGTACCTTTACAACTTTCTAACCTTTAAGAATATGCCCAAGCCTCCTGAGGTCTTCCCTCAGCCAGTGCCTCTCTGTCAGTCTCACAGTGGCCGAGCCCCCTCTGTGTCCCCTGTGGACTCAGCCAGTTTCTCTCAGTGAACTTTGCCGTCTTGCTCCTCCCCCACCCCTCTGGCCTTGTCTGCCTCTGGGAGGCACAGCAGCCACCTGCTTCTGATTCACTTTCAAACTTGGGACTCATTTTTGTCCCCTTGGGCCATTCTGGCTGTCACCCTGCAGACTGTGGAGTTGACAATGGATGCTCCAGATCTCCCTGCTGACTGGTCACCACACATCCCACAGCCTTTTCCAGCATGATGCTTCCCCATCCCTGTCCATCTCGTGATGACCTCAGGGTTCTTAGAGCAGTTAGGCTTCCTGCTCCAGGAGGGGACTCCTGGAGTACAGATCTGGAGGTGAGAACAGGTGAGGAGCTCTTTCTTCCCTCAGCCGCCTGCTCACCTGCAAAGCACGATGGCCCTTCCTCCAACATACTGAGAACCTGATCATTATCCAGCCTCTTCTGTTAGCTTCTACCTGTCACTTCCTACGGGGACCCTGTCCTCTTCTGTTGCTCCTGCTCCCCTGCCCTGCTGTCTCGGGACCCTTTAAGTCCTATGTAAGATTATACTGCTCAGATCTTCCATTGACTCTGGTCTAGGGAGAAACAATCTAAGACACCTTGTCCCACAAGGCCCCACAATTTGCTGCCATCTATGTGACTCACCTCTGCGAGGGTTCTGTCATCCCTGGGTATACGAGGTGTGCCTGGGACATTTGCATGTGTGGCGTCCTCTCTCTGGAAGATTCTGTGCCCAGCCCCACACGTTGCCTCTCTTTAATTTCCTTAGGTGTTTGGTTGGGGGTCACAGCTGTGTCCCCTGGTGCAGAGCAGGTGGCAGGACAGAGGGGCCCCTTGCTTGCCTCTATGGCTCCTACCTACATTCCGTTCTCATTTTCTGTATGTGCCTCCCACCCTCAGGATTGTCACCATTGTGAGGATAAGAACCTGTCCCAGTGTCTCCTTATTGTTCTCTCTAGCACAGCCCTGTACAGAGCATATTGATTGTTTAAAACAACAAACTGTCTTTATAGAGCTAGACCTGCCCCTCCCCGATGGACCCAAGCACAGAACTGTCTTCAAAGCCCACCAGCCCACAGGACGGCCACCCATCTTCAGGCTGGGTCTTCCTCTGGGCACTGTCAGTCTGGAAACACTGTCAAAGCTCAGTGTGCCCTTCCCAAGTGGCCTGTGGCTAGAGGTTGTGACGGGGCACCATGGCATTTGGGAATGAGAGGCTGCACAGCCACACAGCAGAGTGTGCACCGGCTCCCGTGTGCAGCTGGGTTGTTAAGCCCGTCTGCACTCCAGTCTCTCCCCTGTGAAGCAGTCCAGGGCTCTAACAGACTTCCCCTTGTGTGAGGTTGTAGATAGCAGGTGAGGACTAAGCACTCTGTCAACTTTACAGGATCTAGATGGGCATGGATGCACGTTCCCGTCCCATGGGCCAGGGGCCCAACTAAGTGAAATAGAGAGCGCAAGCATTCATCCTGTTGGACACCATGGGACTGGCTGCCTCTGCCTGTGCTGAGGGGTGGCACTGCTCACAGCTGCCTGGGTCCTCCCATGTCAATCACCAATGGAGAAAAAGCACTACAGGCCTATCTGGTGGGGCATTTTCATAACTGAGATTTCCTCTTCCCATATGTCAAATTGACACAAAACTAGCCAGTACAGATGTAACATGGTTACGTGGGCCTGGCGACACTACGTCTGAGACATGGAAGGGGCTTAAATAGTCTTGGCCATCTGTACCCAGGATCCTTACTGCTCACTGTCGAACCCCCTACTGCTGTTGCCTCCTGTGCCCTGCCCACCACAGCGCCTGGGCCCAGGTCGCTCCACCTTGCAGAGTCCAACCTCACTGTGTTTGGGGAGGGTGTTTCATCTGCTGCCTTTCTTTCACCTCCAGGCTCCCAGGGCTCCTGGTTCTGATGTTACCCTCCCTCCCTCCTCTCCCAGTCCTGTCAGCTTAGACCTGAAGAGGATTTGTTATCTTAGCAAAGTTAATCTCAGATGGCTGACAGAATAGTCAGCATGTGACCTTTGAGGTGCACAAGTTGGATGGTACAGAAATGTCTAAGACGTGAAAAGTACCCTCACAAACAGCTGGAAATAAAACAGGATTCTCACAATTCACGCTGTCCCTCCACCCCCGAACTCTTACTAGTCACACTGCCCCCACACTCAGGACTCTCACTATTCACACTGCCCCCACAGGACACTCACTATTCACACTGACCCCTCACATATGACTCTTGTAAGTCACACTGTCCCTCAGGACTCTTACTATTCACACTGTCCCACACATAGGACTCTCACTATCCAAATAGGACTCTCACTCGTCACACTGCCCCCCCCACAGGACACTCACAATCTACATAGAACTCTCAGTATTAACACTGCCCCCCAGACACTCACTATCTACACAGGACTCTCACTAGTCACACTGTCCCCACAACAGGACTCTCACTATCCACATAGGACTCTCACTAGTCACACTGCCCCCCACAGGACACTCACTATCCACACAGGACTCTCACTATTCATACTGCCCCACACAGGACTCTCACTATCCACACAGGACTCTCACTGTTCACACTGACTCCCACAGGACTCTCACTATCCACACAGGATTCTCATTAGTCACACTGCCCCCCACAGGACACTCACTATCCACACAGGACTCTCACTATTCATACTGCCCCACACAGGAATCTCACTATCCACACAGGATTCTCATTAGTCACACTGTCCCCTCACATATGACTCTCATAAGGCATACTGCCTCCCCCATCAGGATACTCACTATCCACACAGGACTCTCACTATTCACACTGACTCCCACAGGACTCTCACTATCCACACAGGATTCTCATTAGTCACACTGCCCCCCACAGGACTCTCACTATCCACACAGGATTCTCATTAGTCACACTGTCCCCTCACATATGGCTCTCATTAGGCATACTGCCTCCCCCATCAGGATACTCACTATCCACACAGGACTCTCACTATTCACACTGCCCCCCCCCAATAGCTGCCTTTTGCTACAGTTTAAATGGCATATGGTTTATGCCTACTTTTTCTAACATTAATTTAAAAAAAAAAAGTAAGCCTGTATTTTTGGGTGCTATAGTTTAGGACCTCTGTGAGCAAATGTGTCAAGAGAGAACCACCATGCTCACTGAATATTAGGAGCTGGGGAGGTTATTAAGAGATAGGCGGTAAGCGACACCATTGACAATAGCAAATCAAATGTATTCCTCACAGGAGGCTTCAGGCCTCATTTGTGTGTCTGAAACATCCCAACGATTGCCACACCTCACCTCGTCCTAATAAGGCTCGATGGGTCTTAGATGATTCCCGTTCCTTATAGGAAAGCATGTAACATCACCAGCAGTTAGGCATGGAGCCCAAGGGGACAGGCTTGTCCCCGGGGTGGCCTTAAATGTGGAAACACACTGAATTTTAAAGCATGCATTTTTCATCTTACCAAGGTCAAAATGATAAGCAATTTAAATTACATGTAAGGGGGAAAGAACTGGGAAGTTAAATGAGACCCAGGTGTTTATCTGCAGGAAGCTGCTGGATCGCCGTAGGGCTCGAGAAGGGTTTGCGGAGGGCGTCTGTTCCCAAGTCTTCTTCTCTGATTTCCATGACATCTTAGGCTTGCTGTTTCATTTCCACATACCCAGTAACGAGATAAACAAAGTGTGGACTACGGGACAACGCTAGTTAAACATTTATACAGTCTATCCTGCCATTCCCAGAAACTATTAAAGTGTAATGTTCTTATACTAAATCATTATACATTCATAAGCAGCCTGACACGCAAGCGGGGAGACCCCGCCCTGTGGCCTGGGGCTGGCTGTGGTGGATTCGGGTGGCAGCTGCTCTCTGAGTTCCTGGTTCTTTGGTGATTAGATCCCATGATGCCCTGGGACACGCTGCCTTTCGTTTGCATGAAACACGAGACTGATTATGCGTTTGGGTTTGAGACCTTCTGAAATGCTTCCCAAACAGCCATCTTGACAGCTCTCCTACAGAAGGAAGGTGATTGTGCAGACTGCTCTGAAGAGACTCTACCTTAAAGTCTCTATTAAGAAAGTATCCAGAGAGGGGATACAAGGAAGCAAGTCACTCAGTTTTTAGGAGTGTATGTGTCTCTCCTTGGGTCCAGTCTTACAGCACTAAACCGTGGAAACACAAGATTGCTGGGGAGACATGGACATGGGGGGAGGGGCATTGAAGTGGAGTGGGGAGAAGCAAGGAAGTGGGGTGGGGGAAGGCAAGGAAATAGGGTGGGGGAAGGGATGGAAATGGGGTGGGGGAGCACCCAAACTTGAATGGGGGTTGAGGCTTTCTTTCATTCCCTAAGTCTTATCTCATTTGAACAGCAGGTACCATGACCAGGGCTGGTCCTTGGTTCCCTGGGATGAGGAACAGAAAGTGTGTCCTTGACAGGCAGCAGAGGGATTCTGTAGCTATGGTGATGGTCATACTGTTATGACCAAATCGCAGGGACCCCAGAGACCACTGAAGAGCCAATTCTCTCAATCAAGGCCTCTCGCCATCCCCATTGCAGTGGGTCAGAGAGAGAACCCCAAGTCTAGGGGTACAGGGTATTTGTTGTGGTTACAGCAAGCTTGGGGAATTTCCATACAGGTCAGCAAGTTAATATTTTTAAAACTGCATTTCTGGGGTAATCTACAGAAACCTGACATGGGGGCAGAGCCGCCTGATGCACAGGGTAGCTGGGTTACCTGTTCTCTGCAGGGTGTCTTAAGTTGTCTCTATGCACCTTGACCCCGCTGGTGGGATGTTTGCCCAAGTGGACGTTGTGGTTTTCTTTCTGGAATTGGAGTTTAGTTCTTGGTCTCACACAAAATGAAGTTTCTTTAAAAACAGAGTTGGTTGGGCTTCACAGTATCATTTTGCAGGATGGGCAGTCAGTGGTTTCAGAGACCAGGTGATTACCAGGAGGCAAATCAAAGGAAAGGGACAGGCCATGTGTCTCCGGCTGTGCCCTTTCCAGACCCTTGTTCTCCCCTCATCTTAAAAGGGCCACTTACTGAGAAACCGGGCAAACCACAATCAGGACAACAGGTGCAGACCGCGCTGTCCTTGTTGATGGGAAAGACAGATAAGCCGTCAGCTCCGTTAGCATCAGTCTGTGTTGGGGATGAATAGCTAGTTTGCATAAAATACGGGCATGAGTTGTGTTTGTGGAGAAACAGCTGGCACAGCTCTCATTTATCATAGTGTGGTGCTAACTAATGGAATACATGTGGGCGCATGGCAGACACACACACCAGGATATAGCCTAGAACATTTACACCCATGTCAATAATGCCAAGATGGACAACCTGATCTACATCTAACTCTTTGGAAAGATTGTGTGGCCCGGGAGTGGCACTGTGGGCAAAGAGTACATGAAGAAGATGCTATTCCACTAAGGGCTGGACTGTGGTGCCCTGGATTCTGTAGAGAGACTCCTCCAGAGAGAAGCCATGTGCTGTATCCGTGTGCCTTGAACTGCAAGGGGAAGTCAGAGTTCTGTGCACACCCGATAAGCAGCCCGTGGTGGGAGAGGCTGACTTTGCCTTTCCTGGAGCCCAGTTCCACAGGAGGTAGAGGCACCCTCAAGCTGCCTTCATGCTACAGGAGACAAAGGACTGACACTGGCTGCTCTCCACACGGGCTCAGGGAGGGCAGGTGGTGGTGGTTGACACATTCCATGTTGCCAAACACAGGCCAGAAGGAACATGAGTTCAAGTTGTCCCAAGTCAAAGGGGTCCAGATAGTGGCTCTCTGGAGCCAACCTAGTTAGTCAGGTCTCCTCATGTGTGTCCTCAGAGCAGGGCTAGAAGGCACATGCCATCTGGCAGGTTCCCATGCCTGCCCTGAGCCAGGACTGAGTGTGTGACTGGCCTGCTGACATTGTGCTGGGCATGAATAAGAAGGATCGCTGGACTTGTCTTTACTGTGAGAACTGCATCAATGGCTTTCCATTTTCAGTGACCTTTAAGGTGGCCTGAGCCCTAATGTGCCAGTCCATAAAATACTCTGACCAGAACCACTTGAGGAAGAAAGGGTTATTTCAGCTCACAGCTCAAGGCTGAAGTTCACGATGGCAGGGAGGCTAACTGGTCACATGGCATCCATGGTCAGGAAGTCAACCGTGATGAATGCCTGCCCTGCTCACTTTCTCCCCTTACACAGGCTGGGATTTCTGTGTAGGGAATGGCGCTGCTCACAGTAGGCCATCTCTCACCTCAATTAATAACCTGATCAGTGTCACCCCTTCCCAAGAATGTTCATTTCCTAGGTGATGCAAGCAGCTGGTCCTGTTGCTTTTCTTAAGGAGAGCAGTGAATGCAGTAAGAGCTCCCTGGTGTAGCCGTCCTGTAGGACCCCAAAGTGATGGGACAGTGCAAAGGTAACAACTGACCTTAGCTCTGGAGACAATGAGACAAGCATCTTAGAGCAAGTGACACTGAGATGAGTTAGTGTGAAATGTAACAGGACTGGACCCTGGGACCACCACTAACCACAGCATGGAGCCAGAGTGAGGGGGTTCTAGACTGGAGTGTGGCCTGTTGGTGGAGCAGAGAGGAAGGAGTGAAGTGGACAAGGTCACCCAGAGCCTGCCCTAGAAGGGCCTGCTCACCTCAAGTGTTGAAAGCTGGGAACAAAGGGCCTGTCTTCACGTGTCTGCCTGGGTGTGGGCTGCACAGTTCTGCATGGGCTCTAAACTGGGAACATTCAAGACAAGAATTCCTTATTTTATAGCTTTTTCAGAAGTGGAGCTGTGTTCTGCATGCTGAAGCAGTATATCCCGTATGTGCATGTACCATCTAGCTCACACAGGCGTAGCTCGGAACTGAGTTGATTATTGGGATAAACTTTGAAGCTAAAGAAGGAAGCCTTTGAACTCAGCTGGGGCTGTGATGATGTTGCTTTTCTTTAGTGCCTGCTCTATTTAGAAAGAGGGATAAATCATGTGAATCTTTTTTTTTCCCTTAAAAATCCTTTCCTCTGTCTAAAGGGGGGATTCCAGTTACCACGTTCTGTAATTGGCATTCTTTGAAGATAAATCCTGAGTAATAACTTGTGTGTTATTTTTAAATCATTAGAGAAGTTTGAAACTTTGGAGTCCCTGTGCCTGAGGCCTCAGGTCCAAGACAGTACTTCACCCTCTTCTTGTGCTAAGTATAGCGTCCCTAAAATACTTGGAAAAAGATTTCTCAAATGAAATTAACCTTTTCTTTATCATCTTTGACAACATCGTGTTTGTATGCAACAGACTGATTTTCTCTTCAAAACCAAGAACCCAGCATCTTCTCACCACCACCCTTTGTCAGTTATTTTATTTCAGATTTGCTTCCTGCACACAACAGCCACGCCCCTTTCTCCCTGTGTCCATTTCATAAACAGTAGTTCATGGTGCAGGCTAACACAGTCCTCAAGTCCTTGGATCATAAGCCAGCCCCCAAGACGGCTCAGCCCTACTCCCCACCCTGACCTCCCACGCTCCCCGTCTCTGGCCCCCTCCTCATAGCTGCTGCCCTGACTCTTGTCCTTCAGACAGCCCAGCTGGGCCCTGCTGAGGGGTGGGCATCAGGGTTGGCTTGGCTAATTGTTGCAGAGAACGAAAAGCAAAAATGTCCACGGTGAATTTTACCAACGAGGAAATCAGTGCCACCTATAGAAGGGTATGAAGAGACAAAGGTGAATGGACAGACGAACAAATGATAAGACAGATAGACAGACAGATGGATGGCAAATGAATGTAAAATTTAACCCTACTATCCTGCGTGTACCCAGATGCGACTGGTATGTTGTGAGAAGGATGGTCCCTCGGCTTCCTCGGAAGGCAGTGGGAGTTTGAAGTCTTTCCTGCCTGGGCTGGCCTGGGTTTCTCTCTCTAGACTTGCTCTCAGCCCTCCCCTCCCAGGCTCTGTCCACCCCTGTTCTGACCTCTACTGTTCTGCTCTTTGGCTAGCTGTTAGTTCCCTACTGAGCAGTGTTCTATCCCCGCCCTACCTCCTGTCTTCCTCAGCCCGTGGCAGATCTGTTATCTCCAGGTTTCTGTGTGGAGCTCTTCCTGAGGAGGCTGTAGAACAGGCTGCTCGTCCCTGGAATGTCTCATTCATGCCCCCCCCCCCCCAGCATTTAGGGAGCGGGTGGCAATTACCAAGAAAACCTGACACTGGAAGAGGGAAGACAGGACAAACCTAGGAAAGGAGGCAGGAAGCAGGGAAGTGAGAGCCAAGTGCCTGAGGGTGTTAGACTAAGGACAAAGGGGAGGACGGTGTCCTGGCCCACAAGGTCTTCATCACTAGTACAGAGAGATTTGTACTGAATCACTAAACTTTCAGTATGAAAAAGGCTTCCACATAAGTGCAAGCCAAGAGGGGCCTGGAGCCTGGCCTGAGTCTTGTGGGTCTCAGGGACAACAGTGGATCATGGGGGTGTTGAGACCAGGGTTTGGATGATAAGACAACCCTAATCAAGAGACTGTTGGCTGCTACACAACCATCAGTAGCCCCAGGTCATCCCAAAGGGCTCCATCTGCCCCAACCACAGATGACCAGTCACAGGCTCCCCTGGGAGCAGGAATGTTGCTTTCAGGAGCTCTCCCACTGGAGCTATCCCACCCAGGCTGGTCCCCATGGTGCTGCTGGACCTAAAAATAGGGAGAAGAAGGCATCCAAGTCCACCACACCTGAGCCCAACTGAGTGTAATCTTGTTTGAACGTCTAAAAGTACAGAGCCAGGCACGGAGTCCGTCCATCATAGCGTGCCTGTAGTTCTAACACTTTGGAGGGTGGGGCGGGAGGGTCCTTGTGAGTTCAAGGTCAGCCTATGCAGTGTGATGCAGCCCAGCCCTGTCTATGCTACACAGCAAGGCCTGCCTCCAAATTAAAAACAAACAAGAAAGACAGACATAGTGTTATTGAAGTGAATGTTTTTCCCCTTCAAATAAGTTCTGTAAAACTCAAGAGAGGGCAGGCCAGCCCGCCGTGACTCGTTCCCATGTCGTCCCCATCAGTAATCACTGTGGAGCTTGGTGGGGAGGAGCCTCTACCTCACAGGATTCTGGTTGGCTTGGCACACTCTGTCCTTCCCTGCCTGGGTGTTCCTCACTCAGTGTCCACTAACCCCAGCAGGGCTGGCACTCTTAGAGGCCTCTCAGCTTTGGCTGCACAGACAGGAGAAGCCTCAGACTGACAGACGCTCAGGTGGAAGCAGCCTTCTCTTCCCGGAATGGGAAGTGACTGCTGTGAGGGATTCTGTTCTGACTGGAAGTTTGTTTCTTCCCCAACAAAGAGATGCTTCATCTTGAACTCCTGTCCCCCTCTGCTTCCTCAGCCAGCACCAGCCCAGGACTCCAAGGAAGGAGATCCCACCAGGCAGATCACTGTACTTTGTCTATGTCCCATCCTGAGCCTTATTACAATGATTTCCTATAATACCAGTGACATCCCCAAATGACATCATTTAATGCATGTTGAAACTTTATGCTGCCTTCACTTTTAATATAGACAAAATTACCAATAATTATACTGGCCCCAGAAACTGTCCTGAGTTATAAAGCCATTTTACAGGAGCTTCCGACTACATTGCATTTCTTAGAGAATGGGAGGAAGAAGTGCAGTCGTGAGCTACTGTGCCATCTCGTTGGGTTTGTTTCTAACTATTGCATTGTATTTATTTGTGTGCAGGGTAGATCCTGTGTGTAGCACAGCACACCCGGAAGGGTGTGCCTTCCTTCCATTGTGTGGGCCTAGAGGGCCAGCCTTGTTGGCAGGTGTCTGTCCCCTCTTGAGTCATCTTACTGGCCCTCTGTTTGCTTGTTTGTTTGTTTATTATTTTGGACTCTTGGGGCTCCAACTCGGGTCCTTGTGCAACAACGTGAGGACTTTACCAACTGAGCCACCTGACCCTTAAAGTGCCGTGCAGTTTGTCTTTGTTTTGGCTGTTGCTGTTGGCTTCTCTCTACATCTAGGTATCTGTGTTTCTTCTCTGAGAGGCAACGCACAGAACACAAAACACCTCTGAGATGCTTGACCACATCTGACTCTGGTTCACCCTCAAGTCCCAAGCTGCGCATTGGCTCCTTTGTCACCTGTAGTGACCAACTGCCATAGCCAGGCACTTCTCCTTGTCGTTCTAACTGATCTAGCTCCCAACTTCCTAACTGGGGCTCAGTCTGCATAACAACCTGGGGGTCACAAAGAATTGCTCACTACAAAAGATTTCTGAGACGAAAAACTAATTCAAAATCTAGTAGTGCCTCCAGGAATCTCAAGTGTTCCCGGCATTGTTCGTGAGTTCATGCACGTGCATGTGTTGTATTGTGTGATTTCCCTGCAGCCTTGGCTTTGACACACACACGCACGCGCGCACACACACACACACACACACACACACACACACATCTCTCTCCCTCCCTGTTTCCCCCCCTCATACGCACACCACACTCTCTCTCATACACACTCTCCTCCCCTCCAGCACACACACATGTATACACACACACACACACACACACACACACACACACACACTCCTGGAAAGCCTCCACTCAGGCTGGTGACTGTGTTTTTTAGACATGAGGTTTCCTATACTGTTGAACCTGAAAATTTCGAGGAGAAATTTTCTAATTGAAGCAAGCTTTATTTTGGGAGCAACCCTGGATGTGAAGAACACAAGGCTTGTATAAAGCTCAGGGGTGTAGTTTCCAAAAAGAAGCTTTAGCTGGTAAAATAGACAGGGTTACAGGAACAGAACACAAACCTACCAAGTCAGTCTCTCCTGAAAGAAGGTTGTCAGGCCTGGAGCAGGCAGTACAGTGTCATCTGTAGTTAAGGTTATAGATGGGGCATAGTGATCATAAATGGGAATGAGCCCAGTCTGTGGTTACTATGAGATGGCTTCGAAGCCTAACATGGAGGCAGGCTGGTTCTTCAATGCAGATACATTGTCTCAGTTTTAGGAAACAGAGTGCCCATTTCCCTGCTGGCCCTCCCTAGGAAGTATCCAATCAGGATAGCCTTAGAAATACTGTTTCTGGCTGTTTGCTTTTTAGAATCACAGCTTGGGTTTTGACTTGAGTTTCATGAAGAAAAAAGAAAAGATTGGAACAGAGTATTCAAGTTTCTGTGGTCTAGCTCAGCACGGTTCAGAGCTTCCTATCGAAGGGCATGTTCTCTCTGTGCCTGCTCCCCCAGTGGCCATGGCTGCAGTGGCTGTTAAATACTCTGGTCATTGCTAATGCCACTGAGGTGTGGGAACTCAGCCTTACTTAATTTTAATTAACTTAAACTTACAGTTCCATGCTACTTGCTGCCAGCTACTATTACATTAGCCCCGGCCATCGAGTTAACCCCGTTCTAGCCAAGAGCACTCATCAAATGTGTTCCCTGTTATTCATTGCTAGGGAAAGAGCACTGGGATCTGTGTGTACTAGCAAAGCACTCTGCTGCCGAGCCACCCCTCCCCCAGCTCAGTAGTGAGTGAATGAACCAGCGAACGTGGAGCAAATGACCCTACGCAAGTTCATACAGCACCTCAAGACCCTGGAACGATGCGTAGGCTGGTCCAAGCACTTCCTACCCAGCTCTCCCATGCCTAACAGCGGTGTTTGCATTGGTTTGGCCATAATCTTGTCATTGAAACCTTCCATCTGAATGCTTTGCGGTCAGTTAGATTTGAAGGAGAACAAAAACAAAAACACAACCCAAAAAACAAAAAAAAAAACCCTATTTTTCTATCATTTGTAATTTGAAGAGTAAACAATAAAAACCCAACCAAACATCAAATCGCTTTTGCATAATAGAAATAATATGTATTTTGCCACCCAAATGAAAACATGTGCTCCCAGCAATTTAATTATGCAAATGTGACCCAACAATTTTAATTATGCAAATGTGACCCAGGCAGCAGAGGTTTGAGGTTAAAGGGCAGAGTGAGGTCTGATAGGCTCTTGTTTCTGGTGATGTTTTCCTTGTTCATTTCCTCTGTGGGTTAAACTGATTTCTTGTACGGTGTAGGTGGGTACCATATTTCTTTATGATCCTGGCCCCTGTACCCATTTGCAAATATTAAAAGTCACTGTAGAAAACATTACATCACCTCTTGCTGCCCATCACGCTGGGCAGTGGGACTGGCTGGATCTTCCAATGTGACCCTCTTAAATACACCAGTAAGCAAAGCTGTGTGTGTTCCCTCCAGCCGCCTGCAGGAGCTTGGCATCTAGTCTCTGCCAGAGAAGTCCAAGTCAAAAGCAGGAAGATTTTCTTGGATAGAGCTTGCCTCGTCTCCTCCAGAGGCACCCTCCCACCTCCTGGCCTGTGGTAGTCAGGAGCTCACCTCAGAATGAATGGCCTTTCAAGACCTCAAATTATGATTTTACATGAAACAAGAGAACTGGGTATCAGGTTTGGCAAAGGCTACATTGTACGCCCTTAATCTCCATGTGCTTGAGGTTCTCTGGGAAGGCAGACATGGTTGGCATGCCAAAAGCAGTCTCTGACTAAGGTCCCTGAGAGGGGTGCAGATTGAGGTGACTAGGGCCCTGTGTGGGCTCTGGCCTTGCCCACTTAAGGGCTTGCTCTAGGCCCCAACCATTTAGGCCCTCCCCATATCGCCTAGGCCCCGCCTCCTTTCTAAGCTCCACCCCCAGGCACGTCTCATTATATTGCTTGTGGGTGATACTTCTGTGTATGTTTGAGGGTGCTTCTGTTGAACCACCAGACTGGTGAATGGGTATCACCAAGCCAGTGAGGGCCTACAGAGACAAAAGGAGGGCTCTTTTTTTATTGCCTGGTGACTTAAGGGGGTTCACAGATCTGGGTCCTTAGCCATCACACCTGGATTAGAACCGGTGCTATCAGCTCTCAGGCTCTCAGGCCTTCAAGCTCCCCCACCAGCATTCCCAGATCTGAAGTTTACTGCAGCAGATCAGTGGCATCTCCTGTCTCCACAGTTGTGTGAGCCTGTTCATCACAATAATCTCTTCGTGTAAAGAAGCATTCATTGAATGTGTACACACACACACACACACACACACACACACACACACACACACCCTGACTGACACCCTGTCCCACCCTACTCAGTACACCTGGAGCTTCCTGGTAAATTAGGTCCAGGCAAATGGATTCCCTCCCCCAACAATTTGTATTCCATTGATCTCAAGAGTATGAGAGGACAGGGGTGAATGAGGAAGGAAGTCCTGGTAAGGCCAGTGAGAAGCAAAGCCACCCTGGGGGAGGCTGATGAGGAATAGCCAGATGCACAAACTGAGTTTGTGACTCTCTCTCTATCTTAAGATTCTTTTCTCAATATCTAAAATGCTGTGGGCATGCCTACCTTCTCTGGGCAGGGCCAGGGGCAGGGCCAGGGCCAGGGCCAGGGCCAGGGGCGCTGAGATGCCAGGCGCCAGGTTCCTTTATGTTGAGGCTGGTGATCCTAGTGATGAGAGATGGCTGCAGCCCCTTCTCTTTGTGTCCTTATTTACTTTCTGCCTTTCAAAGCAAGCGCCCGGTCTCCCGCTCTGTGTGGGCACAGGTGCTATTCTGAAGGAAACATAAAAGCTTCCTTGGTAAGGAAATTGCTTTGTTCCACCCCGTGGCTCTCGGCCTTTGAGAGAAGAGAGGTTGATAAGCTCTCATCTGCGGTTTTCAGAGATGCGGCCAGACACAAAGGTGTCCCTGTCCCTCTGTTCCAGGGACACCAGTCCAGCCCAGACAGAGGGACTTCAAGGGTCACCACACCCATAGTTGCCTGACATTCCAGCACTGCAATTAGGATGAGAAACCCAAAGGGCCATCCTGGGGTCCACGCAGGGGGAGAGGAAGCTAGAGGGTGGTCCTGCAGTCCATGCAGAGGAAGCCCAGAGGACAAGGTGGGCAGGAGCCTGTGGCTGAGTGGTTCTGCTGCTACAAGACTGTGGGTTTGCCAGTAAAATGGTGATGAGAACAGGGCCCCAGGACCTCATAATTGTGCGTGTGCATGTGTGTGTGTGTCTGTGCATTTGCCTGTGTATCTATGTGTGTGTATCTACTATATGTGTGTGTGTCCATGCATATGTGTGTAGAAACTTTTTTCTGTCTTTTTTTTTTTTTTTTTTTGGTTCTATTTTTCGGAGCTGGGGACCGAACCCAGGGCCTTGCGCTTCCTAGGCAAGCGCTAACTTTTTTCTGTCTTAGTGTATGTGTGTGTGTGTGTGTGTGTGTGTGTGTGTGTGTGTCTGTGAGAGAGAGACAGAGACAGAGACACCTTCTGCCTTCTAGTGCCAACCCTCCCCTCCTCCCCTGGCCCCTCAGACAGGTAAGGATTCACTTCCCTCTAGACAGTGACACGAGCAAGGTGACTTTCAGTCTAGAACTTCACTCTCACCCCACACAGCAGTCCCTTGGCATCTGTGGGGGCTGCTGCCAGGGTAAACAACCCTCCCCTGCAGGTCACAGTCCTCATAGAATGGCGTGGTCCTGGTGTGTAGCCCATCACATCTCCCTGTGGACGTTAAGTCACCTCTTATTTATTTATGATACTCAGTGCAGCGTAAGAACATATCATACCATGTTGTTCTGGGAATAATGACAAGAATAAAGACCCTGTCCCCATTCATTACACACACAACTAGGCCTTGGGTCATAGTTACTAAAAATGGTGCAAGGCAGGTTTCACAGGAGAAGCCCTGAGAGCAAAGGCAGATGAAGGGAGAGAGGCCAGGCAGGATATCTATCTGTCCCAGGGATGCTTCCCAGTGTTTGACTCAAATGCATTCAGTAGGTGTTTGACCAATGACAAATTCAGGATTTGCTTCTTGGGAAGCTTGGCAGAAAGCCCTGTGTGTCTCTCTGAAGAGGGGCCCAAGCTGAGGTGGAGAATGTGGTCACTGCCACACTTGGTGTCCATGTGTCCTGCCTGCCCTCCTAGCTCCTACTGTACCTAGCCCCACAGCTGTGGGAAAGCCTGCTCTAGAGCAGGCAGGGAATGTCTGCCTATGACAGAGGCACAGAGACACCGTTCTTGTTCTCTGCTCATGTCTTTCTTTCAAAGAGTACAGGTGACCTTCTATCTGGGCTGTCTCCTACTGATATATTCCATTTTTAGAATCCTTTTAAAGGCTTGGGGTGGAACTTTCTTTCTCACCCAAAATAAGAAACAGTCTGAGGTGAGACCCAGTGTGCCTCTGTCCCTCTCGTCCCCCTGCCTCTGGCACCCAGCTCCCTTCACTTCCTTACACCCCATGCACAGTTTCCTGTGTATCAGCATAGTGGCACTGGGCTCCTGAGCAGAGTGGCGTGTGAGACACAGGCTACACTGATAGCTTGTGTCATTACTGGGTAGAGACTAGTTAGGAAATCAAATTTTATCTCAGTGTTTCTTCTATTATATTCTCAAGAAGCGCTGAGAAATCCTTCAGTCTCCAGCTTTCCCACTGAGCAGACAAGCACAGACAGAATATTTCTTCTAAAAATCTTAACATTTGTTCCATGATTTTGTAGTCACAGGCTGGCCTCAAACTCAAGGCCATCCCCTCCCCATAATCTATGATCAAGGGAGGCCAAGGCAGAGGAGCCACTCATTCGCTGTGGGGAGGCTGCAGGCTGCGGTGGCTCCATCTGTGACAGCAGGAGCTGGCCACCCCGCTGGTTCCATCTCAGCAAACCTGGCTACAGCCCTCCAAGCCCTCATGTCCTCCAGACAGCGCCACAGGGCTCCCCTCCTCTACTCCTCCTCCTCAGCAAACCTCCATTCCTGCTACTCCATAGACTGAGGTACACTTGGGGTAAGTAAGCAGGAAACCTTAAGAAGTATCTATGTTAACTCTTCCTACACAAGTCATGCTTTCCCATATAATAACCTTAGCTCCATGTTCTTGAGGCAAGACGTCTCAGCGATCCACAGTGTGGCTTTATTTCAATGCCATATGACCTCACAAGTGGCCTTTCTGTGGCCACATTTGGAGGACCCCTGAGTTACAGGGGTAGAAAGCATGCAAGAGGTAGCCTCTGGCAACACCAGTGTGTGTGTGTGTGTGTGTGTGTGTGTGTGTGTGTATGTGTGTGTGTCTGTGTCTGTGTGTGTCTGTGTGTGTGTGTGTGTGTGTGTGAGAGAGAGAGAGAAGAGAGCAAGTGTGTGTGAGAATGTAGTGTGTATGCATGTGTGGATGTGGATGTGTGTGAGAGTGTGTGTGCAAGTGTGACTTTGTATGTACACATGTGTGTGGGTGTGTGCACATTTGCTCTTGAAAGTTAATGTAGTGAGCTTTGTTTTTGTTTTTCCTTTGTGGTCTACCAGTCATCTGAAATCATCTTGGAAGCCCCCAAATCCCAATTAGGAAGAGGGCAGAACATCAGGGTGAGGCACCCTCTCTGTACCCTGAGTCCCCAATGCACAGCAATTAGCAAAAACCTGCATAGCTACTGCACCACCAGCAACTAAGCAGGCCTCCCACTGATGGGGCAGAACTGAGTCCTCCAACTGGCAGAGAGGCAGCCTCACCACCCAGTCTGTGGAAATCCTAACAACACTTTCTATGGGTTAAGCCCTCTTCAGCCTGCTACCCCCTTTTCCAAACTCCTTATGTCCAGCCCTCTTCCTGTTACCATAGCAACATAAATTTCATGATAAACACTTGAGGAGGAAGACCTCCACCTGCCCTCAGATCCATCCCTGCTTGCTTTCCTTGGTCAGGGAACATTATCCTCCTCCCCAGATCTCAGCGAAGCAAATAGCGTCTGGCCATTAAGTACGTGGGTGTGTTATTAACGTGGCACCCACTGTCTTATTCTAGCAGCCACTGTGGCCAGTGGTGCAGGGCAGCTGACAGATACATCTCTAGTCCCGGGGCCTCTGCATCCTTACACCTTGTCCTGGCCCTGCCAGTTTGGATGCTCATGGTTTATTTTCTGCACCCTTCCTGCATATCCAGAGGGTCAACCCTGCTTCACCCCGCTGCAGAAAGGCAAAAGGCCAAATAGCACACCTAGGTCCCCAGAGGAAACCTCAGGAAAACATTCACATGAGAAAGTGGAAGACCTCCAGAAGGTGGCGCTACCCTTCGTCACCCTCGCCTGAGAGACTCTGGGCCACAGAAGGCAGTTCCAGGCACCACAGTGGAGGAGCACTGAGGGCCATCATGGGTTGCAGACACCATGAATTATAGTTACTGCCAAGCGATGGCTGTCCAGTGGTGGGCCTCCACTTCTGATTTCCATCTACTTCTCAGCCCGAGTCAGCGGTCCTCTGTGCATGATCACAGAAAAAAAGGGAGGCGGGGGACTGAGGGGGTCCCATCACAAACAGAAGCAAGTGGGGTCCCCAGAGCCCTAGTCTGCTCCCCAATGCAGAAATGTCGTGACCTTGTTCACTGGGCGGGCTTTGTTCTCACAGAGATGACTGGACAGCTGGTGACATGGGCCTGTCCAGGTGCTGTCTGTCTGTGTGGTCTAATCCAGTGGCCCTATGTGGCGTAGCCATTCAGGATGCCTTTGTGGTTTATTCTGACCCCGATAGCACCAGAGATGACTCCTTCCTCTCATGATGGGAAATAGCCATCACCCTGTCCCATCTGGCTCCCAGTCTGTCATGCAGTGCTTGAGGGGAGAAACTGGAAACATTTTAGAAGACCGGTTGTCTGTGGATATTAAGGTTAGCATGAGCTCCTAAAGGAAGAGCATTTCCTCTCCTAAAGGAAGAGTATTTCCTCTCCGACACAGGGTTTCTCTGTGTAACCTGGCTGTCCTGGGCTCTGTAGACTAGGCTAGCCTCAAACTCAGAGATCTGCCTAGTTTTGCCTCCCGAATGCTGTGTTTAAGGTATGTAGATTAAGATTTAAGGATTAAAGGTGTGTGTCACTACACCCAGCCCTTGAAGGAAGGATCTTGAGGTACTTTTCTGCCTGCCCCTGCACCACTGTCTACATGAGCAGTTCGTGAGTGGTGTAGCACAGACCCTGCCTACTGCACAGCTAAAATCTCTGCCTCCCCCCTTGCCTGCCCCAGGAAAAACAGGAAGGTGAGAGTGTGGTCCTCCAGTAGGGACCATGATGAAATCAGGCTGACTCATGTTTGGAGTTGACTCATGCCAAAGTTGACAGCTTTCTAGAGTTCTCCTAAGTCATGAAGGGGCCCCGATCTGCTTTGCAATTACTGATTTTGGAGAATGTAAGCTTTGGAAGTATAGGTGTGTGTGTGTGTGTGTGTGTGTGTGTGTGTGTGTGTGTGTGTGTGTGTGTGTGCTGGTTTCTGATTTTTCTTCACCTCATCCTGTGGACTACATGGTGCTGTGAACTTTTCAGTGGGTTCTGAAGAAAGACATGGAAACTTTTAAGGTCTGACATCCCAAGTCCCCATGTAACAGTGACCTTGTGTTGACATGGCATGAAGTCTTGCTCTTTTTATTTTATCTTTAGCAGTTACTATCTTAGCTTGGAAGGAATTGGGTAGAAAGAAAAGTTATACAGCAATCTCAGGTGGCATCTACCACAATTGTGGCATATTTCCATGTTATTTTGAGATAGTATGCCTATGTAGACCAGGCTGGCCTTGAACTCACAGAGATCCGCCTGCCTCTGCTCCCACAATGCAAGGTTTAAAGGCAAATGCCTCCACGCCTGGTCATTTCCTTCTAATTCTGTATCTACTCATTCTCAGCTGACATATGTCGATAATTGTTTTCTGAGAGGCACCAAGACAGAGTGGGGACCCTCTTCATGGGTAGACAAAAATACTGAGTTACTGGCCAAGATTTATGAAATCACCCAAAGGGATAAAACAGTGCTGAGAAGTTAGTCAGAAGCAACCTGAGAGGTTCAGTTTGCGGTACAAAGACGCCTGACGATGCTGACTGACTGCAGTCAGTGTGGTAAGACATTTGAGAGTGCAGCTCATACTGTAGTCCAGGCTAGCCACCTTGAATTTGAACCAACCTCCCTGCCTTTGGATCCCAAATGCTGAGTAAATTACAGGCGTGGCCCACACTCCAGCTCTGGTGTGCTCTGTCAAGAGTGAGGGGAAGGCAGATTGTGAGGGAGAAAAATGTGAGCACCTGAGGACCCAGGTGGCATTGTGGTACCGTGACACTGTGACACCGTGACACCTTAGTTACACATGTGACAGGAGACTTTGATTTCCCTGAGACCCAAACCCGGGGAGTTGGTCTCGGTGTTTTATCCTGCAGTTGTGCTTGGTTATCCTCAAGCATTGGAGCAGCTCGGTGCTTGCACACCTGAGGCACAGCCCAGTTCGTACCCACTTGCCGGGGTTTCCACCCTCCACCATGACGGACTGAATCCCCTTAAAGCCCGAGTCTGTGTTTTTAAACATCTGGGGTTACAGTAGCCACAGATTATATTTCCAGAATTAAAATTAAACACCAGCTGAAAGACAAAGAAGAGACAAATGATTCCAGCTGCCTGAAACTGTATTCCTAACTCCCCGGATAGAGCCCCTGACAACTGAGAACCCTGGGGGGCGGGGGGTTCTGCATAGCCCTGTTACCCAGATCCCACTTTGGCATTGAACCATGGATAAGTGCGGCACCTTGGGGTCTCTCGAGGCTTCTTGCTGGGTGAAAGAAGTGGGCGACAAAGGTGGCATAGGGCATGCCTCTCCATCTCTGATGTTCTCAAAACTACACAACCTCGGGGATTGAGACGGACCAGAGCTCGTCAGTGTTTGGGGAGAGGCTGCCGGAGGAACTGGTCTCAGGAATGAAGATCTGAGCCCTGACTGTGGTGGTGAATGAGAGATTGCCATATTAAAGTCCGTGGACATTTTATACACAGGAAAAGGTCAGTGTTGTTGTAAGCTAATTTAAAACAATAACAACTCTCAAAAAGAAGAAGAGGGGGGGAAAGGAGGTGAAATGAGCCAAAGAAGATTACATGTCTGAAGCCACATGAGAACAGGGCTGTGGTTTTCCGGTCGACGAGCAGATGTCCACCCCACGCTGTAGGGCTCGCTCTCCTGGCCCAGTCCCAGGAGCTGCCTCAGCATCACCTCTGCCCAGGGCCTCATTGCCTCCCCAGAAGAACTGTAAGGGACCGCCCAGTGTCTGCATGAGTGTGTTCAGTGCATGTCTCAGTGCTGTGACCTGTGGTGGGGAAGACACAGAACTGTTCCTGATGGTAGAAGGGTGTGACAAGGGTTCCTCATGTCTCAGTGGGCCAGGAGAAGGGGGATATTCTTGTTTCCCTAGTTTCCTCCTTTTCCCCTTCTTATTCAGTCTTCAACACCAACCCCTGGGATGGTCCTCCCACATTCAGGATGGTCCTCCCTCATCATTGAGCCACTGTGGAAAGGTCAGCAGAGACACACACCTTTGGATGTCAATACTCAGGTGTCTCTGAATCCAGTCAAGTGGACAGCTGAGATTAACAGTCGCAAACAAATCCTGAATGGGGAAGCCCTGCAAATTTTAAAATCAGGTTTACATTGATGCCCTCTATGGAGATGCACTTCCACCCAAGAGATTTCATTTTTCCCAGTGCCCCCCACATAGCACCAACCCCTCTTCTGTAACTCAGCTCTGAGATTTGGTCTGAAATGGCCCCTAAAGGCCCATGCACTGTGCTGTGGGTGTGGTCCCTGATATGCTATGGAGATGTGCTGTGGTCCTTTAAGCTCTGGGGCCTGGTGGGAGGTCTTAGGTGTTTGGGAGCTTGACTCCAAAGGGGTCAGTGCAGCTCAAGCCTCTCCTGACTTACACTTCCCTCCACGATTGGCCTGTTAGTTCTGCCCCTTGCTGTGAGTATGTGTAGAACAGTGCAGCCTGCCACCATGAACAGCGAGAGCCCCAAAACCAGGACCCAAAGCAACCCTTCATCGCCATCTGGCATCTGTTGTTGCGATGGGAAGCAGACTGACTCGTCCCTGTCCCTGCCTCTCTCTTCTCATTCTAATCCATCTTGGTGTCCACACCTTTCCGGTTCTGACCTCTTGCCCACTGTCTCACTTGCCAGCATCCCTCCAAAAATTCACTATACAGTTAGGAGTGGGGTCTCTGCGAGTTCTCCTACTGGGCACAGGGCTGCCCTTCTGTGGGCCTGACCCAGGGTTTTCTCCTACTGGGCACAGGGCTGCCCTTCTGTGGGTCTGACCCAGGGTTTTCTCCTACAGACCACAGGGCTGCCCTTCTGTGGGCCTGACCCAGGGTTTTCTCCGACAGAGCACAGGGCTGCCCTTCTGTGGGCCTGACCCAGGGTTTTCTCCTACTGGGCACAGGGCTGCCCTTCTGTGGGCCTGACCCAGGGTTTTCTCCTACTGGGCACAGGGCTGCCCTTCTGTGGGCCTGACCCAGGGTTTTCTCCTACAGAGCACAGGGCTGCCCTTCTGTGGGCCTGACCCAGGGTTTTCTCCTACTGGGCACAGGGCTGCCCTTCTGTGGGCCTGACCCAGGGTTTTCTCCGACAGAGCACAGGGCTGCCCTTCTGTGGGCCTGACCCAGGGTTTTCTCCTACAGACCACAGGGCTGCCCTTCTGTGGGTCTGACCCAGGGTTTTCTTCTACTGGGCACAGGGCTGCCCTTCTGTGGGCCTGACCCAGGGTTTTCTCCTACTGGGCACAGGGCTGCCCTTCTGTGGGTCTGACCCAGGGTTTTCTCCTACTGGGCACAGGGCTGCCATTCTGTGGGCCTGACCCAGGGTTTTCTCCTACTGAGCACAGGGCTGCCCTTCTGTGGGTCTGACCCAGGGTTTTCTCCTACTGGGAACAGGGCTGCCCTTCTGTGGGTCTGACCCAGGGTTTTCTCCTACTGGGAACAGGGCTGCCCTTCTGTGGGCCTGACCCAGGGTTTTCTCCTACTGGGAACAGGGCTGCCCTTCTGTGGGCCTGACCCAGGGTTTTCTCCTACTGGGAACAGGGCTGCCCTTCTGTGGGCCTGACCCAGGGTTTTCTCCTACTGAGCACAGGGCTGTCCTTCTGTGGGTCTGACCCAGGGTTTTCTCCTACAGACCACAAGACTGCCCTTCTGTGGGCCTGACCCAGGGTTTTCTCCTACTGAGCACAGGGCTGCCCTTCTGTGGGTCTGACCCAGGGTTTTCTCCTACTGGGCACAGGGCTGCCCTTCTGTGGGCCTGACCCAGGGTTTTCTCCTACTGGACACAGGGCTGCCCTTCTGTGGGCCTGACCCAGGGTTTTCTCCTACTGGGCACAGGGCTGCCCTTCTGTGGGTCTGACCCAGGGTTTTCTCCTACAGACCACAGGGCTGCCCTTCTGTGGGTCTGACCCAGGGTTTTCTTCTACTGGGCACAGGGCTGCCCTTCTGTGGGCCTGACCCAGGGTTTTCTCCTACAGACCACAGGACTGCCCTTCTGTGGGCCTGACCCAGGGTTTTCTCCTACAGAGCACAGGGCTGCCCTTCTGTGGGCATGACCCAGGGTTTTCTCCTACTGGGCACAGGGCTGCCCTTCTGTGGGTCTGACCCAGGGTTTTCTCCTACTGGGCACAGGGCTGCCCTTCTTTGGGTCTGACCCAGGGTTTTCTCCTACAGACCACAGGGCTGCCCTTCTGTGGGCCTGACCCAGGGTTTTCTCCTACAGAGCACAGGGCTGCCCTACTGTGGGCCTGACCCAGGGTTTTCTCCTACTGAGCACAGGGCTGCCCTTCTGTGGGTCTGACCCAGGGTTTTCTCCTACTGGGAACAGGGCTGCCCTTCTGTGGGTCTGACCCAGGGTTTTCTCCTACTGGGAACAGGGCTGCCCTTCTGTGGGCCTGACCCAGGGTTTTCTCCTACTGGGAACAGGGCTGCCCTTCTGTGGGCCTGACCCAGGGTTTTCTCCTACTGGGCACAGGGCTGCCCTTCTGTGGGCCTGACCCAGGGTTTTCTCCTACTGAGCACAGGGCTGTCCTTCTGTGGGTCTGACCCAGGGTTTTCTCCTACAGACCACAGGACTGCCCTTCTGTGGGCCTGACCCAGGGTTTTCTCCTACTGGACACAGGACTGCCCTTCTGTGGGCCTGACCCAGGGTTTTCTCCTACTGGGCACAGGGCTGCCCTTCTGTGGGTCTGACCCAGGGTTTTCTCCTACAGACCACAGGGCTGCCCTTCTGTGGGTCTGACCCAGGGTTTTCTTCTACTGGGCACAGGGCTGCCCTTCTGTGGGCCTGACCCAGGGTTTTCTCCTACAGACCACAGGACTGCCCTTCTGTGGGCCTGACCCAGGGTTTTCTCCTACAGAGCACAGGGCTGCCCTTCTGTGGGCATGACCCAGGGTTTTCTCCTACTGGGCACAGGGCTGCCCTTCTGTGGGTCTGACCCAGGGTTTTCTCCTACTGGGCACAGGGCTGCCCTTCTTTGGGTCTGACCCAGGGTTTTCTCCTACAGACCACAGGGCTGCCCTTCTGTGGGCCTGACCCAGGGTTTTCTCCTACAGAGCACAGGGCTGCCCTTCTGTGGGCCTGACCCAGGGTTTTCTCCTACAGAGCACAGGGCTGCCCTTCTGTGGGTCTGACCCAGGGTTTTCTCCTACTGGGAACAGGGCTGCCCTTCTGTGGGTCTGACCCAGGGTTTTCTCCTACTGGGAACAGGGCTGCCCTTCTGTGGGCCTGACCCAGGGTTTTCTCCTACTGGGAACAGGGCTGCCCTTCTGTGGGCCTGACCCAGGGTTTTCTCCTACAGAGCACAGGGCTGCCCTTCTGTGGGCCTGACCCAGGGTTTTCTCCTACTGAGCACAGGGCTGTCCTTCTGTGGGTCTGACCCAGGGTTTTCTTCTACAGACCACAGGACTGCCCTTCTGTGGGCCTGACCCAGGGTTTTCTCCTACAGACCACAGGGCTGCCCTTCTGTGGGCCTGATCCAGGGTTTTCTCCTACAGAGCACAGGGCTGCCCTTCTGTGGGCCTGACCCTGGTTTTCTGTTAATGAGCACACCTCACCCCCAGCCCTCCACACTCCATGCTTGTAGATACTGTAGTCGTGCATGCTCTGTAGCGCCCTATCTTCCTCATGTTCCTGGGAACGGAGGGAAGGAGGTCGTTCTTCACCCCTCACCATGGAGTGCTCCATCCCTCCTATTTCCTGTCTGCCTAGGGTTGGCCAGCCCGGTCTGTCCGGCTCCCCCACATCCCCAGGGTTCTGACATTGGCATGCCTTGCTCTTCCAGCTTCAAGCTCAGGCATGCTGAGTCTTTCCTCGAGTTGGCAGTGCGGTCCGACTTCACAAAAGACTTAAGGGAGATGCTCAGATTTCAGTGTGCCCCTCAGCTCTGAGTCACCGGGACAGCCCGTTCCCCGAGGAAAAAAGAGCCGCCATGCGTTAAGCTTAGCTCTGGCTCCTTCTGAAAACTCCTCCGTGTTCTTAGCTATTGCTCTTTATGCCCCATGGTTAATTGCACGCCTTGGTGCTCGTGGAGGTGGCTGGGGCAGGATGGCGCCACATAAACACAAGCTATCACGGTAATTAGCACCGCCAGTATGTAAGCAGGCTGGCAGCCCTGGGCAGCCCCTGGCACAGAATGGGTGTGTGTTATGACGCAACCACCACACATCTGGATTCCAATTTCCATAATGGCTGTACTTGAAAGCGATGGTGGTGGGGCCTGCTCTAGAGTGCAAAGGTGTTAATTACGTTAATAGGGATCCTAAGGCCGCTTCTGTCAGTGGTGGAAGGGGTGTGGCTTCTGGAGACCAGAGAGGAGGCTGGGAGCCCAGCCGTCCTGGGGAAGGGGAGGACACAGAAGGTGTGGGAACTCTGCCAAGGAGAGTGGGGGATGGTATCCTGAGTGGCTGTGGGTCTGCTATGTACTTGGAACAGTGAGGTAAACCTAGCAGGACGGAGTTTGCTGCAATTTGCTCTTGGACAAAGTGCCCTGGGACATTTCCCAGCATGCTACTGAGCACGGAGGTAAACAGAGGCTGCCAAGACTGACCTTGTCTTCTTTGCACACAAACCTTGCTCTCCTTCCAAGCTTCTTCCTTTTCTGTTTATTTATTCTCTGTTCATCTCCACAAAAGGAAATAAACCAAATCACCCTTAAAGTAAGCTGTGCCTTACTCATCAAAACCTGTAGAAGGCAGGCAGGCCCCCCAGCATCCACGTGTTAGCAGACCTGGCTTACAGTGTCTCTCCTGCTCGTCTCTTAGAGCCTCCACCCACAGAATCTGCCAGGGCCTGCCACCCTCTCTTGGGAAGGGGCTTGCCTGCTCTTACTGAGTGCTGTCTGGCCATGGTATCCCATCTTCTGGGCCTTTTACCATGTCTACCCCAACCCAAAACATGCTCTCCCCGAGGCCTTTCTGAATAGCCTTGAAATAAACCACCCATCCACCAGGCCAGTTTCCCTTTGCCTCCAAAACATCTACACTGTATCCTGTCAGCTACCTCGGCCTTGAGACAGACTCCACTCAGTATCTTTCCTTGACTCTCAACAGAGTGGGTAGTATGGTGATGTTACCCTACTGAGAGTAAACATCCTTCTCAGCGTGAATACCCTTGCCAAGCAGTGTGGACTGATGGAGTAGAGAGCTGGGGACTGCCAGGCAGGCTGGGGACTGTCGGGCAGACCGCCCCATCAGCACTCTTGAATTGCACTTTAGTTAATAATGAATTAACTCCAAACGTGTATTCAGGAATCAAATACCAAGAGTTGTCTGTATTGATTTGTGAGACATGATGGTGTTCTCAAACCAGAGTGCTGGGTCTGCTGCCTGCAGAGAGCTGTGCAGAGCTCCACTTTCAGGGAGCCTGAGCCGCCCACACCTCCCACACTCACGGCCCACACACTGAGGCCTGCAGCGGCAGCCAGTGGGGGCAGCAACACCATCGCCCTGTGTATCTTCCCGGAAGATGATAGAGACCTTGCCTTGCGCTGTTGCATGTGTAAATGCATTATGCATATGAATAAATCAATGTATGCATACGTGAATGTACATGCATAGAACCCACTCATACTGCAGATAGTTTGTTTATAAGAATAAAACCTTTCTTCGGGACCAAGAATGCCTCACCTGCGATGTTCATGTCTGGATTTTGTTTGTTAGAGGCAGGGGATCATGTAGAGACTGACTTCAAACTCCCTTTGTAGCCTGGGAAGGCCTTGAACTCCTGATCCTCCTGCCTCGAACTCTTGAGCACTGGGACTACTGGTGTGTTCAACCACACTTGGCTTTTGCAGCATGGCATGGGGTCAAAGCCAGGGCTTCACAGCACTTCGGGACAGTGATACATATTCTAAAACGTACTAATTGAATAAGCATTGGTTTCAAAAATCTGAATTATTTACAGAACAGCACAAAATCCTCTTTCATTTTCACTTTTAAAAAATTCCTCTTTGTTTTTATTACTGGGTCCACACACGTGTGCACAGGTGAGCACATGCTAGGGCACACGTGCAGATGTCACAGGTGTTCTTTCTCCCACCATGGCTCTGAGGAGGGTAGGCAGGTGGTCAGAGTTGCACAGCCCAGATCTTTACCCGAGGAACCACCTCACCACCCCCTTTTCAGTTTAGAGTTTAGCTTGCCTTTGAAGAATTTACATCTGGGCCTGAGGCATTTGCTTTTCCCATAAGCTTACCAGTGGCTGACATTGGTTCCTTAGGTTTCCCATGACACCCAGTTTTAAAGCTACTTTCTGGGCCTCGTTTCTCTGAGTAACCAGATTGGCATTAGTTGGGAGAGGACAGCTTACCCTTGGAAATTCCCAGGCGAATGGTTTCATCCCTCCTGTCTTCTCATTTCTGGACCTCAATGTATAAGATCAAGCTGGGTTTAATGAACAACACATCTTTTCAACCTTCAGATGATGGTAGGCTGTGCCCCAGGACCACAGAGGTGTTCTCTTGGGTGGAACAGGCCTCCTTGCCCCAACCCAGGGCTCTGCTGCTGTACATGATGCTGTGGGGATGGGTGGTGCTCTGCCAGGCACCCAAGGTCTCATGGGTAATAACACTCTCCCAAGGAGACATTTGAGTGCATCACTCCCCCTCAACCACTGACAGATGCTGAGCGGAAGCAAGGAGGCCAAATGAGATTCTCCCAGGACCACAGTCCTGAATGAAATGCCTGAATGAAATGGAAGGGGAGAAATCACTTGTCAGCAGAGGCACAGAGAGCGGCCACCTTCCGACCACATGAGTCAGCCCTGCTCTGTTGGCCACTCCCTGACCGGTCCGTTTCCCCTCTACCTGCGGAGGTTCTCTGTCCTTGCCTTAGCACTGTTGCCTTTTTGCTGACCTTCCCTCTCTCTGCCAAAGCAGGGCTCAGCCCCTTTCTGCAGCCCTGAGGAGTAAATCTGCAGACCCCATGCAGCATCTCTGCCTTTGTGCACAGAGCAGACACTCCATAATTGCACTGAATTTGGAAAAGTCCAAACTCAAGGAAGCAGGTGTTCGACAGCCCTCTCAGGGGATTCAGCTTCCATGCTCTGCAGACAGCTGGCTAATGGCCACCACTGGGGTGCTCTCTTCAAGGCCAGCATTTCCTAGGTCCCTTGCAAACTCTTGAGTTCAGCAGAGCCTTCCTGTTGAATTAAAGGGAGGGGAGGGACTGACCGCTAGAGCTAAGGCCCCAGCCTAAGCACTGTACTTTGGGAAGCCCTGTGCTGGGGCTCACACTGCCACAACTGCCATTTCTCAGGCAGGGGCAAGCTTTGCTGACTCCCGGTGGTGTGAACCCAGACAATGAGTCTACCATATTGCTCACACAGGAAATATTTCAAAACCACGGCTTCTACCTTTCTCTTTCCTGTCCTAAAACCTCTCAGTCCCACAGCTCTCTCAAATCGCAGTAGCTGTGAGGCCACTTGCTGCTGACTCAGCCCTCCATAGTCTCCTCTACCTGCTCTACCCTTGACCCCAGGTCCAGATGCCTGAGGGAGCGGGAGCTGCACACGGAAGGGGCTGGGAGGGACCGGTGAATGTTCAGATGTGTTTACAGCCGGTCGTAGCTGCTGAGCGTGCACTGCAGTACTGTATGCTATCATGACATGGAGCATGGTGGTGTACAGTATAGGAGAGCTGGGTAGTGCTGAGCCCACTGGTATGTAGTCAAAAATACGCATTTAACCAGAAGATAACTCTTTTGCCTTGAGCTGCAGGTAAATTTCTTTCTTTAGACAGAACAACCTTGCTCTTGTGCCTTGCAGTTCTAATGTTCTGCTAGAGGTGGGGTTTAAGTCTCCTTCCAATATCAGTTCCCACACTACTGTGTTTACTCCTTGATGGGCACAGGTTCAAGTGTGTAAACATATATCTATACATATTATAATGTGAGTGGACTTTAAAAAGGTATACATGCAGCTGTCATACATGTGTTCTTGTGTAGAATTGAGAGAGAGAGAGAGAGAGAGAGAGAGAGAGAGAGAGCATGAGCACAGCTTTTACCTAGTCCTGTTTGTAATTTAACCTGTCGACACCTTGTTTCTTTTAACTTTGTTCTAACCAAGCACTGCACATTGGCGCTCTCCCCTGTTGCTTTGTGCCTAAGCCATCTGTCTCCAGAACAGAAATCCGTGTGCAGGCTCACTGGACCTCAGGGCAGGGACACACACCCTTCGGTTCCTGTCGGATTGTTTTGCTGAGGACTTCCACCAGGTTAAACTCTCCACTGTGGCTCTGGAGGGTCCTAGGCCCACCACCAGCAACATTTGTATCGTGATAGATGCAAATTACAGAGTCAATGTAACTTGCCCTCTCCAGAGCTGTAGTGCGGCTCTGGAGTTTCCCTGCATCTCCTGTCCTCCCTCCATTGCATTCTAGCTGCTCCTGGCTGACTGGCAAACGTGTCTCAGTGATGGATGTAGATGTTCGCTTTACCCACAGCATATCCTTCAGTCACTGGGAAGATCTCAACGTTGGTTGTTCTTTTTATCTTAGCCCCTGGCTCCCTGACCTCTGTCACAGGCTAGCCCCCGGCAACACACTCTTGTTTTCACCTCAGGTCTGGCATGCAAATCCTTGACTCTCAACTGTATTTGGCCTTGCCTAATTTGAGGGAAGCAGTTGTTAGCAAAACACTTTTAACATGTCAGAGATGTATCTGGCAAAGTGTAATCCAAATACTTGATCAGGCATCATTTCTGTGCCCATGGCTCTGAAGCCCCAGTGCTCATGGGGACCACAGGAGACATTGTAAGCTCCTGGGGTCCCCAGGGGAGCTTTGTGAGCCCACAGGGACCACAGGGAACATTGTGAGCACATGGGGACCCCGGGAGAGCTTTGTGAACCCACAGGGACCACAGAAAGTTTGTGAGCCCATGGGACCATGGGGAGTTTGTGAGTTCACAGGGACCATGGGGAGGCTTTATGTGTTCATGGGGACCCTAGGGAGCTTTGTGAGCCCAGAGGGACCACAGAGGACATTGTGAGCTCATGGGGACCACGGGGGAGCTTTGTGAGCCCACAGGGACCACAGAGGACATTGTGAGCTCATGGGGTCCCTGGGGAGGTCTGTGAGCCCACAGGGGCTGCAGAGAGCTTCGTAAAAGTGTAGATTTTTGGTCCCACATGAGATTCTAGCTCCTTGAGTCTAGAGCAGAGCTGGGGGCTTTTCCTCCCTGTGCAGTCCTGGCAGCCAACCATTTGTGTGACCCTCAGAGTAGAAGTTCCAATCATGGCTAAGTGATGTGAACTAAGTGTCTCGTAGGAGACTAACCTGCAACACCGGTCTGGCCTCAGCTGAGTGCTGTGGGCCTATGGCAGAGCAATTGAGGATTTTAAGCCCTTGGTTCTTCTCACATACTTGTTCAGCTTCCAGCAACACTGAGTGTCCTGGGAACTAGCTGTGGTTTCAGGGACATTCACCCTAGTTAACACCCCTGTTCTTCTTTCTAGAAACACCACACAGTGGTTAGTGGACATGTGAGATCTGCGGGGGGAAACATCTTTCTGGGGTTTATTGTAGTAGAGAGAGAAAAGTAAGCGCCAGGGAGACCTGATGATTAATTTCCAGGCTTTAGAAGTAGCCACGATAATAACTGCATTAATTTGTTTTGCCTGAACCTTACTTTGAGGAGGGCATCTCCTACAGGGTCACTCCAGGCAGGAGGACATTCCCAGCTGAGGACTCGTGTCCAGACTTCTCAGTCCCAGCCTAGGCTCCAGACAGGGCAAGACCATGGTTCCTCAGAGCCAGTCTAGGCTATAAGAGGCCCTGTCTCTAATGACAACATAAACAGTTCATGTGCTTCTTGTGTTACTCGGCATGACATACAGTGTGTAGGAAGGTAGTGGATGAGAACAGAGAGGTCAGATGTTAGTAACTGAATGTGGCGGCATAGTGGCACCCTAGCCAGACAGAGACAGTGGTGTCTTGCTTTGACTGTGTGCCTAAAGGTAGTAGGGACCGCAGGCCCAAGTCTGTCTTACACTCATGTGTGGTGGCACACTCCCAGAGGTGGTGCCATGATAATAACTGCTGCCTGGGAGAAGAATGCAGCCCTGCACGCACTCCACAGTTGCTGCCTGTGAGTCTGTGCTGACTTCAGCTCCATCCTTCATTGCCACGGCCTGTTGCTGTTACTCAGAACCTTTCAGACTTCCTTCCTCAGAATCCACCCTGGCGTAACTCGTGGTACTGCCGTCACTACAGCATGGCGCTTTTAAATCTGGATTCATGTTCCTTGAGCACTGCGTGTGAGTGCTGATGCTCCTCCGTCTTCTCCAGCTTGTGGGAGCATCACTGTCTGGATCCCAGCATCGAAAGCACAAAGTTCCTTTGCTCGGCCGTGGTGGGCTGCACAGCGCCCCAGCCGCTCGCTGGAGCCGACCTCAGGAAGTGTTGATTGCCTCCTCCTCCTGTCCCTCTGGGGTGACCACGCGGCTGGCCTTAGTCCTCAGGATTTCCCTTGGCCATAGGCCCTTAGCTATCTTCCCAGTTACCTGCAGACACACACACAGTGCTTGGCATGGTATCCTAACCCCAGAGAAGATGCTCTGTGGCCATCTTAGGCCATTAGCAACCATAATTCAATACAAAACTTCACTGTGGCATTTCTTCCAAAAATCCAGATATGACATCTACTAAATTAAAAGCCAAAACCAGCTCCCTGCTTTTATTTAAAAATGCAGTTTTTTAAAGACTAATTTGAGAACCATAGGGCACTAAAGTATGGAAGCTGGGCTTTGGAAGAGAAATGTAAGCCATTTCTACTAGGGGAAAGGGCCCACCTGTTACCGTCAGTCGTACAACACCATGGGAGGGAAGCACTTAAAAAGTCATTTTCTCGGTGTGTTTCTTTTTTCCCTGACACTTACCCCTTAAGGTTTTCTCAAGAGAGAGTATTGAAAAGTTAAGAGCTATGTCTGCCTTTTAACTCATTAATAATTCACCTTCCTCCTGGCACAGTAGTGCTGGCTGGACCTATTAGTTGTAAGGTCAATATGATGCCATTGGCAGCAGCAGGAGATCGCTGAGCTAACACTGACCGCACAGGGCCAGGGCACTTGACCGCAGCTGCGCCGGCCCAGGAGCCCGACCCACAGCCCGCTCATCACTTGTGCTGTTGCAAATAAGCCCTGAGCGTCTGTGTGTGCCCTTCATTTTCTTGGGCACACACCAGTGAGTGGGTGGCTGGACAGTTTGGAAACTAGCCCAGCCTCTAAGGTGTCTTCCCTAAGCCCTGATAACCTGACAGGCTCCCTGTGCTGTAAGAGTGGCCCCTCAGCTATTTCTTTAGTTCCTGCTGGTAAGGAACCTGGGCTCTGGTGTCCTCTGTCTGTAGACCCTTCTCTGTCTTCAGCCTAAGACTGTTGCAGGTGAAGGAAATCCTCTGTAGCCCAGGATGGCTACATACCTCAGACTGGCCCTGAGCTCAGAGATGAGTCTTCCCGCCTCCGATTACAGATATAAACTACCACTCCTGGTTTGAGGGTTTTATTCTCAGGGGCTGCCCCTTCCCCTGCACAAAATCTGAGGGCTTCAGCGCAGGAATGGTGGAAAGACACTGCGATCTGCTTAGAGTGCTGTCCTTGCCTGAGAAGGCTCGAGGTAGAGGTGTGAACCTCTGGCCTTGCTAGTTTGCCTCATTCATAATGCACCTATGCTTCGAGAATGAACAGGTCGGGGGCCATCAAAGCCATGCCCCCATCCTCAGTACGGGCTGGATGGAAGAAGGAGGCTCCTGTCACATGTCTTAACTTGGTCTGCAATGCGTTTCCTCTTCATGCTGTGAAGAGTCTTGGGGAGCCTTGAGCATCCACCATCTCTGTGTCTTGCAGCTCCTGATTCCAATCCCAGTCACTCTTCTAGGCTGGTCCTCACACGGCTGAGGCTGACACACAGGTGTATTCCCAGGACTGGCTCCCAGAGTAGCCCTGACCTATGGCTGGGAGCATCAGAAGGAAACTGGCACACAGAAAGAGAATGTGCTGTTGGGATCCTCGAGCTGTGCATGTCCCTGCCCAGGAAGCCCCTCATCTCAGAGGATCTTGCAGACAATCATGCAGAAGCCCTCGTCCACTGTGTATAATTGACAGTTGACTGTCTGTATTTTACTGTAGGGAGATAGACAGAGGAACCAAGCTGACTGGGTCCTTGGGGAGGTTTGCCTGTTATTCCTGGCACACCCGAGCGGCATGCACATGTCATGTGCGTGGCTGCGGCCACAAGATCTTAATTTGAGCAAACACCACTTCTCTTGTGTTCTCTGGAAAGTGGAATTAGCACTGCAGCACAAGCTGGAAATGCTGAGTCGTTAATGTCCTCACTGGAGTCTACTCCTCACACTATTTCAATGGTTTAATCTTAATTTAGGCAGACTACACTATCCCCGATCGGCTCATGAGCTGGAAGCTCTTTAAATGTTATTAAAAATAAGGCAGACTTTTGAGCTCTGAGAAATTTGTCAAAATCATTGAAGAGCAAACTTACTAACAGCAAAGCTGTATTTTTAAGAATGTAAACAATGACTTAAAAATACCACTCGCTCTTTTGTATTTGGGGCATTTGGTGCCTTGTTGCATTTGAATATGATCTGATTTTGTTCTGAAATAAATGCATAGTTGTGTCTTCTAGTCTCCAGTTGTAGGCTCTTTTAGCATATTCTGTTTTTATGAAAAGTTCACTCACTCTTTAAATATTAAAAAAAAATCCCCCTCCACTGCATTGAATTAGTTAGACATAGCTTATTTAGGGTGTTTTTTATTTTTTTAATATTTAGGGTTGTTTGTTTAAAACTTGACAAATGTAGATCCACAGGCAGATGCTTACTAACAAGAACCACAAAATGATTAACTTTCCCCTAATCCCCCAGAGCAGATGCTCAGTCTAAGTTCTTTACTGGAATCAGACCTTTGCGTTGCCTTCTTTCATTTAAAGATTGGGTAATGGCTTTCACCCGTGCTGTTTGCAGCTTGGAATCTGAACTCCTGGAAGAATGGTTGGGAAGAAAAGAAATGAGTGCTGAAGCCCAACACTACTCTAGCTATTCTCACACTTTGCACATAGCTACTTCAGTGGGTCAGTACAACACAGCAACCTTAAAAACTCCTCCGAGCATCTGTTTTTTGTCCTGGCTAGCTGTGATTGTCAGCCTGACTCAGCTAGCGTTCCCCTCGAAGGATCTCACGGAGGGTTTGCCCAGATCAAGCTGGACTGAGGGTATGTCTGTGAATAGTCATTAATACAAGGGGGCCCATCCCACTGTGGGCAGCATCATCCCCTAGACAGATGATCCTGGGCTGGGTAAGGAAGCTGCTAAGCACTGACTTGAGAGGGAGCCAGCAAGCTCCTCCCTGGCATCTGCTTCAAGCTCCTGAGTGAGTTCCTGCCCTGACTCCCTCCATGATGGACTGTGACCTAGAAGTGTAAGACAGAGAAATCCCTTTATCCCCTAAGTTGCCTAGGGTCAGAGTGGGGTTTTTTGTATTGGTTTGGTTTTGTTTTTATCACACCAACAGAGGCAAACTCAGACAGATGTCTTCTGCAGGGATGGGTCAGTGGTCATGACCTGCCTTGGATTGTGCTTGTCTTGAAAGGACCTTATCCCTCCTCCATCTGTTTTTGAAGACAGTTTGCTGAGCACAGCGATCTCAGTAAACGTTTATTTTCCAGGCTTGAGATGCATCCTCCCACACTTTGCTTGCTTCTAGGGATCGACTGCTGTTCTGCTATCTCTGGCCATTAGGCGAGTCGAGGTTTTCTCTTACGATGTTGAGTATTGTTCTTGGCTTTGTGCTGTAGAGAAGTGCCTCTCTGGTCATGTCTGTTGAAGTTCTAGATGCCTCTTGAGTTTGAACGTCTTCTTCTGCCCCACGGATTCTGCACGTCCTCTGGACTGTATCCCGGAGTTTGGGGACATTGTGGCTATGCCACATTTTCTTGTTGGTGTTCAAATGCGAAGCTTTACCACCTTGACCTCCATCCTTCCGACTTCTCCTGGGTGCGGCTATGCCATCCTCTGTAACCTTTATTTGATCGACTGAAGTTCTCATTCCCAGTCGTGGCGTTTAATATTCAGAAATCTGTTTCCTTGCTGAATTCCCTGTGTTTGGCTGTTTTCCTCATTTTACTGAATTTCTGTGGGACAGGGGGCTGTGCTCAGCTTATGCTGTTGCCAGGGGGTTCAAACAAACCACAGACATGTTTGGAAACCAAGAGGATAAATGTATTCGAGAAACTTAAACTAAGTTTTACTGCAGTGACCAGGGCCAATCCTGAAGAATTCAGTGTGGCGGACATAATGGATTCAAACTGACTTCTTTTCCTTGGGCAGGCCTTGTTCTGGTTAGCGTCAGCACCTTGCAGCACCACAGTGATGGCATCCGGTGAGGTGCACTGAATGGTGGTCCCCTCCCCATCTCGAGTTCATGATGATGCTTTCTCCTATTTCTCTGTATTGACTGGGTTTTTAAATAGAGATGGTTTGATTGCATCACTTAAAGTAAAAGCATGTCTCACCAGAGGTTGTTTCCACGGGAAGCAGCAATGAGCCTCTCATTCCACAGCGTTGATGTGTCCCACCGTCTGGTTGAAATTTACAGTAAATCTGGATGGTGTGGCATCTTCAGCTGCCTACACAGTTCAAGCCCCATCCACTCATCGATGTGGCTTAGAGCTAACTAGAGGGTCCATCTGGCCACTCCCACTCTATGTCATTGTACCCAAATGCACATTTCCCCTAATCTTAAAAGATTGAACAGGAGTCCATTTAAAATGAAATACAATGCTGTCTGATCACATTAGTCTAACGCTCTCCCCATGGGCCAACCCACCCTCAGCACGCCAACTGCTTCCTCTCTGCCTGGCTCTGCCCTCACTAATGAAGGCAGCAGGCAGCAGGCAGCATACATGGCCCTCAGGAAATAGATGACCCAGAAATCAGACCTCTTCTTGTTGTCATGAAATGCAAGTCTCCCCCAACCCTTTGATGCTGGGCCTACTCCGTCCAGGACTGTGAAGTCTTGGGTGAATCCAAGTCTGAGGAACTCAGCTGGACAGACGGCCATGCTTGACATCGGCCATCTGGACTTAACCTCTTGCTGCTGTAGCTCAGACAGAAGCCCACAACACGAGACCCAGTGGAACTTTAGTATCGTGAAAGAGGGAGGTGGCCCTTATCAACAAAAGGCTTGAGCTGGTCTCAGCCACTGTCATGTCCCGGTGCTCTTCTCCATGGGTCCATCAGTGTGTTCACATGTTACAGTGCGCGTGCGTGCGTGCGTGGAGGTCAGAGGACAACCTCAGGGTCTTCCACCATGTTCACCACAGGCCAGCTGGCCTAAAATGAAAGTCTCTGGGGCTCCTCCTGCCTGTACCTCCTTCTCACCACAGGGGCTCTGGGATTAGACCATGACACACCATGTCACCACGCCTGGCTTTTATATGGGCTCTGGGGATTCAAACTCAGGTCCTCATCTTGTGCAGTGAGCCCCTTAGCTCCTAAGATGTCTCCCCAGTCCCATCCGTCTGAGCTTTTGATCCCGGGATGCCGGTGGCTCACCAGAATGTGCAGTGACTGTGACCGTCCATCACTAGGCCACAAGATGAAGGGTCACTCAGGAGTGGTCATTTGCGTACAAACACTAGTAAGGGCTGTGATAGAGACCTGTGAAGAGTATTTGCTGCCAAGCGTTGCTCTCCTTCAGGTGGTTATACAGGTCCTTGGTCTATATATTGAGCTGTAAGTTACACACAGATAGGGTTTAATGTCTGAAGCGATGAGACCCCCCCCCCCACTTCAAAGCTCAACGGAAAAACAAAAACCTTGAGTTTCTCCCCCTTAGGGGTGTGAATGTTCTAGAAGGTCAGAGAAGCATTCACTTGCATTGCCAGGGTCTTCTGCGTGCTTGTGTTCCTCTGCCATGTGCCGTGCACTAGCACGGGAGATTTCTGAAAGCTTCACCAGTGTGCTGTGAGGCTGTGCTGTCATTGGTGCAAATCCAGCAGGATGCACTGCAGGTTAGGGGAACGAGGTGATCACAGAGATGCTTCTGTGACCCTGTCCTGAGAACGTGAGAAAAGCTCGGTCCCTGACCTTCACTCTGACCCGCCGGGACTCTGGAAAAGCTGTGTGTGGCAGGTAGCTGAGGGGTCCTGCTGTGTGAAGGGGCGGAGGACAGTACCCCTTCCTCCCCTGCCTTGCTGGAACAGTGTTCTAGAACCTTCTTGGGATGCTCACACGGTGGGGTTCACCACAAACTCAAGTAGCCAAGGCACATCCCCTGTTCTGCCTTCAGAGTTCACAGCAGGATGGAGCCACACGCAGGCCCACCTCAGTGGCCACCCAGGCTCCTGAAGAAGTCCAAAGTCAGGCTGCTCTCACACACTGAGTTAGTTCAGTCACTGTGGAGCTGGCAGAAAGTAGAGAGATGATTGGTCTCCCATGAGGCAGGAGAAAATGATCCCCTGGGGCAGTGGTCCATAGCGCTATAGCCCCTTCCTGGCTCAGGTCACCTGTGCAGAAGGCCAGGGCACAAAGGCCTCCACAGAGCAGCATCACCTCTGCGTGTTTGCGTGTTCAGGTGGTTCTCCCAGCACACCCACCCTCCTGTCCTACCCACTGCTCCATCTGTCCATTCTGTTTATTCTTGTCTAGTGTTTCCTCCCCTAAGGCCTGGGTGGTCTACCCTTTTCTCCTCTACCACCCATCTCCCCCCGGGCCTTAGCTGCTTCCTCTGCCCTGAGTCATCTGAGAACCCCTCTTCCCGGAGGCCCCTCCTCACTTGCTTATCTCCTTCTACCCCTTCCAAAGGCCTCTGGGGTGTCTGGAATCATACACGCACATGTTCAGGCACACACACGGAGACATGTGCACATGCTCGCAAACATGGTCACAGAAACTCATACATACATGGTCTCATACACATACATACAATCATACACAAGTCACACATATGCAGGTACACATGACTTATAGCCAGCAGCCTCCTGCCTGACCCCCAGGTAGTAGGCAGTTTCCCTCAGGTGGACAGAGCTTCCTTCCTCTCAGCTTCTGCAGGGAAGTTCAGCTCCGCTGTATCAGGCCTGGGGTCTGTGCTCTGACGCTCACCGCCCACCCTTGGGATGGACACCCTGGCTGAGAGCTCCAGCAGCTCCAGTCCGCAGACTGCTGTCTGCCCCCCTCGAGGCTCCTTCTTTCACACTAAGTCATGTGGATCCTCTGCTGTTTTTACTAGAGTCTATTTTTAGATCATTTTTTATTCACGGCAACATTAAAGGGAAAGTGCGAGGTTTCTCAACACCCACCCGTGTGTAGCCTCCCACTGTGGGAGAACACTGCCTTCCTGGCCACTGCTGGAGTCCAGGCATCCAGCTGTGAACGTCTTGGAGACTTTCCTGGGCCTGTAATTATCTGAGACCCTGGGCCTGGAGGTTGTTGGCACATTCTCCACAGCTGACAAACCTTATTGACGCCATGCTGTCCGTAATTCACACTGGGGTTCATACTTAGTGTGTGTGTGTGGGGGGGGGGTTCCTATAGGTTTGGACAAGTATGCAGTTGTGCAGTGTCACTCTCTCCCAGACATCTGCCCAGCTGTGCAGGACCCTCCCTTCCTGGTCCCGCAGACCCAACCAGCCAACGATTCTTTTTACTGCCCCATGCTTCCGCTTTCTCTACAGTGGCGGAGTTAGCATTAAAAGTGTTCCGGGTTGGTTCTGATCACTCATAACATTGCGGTGACATCCCTTTGTGTCCTGCCACTGCTTGGCGGGTCACCCCTGTCAGCACAGAACAATATTCCATCCTCTGGATGCACCTCTGGATTCATTCCTCTTCCTTCAGGAGGGTGTTGGGTCTGGTTGCTTCCAATTTTTAGCAAATGTTCTGTAAGCACCTTAAGGAGATTTCTGTGCAAACGCGCATTCCCACTCTTCTGGGCAATTACCCAGGAGTGTGGTCCCTGTAGCACATAGGGAAGCGCTGGCATGGTTTGTAACAAATGCTCCAAGAATCTTCAGAAGCAGGTACTGGTTTCCTCATCCTCCACAGTGAGAACTGGCCATTCCTAATGCCCCACACGCTGGTCAGCATCCGAGGACATTGGCCCTGAGAGCCCCACCATCCCACAGTGGGTGCAGCAGTTCTCCAGAATCAGAGCAGTGACAGTAAAGGTCTTGGCAAGTTATTTTGCAGTTGTGGAAGACTCATCATAAAACATATTTGGAGAGGACTAGACCCAGAGGAGCCAGTGAAACCAGCCCATGAGCGCTGGCTCCCAGCCCTTGACTTCATACCTGGGTTGAAGCAACTTCACCCTCTGTCTTGTCTTTACCCTCCCGAACATGTCTACACCAGGATTGTGGGTACACAGGTAAAGCCCCCAGACACAGCGAGCCTTCAGGAGGCAGCTACCCTCATCTTACACATCACACCTTAGCAACCCAGCAGTGCTCAGCAGTGACAGCAGGTGATGTAATGAGGAGATGCTGGCCCCAGTCCACTCCCCAGCAACCTCAGCTCCCTCCCCTTCCTCCCCCCTCCCCCTTCCTCCCCCCTCCCCCTTCCTCCCCCCTCCCTCCCCCCTCCCTCCCTCTCTCCCCTCCTCCCTCTCTCCCTCCTGTTCCTCTGCTCCAGTCAGTACTGAGCTGTGAGTTTCCCTGTGCAGTGAGAAGTTAGGTGGAAATGCCCCCAAGATTCCTCTCCACCCCCCGCCATGAGCTACTCTGTGGCATCTGAATGACAGTGTGCAGAAGGGACTCTAGGCTCTCACGCAGAGCACAGACTCCACCTTTGCAGCCTAAGATATATGTGTTCTGGCATCATGGAGGTGCTTTCAGGAGGCTGAACTTCTCAGAGGGGAGGGGGATTTTTGGCTGTTTTTATTATGAATGTGAAATCTAAGTGAGAATTTGAAGCATGCAGAATTGCCCTAGTTCCATTGTTGTCCTGTGTCCCCTCAACTAATACCTGAAGCAGTGAGCCCGGCAAGCACTGGCTGCAATTAAAGAATTCACTAAAGACATGTATTCCCAAATTAGGGGAATGTTTGTCAGGTGTGTGGGTTATGATGTCACAGCAACAGCACCAACAAAACCAATAGGCCGTCTACGTGGACTAAGCAGGAAATAGCTGAACTGACCCAGAGTGGACAGCCCTGCTCACCGCTCAGCCCCCAGCTGGCATATACTGTGTATACAACTGCACAGCCACAGTCACATGGGGAGCCCTGTGTGGGGACCAGATCACAGTGGGCCCCTGTAGCTCACTGTCTTCGACCAATCTATGCTACTGGGCACCTTGGCCATTCAAATAATGGCCTCAAAGAGGGCTTCTTTCCTGGAGAGCATCTTCCCAAGATGCTCCACAAGTGTACTGGACACACCCTTTTCTAAGTACCATGTGTTGGGCCCATCAGGAGTCTGGGAATTGAGTCTCCTACAGTATTCTGAGGCCCATGTAGTAGTGACTTTACATTATCGACAGGAAATAGGTCTGTGTCGGACTGGTGGAGACAGAGCAGGCATATTGCTAGCACAGAGAGCCTGGAGACACAGGAGGGTACATAACTGCCTGGCCCTTGAATTGTAGGTGCCTAAGAGGGTTCTCTGAGACATACTGAGGCCCTAAGACAGGAGCCTTTTCCCAAGGTCTCAGCACACTCCTGCCTTTAGCTGAGGTGCTTGTCTAGAAATGAGTTTATGAGGATTAGCATAGGCTGTTCACATACCCCTCTGGTGTTCACCCTCCCTGGGGCAAGCTGTGTGGAGAGGAGTACTTGGGTAGAATGCATTGAGAAGGAAGGGTGAGACCAGAGCTGGGTTTCATAATCACCGTGCTGTCCACTGACTGCTGGACGGACACAAGACTCACACCGAAATTTAACAGTTTTCTTCTCATCGAAGAAGTCTCTGTGTTCCCATAAGTCATCTCTCACCTGCCTCAGACACTGGCTGCTTGAAAGTAGCTCCAAAGGCACTTAATCCTCAGACTGTACTTACATAGGCTCGTGGGATCAAGGCCCAGAAGGCTTCTCAGCCAAGCTGAAGAGAGCAGACTCCATGTGCCCTGTCCTCACAGGACCCTATGTGTAACCTTGGTAAATAACAAGGCACACAGGAGTAAACATTGGTGACTAAATTGATGTCCCCTTGAGTGACTGGAATGACTGTTGCTCCCTCACCTGTGCACTCATATGTACACTTACCTGTGCATTCACACTCACCTGTATGGACTCTGGAAAATGACAGCATCATCTCAGGAGGAGGAGAGGCTCCTCTGTGGTTGAAACTAGCTCTCCTGGCTTGGATCTTGTCTCCAGAGCTCAGGAGGTATTTAATCCTCAAGGCAGCAGTGTTATGGACTGGAACCCCTGAGAGGCGTTTGGGTCACAACGCCTTGGGATGGGCTTTATCACAGAGAGGGCTCCTGGTACACGGACACTTGTTCCCTGCCTCCCTCCTCTCTTCTTCTCCCCATTTCCTCCCTCCCTCCTTTCTTCTTCCCTCTCAGTCTTCCTCTCTCTTTCCGCCCCCTTCCGTCTTTCGATCAGAGTAACAGCAGAAAGGACTGTTGCATGTGGCAGGTTCTCAGCCTGGCACTTCCTGAGAGACATAAAGTGTGGTTCTCTGTAACTCACCTACGCCCCACACCATCAGATGAGCTCAAATGCCCAGAGCACCCATGCCCTAGGGGCGAAAGGAGAGCTGAGGCTGTCCTTCACTGGTCCTGGCATAGCCCTGCTCTTTGCAGATCAAAATCACATAACCAAATTTCACCCCTTGGAGGCCCTGTTTGATCTGATTTTGTTTCTGAATTTTGGACCAAGAAAAATCAATATAAAGATAAGCACCCCGCTCCATTCACAGCTGAGTCCATGCCCCAGGGGCACAGCCATGGAAGCTGCATTCTCACAACACCTCAGTTCTCCAGCCAGCAGGAAACCATATCCCTCTGTCTGCCCCGATTCTGTTTTTCTTCCTTTTACAAAATTAAGCAGAAACAATTTATCCCTGCTTGCTAGAAGGGGGCGGGCCCTAAACCCTGTACTTGGTCAGCCTCCAGGCAGGCAACCCAGGTCCTGCCTGTTGGGTAACAGTCCCAGAGAGAGAGACAGAGACAGAGACAGAGACAGAGACAGAGACAGAGAGAGAATGTCTGTGTGTGTGTGTGTGTGTGTGTGTGTGCGCGCGCGCACGCACACACGCAGGCACGCCCACCGTAGGACAACTTGTGTGTTCCTCCTCCTTACACACCATCCCCCTTGTCTTTTGGAGACAGGGTCTCTCACTGAACTTGGAACTTGCTGCTTAGGTTAGGCTGCCTGGCCAGCACACCCAGGATCCACCTGTCTTTGCCTCCCCAGAGCAGGGATTACAGGCATAGAATACCATACCCAACCCCTTTTACTGGGTCTCAGGGTCCAAGTCAGACCTTCATGCCATCAAGGCTATAGTTCACCAGCCGAACCCTCCACAGGCCCGGCTCCTGCTCCGGGCACGCCGTCTGCCTCCTCACAGTCAGCCCCGACCTGAACATGTTCACCTCTTGGCTTCATCAGTTGCCGCCAGGCACCCTAGGTTCAGGATTACTGGGGATGTCTCGGGCTTCTGCGCCATCCCCTCTGCCAGCCTCATCGAGCAATCTGCAAGCACAGGACACAGTGCAGCATCCTACCACCAGGAAGGTGTGGTCTGTGGCCCTTGTAGAGAGCAGTTGTGGGGACATGTCAGGTGGCCATTAGTCTGACTCCTGTCTCCTGGATACCTTTACCTGTCGTGTGAAGGTCTTACAGAGAGAAAGCAAGAGGCAGGCTGGGGAGTTGAAGAACAAAGCCTTCACATGGGAATCCTGGAACATGGAATAGACAGAATGTCCCCTGTGCCCCCAGCCTCCCTTCTCCTAAGTCATGGCCATGCCTCCTGAGCTCTGAAGAAATGTCTCCCCTATCTTGACCTTTGCTGTGCCCTGTCTCCTCCTCTGGTAGCTCCGAGATGGACTTTGGGGGCCCTGCTGTAGCTGACAGCAGGTCTGTAGCCTTTGGATCTAGCCTAGACAGACCTACAGATCCAGTCCTACCTCACTGAACTGCCAGCCTCATTCATGAGACTTCCCTCCATGGCCTTACACACTCCACTTCTGAAAAGCAGAGAGCCAAGGAACAGCCGCCTCTCTGGGTCTCACAAGGACACAGGCGTTGATGTCTGGAGGCATTGCAGGCTGTAATGTGCCCTCATTAACCTACAGGGCATTGCTAGGCATTTATCTCTGAAAGGAAAGGGCTCCTCATTCAGCCAGGCCCCCCAACATGCCCGACAAACCAGGTCCCAAGAAGGATATTCTCCTAGGATTTGACGGATTCCAGCTTGATGTCAGTCTCTCAGGTTTTAGTCAATTGCAAAACTGTAATGTGCACAGACCCACCTTGGCTGCTCCCTGGCTATCTCTGCTTGGTAGAGTTGACCCCATACTCCAGGTTTCAGTAGCACTTGTGCAGGAAGGGGACCTTTGTGACAGCCATCGCAACTACCTGTCAGCCTTCGGTTCTGTTCACACTGGCTGTTTCCACGTGGGATTTGGCTTTATGGTATCAGGTTTCTTTCTGTCTGTCTGATTTTGAAGAGGAGCTGCTGAGCTCTGGAGGTTAGCCTCAGACCAGCGTGCCTTGACCTTTCCCACCTCTGTCACCTGTGATCACGTCTGTTATCCTTAGACACACACACACACACACACACCCCACACACCACACACCACACACACCTCAGCCAAATGAGAGGCACAACAGCAAGAACTCTGGCCTGAGACAACCAAGCAGGCAACCACTGACAGAGCTCAGTTCTGAGGTGAAGAGCTTCCTTCAAAGGAAACTAAATCACTGAACTCCCCCAGGCTCTGGAGAAGGAGTCCTTGGTTACAAGCCTAGTGTGCCCCCAGCACTGCTGGCAACCAGGAGACTGGAAGGTCTAACCTGGTCAGAGGATAGAATCCACTGTCTGAGGCCAGCCACTGTGGCAGAGCCTGGGTTCATGAGGACCTTTCCAGCCCCCCTTCTCCTCTGGGGTGCTCCTCTAAGTCACCATGTGGCTCAGCAGGAGTCTCCCCGCCGCAGTGTCACGGGAACAGTGCAGTCTCCTTCCTCTGGGCTGATGTCCTACTCTGCTGCTGCAGCCCACAAGCCACCTGCTCCTCCCAGGTGCCCACAGTGGCAGCTGGGCCAGTCTTAGTGAGGGGCCTGGCAGATCTGTTGTCACCTCGGCCCCTGCACATGTGAGGAAAGGGTCTGACCACGTTCAACCATCCAGTGGGTGCTCCCTGGAGTTCCAGAGCATCTGACCTTCACGCCTCGACTTGTCAGGACGAGAACCCCAAGCTTGCGGGTGCCATTGCTCCTTCCTCCCGCCCCTAAGCCATTCCTGAGGGTGGATTCTCATCTTCCTTTGAAAGGGTATTTCTCAAAAGGCTACTTTCTGCCTCCGCCAGACACTCCCCACAGCCAGCGATGAGGAGAGGCTTTGATCCTGTGGGCGTTCTTTAAAGTTTGATCTTTTGATCTAATGTTTTGTTTCTCTATTCTTAATGGCTTGCCTTGGAATCGCCTGAGTGGTGGGTCGGATAAGACAAATATTTTTAAAAGCAAAATCCATGTGCAAATGTTGCCACCAAGTCCCTAACAAGGTGCCATGATGTCACCCTTGAAAACTGGCAGGGACTGTGTGCAGGACGGCTTCTCACTGTCCCCTTGGTCTGTGTAGAGATTCACAAAGAGCCTTTGCAGGGCATTTGCCAGGCACACCATGAGCTGTGGGAGGAGCTTGCTCTCTCTCTCTGTCTCTCTCTCTGTCTCTCTCTCTCTCTCTCTCTCTCTCTCTTTCTCTCTCCCTCTCCTCTCCCTCTCTCCCCCACCCTGTTCCTCCCTCCTAGGATACCCCACTTCTCCTTGCCCTGGAAGATGGGCCCCTGAGCCAATCTGAGGGGCAGTACAGGGAGCAACCATAGCCTACTAAAAATTCATGTAGTCTTACCCGGAATTCTTAGCAAGCAAAGCCCTGAGCCCAGGGTATCCAAGCCATGTGGTTGTGACAGGGGCAGCTTGTCATATAAGCCTTTGTTGTCCTTCCTGTTACCTGAGTAGAAGCCCAGGGTGGAGATGACCACACTGCTCATTATAAATCCTCTCAGTCCACAAGAGCTAGTCATTCCGATCCATGATATTTTTTTCTTCTGGGCCACTGTTGTTATGGCCGTGGGTTCTAGGCCAAGGCTTGACATTAATTTGGATTTGTTGGTGGCAAAGATCTCATGAATAATTTAAATCAGGATTCTGAGGGTGCTACCAGCTTTTAAGAGTCAGTCCTTAGGCCTTTTAGGGAAGTTAATTAATCCTTATCTCTGGAAGAAAAATGGAACCTCTGTGGCGGGGTTGTGTGCTGTTGTCTGTGTGTTTCTGGGTAACATTTATACCATAAGCTGAGGACTGCTCACAGAACCAAAGACCTGATGCCTCCCAGGAAGCAGCTATAGGGAAGACATTAGCTGGACGTGGGGAAGTGGAATGTTATAAGTTAATATTTAGAATTTCTGCTTCTGGTTGAAATAGCCAAGAGGAGGAATGGAGCAGGTAGAGGAATTAGCATGACACTAGACACTGACAGTGACAGTGACAGTGATAGCTAGTGGCCCCCAAGAGGTGACGAGCAAGCAGGCAAAGGCCATGGCATGTGGGAAACTGGCCTTGGCCTGCAGCAGAGTCCCTGAGCAGAGCACAGAGGACAGAGCAGAGGTTTGCCAAGGTGGCTGAGACTCAGGATACAGATGTGGACGGGAAGCTTAGCGTCTACTGCAGCCCACTGAGCAGGACTCATGTACACCCATGCAACACGCTAGGGAAGATGGAATGGATTCACAGGAAACCTGTCCAAGTGCCCATCTACAGCCAGGCCTCCTATTGTGCTGACTGGTGTCAAGTAGAACACACAGCACTCTGACCACTGATCGGGAAAAAGTCACCCTGGATGGAGCTCTAGCAAAGCAGAGAAGCAGCAAGGCCCCAGAGAATCAGAATGTTTCTGAGTCAACGCATCCCCCAGACAGAAAATGCAAGAGAAGCAGTCAGGAGCTAAGTCCTCATCGCCTGGCAACAAATGTCATCCAAGGTGCAGCGAGGAGGAAATCAAGCCAGCACCAACTCGGACTTCAGAACGGTTAGACAAGTTAGCTCCATGCATATGTGCAAAAGGTCTGGAGAGCTTTTCAAAGGAGAACGTCCAGAAATAAAATCTATAGTGTTTGAGATGACAAGCACAGGGGTTGACTGCAAATTAGACATCAAAAGAGAAATAGCGAGTTGGGACAGTGTGAAGGCTAATCAAAACGGGACGCACAAAGTGCTCAGCGGTCTGTTTCTCTCCTGGCGCCTTCGGTGGGAGCTGGAGCGCCTCAGACAGCTTTTCCATTTGAACCCAAATGATGCTCCAACAGGCAGAGCTGGGCGGGTCTTCCGGATTCCACTCCGGGCTGTCAAGAAGGCTGACACTAAGGCATGTGAAGGAACCATGGAACAGATAGCCACCCCACCTCCCCAGGTACCCTGCTAAGATCAAGAGGGAGTCCCCCTTCCTCCTGTCAGGGTACTGGGACTCCATCTGTCACATCCTTGCCCTGGTCCCTCTGTGTAACAAAGCAGAGCTTCTCCAGAGCCTTGATTCCACCCACAGGAGGAGACTCCGCTCAAGATAGCTTGTACATTTCTGCTCAAGTGTCTAGCACTTTCCAAGAGAACATGGGGTTTGGCTGGCCATCCGTGACCACAGATCACGAGCCCTGTCATGACAGGGCCACCAGTATCCCTGTAGGGTGATGTCTATATGCAGGTGAGGGCTGGCACAAGTTAAGGCAAGGCCTGTGATTGGATGGAGAGAACGCAAGAACCAAAATGGAGGCAAAGAAGGACGACCCAGATCCGTGTGGCCTAATGCCCACTGCTAGTTATGAATATTTCTTCAGGGATGGACTTCTACAGGTCAATTTATCTTATCTCGGTGGGCGGTTTATATCTTTATCAATTGGCTGTGAGTTTATTGTGTGGACACATTGTGGATTGAGAATTTAACACATAAGTCTGAATTGCAAACTGCTAGAGTTCCGATTTTTACCGGGTTGCAGGCAATGTGAGCAGAGTTCGCAGCAGAGAGCCAGCTGGGAGAGGGCGGCTACTGCATGTGGTTAGCAGCAGGGGTGGAGAGACTGCCGGGGACAGAATAGCTGGGGGTAGCAGGGCATGGTGCCCTCCAACGAGAATGTTCCTGCTAATGCCATGCAGCCCCATGGTGCCAGCAAGTGAGGGTATTTTTAATATTTATCGCAACATATCCCCCAACTCTCCCCCTACTTCTCTCCAGCTAGGTCCAGCAGGCAAAGGCCAAGGGATGCTGTCAGTTCAGTGTCTTTACATCATTGTGAAGGCCAAGATGCTCCCCAGAGGCTCCAAGTCTTGCTTTAGTTAACAGTGTGTTTGTGGAGACCAATTTAACCCTTTCTCAGGAAGCCTCACACCCCACCATAGTTCCTTGTCTCCCTCAGTCATGTGTAATGTGTGTTCAGTCAGCTGACAACTGTCCTAGTGCTCTGAGCTGAAAACCCTTCTTCTCTCTTCTGCAGACAACTTCCTCAAAGGCACCCCAAAGAAAGTCCTCAGTGTGTGGTGCTGGCTAAGGGAGGGAGGGTAAGTCTCGCATGGGAGCTATTCATTTGGGTCATCTGTCAGATACTTCCAAAGAGGCTGCAAGCATTTGATCAAGACCCTTGACTAAAACCACAGGGAGCGTGGGAACTTCGGCAGGCCAGTAATCAGAACCCAGCTTAAATTCTGACTAATTGGTGCCTGACGACTTTAATCATGTAAACCAAAAATATACTTGAATTCCAATTTTCCTTTCTAATTTCCTCCAAGTTTTGCTAATGGGAAGAAATTTCAATGCCCCTTAGAGACACAGACATTTAAGGTGACATTTGGAGGACAGAACAGGACATGAGTCGCTGTGGACTCACATGGCTTTCCTGGCTCCCATCTTGGTGTCCAGCCAGTTTCCGAGAAGGTCCCTGGGTGAAGGTGAGCCTCACAGGGGCACCTGCCTCCTGCTGCACTTCCTGGGCCCGTGCATTGCTGCTTCTGGCTTCCCATAGCTGTGTACCTACCCACTGGCCTCCATCAGCTTCTTACCTGCCTCGGAATGAGGGTGGGACCTGACCCACGTTGAGAAGGGCAGGACACGGGCTCAGCCACCAGCTTGGCCACTGTGGCCTCCTTCCCTGTCCCTTTGACCCAAGAACTTCTAGTCTTCTAGTTCCGTGCATGCAGGCTCCCTCAAGAAGCTTGTGGACCAGGTCCACCCTGTAATGTCCCCTCTGTCTCCCTTCCATACTTGTGGGTGCCATGCATTCCCAGTAGCAAAGGTGTCTCTGCTCAAATTATGAGCAAAACCCACTGCTGGTCATAACTAGGGTCTTGTCACAGTGAGGGGGTCTTGTGACAGTGAGGGGGTCTTGTGACAGCGACTGTCTGGTGTAATGTGGCTCAGAAGGCCGAGACAATTTTGCGATGTGCTGGAAAGGGGTCACTCACCAAAACACTCACGTAGTGAGTCTGTTGGTAAGATTGTGAACCTGAGTCCTTCATGGTATAGAAGCAGAGAACTCCATTTCCACGTCCCCTGAGTAGCTCTGTGCCCTCTGCAGATGAAGCCAGGGCACGGGGCTGGCATTTGAAGATGGGAGGTGTGGCTGGATACTGACTCTGGGTAGAGGGGACACCTTGAGCTTGGAGTCTCCATACTTGCTGCAGATGCTTATAGGGGCTCACATTATAAAGGGGGCTCTGTAAGGACTTCCTCGCTGATCTAACACATGGAGGCCAAACAACATAGAACAGTTGAGTGGCCAAAACTTTGTAATGTCCTCCTAGCCTGTTGACCTGACATAGCTCCACTTAGCTTCCCTTCCTCCACAGGCAAGTTGAGAGAAAAATGGCTATTAGGTTATTCTTCCCCTCCAAGTCTCCTCCTTGCCCTTTCCACATATATATACATGCACAACACATACATACACATATACATAAACATGTATGACACATGCATATACATATATACGTGCATATACATACACACATGCACAAATATACATACACAGACAAGCAGAAAGCTATATACATATGCATGGCACATATATACATACATACATACACATACACACATGCACAAATATATACACACATACACAAACAGAAAGGTATATACATAGATATGCATGGCACATGCATACACACATACACAAATATATACACACATACACAAACAAGCAGAAAGGTATATACATACACATGCACACATATATATATATGCATGGCACATGCATACACACATGCATATTATACACATATAAGCACACACATGCACAAATATACAATACAGAGACAAGCAGAAAGACATATTCATACATGTGCACACACATACACATATGACACATGCATACACATACATGCAATACATATATACACAGAGAAGCAGAAAGACATATTCATTACACATATTCACACATATCCTGTTGACTCTGAGCACAGAGGTAATACCTTCACTGTCACAGGGCCAACTTGCTACAAAACTGTAGCTCAGGTATACAGTGTCTACCCAGTGCCTTAGTCCTTCTGAGCCAGGTCCTCACACTTGCCAGGTCACATGACAGCTACTACCTGGAACATTCTTTCCGGGCAGGAATTACTCCAAGCACATCCCACGGTCACCTGCTGTCACCGTGGAGACCCTTGCTTTAGTTTCTAAGCACTTAGTGTAATCTCTTGGCAAATGGGCACCTTGACCCCGTATCTCACTAGGACTTTCTCTGGGTAGACTCTAGTCTGTGCCTAATCCCACAAGAAGTCCACAGCTGTCAGTTCTTGCCAATTAAACCCATCCTTCCCCTCACTTACTTTGGGCCTGGCAATTGTGGACAGTTCCATCAGGCCTAAACGGTTTCCCCAACCAGCTCTCTTACATTCAACGCTTTAAATGTATGGGGTTTAATGGCTGGAAACAGAGGTAATTATGAGCAGTTTCTAAGCAATAAGGGCATTTTTGCCTGCCCTGTGGAGAGCTGAGAGACCTGGCCAGCCTCACGTGAAGGAGGAAGCACCTGTGGACAAATCCGTCTAGAAGATAATTGTGTCTTACAGGTGGAAAGAACAGCACTGAGGCCCCGTCTTGCCATCTATGGCTTCTGATTGCGCAGATTCAGATCAGACATGACGGGAAAGTAGGAGTCCAGTTAGACGGAGTAGTGAGGTCAGGAGAGGCTGGGGAGGGGGTGTTTGTGGAGGAGAGAGGGTCTGAAAAGAAAGAATGAAGATGGCCAGCATCAGTGCCTCGCTAAAGCAAAGCCTGCTCTCCCAGCCTGCTGCCTGCAGCAAGTCTGCAGAGATACACAGGGATGGGCTGTGTCCCTTGTCCCCTTTGACCACAGTGCTACGAGCTTTACAGACCTCTTACCCTCCCTCCTCGCAGGGCTCCACTTTGGCTTCTTGTCAGAGCTCACAAATGGGAGAAAACACCATTCCGAGGCCAACTTACTTTGCTCAACACGATGAGCCCTCTGCGAGATCCCCTGACAGCTTTATCATTTCCTCCTTCCTCTCAGCCAGAGAACAACCCCACTGTGTCATCAGTGTGCCACAGCTGCCCGGGCTGGTCCGTTTCCTGGCTGTTGTGAGCCATGGCAGTAAGTGTGGCCATGCTGGTTCTCTGCTGTGCAGACTTAGACACCTGTGGGCCTGCACCCAGGGCGGTTTGCCTGGTTCACTTTTCAGTTCTCTTTTCAGGGCCATAAGGAACCTCTGCACTGACTCCCACAGTGGGGGTTCCACTTTACATTCCCAACAGGAGAGGTTAAGCCTCCTTAAATTTTAATCTGCATGTACATGAGCATGCATGTATGCATGTATGAACAGTCTCCACAGAGGCCAGAAGATGGTATCAGGTCCCTTGGAACTTAAGGTCAAAGTCCCTTGGAACTTGCCACTTGGTTGCTAGGAATCAAACCTGGGTCCTCTGGAAAGACAGCCAGCGCTCCAGTCTCTGCAGCCCTTACGTGTTTTCCAGCCGTTCTGATGGGCTGAGATGGAATCCCAGTGTAGCTTTGATTTCCATTTCTCTGAAGGCTGAGGGTGTGGAGATTAAAGCCAACACACATTGACTGCATTTCTTCTTCTGAGACCTGCAGGTTTCCTCTAAACTCTTGCGTGCTACTGATTGGGTGTGGTGGTTTGAATAAGAACAGCCCCACAAGCTCATGTATTTGAATGCCTAGGGAGTGGCATTAGGAAGGGTGGCCTTGTTAGAGTAGCTGTGACCTTTCAGGAGGAAGTGTGTCATTGCGGGTGGGCTTTAGAATTTCAAACCCTCAAGCCAGGCCCACAGGTTCCTCTCTTCCTGCTGCCTACGATCCATTGATCGATCGATCGGTTGGGATGAAGAACTCTTAGCTGCTTCTCCAGTGCAATGTCTGCCTGCACTCCACCATCCTATCCACCATGATGAGAACGGACTAAACCTCAGCCATCATAAAGCAACTCTAACTAAATGCTTTCCTTTGTAAGAGTTGCTAGGGTCATGGTGTCTCTTCACACTGACAGAGCACTCACTCAGACATGTGCGACCCGCTTTTTGAGGCACCCAGATTTCTTTTAGCTCATCTCCTTGTTTAGGGGCTTCACATGCATTTGTGTAGAAGATAAAAAAACTCTAAAGAAACTTGGGGAGCCCCCAGTGCAGCTCAGGAAGACTGTGAAAATTCTCCGTCCATCCACCCATCTGAGATGCATTCAGTCAGCGTCCTCTGGAGCTCACGAGGCACACAGGAGCCTACATGGAGCAGTGTGGGCTAACACAAGGTGAGACCTTCACAGTTGCCAGAGAGGCTTCTGGGAAGACCCAGAATGCACCCCACAACACATGCTAGAAGGCAGGAGAGGGACTGGCCCATGCCATCACACCAGGGGGCTCTCCTCAGATCCCGCCCTGGTGGCAGATGGCAGAGAGAGGGCGACTGTGTCTTGAGAAGCATTCAAGAGAAACAGCTTTGAAGACATGAAAACACAGCTGAGGAGACAGAGCAGGTAAGAGCCAGCAACAGGGCAGAGTTGTAAGGTCTGGTTTTGAAATTTAACTCTGTGAAGTACAGCTGTCATACTTACCTGCTTGTTTTTACTTGTATCTGTGAGAGCTGAAGCCCAAAAAATTAAAGATAACCCTCCTGTGTGATGTGTGTGTCTGGAACAAGTGCCGCAGAGCACCTGGGCTGCCTCTGGTGTATCCTGACTCCTGGCACTACCCGGCCTGGCAGGGATGCTCAAGTCCCTCAGCTTCGCTTTGCCACGCAGGCTCAACAAAGATATCAACAGTCATAAACAAACATCACAATCAGGGCCCGTACACACATACACACACACACACACACACACACACACACACACACACACATTCATACATACATACACATCATACACACACTCTAACATATACACTCCTAGTACATACACTCACACACATTCATACATTCACACACACACACACCTCACACATACACACACATCTGTACATACCACACACATACATACCACACACATGCACACATCTCACTATGAGTCATGTTTATTGACACAATTTCCTGAAGCCTGTGGAGATGGACAGCATAGTCCATTCTGATATACAGGCTTGGCTCTGTCCCTGAATGGCCAGCAAACCAGTCATTGGCTCTCGCAGCCTAGGCTGTACTCTGACGAGGTCCTGCCAGTAGGCAGACCTGGGCTAGAGGACCCAGGGTCGTTCCTCATGCTGGGCTGCTGTGTGAGAAGCAGAAGTTGAGGTCAGAGAACCAGAACCTTCCACAGAGTAGTCTGTACAAAGAATCTGCCTTGCAGCCGTGAGCCTGGGAGGACCCAACAGCCGGTCTACAGGATGGCAGTGGCTCTCATCAACATTGGGTTATTTATTTCAGGTGTTCTGTGCATGCTGAGTGGGTGGATGCTGCTCAGTGCACCGTGTTAATGAAGCCAATAGTGGAAGACTGAGGAGTCACACTGGATGTTACTTGAAGCATGTTTCCAGGTCTTATGTATTTATACAGACTGTGTACATGTATACATATGTACATGTGTATATGTATATGCATACACAGATACACGCATATATATACATACCAAACTGCAGCCCCAGAATTATTTCAAAACTTTTGGTTCACTATTCACAAACTTTTGGTTAACTAGACACAAATTTTAGGTTAACTAAACTTTTGTGTCAACTAGACAGAACCTAGAATCACCTGGAAAGAGTCTCAGTGAGGGATCGTCTATATTTGTTAGACCTGTGAGCATGTCTATGGGAATTTAGTCTGCTGGTGCGGAAAGACCTGGCCCACTGTGGGCAGTACCATTTCCTAGGCAGGGCATTCTCCACTGTTTAGGGATGGGTAAATTGGGCTAGGCAAGCACACATTCATTCTTTCCCCTGCTCTTGACTGTGGATGTGCTGTGACTTTACGTTTGAAGTTCCTGCCTTGATTTCCCCACAATGACAGATAAGCTGAAATAGCCTCTTCCCCTCCTCCCCCAGCCTGCTTTTTGCCAGAGTTTAACACAGCCACAGAAATGAAACTGGATAAAACTCACCTTGATGCTAAGGTCAAATTCCCCAGCTCTAGTGATTGGTGAGCTTCGTGTGTTTGGAGTAATTTTTGTTTCTGTTTTGATTTGATGTTAGCCAAACACTACCTGTCAGATTATTGCAACTGGGACCAAGGAGCCACAGCCAAGTCCTAGCCCACCCCCTCTTGCCTTTCCCACATTGCAAGGTCACTCCAGGCCCAGAGGAGACTGGAGACTGAGTCCTTCAGTCCTTTATTCTGTTTCCCCGGGCTCCTTTCCAGTTAGTCATCTATCTGCAGAAATTCTTCCCAGGACTTCCATCACACTTTTTAAACTTTCTGGATGCTGGCAGGGTGGTACATCACTGGTATGTCACTGGGTTATTGTAAAACTCATTTACTGCTGTGTTGCTGACTCTGTGGGGTTCTGACAGGATCTCGTCTTTTTATGGGACTTGTTTATCCAATGCCCCCACTTTCTCTTTTCTGGCTTTCTTTCGCTCTATGTGAACAGGTGTAGTGTTGCACCTCAGTCCATCTGCTATGTCTTCTTTTTGTTTTCTCAGGGAGAAAGGTATTCTGGGTCATGGTTCATTGTAGGGAAGGCTTGGTGGCAGCAACTTGAGGTGGCTGGTCACATCACATCCACAGTCAGGAAGCTGGCTTCAGTTCACTTTATCTTATTCAGTCTGGGACCCCAGTGGGGAATGGTGCCGCATCCCCCTTTAATTAATTAATTAGTTAATTAATTAACTAACTTTACATCCTGACCCCAGCTTCCCCTCCCTCCTTTCCCCCAGCCCTTCTCTCCCTCCCCACCCCCATCCACTCCTCCCTCTTTCTTCAGAAAAGGGGAGGCTCCCATGGACATCAACCAGCCTTGGCATATCAAGTTGCAGTAAGACTAGGGCATCCTCTCCTATTGAGCAAGCAAAGGCAGTCCAGCATGAGGAAAGGGGCCCAAGGAAGGCAGTGTGGCCAGAGACTGCCTCCCTTCCTACTGTTAGGAGCCCTACTTGAAGACCAAGCTACAAAACTGTAACATTTGTGCAGAGGGCCTCGGTCAGTCCCATGCATGGTCCCTGGTCTCCGTGAGCCCCTATGGGCCCAGGTCAGTTGATTGGATTTTCTTGTGGAATCCTTGACTCCTCTGGCCCCTTCAATCCTTCTTCCCTCTCTTCCTCAAGATTCTCCAAGCCCACCTAATGTCTGGTTGCAGGTCTCTACATCAGTTTCCATAAGTTTCTGAGTAAAGCCTCTCTAATGATGGTTATCCTAGGCTCTGGTCTGCAAGTACAGCAGAATATCATTAGCAGTGTTGGGGTGGGCTCCCTCTCATGGCATGGGTCTCAAGCTGGGCAGTCATTGGATGGCTGCTTCCTCAATTTCTGCTCCATCCTTACCCCTGCACATCTTGTAGGCAGGACAACTGTAGGTTGAAGGTGTCATGGTTGGGTTAGTGTCCAGTCCCCTCCACTGGGAGTCTTGCCTTGTCGCAGGAAATGGCCTTATCCCCCATTGCTAGGAATTTTAGCGAGGATCACCCTCACAGATTCCTGGGAGTTTTCCATTGCCCCAGGTTTCTAGCTTGTCCCAGAGATGCCCCCTCCCCTTTCCCGTTCTCTCTCCCAGTCTCTCCCTCTGTCCTCCCCGCGCCTGATCTGTCCTGTTGCCATCCCCACCCCCACTTCTGTCCAGGTCCTTCCCCTGGTCTACCCGCAATGTCTATTCTATTTGCTCTTCTCAGTGAGACTGCCGTGTCACCCCTTAGGCCCTCCTTGTTACTTAGCATCTTTGGTCTGTGCATTATAGCATCCTATACCTTTATGACTAAAACCATTTATAAGTGAGTAACAAACACCATGTTTGTCTTTCTGTATCTGATTACCTCAGGATGACCTTGTCTAATTCTATCCATTTGTCCTCAAATTTCATGATGTCATTGTTTTTAACAACTGAGTAATATTCCATTGTGCTAATGGACCACCTTTTCTTTATCCATTCTTTGGTTGAGGCACATCTAGGTTGTTTCCAGTTACTGGCTATTACGAATAAAGATGCTATGAACATAGTGAAACAGGTGTCATTGTGGGATGGTGGAGCATCTTTTGGGTATATGCCCGGGAGCGGTATAGCTGGGTCTTGAGGTAGAACTATTCCCAATTTTCTGAGAAACTGCCAAATTGATTTCCAAAGTGGCTGTACAAGTTTTCTCTCCCACCAGCTATGGAGGAGTGTTCCCCTTGCTCCACATCCTCATCGCATGAGTTATCACTTGAGTTTTTGATCTTAGCCATACTGATGGCTGTAAGTTGGAATCTCAGTGTTGTTTTGATTTGCATTTCCCTAATGGCTAAGGATGTCGAGCATTTATTAAAGTGCTTCTCTGCCATTAGCCTGTCAAGAATTCTCAGTTTAGATCTCAATTTAAAAATATCCCATTTTTAAATTGAGTTGTTTTGTTGATGTCTAGTTTCTTGGGTTCTTTGTATATTTTGGATATCAACCTTCTGTTGGGTATGGGATTGGTGAAGATCTTTTCCCATCCTGTAGGCTGCCATTTTGTCCTTTGATGATGTACTTTCCTTGCAGAAGCTTTTCAGTCTCTTGAGGTCCCATTTATTAAGTGTTGGTCTTAGTACCTGAGCTATTGGACCAAACCCATCTGGCCCTGGGCTCCTTTTGCTTTTGGAGCCATTCAGTGACTGCTTCTATTTCCTTAGGAGACATAGGTCTATCTAGGTTGTTTATATGATCTTGATTTTAACTTTGATAAGAGGAAAAGGGGGGCACAACAACAGACACCTAGGAAATCTAAAGGGTCATCAGGTCTTTCTTCAAAATTTTCTACAAAATTGTTCATTTCTTTTAAATTTTCCAATTCTGTGGAGTGCAGGTTTTTGAAATCCAAATTCTTTGGATTTCCTCGGTGTCTGTTGTTACGCGCCCCTTTTCATTTCTAATTTGTTAATTTTATCTTTTCTCTCTGCCATTTAGTTAGCTTGGCTAAAGGTTCGTCTATCCTTTTGATTTCCCCCAAAGAACCAACTCCTTGTTTTGTTGGTTTTTGTATTGTTCTCTTTGTTTCAATTTTGTTGATTTCAGCCTTGAGTTTGATTTTTACTGTTGTCTACTCCTCTTGAGTCCACGTACTCTTTTTGTTCTAGAACTTTCAGGTGTGCTGTTAAGTCACTAGTATGAGAGCTCACTAATTTCTTCATGTAGGCATGTAGTTGTTGTGGTAAAAAAAAAATTAAAAATCCCTTCTTTTGGTATTACTGGCATGAAATTATTTATTCCCTGTGTTTTCTTGTGTGTAGTTAACCAACTTGGGCTGAGGGCTGGCTTTGTGGATAGAATTGTTAAAATTTGGTTTTGTCATGGAGTATCTTGCTTTTCCCCCTCTATAGTGATTGAGAGGTATAGTAATATGGGCTGGCGTTTGTGGTCTCTTAGAGTCTGCAAGACACCTGCCCAGTCTCTTCTGCTTTTAGAGTCTCTGTTGAGAAGTCGGGTGTAATTCTGATAGTCTGACTTTATGTATTACTTGGCCTTTTCTCTTGCAGCTTTCAGTATTCTTTCTTTGTTGAATATTTAGTTTTGATTATTAAGCAGCAAGGAGATTTTCTTTCCTGGTCCAACCTATCTGGTATTCTGTAAGCTTCTTGTATGTTATAGGTGTTACTTTATTTAGGGTAGGAAAATTTTCTTCTATGATTTTGCTGAAAATAGTTTCTGGGCCTAGGAGCTGGGATTCTTCTCCTCCCTTTATTCCTATTATTCTTGGGTTAGGTCTTTTCACCATATCCCAGGTTTCCTGGATGTTTCGTGTCCATAACTTTTACATTTAACATTTTCTTTGACTGATGTATCAATTTCTTCAATCGTCTCTTCTATGTCTGATTCTCTCTTCCATCTCTTGTATTCTGTTGGTGATGCTTGTGTCTACAGTTCTGTTCTCTGACCTGGGCTTTCCCACTCCCTCCAGGATCCCCTCAGTTGTGTTTTCTTTATTGCCTTTCTTTTCCCTTTTTCAGGTCTTGAACAGTTTTATTCATTTCCTTCGACTGTTTGATAGTATTTTCCTGTGTTTCTTTAAGGGATTTATCCCCTTAAGGCCCTCCGTCCTCTTCATAAGATTGGGTTTAAGGTCATTTTCCTATGCTTCAGCAGTGTTGGATATCCAGGGCTTGCCGAAGTATAACAGCTGGTATGTGGTGGTGACAGACACACACACCCCCGGCTGGTGTGTTCTTATGTGGTGTTATGTATGTTATGTGTGTTCTTATGTGGTGGTGACAGACCCCCCGGCTGGTGTGTTCCTATGCTCTAGCATCTGGGTTTGAGGACCCCCTGGCTGGTGTGTTCTTATGTGTGTTATGTGTGTTCCTATGTGGTGTTATGTGTGTTCCTATGTGGTGGTGACAGACCCCCCGGCTGGTGTGTTCCTATGCTCTAGCATCTGGGTTTGAGGACCCCCTGGCTGATGTGTTCTTATGTGTGTTCCTATGTGTTATGTGTGTTATGTGTGTTCCTCTGCTCTAGCATCTGGGTCTGAGGTTATTATAGGTTTAGGTGTTCATCATGAGTTCATCTTCCTTAGATGGGAGTTTGTTTCTGTTGTTGCTGTTGTTTGAATACCCCACCCCCTTTTAGTTTTGTTTCTTTTCTGATCTTCTGGCCCAAGTGGCCTGGGGTTCTGGTGACCAGGAGTCTTCGGGTCTAATAGGGCGTCTCTGCTGGACTTTTTTGTGGCCGGTGTGAATTCTGGAGTTTTGGGCACCAACATTGCCTTTTAGGTCCTGAGAATGTGTGACTTCCAGAAAAGCAGAGGTCTTCTGCCCAAGTCGTGGGTCAGAATATGTAGCCCAGATATTGGGGTGCACTTTATGGTTGTTGGGTATGCTTTAAGGGGAGTTGATGGGCATAGGCTGGGGTCTTATAGGACCTGTATGTCCTTTATTTTGTCTCTGCTAGCTTTAGTGAGTGGTAGCACTAAGATAATAAAATACTTTGTACAGGAGGCTGGAGAAATGGCTGAATGGTTAAGAGTCCTCTATTCTCTCCCAGAGGACTGGTGTCCAGTTCCCAGCACCCAGGATACATGGCTAAACAGCCACCTGAAGTGTCAGTTCCAGGAGACCCAATGCCATCTTCTGGCCTCCACAGGCACCACTGCCCATAAACACAGGCCTGCTTTGTTTTGATGCAGGGTCTCAGGTAGCCCAGGCTGACCATGAACTCCCGAGTGCTGTGATAACAGGTGGGTGCCACATGCCTGGCTGGGTTATGGGTATCTGGGTGTGACCTGAGGAAGTATCTCACTGCACACATCTGTAGAGCTGCAGCTGTGATTTCTCACATTTGCATGTGCTTTTTCTCTGTCCTTGTACTCTGCGGCTCTAGCAGTACAAACCTGCAGGGCCATACTCTCAGAGGCTTGCTCCTCTGTGTGTGTGTGTGTGTGTGTGTGTGTGTGTGTGTGTGTGTGTGTGTGTGTGTGCGCGCGCGCGCGTGTGTGTGTGTGTATGTGCGTGTGTGCATGTGCGTGTGTGCCTGTGTGCATGCGTGTGACCACCCATAGGAATACGTTCTCTGCCACCATTGGTTCCTCCTTATCCTGTTTCCACAGTGTTAGTGATTGACAGTTCAATTTTGGTCAAAGGATGTCAGTTTAGATGCTTAGGATGTTTGTGTGCTAATTTCACATTTCATCCTGGTTATCATCTTGTTGAATCTGGTTGGAAACCGACTAGCAATGCTAATATTTTTGTTTAAGCAGCAGAAATTGCTCTGTAGCTTCAGCCACTACTTGAGACTCCTGCTTCAGACTCGGGTCAAAGGTTCCTAAGTGCTGTGTGACTCTACCTGGTGTGTCCCTGCCCCTGCCCAGGGCTCAGGTTGGGATGTGACTTCCAGGTCTTTGGTATACTGTCAGACCATCCCAAGTCTGCACAGGTGGGGTGAGCCAGGCATGCAGACATAGGTCTGTGGGTTTGCATTCCCAAGGCCCTCCCAGATCAGTATCATCTCAGGACCCGGTGGCTTCCTAGGTCTCCCATTTCTGTCTGCTGTGAAGCTGTCTATGTGCAGCTGCACGTCAGAGGCCAACAGTTAGAGCAGAGGAGAGCACTTCAACTGTGGGCTCCAGCTAACAGTCACCGCCACTGAGGGGCCATGGCCCTGTGGCTTTGGGCACATCAGATAGGAAGCTAAGGAGTAGGAAAGCCTGTCCACCCTGGGAGCTTGGGAACTTTCTGCTCCCCACGTCTCCTGGACATCTGTCCACTTGTCTGTGTGGACTCCTGGAGCTGGAGCTCTCGAGCTCTCGGCAAAGGCAGGCACACGGCAGCTCAGGTGTTTGTGGCCTTGCCCAGACGTGCCTGCTGCTCTTGACTGGACAGTGTGCCTGAGAGCAGGCCGTACATCCTGCCTGGGTGGCGTCTGTGCTCAGGGAGACGGAGAAGATGACGTGTGTGCTTTCTATGGGACTCAGTGGCTCTGGAGCTCCCCATAGCTGTAATGTCTCATGTCCTCCCCCTTACAAGTCAGCAACTGCTACTGGAGTGCCCCAGATCTCACTGTTTTCTGTAAGCTCTTTCAGTTTGCTTAAGAAAATTGTAACATTTCTTTATTGAAAATTTCACACATGCATACAATAAATACCAACACATTTACTTCCACCTCCGTTCAACTTCTCCCACATTCCCCAACACAGCCCTTTGACCAACTCTGTCCTTTAAAAAACCATTAGGTCAGGTTAGTGCTGTCTGTACTGCTCAGGTGTAAGATCACCCACTGGTTCATGAGACACAAAGAATGTTTCTCCCTCCCACAGCAGCCATCACCTCCCCTCTCTATGGAGCCCTGAGAGCACCTCCCCCTCTCTGTGGAGCCCAGAGAGCACCTTCCCTCCCTGTCTTGACCTTGTGCAGGTGTCAATGAATGCAGTAGCCAGGGCATGCCCTGAAGGACAGCATGTCACAGCCCCTCCACCCTCGTCCTTACATTCTCTCCTGCCTCCTCTTCCAAGACACTCACTCGCTGGACCTCGAGTGTGGGGGACTGACGAAGACTTAGTCTCTTATCCTCAGCACTCTGACCAGATGTGTCTATTGATGATGGCACACTGCAGAAAGTGGGTTCTCTGCTAAGGTGGCGTGCAGTGTCCTGGGGCAGATCGGTCCATGTTCAGCTTTCTTTACGCCTGTGCTCATATCACGGCCCACTCTCTTGGGCACTCAGTTGTCCCATTTGCGCTTCCTAAGCAGGCTTGTGGGTAAAGGTCATTCCATTGCAGCTTATGGGATGACTCCCCAAATCACGCCCTCTGCATGCATCACATGTGTGTGCAGTCCCCCTCGAGGGGCAGTGGAGAGCAGCCAGTGGGCCTAGACATATGTCATGCAGCCTCTAAGTTTGTGCTTACTCTAGCCATCAGGGGGCTACAGCTGCCATTTTCAAACATCCGTCTTTATGTGCAGTTCTGTAAGGAACCAGTTAATGGCATCAAACTGACAGCTGGCTTCTGGCACACCAGGAAGGGGAAGATGATCTTAGTGGAGGTGCAGATCTAACCACATGTAGCTTAGGATCCATGCAACCCCCAAGTCCTCAGGCTCATCCTGAAAATGAGAGACACTAATCCTGCCTAGCTGCTAGGATTGAATGGCAAGGCAATAACCTGAGGCCAGCATTAGCTTCCTGAGGTCAAGAGCAAGGCAACTGGACTTTGTGGGGTTCATTATCCTCCATGTTACCTAGAACATACTAAATGCTTACCTTGCAAAGTGACTATGGACCACTGTATGGGGCATGACCCTCATCTAACAGCCACAAGTCAGGGATGGACCAACGGAAGCTGTCTTCTTGCGTTTCAGGTGACATCCAATGAGAAGCTCCTAGAAAGCCTCAGGAACACCGGCAGCCTTCTGCAGGCCCTGGAGCGCCTGGCTCCAGCTCACAGGTATGAGGAGCCAAGCTCAGGTCAGAACCATTTCTGCCCCCCTCTCCCTCCCTCACTTATTAGGGGCCAATGTCTTGTGGCCTGTCACTTTACAGCTGGATTCCTACTGGGGAAGGGAAGGGACACACGTCTGTTGGTAGAAGACTGTGGGAGTCAGCAGAGGCAGTCGCCAGGCTCCCTTCCTTAGCCCTTCTTTAGGGGGACCTAACACCCAGCAGCTGACAGTATGGGGATAAGCCTCATCTCCCACCCCTCACTGGACAGTCTGTTGACAACATGGACTGGGGGTTGGCTGGTCACCCAAGGAGTATGTCATACACACTGAAGGGCAGACATGGTATCTCAGCGGTGAGGATGCTTGGTGGAGTGACAGCCTCGAGTGACAGGTACCCAATTTGGAAAGCAGGGTTACGGCTGACAACCAGTCAGTTCAGTGCTGCAGCCTGGCCAGGATAAGGCTTGGTGAGCAGAGCCCAGGGAGATGGCTCTGGTCCCTGCATCCCCTACCCTGGGGAAAATGCACTTCTAAAGGGAGCCCAATGCTCTCAGACACAGTATCTGGGGTTTGGTATCCATTTGAAGGCAGCTGTGGCGCTGAGGCTTGTGCAGCAGCTCACGCCCAGTCCTGTGAGGGCAGGAAGAGGCTGGCTTGGACAGCAGTCCTCATCTGCTGGGACCCATGTTAGGTAGAGGGCAGGAACAGCCACCAGTGCTGACTAGTGCACAGTGACCAGTGCGCAGGGTGGCTGGACCACTGAACAGGGAGGCGGTCAGCCAGCTCCCTGAAGCCCTTCTTGCCAGCCATCTGGGTCTCCACACCTGCTGAGGTTGTTTGCCTTGAGACCAAAGGTGGCTTTATTTTTGTGCTGGACTTAAATTTGGATCAAATGTGTTCAAAAGAGGCTTAATGTTCCAAACAAGGCTTAACATTCTGCAAGGCTGTGACCTCTCCGCCCACACCCAGGTCACAGGCAGACCTTGCCTTGTCTCTCAGGGTTTGTTCAGATGTCCCCACCTGCAGAGGCCGGATGAGTGGGTGGCACTGCTCTGCTCAGACTGCCCTGCCAGGAGGGTGGCCTTCCATCCATGCCAGCCCTTCTGGGCCTTTGGTGGGCAGCATGGCCCCACAGGACTGGCCTGGACTCTGCCAGAAGCAGGCCAAGTTCAAAGACATTCCACCACCCCTCAGGGCCTTTGATGCACAGAACAGGAATGCACAACACTGTCTCCGGGTGGCAGCCCTAGCCACTAGACTGCAGCTTTCATGCGGCACCCCACCCGCCCACCTGATTATGCACTAAGAGCTATTTCCTTGCCTTCGACGGTGCCACCCATGGTCTAACTTTCTCTTCAGGGGGTTGCCGAGTGCCATGCTTCTCTTTGTTCCTGGCCAGGTTTGTGTGTATCTCACACAAACAGAGTTTCTATTTTAAGCTCCTAATTGCCCACTGGCAGCTCCAAGCATCATCCCACAGTACATGGTGGTCAGGATCTAGCAGTGCAGCAAGAAGGGGTTGGAGTGGGTGTGGAGGGGTGTAGGAGCCAGGGGTGGGCAGGCTGGCTACCCCTGTCCACCGACCTACATAGGCACAATCAACTGGCAGGCGGTGCCCAAGGCCTGAGGCTGAGGTGCAGCTGAGAGACACTGACCCAACAGGGGACTTAGGGAATGGGGCTCCTGATATGTGGGCTCAAGAGGCCCAGCCCTCTTAAGGGGATGTTTGGCCCACACACCTTACCCCCTTTGTGTCTCCCACAGCTCACCCGTCGACACTGTCGTGGCTTCCTTGGCCCTGGATCTCCTCCAGGCTGTTGGGCATTAGACAAGGCCGTCCTGTGGCCCCATCCACTACACAGCACGGTCAGATCCCACTCGGTCCTCTCTCCCCAGCCTCACGTGGAGCTAATAAAATCGATAGGCCAGAACCTGAGCGCCTCAAGCCCTCTCACTGAGATGACTAACCTATTACTCCCTATGTGGTGGTCAAGTGGCCTCCACTCAGATGAGCCACAATCCTCATCAGCAGCCAAGGAGACTTGTCTAAGGCTCACTTTCCTCTGGTGTTACATGGCCACTTCTTTCTCAAGGATGGAGAATTCCAAGAATCCTAGGGAGGCCTGGGTGAAACTCACGTGCACAGCAAGTTCAGTTTGCACACAGGTGTGCAGGACACTAGAGTCCAGCAGCTGTGGGGATGTTGGTGTCAGAGCAGATTTGCTTCTCCCAACTGCCCCTCACCCCTTATACAATCTCTGCCACGTGCCAGGTGACAAGTTTAGTGGACACTGAAGGATGAAGGACTGTGGGGCAGGACTGTTTGAGCCAGCCCTGGATGGGAGGTTGGGGCCTCCGGGACTTCTTCAAACCAGGTTTCTACTGGCCCATCCACTACTCCCTCAAGAGAACAGACATAGGCAGCCCATTACCTACTCCAGGATGTCTCTGGGGAAGAGGTGTGCACATATGAACAACTAGCCCAGGGCGGGTGGGGGGGAGGGCAGAGGATCCCTTCTGTAGCAGGGAAGCTGGTCCTACTATCACCAGCAGCCCTGCCCTGATAAGGTAATCTGGAGAGACTTCCAGCTCCCATTTAGCCTCATGAAGAAAAGGGCCACACCATGCCTGACATACCACAGCCCAGGTGACCTTGGCCCCTCCTCTCGCCTACAATGCTCCTTTGCATGACTGGATTCAGGGCTCCACTGTCCTGAGCAGGACTTGGATGGGGTGACAGACATAGACGCACTAAGGATTTCATGCAGCTAGGAGTGGTGTCTCACCAGGCTGTGCCCAAGCAGACCTGGCCTGGCTGCGTTATGCAGTGACATGGCTGAGTGTTCTAAGGGAGCAGGTTCAGATCTTACTTCCCCTCCCTCTGTCCAGTGCTGGGAACTGCTTCAAAGCAACTGGACATCCTCTTCCTCTCTCCCTTTCAGAAGAATATAGAGCAATCTAAACCAGGAAGGCTTTAACATTCCAGAACATTCCATCAGGTGGCTTGTCTATAGGGAGGGGACCTGGGGTTGCTGTCTTGCTAGACTTGAGGCCTGGCCGCCACCCCCCCCCCACACACACACACTTCCTATCCCCCGCTTCTCCCACTCAATGTGACATGGCTTGTTTCCCAAACTTACAAACTCCAGTGGAGACTTGATAGGTGAGACACTGGCTAGTCAGGGGAAGGAGGCCAGCACAGCTTCTCCTTTGTCCTCCCTCGAGAAAACAGACATATAGCCAGCCAGCCCCTGCCCTGAGCTCTTGTAATTCTGGTGGTGGCCATCCAGACCCAGGCTTCTGCCTGCACTCCAGTCTCACTCCCTAACTCCAGCTACCACTCAGCACACCAGACACGGAAGCAGAGGACCAGGCAGGGAGCAGGCCCTAAGCCACGGCAGTCAGCAATGGCCACAGCTGTCCTGAGGATACCTAGGGAGCTGTGGTGGTCTGCCCACAGGCTCATGTGTTCACCTGTTTTCTGCATGCACTTACCAGATTCCCAGGACACTGACTGGGCTGGCATGTCCTGTGCTCTGGTCCAGCCTGCCCCAGTCCCAGGCAGCTGACAAGTGTCCTTTACCCCTCTCCCCAGACCCTTGAAGAAGTAGTGTACAACCTCCCAGATCTCAGAACATGGGTGCAGACAGAGCCAGCCACAGCCCAGGCGGCTTTAGCTGTGACAGCCTTCGCTTCACCCACGCCGAAGGTGGCACAAGGGAAGAAATGTGGCCTTGCCTGTAGCCTGGGGTTCCAGGGATAGAAGACAGATGTGATAACCAAGGGGTTAACCAAGAGGCAACAGGCCCAGAAACAGATCCCACTGAACCCTGTGCAGCAGGTGGTCACGATGCTGCCCCGGCTCCTGATGTAGCTTGTTTTTGTAGGGGCTACAAGGCCAGCAGCCACGAACTGCCTGTTCTCTGTTTTTCTATTTATGCACTTCAATGATTTCCTCTCAACTCAGCCACACTGGGTTCTCTTCTACTGAATGCTCAGCAAATGGTCACGTGACAACTTGCTTAGCAGTTGGGAGTTGCTATTACCCACAGTGCTCTGCCTCTGACAGCACCTCAAGCTCTTGAGAATATCTGGCTCAGTCCCCTGGCCCTACCCTAATGGACCCGGGGTGTGGTTCTACTGTTGATGTCGATCGCTTGGAAATGGAAACCATTCCCTGCCTGAGAGGTTTGTGTCTCTCCTTTTGAAACCCGTGTGCACGCCCACCCCGGTGCACGTGCGAAGGTCAGGGCACTACTGTGGGGCCAGTTGCCTTCCACCTTGTTGAGGCAGTGTCTTCTTAAAAACATCATCCCACTTTCACTTACTTGATGCCACTGCCGTGTGGAAGGGGGAAGTTGGTTTCCCCTCTGACTACCTGACCTGCTGAGCCATCTCACCAGCCTGGGCGACTTGATTCTGCTGCTGGGCTCCACTCTGGGCAGTTCTCCTGCCACATCTGGCTTTTAAATCGTAGGTTCCAGAGCTCCAATCACCCGCTGAGCCAGCCCTCTCTGGCGCTGCTTGCTTGGCCTGGCCACTGACTGCAGAGACTTGTTACTGCTAGTGCTGCAGTGAGGGGTTAGGAGGAGAATGGACAGACCACACTCCTCATGGACCTCCCCCCCGGGTCTCTGCTGTTTATATGCTCCCTCTGCAAAGCCCTATCCTCCCTCCACCTGCACCTGTCACAAACGAAGCACAGGAGCTCCCCCCTACAGCATCTCTTCAGAAGTGTGGGTGTCTGCCAGCATTTTGTGTACCTCACACTCCCAGGCATGCCGTCTGTGAATGCTGCCCTACTGAGTGCGCTAAAGTGGTGCTTGCTTCCTACAAACCTCCACCACTGCCTGAGGTCTGCCTCCTCTGCAGTTAGGACCTGACGCTTCTAGGCATGAACCAGAACTACTGTGATTCAGAACATAAAGGCCGGGGTTGGGGATTTAGCTCAGTGATAGAGCACTTGCCTAGCAAGCGCAGGGCTCTGGGTTCGGTCCCCAGCTCCGAAAAAAGGAAAAAAAAAAAAAAACCATAAAGGCCAACTGCAGTAAAGCTCTACCCTGTTAACTCTGGACCCCAGTGGGTATCTGAGGACTTCCTCATAGGGCTGGCCCTCCTCCTCCTGTGAATTAGAATTCCATGCTGCTTTAACAGGCACAATCTTAAAACCCAGGAAAGCAAATAGCCGTCTAAAGCGAGTCACACTAGCACCGACACTGGAAGTCCAAACCCAGGCAGAGCTTCACGACTACTCAGTGGGGCCGACACCAGCCTAACTAAAGAAGGGCTTATTCGGTTGGCTTCCAGCTTTAGTTATTCTCAGCGTAGCACAGAGACCACTGCAGAAGTGTCTGCCTAGTTCCCGGGCAAGCAAGAGTGAGCAGAAGGAGGGCTGGCTACACAGGCTTGCTCAGCCCTTTGGTCAGAAGTGGCAGGACAGTCACTTCATCAAAGCACAGCCAGCCAGGGACAATATTCAAGGCCGACAAACACGCTTCCTTTCTCTGGTTTGCCTGGGTTTTGGTGTGACACTGCTAAGGGTCACCGAGCGTGCCCATTCAGACTTGGTCCTTCTCTACCCTGACAGCCTGGGCACCCTAATGGCGCCCCTTCTCTTCCCTTCCCCTGGGCACCCTGATGATGCCTTCACAGCTCTCAGCACTCATTTCATGACGAACAAACAAAATGACACAAGCGAATGAATTAAAAGTTTAATTCTGAACCATTTTTATAACCGCGTCTGGTGAAGCATTGTATCACGGCAGGTTACAACAACTTTGGGAAAAGGCAACTGGTATACTGTCCAAAACAAGAAGGCTCAAGTAACACCTCTTACTGATTTACCCCACCGCACGTATCCCCAATAAAGTTCTTGTTCAAAAACATGAAATAGATCCACCTGCTTATTTTAAGCATATTAAAAAGGAAACTAATCGGACCATTTCTATCTGTCTATTTATACAAAAGGCTACACAATGTTACACGTCTCCAGATTACAATTAGCGTGATTATGAATTAGTGTTCTACACCATTACTCAGTTCTTAGAAATCAGAAATTGCTGTAGCAGGTTCACTAGAACATAACACTACGAGACTTAAAAACTAACAGTTACTGCAAAAAATAAAAGCTACTTCAAAGCAAGCAAAGTCAGTACCATTACAGATATTAAAAAAAAAAAAAAAAAAAAGGAACAAGCAAGGCTAGGGTTTGATAACGCCATCTTGTGATCCATTCGTGTGCATTCTTCACTGCGTGAGTCACTCCCCAAATCCATTTGTATGGTTACTCCTCGACCAAAAAGGACCAGAACAAAAAGTTTACTTCGACTGTTCCCATAGGAAACTCAGCTTGGTTAGTGTGTCAGGCACTTTCTGAGATACCAGCCCACCCCTCGAGCCCTCTCAGCAACTCTACAGGCCAGTCACAATGCAAGTTCAGACAATACACTGTATAGAGAGAAAGGCGGCTATTAATGTTGAAAACAGCAAATGCTACTCATCTGAGTATACCGCTGCAAAAGCTGTGGCAAAAACATCAAAGTGAGAAACTTCCACACATGAACATCTCCTTCCAAGTATGTATCTGTTTTGTGGTAGATTTACAACAGGCCTAAAACCATTCCCACCCTACCAAGTCTTTCTGGAGTTCTGCAGGCAGAGTAAAGTATTCACCCACACTGGCTTTCATAAGCTTTCTTACCTAAAGGACGATTTACAGGTCAGTATCAAACCAGGCCAGCTGATTGCTATCACCTGGAGGCAGCCCGTCCATGAGGTCCTGGGCGTGTCCCAGGTCAGGCAGCCCATCAACTGGATAGTCAGCACCAGGGTGGTGGCCACCCATCTCATGCTCCATCATAGGGTCCATCCCCAAGGCGTCCTGGCCGTATCCACCAGAGTGAAAAGAACGGTAGCTGGGATCTGGAAGAGTCAAGGTGTCCACAAGATGGGAAAAGGAAAGAGGAGAGACGGATTAACTGCGGTGAGGACATCTTGCCAGGAACACTGCTCTCTAGGCTCCTCTTCTACGTAATTACACAAAGCCAGGCCTCACACAGTTCCTGAGCTATCACGGCACAGCAGCAGCAGCATGAGGTGGCAGCAGCAGGAGGCAGCTTCCTGTGCCTGACCTCCTGAGAATGGGAAACTCTCATCTGCCTGTCACAGCCAGATCAAGTGAGAAGCAGAGAGCTCCACAGTTCCTTGGATAAAGCCTCAGAGATAGGGAGGGCGATGGCAGCAGCACCTTATGCTGCTGCTCAAATCTGGGTAATTTTCCACAAAGATCTTAATGGATCAGCTATGAATCACCTATGCTAGACCACCCCCTTGTTCTCCAAGACAAAGGTATGAGGAAGGGTTATGTGACCAACGAAAAGCTAGGCAGCAGGTGGCAGGAGGAGCACACACTGGGAGCAGGCCACAGCTGAGCTCCCCGTGCTCCACACTGCAGCTGACTCTGGAATTCAAGGGCCACTTCCTCCAACCCAGATTCCCAGGCATGGATAGACAGGGGCTTTATGACATACCGTCCTGGCGATATCCAAGGGCTTCTCCCTGGGCACCAATGTCCAGTCCGAGATCAGCAGTCTACATAAATGGGTACAGGAAAAATGTAAAATTTCAAAACCACACCTGAGTGTTTATAAACATAAGATCACAGAAGACAAAGACCTCAGACTGCATGTAGTATTAAAGCACTCACTCACTGAGTGTATACGATATGACACAATGGCTGTTCCAAGGACACAGGCACAGCAGTAAACACCAACAGACTGCTCCAACACCAAGTGCACAGTGGGAAAGGACAGTCTGAGTGTGAGCAGTTGGAAGAGCAAAGCTGCCATTACCCAGACAAAGGCAGACGTGGGAACAGGCTTCAGGACATGGTGGGAAAGGAATGGGAAGGCTCAGGTCAGAACACCCACCCGGCACCCACATGACCCAAATTTGCACTCAGCAAGCATCACACACTGAGATCTAGACTAGTTGGGAACTATGGAGGGTTTAAAATATACTTCTAGGGAGTTTTACTAGAAACAACAATTCAAAGACAAATCACTAACAAACTCAGAAAAGCAGGCTGTATAGCGTATAGTATAAACTGACTCCTAGCTACCGCTCAGCAGACTGCCTGCCTTCTCTCTCACCTTGGAAGGCTCAACATAACCCTCTTCCTCACCTTCCTCACCTTCCTCACTTAAGCTCGCTCCTGTGAGTTCTGAGGACACTGTACTCATGCTATGCTGGCTGGCCTACCTCATTCCAAGCCATTGGCTCTGTCCTGAAGAGGGAACTGGTCAGCTCAACCGAAAGCCGTTTCTTGTAGTCCTGTGGCTTGTCCTCAGACATTCGGAATAGAACAGCAGCCGCATATGTTGCTGGAGTAGAGAGAGAAAATCGCCCTTGAGGCCAGGCCCAACTTCAGTGCACAGGCACAGACACAGGCAGCCTATGGGCTGACCAACTGATTGGGAGGAAGGGAGGGCTCCTCTGCTTACCCACGCCTTCATTCCTGGAGTGGAGCAACTCTGTCAGGGGAGCTGTGGCTCCCTCAGCCTCAATGGCCTCTGCAGCCTCCTTGTCCTGAGCAAGTTCACAGAGGACCCCTGCAGCTACTCTTTGGATATTTTCAATGGGAGAATAAAGCAACTATGGAGAAAACAGAGAAACAAGACCCAATTAAACCCAAATAAAACATGGCATGTGCCCAACTGCGTACAGACTTGACCAGTGTGGAGTGTCAGCAGAGCCCACTTGGCTGTGTTCGTGTTCCCAGGAGAAAGCTACGCTGGCAGAGAGGATTTCTGGACTTGTGCTCTGGCCCTCCCGCCCTCTCCCCAAGGTTGTGGTCCTCCCAATGCTCCTGACTCAAAAGGAAAGGCTGTTCGTGTCTAATCCCATCAGTGTTCAGGGGCTCGTGATGGGAGGGCAGCCGTCTGAGCCAGCGTACCTGCACAAACAGTGGAATGGTATTGAGTCCTCGGATCACAATCCGGTTGTGAACATCCCGAGCGAGGATGTGGAGAGCCCCAGTGCACCCTTCAACTATCTCCTCCATGCGGACGCCCTCCTAGGACGACAACAACAAGTTTAGCAAGCTGGCACTCTCTGAGCATGGTCTCCAAAGGTCCTCACAGCTCGCCCAGTGCTCACTAAAGGAGGCCTCCTTCCGTTGAGTATCACGGAAGGCCTTCCCCCTGCATAGCACCATGTACAGAGAGAATGAGCAACTTCCCTGTGCTGTGGCTTCCACACCTGCAGTCAACCAACCACACACCAAATCCAGCTGCAGAAAAGCCTCCTACGAGCAGCCTGGCCTGTCCACTACTCCCCGAGACTCACTCTCGCCACGCACCCTACAGGAGCAGCATGACCCAGGGTGACCACAGGCACGATGTAAATATCGAGCATTTGCACAAGAGACTTGAGCTTCTGCACACCAACCCCACAGGCACTGAGGACAAATCCCAAAGTTGGCTTCCTCACTGCATGGCAGAGCATCAGCCGCTCTGGGTGAGAGGTGAGTGGCTCTCCACTGGTCCTCCATTTCTTACTCGTGTCTGGTGTCTGGTGAAAATGCCCCTCCACTTTACTCCTAGTTAAAATCCCACTGGGCTGCAGGGGGTTACCCAGAGACCACTCAATCACCAGTCTGCGTCTTTGCATTCTAATCTACAACTATATTGTGACTCTGCTATTTTTATAGTCAACCTGATTTCTATGAGGATACAGAATTTCTACCTATATAAGGCACTGTATAGGAGGTGCCTTAACTATGAGGCCATCCTATGGAGAGGGGCCAGAAACAATACTAATAAGCAAACCCACAAACCACCAGCAGTGGGGTTCTAAAACCTGCTGTAGCAGGCTTCTTCTTGTTTTCTGATGTAAGGGAAGAACTGATAGAGCTGGATATGGCCGTGGTACATCCCAGTTGGCACATGCATTCAAGATCTGACCCACAGCAGTACATTACACTCCAGTCCTTAAAAGGCTGATCAAAGGAAACATCACCAGAGCTTGTCACGTGTCTTTGAAAACCACACAGATTAGGTTTTGCTCAGCCTTTAGCAGCCCTTCAGCAAAGGATGGGGAAGTAGAAACAGCACATGGAGATTGCATTCACCCCACCCCTGTACTCTGTGACACGTGTCACAAAGATCTGCCTACCACGAACTGCTGCTGTGTTCCACCCATGGACGTGCGCCGCTGGGTGTCCTGATGTGCTCGTACAAGCAGCTGAACTAGTCGTGGGATCGCACCCTGTTCCCGCAAAGGCGCATGATTTGCTGGGCAAAGGGCAAGGTTTCGGATCAATCCAACAGTTGCCTACAGAGCAAAGAGTTAGTAGACAACATGGCAAGGCACAGCACTCCCCACTCCACCGCCCGTCCCAGTAGGTCATCTCTATGCCAGCCCCACCCTGCTCTGATAGCTCACCTTTATCAGAGGCCAGTGGGATGGTGGGTGCAGGAGTTTAACCACAACAGGTAGTCCATAATGAAGGCGAACGGCATTCTGGGCCATCTCAGCTTCCTGATGTCGGCTGGTCAGATGACGAAGAGCACAGATGGCAGGCTCGGTAATGTCCTCCCTGTCACCAGCACGAAGGACAGTGCGCACAAGAGCCTCTATGCCACCCACTTGGCACACCATCATCTTGTTTTTGTAATTATTGCAAGTGAGGTTAGAGAGAATTCCAGCTGCGCAGGTGACCACATTTATATCATCAGAACCCAGAAGCTGCACTAGAGTCCCAAGGAGGCCTTCCATCCCTTCCTGTGGAGATAAAATTACGCTGAGTTCAGGCCTCATGGAGACTCTGGCACCAAGGCAACAACTGTGCATGACATACCTGCTTAGTCGCTGCATCGGACAAGTTTCTCAGAGTCCAAAGACAGTTTTGAACAAGTCGCTGACTCGGGTCTGTCAGGTGAAGCCCCAGTGCCTGCATCCCACCTGCAAAGTGAGACATCAAGGGCATGGGCTCTTAGCTAAGCAGGCCTGTCATCCCTCAGTGTCCCTGATTTGTGAAGCCTCCCCTCCCCTTGAGGATTTGATTTCCTCCAGTTTTCTAGAACTTCACACAACTTTTCCAGTCCACCTTGCCAGTGACAACTCATCTCAGATGTTCTCTTCTATCGTTTACGGTTGGACGGTTTCACCTGCAGGTAACATTCCGACCAACTCCTTGCAAGCAGCCACTTCCAGAATGACCCTCGGCACCAGGGTCGGTTCTGAGCGGATAAAGCAGTGTGTGCAGAGGAGAACACTACAGTCCTCAAGTCATGGAGTCAGACGAGTGGGAAGGCAATGCCTGCAAGTCTTAAAGTGTGGATGTAATCTGACCGGTAAAGACACCTCGGGACTCAGGAGTCAGGTGAGCTGCACCGCATAGCTCAGCCAGCCAGAACCACTTAAGCCTGAGGATAGCCTGGGCCACAATGACAGGCCCCACCCCCATCTTCAACTGAAATCACTTCTGAACAAGAAACATTCTTCCCTCCTTGTTCGTCCTTCATACTGGCTTTGTGTCCTCAAACCTGACTAATTAGACTTGCATTTGTCACAAATGTAATTTAGTCCGCCTTCCTGACTTGATGAAGATAGTCTCTCAAATAATTCTTTCCTCACAGCTCGCCAGGCTGCCTTTGTTAAATGGCTGGCTACTTTCTATATAACTACTAACTCTCAGAACATGCAACTTGCCCCAAATGCTCATCAGAATAGCTTAGGAAGACAGCAGGTCTGAGTGGTGGCAACTCATTAGGTTCTTCTGAGACACCCCTCTTCCTTCCTGTCATAAACTCAGGCAGCGTCCCACCCTTAGCCTGCTTTCCCCATGTCCTTCTAGCTGAATGTCACCTTCTTAAATAACCTTATTAACAAATTAGCAAGGCCCTGACAGTTCCACTTAACTTGCAAGGTGCCAATGTTCTTGCCAAAGACCACTTCTCTGGTTTGCTCCTGTAGTCTCATGGCTGCTAAGGGACTAGGACTGTTTGCCAAGATGGAGGACTTCTATCCACCTGCTATGTTTCTTTTTTTTTTTTTTTCTTTCTTTCTTTTTTTCGGAGCTGGGGACCGAACCCAGGGCCTTGCGGTTGCTAGGCAAGTACTCTACCACTGAGCCAAATCCCCAGCCCATCTTGCTATGTTTCTAAGCCAGTTGTTTCCTTCAGTGGTTCCCGCTGTGCAGCTATGTTCCTGCTCAGCAAAAGTGCAAAGCACACAGTTGCCTCTAAGACCTCAGCTCTCAACCTTGAGAACCTCTAGCGGTGCTCTCCGTGTGGTACCAAAACAGCAGTTACTCCCATGCACCAGGGCCCTGCCTAGCTCATTACTGACACCGCTCAAGTTGTATTTGTACCAACATTCTCCTTGCTCTGAGACATGGCCCACACAATGCTCTACACCCAAAGAGCATCTAAACTCCCATGTCTCAAGCAAAAACGAGGTTACTGCTCCTCCCCCCAACCCCTTCCCAGTGCCAGGCAGCACTCCTTGTCTGGGTGGTCTCCTCAGTAGCTGTCATTGTTGTGTGCTGTCCACTCCTGTCATAGCACACATTCCTTTGTTCTATTCTGAGACAAGGCCTTGCTAAATAACCCAGGAAGTCCTAGACCTCTTGACTCTGCCCCTGCCTAAGTGCTAGGGCTCCATGTCTGTGCACTGAGCCCAGCACCTGCCTTCGAGTCTTGTGCTCATCTTCACAAGACTACGTAGGAACAGCTCCCCATCGCTCCACAGATGAATGCATGGTATAGGTCAATTACACCACTTCAAAGATAAACATCCACATCAGAATGACCCGGACATCTTAGAAAGTCCATGCACATCCATCTCCAGCTATCCCAGCTACCTATGAACTTTATCAATCTACAAACATATTTAAACAAGTCTTACAGGCCCCTGGTTTCACTGTTAGCAACGACCTCAGTAACCTGAAGTGTTCCCAACAACCCAAAGATGGCTGCTGCAACCCAGTGCCTCATCTTCAGCGCCTTCCCCCACATAATGCCTTCACCATTTCCCACCTCTACTTGGGATCTAAAGCTTGCTTGGTTCAGCAGCCTAGACAGATGTTAGCTGCTTACTGAAAGGAAGCCAGAGAACTGAAACTACTTTCACCCTAACCAAGAGGCTTGGACATGAACCTTGTTTTTCTTTATCACCAGGCACAACATAAACTGCCATACATAGCTGCCCAATTAAAACGCAGGACAAAAACAGTAGGGAACGGCTCACTGAGAAGAAGACATTCACAACAAATCTCACACAGAACAAGACAGACATAACCACTTCTCTAGTAAGCTGGACTCTATATTCACAGGGTTGCTAGTGAGGCCCAACCTCACATTTACCAAAATCAAAATCAGAAACAAGCTTTATGGAGCGATGTGCTTTTGTCTTTGACAAATAACTGAGCAGTAACGCAGGGAAAGGTGAGTGTGCACTGTGAGCTCTCAGACTGTGTATGTGCACTCACCAGCTTCCACGATGGCCGGCTTGTTGCTAGAGCAGACAGACAGCACCTTCAGCACTCTGCTTGTGGTCCACAGGAGCTTCTCGTACGTGTAGGTTCTCATTATGTTTACTAAGGCTTGGGGTCCACCACTGGCCAGAATGATGAGCTAGAGAGATGGAACTGTCAGTCAGGAGACTCAGGAAATGCTGGAGCGGCCATCACCAGTTCCTGTACTTAAGAACTCTAGCCAGCCTGCAATTCCACGTTCTCTGGAGCCCTCTGATCCACAGCCTCCAAGTAGGGTCCCAAGGATGTGACTCCTGTGCTACATTCTGCTCAAATCCAGGCACCCCCACTCTCTCAAGTATATACCAGCTCAAGCTAGAGATGGCTCTTCCAGAAGACCCAGGTTCAAGTCCCAGGACCTACATGGCAGCTCACAACTGTCTGCAAATCCAGTTCCAGTGGATCTGACACCCTCACACAGACATACATGCAGGCAAACCAGAAATGTGTGGAAAAAAACTATTAAAAAAAAAAAAAAAAAAACAAAACTCTTGCCACCTCCCCACAGTGAACACAAAGGAAAAAGACCATGAAAAGCAAGTGGGGTTGCCTGTAGTAGTGGTGAAGGTTCTGTCAGAACAGCCAGCTGAAAATGGCACTAAGAGTCTGTAGCTTCCGACCCTGATCTTACATGTGCACACTTATGAGACACTGTAGAGTACCCACTCCTACATCCGTAAGGTCCTTGAACATCTCCACAGGCAGGTCTCATCCCGTGCTTGTGTTTAAGATCACAGAGCCTCACAGGATCCCCAAAGCTCTCAACACACTGTCTCCTAACCTCTCTCCAGCACACTACCCTCTCCCTCCTCAGGACTGTAGATGTCATCCTCTCACCGCCTCCTCCTGGGTAACACCTCACTTCCTCTCAGAGATCTCTACAAGACCCCAAAACACCATTTCCTCTGTACACCCAGCCCCTCTTCTCTGCCCAAGTGTACACACTCACTCAGGAGGCCTCTCCCCATCCCTTCAGTGCTTAGCACGGCACAGAGCTTCAATGTTTACAGACACATTCTCTAGGATGCACACAAAGGATGGGACACACATCTGAGCCTGTGTGGTGAGGACTCTGTGGAGAGAGACAACCTTCAGCACTCTACCTTGCTTTCCTGATTGCCGTAAGCTAAGATCTGAAGGCAGTCTGTCGTAATAGCCAAGAACTTCACGTTTGTTTTGTTGAGCAAAGCAACCATTTTCTGCAGCCCACCAGCTAGGCGCACTGCCATTTTAGCTCCTTCCTGATGTAGCAGGAGATTATGCAGCGTGGTGATGGCGTAGAACAGTACGGAATCCACTGGCGACCTGGAAGAAAGGGGAGCACCTTTGTTGGCCACGCCAGCAACCCTCTACTTCCTACAGCGCATTCCCTGACCATGTTCTCTTCTTACCCAAGCATTTTCACCAGCGCTGGGATGCCGCCAGATTTAAAGATGGCCAACAAGCCCTCTCGATGGTGGGAAAGGTTGTGTAGGGTCCCAGCGGTACAACGGGCTGTTTCTACGTCATTTGTATTCTGCATGGTGCGCACTATGGCAGACACCATCTGAGGGGAGCGCATGATGGCGTGTCTGGAAGCTTCCTTTTTGGAAAGCTGGTGAACCATAACAGCAGCTTTATTAACGACCACCTAGAATAAGGGTGGAGAGGCACCATGAGTTTCCAAAACCGGATATGGGGCAGCCAGCCATTGGCATCCCCTTGACAGCTTCCCTCACAGTAAACTGAAAAGCTAGCGGCATCACTGCTCACCTGGTCCTCGTCATTTAGCAGTTTGGTCAGCTCAGGAATTGCACGGGTGGCAAGTTCCGCGTCATCCTGATAGTTAATCAAATTGACAACTGCATGTTTCAGCATCTGTGACGGTTCAGCCAAGCGCTGGACATTAGTGGGATGAGCGGCATCAAACTGCGTGGATGGGATCTGCATGCCCTCATCTAGTGTCTCAGGGAACATGGCAGCTCGGACCCTCTGAGCCCGAGTCATGGCGTACTGACCGTCAATGTCTGGGAAAGGTAAATCCAACACTCACTGGGCATGTGAGACTCCGTTGCCCTCCGCCTTCCCTCCACCCCACCCATGCTGGGCTGAGCCCCACGCAGCCCTGTCAGGGAAGGTAACACAGAGAGTTGCTTTACCAGCTACTTGCTCTTGCGTGAAGGACTGGGAAAAGCCTTGCTCCCACTCATAAAGGACTTGGGAGGTGTCCACATCTTCTTCCTCAGGATTGCCCTTGCCACTCAGGGAAGGAGCTGTGGTGGTGGCACCAGAGTGGATTCCAGAATCCAGGTAAGATTGCTGCTGCCAGTGGCTGACAGCGGCCTTTCTGTCTGGCTCCATGGCCATGTCCAACTCCATGAGGTCAGCTGCAAAACAGTGTTAATGCACTGAGAATGCTGCCTGAGTACGACGTCAGCGACGGGACCCGCTGTGACCTGCTGAACACTTAGAAAGGCAACCGTGGGGAGCAGGGTGATGCCAGTGTGAGCCCCATGGAACAGGTATGAACTTGGACTCCAGAGTCACCCACCCACTAGATCCCATTGGGTGGCTTGTTGATTATGTCACCAAGCCAGTAGCCAGTGTGCAAGAGCAGCAGGGGCTGAGGCAGACCCCACCCCACACAGCAGGAAGGAAGCAAATCTTCGTTGAGGAGATTCACAAACCTTGAGTAGCCATTGTCCACAAAGCGGTGTCACAGCAGTTGTGCGCTGAGCTTCAGATACCCTGAAAAGATTCCGTCATCACAATTCAAGTCGTCACAGTTCAAGTCGTCACAAGTCAAGCTTGATTTTTAACCTGTCACTGTGATTCTGCTGCCTGTTTAGGCTCTGGCTCCTCCCACCCACACCTCACCCAAGTCAGTTCATCATGGCATCCACTGAAAATTCAGACGAGCCACAGTTCCATCACCACTGGGCTCTTCTCAGCAGAAACAGAGTGTGGACACAGGTGCTGCTAGAGAATGGCCTCTCTCTAGTGAAAGCCAAGAGAGCACTAGTTAAAATCCAGCTGCACCACCAACCCTGAAGGCTGTGCATGGGTTCAGGATGCCTGGAAATCCCAGCCAGGAGGCAGTAGATTTTTTTTTTTTTTAAAGAAAAACCACCAAATTTTTATTAAATAAACCCACGGTTTTTCCTGATATAGCACAATTACCAGATCAGAATGGTGGTTTATGCAGCTTATTGAAGAAGCAGAATATCTTTAAGTCAAAGTCTGAAGTACAAATGGAAGTCCCTTGTGATGAGGTTTGCCTAAGTTCGCACAATGTTGTCCGTGCCACGTCAGCTGGTATAGACAGACGCCCCTGCCATCAACAGTGGGACGTCTTCCACTGGCGAATGTTAGCCTAAGTTATGTCTTCACTTTGACCTTACTATACAATATTCAAGAACACTACTAAGTTACCAAGGATGAAATGGGAGCTTAAGGCTCACGACCTCTAGTACTCTGTGAACAGACTCTTATTATTTTTTTTTTCTTTTTTCTTTTTTTCGGAGCTGGGGACCGAACCCAGGCCCTTGCCTAGCAAGTGCTCTACCACTGAGCTAAATCCCCAACCCCCAGACTCTATTATTAATGTCTGCCCCAGCAGGCAGCACTACAGCTAACAACAGCAGCAAATGGATAAAGACACAGAAAGGACCTCTAGGTATGGCTACATTTTCAATTCATGCAATGGTGTTTTTCAACATTTAATGAAGTGAGAAACCCCACCATTGACCGATGTTTAAGTAGAGAGAACACACCGATCTTTTCCTGTTTTCTGAGAAACTGTTCACTCTGAAGCCCAGGCTGGCACTCTGCCATGCTCACCCTCCTGAGCTGGGATCACATCTGGATTCCATCACTCCTCCGAGGCTAATGTAAGCAAGCTCAGGTTGGGCCCTTGCTTCAGGGTCCACAGTACAAAGTGACACTTAGCTGTCAAAGGAGGGGACCACTACCTCAGAGCTTTCTACCCTAAAGTGAAAAACAGAAAAGTTCTGTACAGTGAGCACAGCTCTCCATCTTTAACCAACAATGATGCCCACTCCTGTGTGGAAAAGGGGTGTGGCCTTGCTTTGCTGCCTTCCCCAGCCCTCAGGAAAGTGCAGGCTCACTGCAGTTTTGCAGAGAGGGACTTGAACCCTGTATGTATCTAGCACTTCCCTCATGTGGCCAACACAGACAGGCCTGGAGACTAGGCGGTGCCACCACCACATACAGGCAGAGCCCTGTCCCTGCTTCCTCCTTAGTGTTGCGGGACCCAAACACTCACCATCTTGCCTGGTGTATAAGCTGACCTGGTTATTTGGAAGACAATATATAATAATTTTATGTGGGAAAAGATCATGTTCTAAACTCAGTATCTGCAGATGTTAGAGTCCTGAACACAAAATCCATTAGCATCCAGTGTTAGCACCTAACAAAGCACCCTATGCAGTACATAAGAATCATCCCTGCTTCTCACAGAGGCCCTGTAGGGTAGAGGAGGAGGGTAGGGAGGTGGGTGGAGGGCAAATGTCAGCAACAGGGAGATGAAAACAGGATGAAAGAGAGCTGACAGCTTTAAGTAGCAATATGCAGGTCAAAGAAAGATCCAAAAATGCAAGAATTCTAAGCATTATTTACCAAAACAGCAGCACGGCCCTGGGAAGTCCACCCAGAAGTGCAGCAGGGAAGGCCTGGCCTCAAAGGAAACTTTTCCTCAGCAGAGACTTCAAGCCAAGGGCTGCTTTCTCCCTTCTAGGCACACCCTGCCGATTTCTTAAGGGACCAACCTCATAATTCCTGGGAATCAATGCTTTCTAACTGCCACTGTGGGAGATTCTTCAATGTCAAAAGAAAAAGGTCAAGAAAAGCAAACTCAGTAAAAACAGACAGTGCTTTTAAAATGGGGGGAAGGGATGCCACAAATACTTTAACCTGGTACCCCCATGAAACTTAGAACCAAAAATGTTAGGTTAAATATTAACCAAAGTTGCAAAATCCTCCTGAAACACTGAGGGAGAGACCTCAAACATAAGAGAGGAAAATGGTAATGGATCCAGGAACCAAGTCAAGGTGTTTCAGAAAACCAACCACAGTATGAGGAGGACCTGTGTAAGTGTTCATCCAGGTGGCAGTAACCAGTGACAGACACTGCTGTGTCTGCAGTCTCTAGGCAGGGCACATGTGGGACTCACAGTTTCTCTCGCATCTCCTTACCCAGTCTAAGGAATCTGTACAATTTCTCTTTGGTTTTTTTTTTTTCCTTCTTGCTCTCTAAATGTATTTTCCAGTTATCTATGAGCTCAAAGATCACGTGACTTTATCTGTAAATTCCTCTTGTAGAACTAGTATAGATTTACATTAAGGTTCCTTTCCAAGTTCCCATCAGGGATAAAATTGCCTTATTCACCTTATAAGAATTTTGAATTAGTATTAACTATGATTAAGATCACTGCATAAAGCACACACATTATAGAACCACACACCAACAATTCACTTTCTAAAAAATGTGTACTAGAACAAATCCAATTATTTAAAGAAAACACTACTCTAACTATGGAATGTCATAACCTTTGGATTTATCTCTAGGAGTTAAAAATTGCTTATGGTCTAAGAAGAAATTTACTGCTACAGTGCTGCACGTCGGCCATTTTAACCACGAGCACCAGGACACAGTGAAGACCACAGAAGAACTGAGCCCTGCCTCCTGCTCTTGAGTGGTCAGTCAGTCCTTCCTCGTGTGCTTCTTTTACTACAAGAACACATTAACAATCTTAACATAGAAGAAGTGTTTTTAACTAATTCTAATGACAGAAATGCTAGCAGCACTGTACATTTTAAAGGATAAAAGGAACATTTAAGCTGTGATTAATAACACTGACTGATAATCAACATGGCTCCAAAAACTGACAGAATGTAAGTTAACACCAAGTCCACAGAAGGCACCATACTTCCCATCAACTTCCCAAGGCCTTGTCATGGTCACCTGTGATGCCGGTGGCTTTGTCAGTCCACCCACTGTCTGTCACTTCCTAGCACCCATCCCACTGCTGCAGTGCTTCTGCCGGGTTGAAACCCAAAGACTTGTCCTGTCGGTCAGTCAGATGTTTAATGCAGCACTTTGGTTTTATGAAGCCCATGTATGCACTACACTTAAGTTCTCTGAATATGCATATTCAAACCCTCTGGTAAACAAATGTTAAAAAGGTCCTTTATGAACATCACTAAGAACATATTATTTAAAAAAAAAAAAAACACACAAGCACGGGCTGGCAGGATGACTCAGTGGGTAAAGGTACTTGGTACCAAGTGGCAACCTGAGCTCCATCTCTAGGATGCACAAAAGGTGGAAAGGACCAACTTCCCAACTTCCCCAAGTCGTCCTCTGATGTTCACCACCTGTGTACAGCTGGCATCACAGGTGACCATGACAAGGCCTTGGGAAGTGGATGGGAAGTATGGTGCCCTCTGTGGACTTGGTGTTAACTTACATTCTGTCAGTGTTTGGAGCCATGGAGCCATGTTGATTATCAGTCAGTGTTATTAATCTCTCTCTCTCTCTCTCACACACACACACACACACACACACACACACACACACACACACAAATGCGTACGCGCAAAGAAAAATACAACACATTCTTTTAAACAGACACTAGCACAAGATGAAGCCAGCAAGCATTTCAGCATGGGCGTGGGGGCCCTAAGCCCCAACCCAGAGCTGAGGAGGAGCTGATGAATGCTCAGTCAGAGAGGGAGGGAGGGGAGTGGGTTTCTTAAAGGGCATGGCCTCCAGTAGTAGGCCAGCCAAGTTCCAGTTGATGCCCCACACCCATAAGCATGTGGGTGTTATAAACTGGAATCTGTGGGTCACTGACAAAGAGAGGACATGAAATCTGGAGTTTCCCAGGTGGTAGGAAGGCCTGGGAGAAGTGTAGAGGACTGCAGGTGACGAGGATCAAAGTACATTATACACACATAGGAAATTCTCAACCACTAACAAAAGTCACTTAAGCATCATTAGTGTTTGAGTGACCCAGCAATGCTGTGACAGACACACAACAGCAGACGTCACACCAGCTGCTTCAGTGAGGACAGCACCAACTCTTCAACGGATTTTAGGTTTTATTTTAAAAATAAGATACAGTAAGACAGTTATCACCTACAAAATGCTTATTAATCTGTGGCTGAGTACTTGGGTGTTTTGGTGCAGTTTTCTCTATACCTTACATAGAATTAAATAAAAACAGAAGTAGGTACTAGCGTTTCAAATAAATACTAAAGTTCAATGTAACTTGGAGACTTAAAAATCTCTCCGTACTTCTAAACTTTTACAATTATTAAAATGGAGCCAGCCCGAGGGGGAAAGGGGGAATTTCAGTTCTCTCACCTTCACAAGTAGCTGCTGGCTTAGGGGGACACACCTGTAACTCAAGGCTCTCATGCCTATCAAGTGGGTTTTGTAATTTAATAAGCCTTCAATATAATAATTTTTAAAAGTAGCCATTACAATTATATACAAAACTATCGGAATCCGTTTGTGACAGCATCAAAAGAAAGAAAACATGCATGAGAGTGGCATTTTGAGCACTGGGAGGTCTTGCTTTCTAACTAGAAAGAGGCCATGTCAGATGGGACTGCCAGCTCTCTAATCTGCATCTTCACTCATTCCCCTCCCAGGGTTAAGTTGGTTACCATACAGTGTCTTTTCCAGACAGACTATACTCCCCCTTTGTGTTTGTCCCCTTCCAGAGTGCTTTGCCCTGATATCGCCCATCTATCTGGCTGACGCCGCCTTGGGAGCCTCCTTGACACCTCACTATGGTGGCTCCTTGTTTTTAAGATGTGCTTTGAAGCTCAGTTCTCCCTTCTCTTGTTGGGTGGGAAGGGTTGGGGGAGAGGAAAACATGGTTGAAATATATTGTCTCTAAACATTCTTTGACACATAGAGGCTTTATTAGCTACATGTCCTTGCCCTGACTTTTTCTTTGATACTGTGATACCAGTAACAAAAGTACTTAGTTTGCCCATAGAGATTAGGTTTTGGTCCTGTGAATGTAGTTCCTAGCCTTTCTGGTTACACTGTGTAGGTGGAATGTCTCTGCTTCCTTTAGCATTAACTAATGAGGTTTTAACTTACCAGGTGGAGTGATAGCCGGTGCTAACTCTGCCACTAGCCTGTGGCTGTGGCTGTCACCCACCTTTCTAACAGTGGTGGCTGTGGTTGTCACCCACCTTTCTAACAGTGGTCACCTGAGTCAGACAAACCACCTTGAACATGGGGCTTGTCCTGCTTCTCAATTCCATTGCTTCTCCTCCTCTGTGGTGCCTTTGTCCTGCTTCTTGTGTACTGTGCATTTTTACCTTTAATCATGTTCCGGTAGCTACTGTGAAAATTACCATATAGGTAGTGGGGCGCTGCCTAGCATTTTAGCTGGTAGGGGTATATCTGTGCGGGGGGGGGGGTATGCTTTCTGATAAGCTTCAGTTTTAACATGTATCGAATGGCTACGTCAGTTTGATTTTTACTTTTCTTTTTTTTTTTTTTTTTTGGTTCTTTTTTTCGGAGCTGGGGACCAAACCCAGGGCCTTGCGCTTCCTAGGTAAGTGATTTTTACTTTTCAATGGTGTCTGATGGAATGTAGGTATGGTTTTAATATAGAGAGGTACAGGTGTCTAGCTTTTACCATGACAAGGCAGTTTCTTGAAACTTCACCTTCAGTTTCTAAGTCTACAAAGTGTTCAGCATACATTAAACTCACATATTTGATGGACTAACATGCTTATCAGAAAATAAAATGTTGTCTTCTGTGAAGAATAACACCATACTAAGGAGGTGGATATGCACCCAACGAACTTCATTTCTCTCTTCACTGTGTGTCCAACACAGCTCAGACGTCACAAAACAGGAGCAAGCAGGAGCCAACCTGCCGCTGTATCACACTCTCACTGAGGACAGCAGCGGGTGACCTTTTTCTTTTTCTTTTTCTTTATTAAACAGACTAAGCCACAAGAAAAGGGTTTCTAAGTGGGTTAACAGGTTACTAAGAAGGACATCTCTTAGTTGTTTTCATGTGAACCTTCAAAACAGGTTATGTGAGCATAAAACTAGACAAAATGACCTAAAAATGCCACAGTTTTATTTGGGAAAAAGTATTTCAGGCTATCAAGTATGTGATAAATCTAACTCAGGTTTAATACTTTTAAACCCTTTAAAGACATTCAGATCTGCAAGCGTGTCCCCACATGCTAGCTCATCTTGTGCCTGCTAACAGAGAACTGTCACCGCCAGAGGGGATGGCACAGGACCCTGGCACAGGGTTTTAGTGTCACATGGTGCTGGTGCTAACCCTTTACCAAGGACAGTAAAGACCATCAGAGCCCAACTTCACAAGCAGCACGAGGCAGCAATACCCAAGGCTAAAACGCACTCGAAGGACCAGAGTGGAACTCAAGAGTGCACTGGCAGCAGCTGCTCCCTAAGATGGGACTCACTCTCCTCACCCACTTGCCCCAGTAGCCTCGTCAAATTGAATGACATTTCGCTGTCTAGTAGGCTTCCAGAACAGCAAACTATACAGCTTGCCGGTCCCTGGTATTTAGGGTATTTCAGAAAGTGAGAATTTTACTGAGACCGTGACTGCATTTTATTATTTTGCTACAAAGAGCTTCAAGAATAGCCCCTCATCTCTGTTGTATTGAGTCTCAAAGCACAGTGAGTCATTACCCGGAGCTGCACATCAACACCCCACTGGTGCTTTATTTTGTTAATCTTGTGATCTAAAAGGAATGATAGTTTCAAGACACAAGCAAGCACCATAAACATGACACACAGACGCCCTTCACCTTTTCCGCAAACGTTTCAGCAGCCACCACAGGTTCTAGGGATGCCCACTAAAGAGCTTCCAGAGGCCTTCTGAAGGGTAGCTTTCAAGTGAGGCCAGAAGAGTTCAGGAAAAGAGGCACCATGACGGAGCAGGGCGGAAACACACAGGAAAACTTAATAACCCATGCAAAGGTCCACATACATTAACAGGGCTCTGTTATCCTTTAAGAAGCACACTTTGAGGGGCTGGGGATTTAGCTCAGTGGTAGAGCGCTTACCTAGGAAGCGCACGGCCCTGGGTTTAGTCCCCAGCTCCGGGAAAAAAAAAAAAAAAAAAGAAGCACACTTTGAGCTCAGTGGTTTAATTTGAAAAGAGATGGGTGAAGTGTAACAAAATGACCCTGAAAGTTCTCCAGTCTGAGGTAGGAAATGGGAGGTTTGTTTGCTGGATAATTGGAGTCTTATTTTTCTTCTCTTAAGACAGGGTCTCACCGTGACCTGAAACTTGCTATATAGCCTGGCCTGCCTCTGCTCCCCTTGTGCTGGTTCTCCGCACTGGTGAGAGGACAGCTTATTCTTGCTATAATTCACAAGCCGTCTAACAGGCACAACAGCAGGCCAGGTGTCTCACAGAAGCTCAGGTCTGGGCAGCAACACTAGGCAGCTTGTAGGAGCAATCCTTTGGAGTCTGTAACAAAACTGAGTATACAGGGAAGAAAAACATGTCAGGAATGAAAGTGAGCACCAGCATTGGAACAACCAGGTCTGGCAGGGACACAGCGCCCATCTAAACCCACTCTATTTGCTGGAGCACATACCACTTATCTATCAGTGGCTGTGGATGGTTAAGCTTAAATTTTAGATTTTAGTTTTTCAGTGATGCAGCTACACTCTAAGTGTCCACCAGCCACAGGTAGCTAAAGCTGCCGTCATAAGACAACATAAGCACTGTTCCCAGAGCCACAAATCATGGTCTAAGCAGGAGCTGAGGCAGTGTGCACTGTTAGGCAGCTCAACAGTGTAAGGTATATATATGGAGTTCTCGCTGTCAGGAGCATTGGATGAAAGCAAACAAGGGGCAAGGGGTGTGAAAGCACCAGTCTGGTTCAGATGACAGAAAACAGGAAGGCCTGTAAGCGAAGGTTGAGCCCGCCGTGCTTCCACAGTCTGAAGGAGAGCCAGCTAGACAGAGGGGTAGGCACAGGAGCTCGTGCTATTGGTGCAGCCGCTGCACCACATGTGGCTGTGGTGCTGAGTGCATTTAGGGGAGCAAACGCATAAACCAGCAGAATAGCCAGAAAGCCCCAAACTAAGGTGGCATAGCTACAGCAAAAAAATGATATGCCTGAGAGAAAAGTGGGTGAGACTTGCAGAGAATTTGGACATGTTATGAAAGGAGAGAGAACAGCCACAGTTATAGCAATGTAAGCTGGGAATGGGAGCAGGTGGGGTCAGTTTCCAACTCATTGCTTGGGGTGTCTTTAGCAACACACTATGGTGAGAAACCAAGAATTTACAGGATAGAAATCAAGGCTGGTATATCTGCAAATCAGTATCTATTTTTTTTAATCAGTATCTATTTAAAGCTGGATTGTGAGTAGGAACTAAATAGGGAGGTTCAAGCCCTTCACTCACCTCAGCCACTCCAACCTCGGTCAGAGATGAAGGAAAGCGCCAAGGAGCTGCTGAGCTGAGGGTGTTTGTAGAAAGCCTACACAGGAGTGGTGAACTCTTAAGATGAGTTTGAAGCAACTGTAGCAACTGAGCTGAAGCTACAATGACTGAAAAGGGGTCTAAAATATGAAACAGAGTAGCCACTGATACTGAGGGGGGATAGGTTAAAAAATCTTGAGTGCTATAAGTCACAGCACCTCCACATGCAAACGCCAAGAGCCAGGCAGGCCTCAGAGAAGCACTAAAGGGCAGGAGAAGGATGAGCAATGGCTCTTGTCCTGACCACAACCACAACGACTGTTTGTCCAGAGGTGAGGTGAGTATGGATGGAGAAGGAAGTGGGGGTGGGTCAGAGGGAAGAGGGAAGTAAAGCAGCACACGGAAGGGAGGCAGTGCTGGGCATGAAGTCAGGGGCAGGCTATGGAGTCCAGAGACTAAGGAGCAGGGAAGCCTGGGCGACCCATAAGCGAGGATTCACTAGAGGATTGGCAGGCTGGGTGCTTGGAACAGAGGAGGAGGGCAAAGTTCTGAGTATGTGACAAGACTGTGGGACTGAACTGAGGGAGAAAACAGTATTACTAGAGGAATCAAGGAACTAAGAGATCAAAATGCCCAAACACAACACCGTAAATAACTTTTTGTCAGAACATAAAATGTCATCACAAAGTCATGTTGGGGACAGGGTAGCTGAACTTCACAATAAAAACAATGCCATGAGTCGTTTACATTCTAGAGTCACCCAATGGAACCCACATTGTCAGGAAAACAATTCACAGGCCAGACCATAGGAGCGGACACAGTTCTTTCTAAATGTGTGTTACAAGGAATTATGAGTGGCCTAAAGGAGAGGAAGGCAGTGAAGCAGATGCTGATGAAGTGTTCCAGGCAGACACCTGATACACGGACCATCAACAGGGTGATGTAGATAATGTGAAGGCATCAACATCAAAGTCTGAGCCTGACACAGAATCCTCCATCCCAAGTTACAAGACCCTTAGGTCCAGTGGGCAAAAGTATGCAAGAAGAGAGCACACCTCAACTAACAGCCACAGGAACTACCACTGACACTGGGACCAGCCTGCTGGTGCAGGAGCTACAGATGGACCCTTTAGTCAGAGGTCATGGGTTCCAGCTGTGCCTCTAGTTGAGAAAAGAGTAGGTAATAAGTCTTCATAGAACTTCTCAGAAAATTTTCATAGAGAAACATGAGCTGTGACAGAACGGCAATTAAGGAAAACCCAAGCCCTTCAGCTAATGGGCAGAGCACTCTCCAAGCACCCCCTCAGAAGACAATTACAACACCCCTACTCAGTCAGTCTCCACAGTGGCAGACAAGATTGCCTCTAGCATTAACTCCACCATTGTTCGCCCTCCAGAGTGTCTGCAGCTCTTCTGGTATTCCTAGATTTCAAATGCAATTTCCTAGACAAGAACAGGATCAGACAACATCAAGAACTTTAGCACCCAGGAAATGTAACAGCACAACTGAAGGTAGGTGACAAAGGCCTCTAGCAGACATTTACCAGATGGGGAGTCACAAATTGGCTGAGGCAAACCTAATACACTCCTGCCATGGCGGATCCCCTTCCTCCGTTCTCAGGCTCCCAAGCCCAGGAAATTCTCAAGTGCCCCCTCTGTCTGCCCTACCCAGCCATTGTCTGCCAGCATCTTAATTTACCAATCAGAACCAACTGGGGGCAGGGTCCCTCAGTGCAGACACTCAAAGCAGTTCGGCGAACCAAAATTAACATTATAATACAAGCAGGATTAGGTCAAACCCACTATAGTCAACAGTGTGAAAAACCATTCAAGAAACCCTGGGGTGTGCACTTGTTTACAACAGTACATCCAAAAACTGTGAGGAAGCTCATTCCTGAGCCCCTGTGCAATTCTGGAAGGAGGTACAGCTCGCTCCTCACCTTCTGTACTAAGGAAATGTTGGCGACAGTTTACAGCACCCACTCTGTAATGTAGCCAATTCTTACTCCAACCTAAATTTGAAATCTTCAGACCACACTCCCAGGACATCTCACAGTAAACTCCATGCCTTACCTCTTATGTGGCTGACGCCCTAACCAGGCTTCTGTACTCTTCCTTCCCCTTCCAACCAACCGGCTGCAGTCAAACCCACTGACCCCAGATAAGGTCTCTATGACGGGAGAACTCACCATGGAATAAAGGCTATAAACACAACTCCTTTACAACTGTTAATGTATCTGTTACAGGCCTAGGATATCAGTGCAAAAATTGAGTTAAATCTCAAATAAAACCAGAAGAAAAATGGGAAGGGCTTGAGGCAGCTTCTAACAGAACCTAGATCAGTGGTTCTCAACCTGTGGGTCGTAACCCCTTCAGTGTCCAGTGACACTTTGACAGGGACCACTCAAGACCATCTAAAAACATATTATGTTATAATTCATACCAGTAAGCAAAATTACAGTGTAAAGTAGTAACAAAATACTTATGTTTGGGGTCACTACAACATGAGGAGCTACGTTAAAAGGTCGCAGCATTGGGAAGGTCAAGAAGTGCTGCTCTGGAAGAGGGCTGCATAGTAGGAAATGGGAAAGCGTGCTTTTCTGAGCCCATGCCAATAAACAACCAGGAAAACCTCTGGATACTGTAAGACCCCGGCTAGGTGCAGCGCTGCAGTCTCAGCAATCCAGAATCTCCTCCAGACAACCGGGACCAAGTGAGACAAACAACCCTTTACAGCAGCTGCAGAAGACAAGGGACTGTGAGATGGGTGGGTGAGTGAGTGAGTGTCCTAGGACATGTGCACACGGTCAGCACGGCTACAGCACTGTACTCAGACGTACTTTTGTTGTTTATTTTGACATGGTCTCATTCTGTACTGCAGGCTGGCCTTGGACTTGCAAGAATCCTCCTGATCTCATTCTGTACTGCAGGCATCTTCCTGCCTCAGCCTTTTGTGGTGACTTGCAGGGTGAGCCTCACCAGGCTTAGATGATGCTTCTGAACACCAGCTGGCTGCATGGAGTCCAGCAAAACTCCGCCATATAAACAAAACCACTTCCACACAAACACAAACTGACCAAGAAAAAAGCCCTGCTAAAATAAAGCATTCACCTGACCTCCACCTCAACACTGTTTCTAAGTTTGGATTAGCTTAATACTACACTCAGCTTAGAGGCTTCTAGTGAAACTAGGAAGCAGTTTAAAGAAGCTGAGTGGGCTGACTGACTATGCACACAGCATCTGTGGGGGTTCTCCACCATACACCTAACACATTGAATTTGGACACTGAAGACCACATGAGGAGCTGGACCCAAGTCACTTCTCCACCGAATCCCAGGGCTTCACTAGCCCTGGGTAGTTGGCTAGGTTTCCAGCACCAGGCATTTCCCTCTTGTTGAACCGGTTCTATGAGAACTGCTGGTTACCCCAAAATATGAGATTCCACTACTGCACCCTTAGGGTTTATCGCACCACACTGGTCATTGTTGTGGTTTGAAGGTATCATGGCTGGGTATGACAGTTGGTTGCCTCCTTTAAAGGATTGTACAGTGTCTTCCGGTTCTATAACTAGCACTCAGGTAGAGGGCGTCCTCTGGGCCTTGGTCTCTTCAGCAATAGGGACTTTCCACTACGTGGGGGCAACAGCAATAGGCAGTTTGCTATGTTCTGGGGTCTACTGGACAGATCTGGTCAAGAGGGCTTTTCCCATCTAGTATTGGGGTTTTGTTTTCAGTATTTGAAGGGAGCATTGTCAGTCCAGATGAGAAGACTGCTCGTTGACTATGTATGTATATTTATACGATTATGTGTACTATAAGATTTTTAGGTAGATAGTTAATAGTACAAGGGACGTGCTGAGTGGAGGGAGGGGCAGACGTGGCCTCAAGGAACCACAGGCAACTGAGAATCCCTGAGAGTCTTCCCTAGAGAGGAATACAATTGGTCATCCAACACCAGCTCTATAAACATACAGACCGAACAGGTTGTAGTTAGTGGTGTGTGTGTGTGTGTGTGTGTGTGTGTGTATGTAACAATGATTCATAATAGAGGCCATGAATTTGAATGAAAGCAAGAAGGGTATATGGGTTTGGAGGAACGGAAGGGGGAAATGACATAAATATTTCCAAAAAAAAGAGAGAATTTTTAAAAAGTCACATTCAAATGTGACAGTGCTCCCTTAAAGCAAGAAATGTGTACTCATGTTTCCGTGCGTTCTGAAGGCTAAATGATCACCACCTGTCTCTATGCTATTTGATTGTAGTTTGGTTTTGAAAAGCAGAATCCCAAACCAAACTCTTAAACTCTCAAGAATCCTTCATATACTGACCATTTCCCTTCCAAAACTAACTCAGAATACACTTCACTCTCTTAACCTGGCTAACTTGAAACGGTATCGTATGCTCAGGGGCGGAAAGGAAGGTCTGTAAGAACAAAAGCACTCTCAGTGTGCCACAGACAACCTTCCCACCACCAATACTGCTCCTGGTTCACCAGAGGGAACTGCACTTGCATTTTAAAGTGACAGATCTTCACTGGGAACTTGTGAGAATTTCACCTCTACCTCCTCAATATAGCCAAGCCATCCTGTACTCCCCGAGGCGCCTGAGCATTTGGGCTCCTACTGTAAGCAGATGTGCCCTGACAGACTGCTCTCTTGCAGAGAGGCAGCTACCGTCCCAGGCCAGTCTAGTGACTGGCACAACTGGTTCACCTTACAGTCTTCAGGATCCATTCCACACAAACTTGCTGAGAACAAGGAAAAGTGACCTGTGTTCTGTCCACCGGGGGGCGCTGGACATGACTACAGCACTGCCGTCTCAATTGAAACTGGGAAATGAGTCTTAATTAAAAGAGACAACTAAGTTCCAAAACAGTGGCTAAGTCCTAGCAGGACTGCCTACTTCCTTTAAAAAGCCTTTCTCCTCATGGAAGGTTAGATGCTTTTTTCCAGAGTTCCACCCCCGCAGATAAATCTGGGTTCCCAGCCAAGGGAAGCCCGGTCTTGCAATGAATACATACATAGGCAGCTTTCTTAGGTAACAAGAAATGAAGACCTTTTTCCGGAGCGTAAAGTTCTGATCCACTTCCAATTGACATAAATCACTTTCCATTTTGTAAAACCTGTTAGCTGATCTAGGAATCACACCGTGAATGGTGTTACTGAACAGAAGCATCTCATGGCTGACCATGTCTCAGGACAGAGGCTGCCTCCACAGGCCTCAGAACTGAGGCAGCTGCTCAGCTATTTTCTCTCTATGCATAAAGATGTCTTCAGTGAGATTGTTTTAAATAGCAAACAAGTTGACAGGAGCCACAAAACAAACAAAAAGTGGAGTTAAAACGTATGTACGTTTGTAACGAGTTTGTGAATACTTGTTTACCAGGAGTTTATCCCGCAGGTATGTTTCTGACCAAGCCAGTGACCAAGGACACTAAAAATTTACCACTAGGTGATGGGCAGAGACCTTGACCTCACCTCAGCACTAGCATTTCATCTGACTCCATCTACTTTCACTGTCCACTTCCTGCTTAAAAGTATGGCAGCAGACTATGGTAGGCCCACCACTGCACCCCCACCTGCAGTGTGCACAGGCCTCTTGGCCATGCTCTGCTCTGCATTTATTTGCAAAAGGGCTCCACCAGTTTTTCTGAGCACACATTTCAAAATACTAAGAAAGTTGTCTTCTCATCCCCACCCCACCCCGCCAATGGCATTCTGAAACTAGTGCTAAAGCTTCATTCCCAATCTAGTCCCATCGTCACTACAGCAGGAGACACTTCCCCTCGAGTTGTAGACATCTGATACCCAATATTCAGTCTCTAAACTAATGTTCTCAATCTGGGGGTCCAACAACCCTTTCACAGGGGTCACCTAAGACCACAGAAAACATAGACATTTGCATTATGGTTCTTAACAGTAGCAAGTTATGGAGCAGCAAGCACGTAATTTTGGGGTTGGGGTTACTGTAACAATTGAGAAGCTGTTAATGGGTCGCAGCATCAGGAAGGCTGAGAACCGCTGCTCTAGACTATCTACTAGAAATGACCAGATGACAGGTGAACTCTATTTCTTGGACTTGAGGTTGGTCTTCTTGCAGACCGTGAGGCCCAGGACTCTGTCCCAGGCAAGCTAAGCTTCCCAGATAGCCTGCTTCCTCAAGGACTTCAGCCTGGGAGGGTTAGTTGTAGAGAAAGATCTACAAGTTTCCAACTTCCCTGCCACCGATAAAGGCCTTGTCCAGACTCGGCCTTCAGGACAAAGGTTAGGTCACAGAATGACTATCCCCAGCACTGTCATCAATGTTTTCTGCTGAGAAAGGACGTCCTCAAACAAACCTTGAGGTACTTCTTTTTAATTGGGGGATTTCTGAATGTTTAAGGTGAAAATGAACTAAATGTAACAGAAGACCTTAACTCAAGTAAAGTTTGAGCCCGACATACAAAATCGAAATGCAAAGGCTACAAGTTTAAGCAGCATTAAATCAGAACCAAGAGGGCAAGCTCTTTCCCGGGACGAGGAGTCTGCACCGAGACGTCTGCAAGCCTCAAGTAAATAGAGAAATGGCTTCCTAAATCCCAGACAAAATGCTTCACAACTTGGCCATGTGAAAAACATGAGGCAGACTTTATCAAAGGCAACGCTGCCGTCTCTTCAGCTTGCTGTCTGGTCTAAGCCACCATTATTCATGGCACAAAGCTCTCGTTTCACTAAAACCACTCCTCGATTTCCTCTCGCCGACCTCCGCATACCAGCAGCCCAGTCGCTCTCCATTCAGAGCTCAGGCCCGGGGGCGGGGGGGGGGGGTGCGGGGGGCGCGGGGGAGGGGAGCCCACAGATGTCTGGAGACCCGAGCCCGAGACAAAGCTGCCCCGCAGCCAGCGGGCTCACGGGAGCGGGCCTGGGGCACCGAACTTGGAGCGTCGGTTCCAAGTCCGGTCCCCCAAACAACACTCAGAACAAGTCTCCAGGCTCCCACGCCCTGGCGGTCAGCGCTCTGGCCACTCCATCTCGCCCAGAAAGCAAACGCGCCGGGGAGAAACACTTGAGGCGGACCCCACACTTACTGGCTAAGGGCAAGTCCCCCTCCCCCAAACTCAGGCTTCGGGTCCCGCGCACACCCTCCCCCCAGGAGTGGCCGGTGACTCGTCCACGGTCCCGAATTCCCGCCAGCACCTCTCGGCCCCACAGCCACCGACCCCACGCGAGTCCAGGACGCCACCACCCTCCGAGAACACGCTCCCGACGCATCCCGCACGCCGCATCCAAGTTTGGCGACTCCACGGTTTAAAGTTGTTTGGATTCAAACTCACAGTCAGATCGTTGCAGGGGGGGAAAAAAAGACCTATCTGTGCGTGCTCCACGAGGGACAGAGGGGACGCGTGCCAGGTCCCGCGTCCCCCGGCTCTGCGGGCCACGGAGGAGGGGCCCCCGCCCACCCCGCCCCCGCCGCGGCCCCAGCCGGGACACGAACCGCGGTCCCCACCCCCCACGGCGGCCACCCGTCCATCCGGGCTCCCGGCGCGCGCCCGCCCGGCCCCGGCCCCAGCCCGCGCGTCCCCGCGGCCTCCCGCCGCCACCCGGCCCGCGAAGTTTCCCGCTGGCGCGGCGCGAGTCGGCCCGCCGCCGCGCCGTACCTTGGGGCCGCGCGCTACTCCCTCGCGGCCGCCCGCTCGGCCTCGGCCTCCTGCACTGACGGCTCGGCTCCCACCGTGCTCCGTCTCCGCCTCCCCGGGCCGCGGGCTGCACAGAACACTAGCTGACGCGGCCGCCACCGAGCGAGGGCTTAAGATGGCGCCGCACAAGGAGCGATTTATAAGCGGCGCGGCACCGTGTATCCTGCCGCCGCCGCTCCGCGCGGAGCGTTCCGCCGCGCGAGGACGAGGGGCGGGGCGCGGGCGGGCCGCGGAAAGTAGTCCCCGCCGGCCCGAGTCGCTCTGCGCGTGCGCCGCCGGGAGGGGCCGGGCCGGGGCGTGGCGTCCCGACCCCGCTCCAGTGGAAACTAATGGGATCGAGTGCGGTCCGTCGCTGCGGGCCGGGTGGAGCGCGGCCACTGTTGGCGCAGGTTCGAGACTGTAGTCACCGGGGCTTCGGCCGCCACACCCCTAAACCACCACTGGACCCCACTACACTTCACTGTTCGCGGGAGTGTCCCGCTCCTCTTCCTGCCGTGCCTCTAGAATCCGGACAGGGATCTCGGAGCCCAGCCACCTTTCCTCCCCACCCCAGGAGGCCATGGAGTCCCCAGGAGTGACTGCTGACATCTAACTAGAATAAATGATTCAGCTCCACGGCCCTGTTCATCAGTGTGATTCCTAGAAATCCCATCTTACCCGGACCCACTGGGTCAGTGTCTACAGAACCAGAAGTGGGGACGTTTTCCAGGGACTGCAATTTTTACTGTATTGTTTGAGAAACTCGAGTGTGTTGCTGAGAGGACCTGTGGATAACCTCTTAAAATTTTCAAAACTAATTTAGTATCCTTCGAGAGCATTATTTTTTTTCTGAATCATTACAATAGGCTGAAGTTGGGTCTTCTCTTGGAAATGGCCTCATTGTTGTCCTCCACGATTTGGCACTTGTCAAAACTGGTGCAGTTGGGGTGAATTGGCTGTCTCCAGTCTATTATTGTGAGCTCGTGTCTCTTCCCAAACAATGGTAACAGCGAAAGTTGCCCTATTGCCTTCTTTCATCCTGCGCTGTAATTAACGCAAGTAAACAATAGGCCCTTATGTACAGGTACTGGCAGGAAGCCTGCGCAACCACTGAGGCAGGGCCAGGGCTGTACGGCCAGCTTCTTTTTTAAATGACTCAATTTCCTATCTTAAAGACATATCGCCGTAACTCTGTGAACCACCACAGTCCACCATGAAGGAGCTGCTCAGTGAGGGCCTTTGTCTAGACCTTTCCCCTCTGCAGCTCTGCTGGGATTTCCACAGAATCAACTCTGCTGCTGGCTGGGGCTCACTTGGCTGACTCGGGGAGATGGGTCAGGAAAAGGTATTTTACCAGTGGTGGTTGCAGCCACCAATCCCTAATTTTAATTGTCACATGCAGAGTTAAAGAATATTTGCTCGACTCGATTAAGGTCCTGCTTTTAAAATTAGATAGCTGACTTCACCTCTGTCAGGGGTGTCCTTTCTTTCCTTCCTTCTTTCCTTCTTTCTTTCTTTCTCTTTCTTTTCTTATCTTTTTTTTTTTTGACACTTGCTTCTTTTTTCTGTGTCCCAATTCAGCTTTAAAAAAAACCGGGGGGGGGGGGGGGGGAACGCTATTAAAACCCGTTAAGAAATGTCTGCGCCAATGAAAGATCTAAATGATAAAGACACCTCTATATTTATATTTCTCTAGCCAGATGCCAACATAAAGCATATAATTCCAGCATTCTAATCCCAGCTTAGAATTAAAAGTCTCCGTCCCTATTGATAATTCACAGAGACTATGTTTCAGAGAAAAGGCGGATTTTGCCACAATGCAGCACCGCTCTTCCTGTCAAGGGTAACTCTGCTGGAGACATAACCAGGTGACTGGCCTTGAAACCAGTGAGCTGAATTTTACATTTCCTCCAGACCTCTGTTCGCTTCTCTCACGAAACAAAACTGCTCCAGAATTTTTTTGTCACCAAAACCAGATGACAATTTCTATGAAATTAAGACAAATGCTGTCATTACACTAGAAAGAAGCACGTCATCAAGATACCTGACGGATAAAGAAACCTGCTGGTTCCAAGAGCTAATTTGAAAATAACATAAGTAGCTAAGGAGGGGGCGGTTTTATGAAATTAGTTGCTAAAACAATTGACCCTAGGTAACACACTTCACTTAAATGGCACTTGGCCTCTCTCTTACACCCTTTCTTCCAAGATCAGCCCAATGGGTTTGACATAAAATAATTCATTTTGAGAAAGGGGGGGGGGTGTTTTTCCTATAGTCAGAACACCCGAAGATCAGGCTTTGGCTACACTGAACACGAGCCTAGAGTATACTCACTAACACACACACACACACACACACACACACATACACCACACACACGTTCAGCTTGTGTCTGCACTTTGTGCAGTGGTATTAATAAGCCAGCACTGGTCCTTCTACTCTAACAAATCCATTAGTCAAACATTTACTGCATACCTAAAACAATGAACCTCCTTTTGAGGACAGCCGGTGACTGCTTCTTCTGATTATCACCTTCGTTTAAAGTAAAACTGTAATTGTCAAGTCTGTTTGACAATAGGCACAAAAGACGGGAAAGCAAACTGAAATTAGGGTGTGGTCCACTTTGGATTCCATCCCAATCCCCCTGGGAAGGACAAATCCTTTCCCAGCAGAACCATGCACTCAGAAACAGCCAATACTGACTCTCTAAGACCTGTTAAAAAACAATTTCTTTATGATAACGTGGAAACACCAGGGCAAAAAAGACATCACAATCGGCTCTTGGCTCTATGTTCCTCAAGTGGGCTGTTTATGGATCCAGACTTTTGATTTGTAAAACACCGAGTCAGGGGTATGTCATCTTTTTGTTGATTTCCAGTTGAACAGGCTAAGCAGTTGTAAATACCTCTTGTCAGACTACATGTGGTTTATTCTCCCACACAGAAGCCGTCTAGTAACCCACTGGGCAGGTTCCGCAGAGAGCCACTGTGGAAAGCTCGCGCAGCCTATGTACAGCTCCGGAGCGAAGGAGGGACCGTGAAGGTAGCGGTAGCCGGAGGTGATGGGCCGTGGCCTGGTCCTTTAGTTACGCTGGCACCGTCCTCCATGCTCAAAGTTGCGTGTTCTTCAGGCCTTCCTTGGATTACTTTCTAAAGACGTGTTTTAACGGCTACAAAGCGTGATGAGGAAGCAATGGAGACTCATCGTGACAGGCAAAGGGCACAGAGGTATATGTATGTTTCTTAATATTTCTCATAACAGATACCAATGCGGTGCTAGGAAAGCGTGCTTTGACACACCTACCCCCCCATGCCTATACGCGTGCAAAAATAAACACACACATGCACTCACACACAAACACACACACAGACACCCCCCCCATTAAAATTTTCAAAATGGTTGCAAGTATTTTATTCACAAGATGGTTCAAGGCGTTTCCCATCGCAAGAAGGATTAACTTACCGGAGGATTCTGGGACTGCAGATGAACACTGCGGCAAAATCCTAAATTCGTCGGGGAAAAAAAAAATCATTTCTGGACTCCAGCTGCTAAAAATAATAGAATTATAGCAAATCATGAGGGAGATGAAGACAAGTCACTTTCACACCCCAAAGAGTTTGGGGTGGGGGTAGGGGGTGCGAGTCTTTTCTTTTAAATGTTGTCTTTTAAACAATGCAAATGTTAAAGTAGCCTTTCTTTTCCAGAGCACACAGCGCCATGAAATCGATAATTTTTGATCTTTCGGCTAGTAGACAACATGGTGAGCTATTGCAGACACTGCAGGCAGCAGACATGTTCTCGTCAGCTGAAAATTTTCATATTGTTTTCGAACCCACTGAGATTCATAGAAAGGGGGTATCACCCCGCTTTTTGTTCAACTTGCACCAGTCTGAGGTGGGGGTGACGGGAACCCTCAGTTTATCGACATATACATGTCTATTGCTTTATATATATTTAAAAAAAAGGGGGGTCTTCCTGGGTCTTAAACAAAAAATTATGTAAAAGGAGTGGCTGCTGTGATTATAATCTCATCATGCAGGGTCCACGGTTCCCATTTAGTGAAATTTCTCAGAGGGCAACTTCTTAAGAACATCCCTGCTGTGCTGAATGAAAGGCATGAACCAACCAAAGACAGAACTCATCTGTGTTTATATTTTACAGACAATGAGAAACCCACTCTTTGCCTTGCTTCTCTCCCCCCCCCACCTTATTATTTCATGGAGACTGCAGCATCCCACCCCCACCCCCCGCCCCCTCGCAAACACTCACCACCCAGCACTGCAGTGTTCCGTCCCCACTTGCCTGTCCTTCCTTCCACACCCCTTTCCGCTCTCACAAATTCTGCTCGCGCCATCTTTGTGTGGGGGGATGACGCTCTGCTAACTTCACTCAGCCATTCTCTCACAAATCCGATCAGAAATAGAAAATTACAGTGCGCTTTAGGGGCTCAATTTGCCTGATTTTCTTACAGTCTTCCCTTCTGACATCGAAACATGGAAATGACAAGGGGGGACCTCCCCCCCCAAAGAGATATTTCTATTCTTCCCATAACCTGTTGTATACAGTGGTGATAAAAATTATTATTAACATAATAGCAACAGCTGCAGCCTAAATAGAAGCTATGAGATAATTAATATGCTACAACAAATTAATTTGGTGCAGGTGTTTCTGTTGTGAGCTGGGTAACCCAGGCCATATAACGTCTAAATACAAGGACCATCCCCACTACTAAAACAAAATGAAGAACAACAAGTCCTGTTCAACAAATGTGGCTATTGTTAAAATAAAAAAAAAAAATCCTCCTCAACTCAACCCCAATGGTTTAGTTACAGTGGGTATAGTATTCTATGGTTGGTGTGTTGGTGTGTGTGTGTGTGTGTGTGTGTGTGTGTGTGTGTGTGTGTACAGCACAGTCCACAGTATGGCATGTTGAAACATATGGAGGTTGGAGGTCTTATGCTGTCTCAGTTAGGAAACATATGGACCAGCTATACATTTTTTTAATTGAAGACAGACCATCATATTTAAGAACTCCATCAGTTTGGGGCTGGGGATTTAGCTCAGTGGTAGAGCGCTTACCTAGGAAGCGCAAGGCCCTGGGTTCGGTCCCCAGCTTCGGAAAAAAAGAACCAAAAAAAAAAAAAAAAAAAAGAACTCCATCAGTTTAACAACAAAAATTATGTGTCACTGAGAAGAAAATAGTTCCTTATCCGAAGGAACAATTTTTAAAGACCATGACGTTCACCCACCTTAGAGGAATGTTGTATACAGGATGACCCTCACCTGCCATCAAGGGGAGAGTTTTAGGGAGAGCTGCTGCAGCCAGTCCACAGTCTTGTGTCAAAGCCACTTTGAATCGGGGTAGCACCAGGAGGGGCCTGGAAGAAGGTCACCACGATGCCACAAATAAGCGTTTGCTTTCTATTTTAAACCGTTCAGCAAAAAATAACTTTGGTTGTGAAGAAACAGAAGGATATACTGATTGATTTTTTTTCTAATTTGGCTAAAAAATTTTACTTAAAGATATAGTCACTTCTGATTTTTCTCCTAGTAATGCTACAGTTAGCATGGCAACCTAAATTTTGTTTGTTAAAAAGCAACACACAAATACACACACACACACACACACACACACACACACAAAATCATGATCAAAATGTGAAGGTTTTTAATCATTAAATTTTACTCTAATTGATGACTTTTTCCCATTTATTCTAAGCCTTCAGTGGAATAAATTTATTTTTTATAGGATCTAAACATTTTAATATTTTGGTGCACTTTTGCAGGCATTTTCGCTCTCAAAGGTCTAAGTTTATTCAAACCAGAGTTTTCCACATACACACCTACAGAGTGAGCATCAGTATGCTATTATTTCTTTAAAATGTGTCTTATGGGGCTGGGGATTTAGCTCAGTGGTAGAGCGCTTACCTAGGAAGCGCAAGGCCCTGGGTTCGGTCCCCAGCTCCGAAAAAAAGAACCAAAAAAAAAAAAATGTGTCTTATTTGTAATGCTTCTTTCGTGAGCTGGAGCGATGGCTGGAGCCTTCGACACAGAGGTACTGAACATTTACTGTGGAATCGTCAGACACACATCTTCTTCATTCCTTTGTTTTTATCAAAACCCTTTTCTTCATGATCTCTGTTCCAATCTACTCAGATTTCAGATTTACAAATCTATAATTTGTATTGGGGAATGGGAAAGAGATGAACAAAGACCATGATGGTTTTCTTTTTTTTTTTTTTTTCCCCAGAGCTGGGGACCGAACCCAGGGCCTTAAGCTTCCTAGGTAAGCGCTCTACCACTGAGCTAAATCCCCAGCCCCGATGGTTTTCTTTTTAAATAGAGAGGAAATAGCCAGTTCTTTGAGAGACATAGTTGGGAGGTGTGAAAGCACCCACGTTTGCTGGGGTTTCCCTGGGCTTCCTACCCTAGCCTAAGCCAATCCAGGCTGAGGCACTGACTCCAGGGAAGTGGTGTGATTATGAAATCTATATGGGGAAATACAAAAGCACTTTCATGTCTGTTGTCGAGAAGAATTGCCCACAGTAAACATTTCTCCTTCCACTCTTACGTTCCACGAGAAATTTGACCACAGCCCGCATTGTCAGCGCTTGCTATTCACTCAGTCCAACCCCAGCTCCAGAAACCCCTCCTCTTAGCCTTAGAGGTGACCCTGCTCAGGTTTGAAACGTTTTCTAAAGCGATGGTTAATGTTACTCAGTTTGTGGCCGGGTGCTTTGTTACTTGGAAAAAGCAAACAGAGCTAAGAAGATTCAAGTGCTGGCTTGATTGCAACAGTCACACCACACTGCGGCTTCCTCCTGAGTGTGACTTAAAGTTTCTATTTCTTATTTCACAGTGTGCTTAGTAATTTTATATATGTAGTCCCTGGATGTCTATTTATTTGAATGGCACCAATTTACTGCTGCTGATACTTAGGCTAAATAGCAATGAAGCTTAACTCATTTTAAGATTAAAAACATAAATACAACTGTTGAATTTTATCTCTGTATCCTCCAGCTGCTCCTGTGCACATTTTGGATTCTATTTGCTCTAGTCATCTATTGTTCAAGAACTCTGAAATCATTTACTTAATCTGTTAAGCCAACTTTTTATCCATTCATAACCTGTATAATTTGTAGCTTTGACATTGTCATTGCTGATCTTTGCAGAGTCCTTCAGAGATTCCTACCTTCATCCTTCCTATTAACAGATTCAAATGAACCTCCACCCATACTCTCCAATGTAACTGGAATATGCAGTATATATACAATGTAACAGAATATACAGTGTGTGAATATATACAACGTAAACAGAATATACAGTATATACAATGTAAACAGATATACAGAATATATACAATGTAACCAAAATATACAGCATATACAATGTAAACAGAATATACAGTATATACATAATGTAAACAGAATATGCAGTATATACATAATATAAACAGAATATACAGTATATACAATGTAAACAGAATATACAGTATATGTACAATGTAAACAGAATAAACACAGTCTCTTGCATTACCAATTTTTTAAATATAGTTAACTCCTTTGTGTGAATCTAAATTTCCAGAGTTCTTTTTCATCCTTACTACTGTTTTTAAAAGGAAGTGAGCGATGAGCACAAAGGGTGTCTTTTAACGTCAAAAGATCCTGAAATATCTTACTTAATAGTAGTTGACTTTGGAGGCTGGAAAGGCAACTCAGTAGTTAAAAGCACTTGTGGCTCTTTTAGAGGGTTGGGGACCAGCACCTACCTCAGGCAGCTCACAAGTGCCTGAAACTCAAGCCCAGGGTATTCAGTGTCCTCTTCTGGCCTCTGTGGGCAATACACTCATGTACATTCCTACACACATGCACAGTAAAAAGAAGAATGTTGCCTTTAGAAGCCCGAGAGATAGCTCAGTTGGTAAAGTTTAAGCATGAAGTCATAGGTTCAATTCCCTCGACCCACGTAACAAAATCAGGCATGGTAACCACAATTTATAATCCCAGAAATGAAAGAGGAAGGTCCATGGGGGCTCACAGCCAGTATGGCCTCCTTGGTGAGATCCGGATCATGTCACCCAAACAAGATCGATTGATCGATCTATCTATCTATCTATCTATCTATCTATCTATCTATCTATCTATCTATCATCTATGTACCTACCCATCTACCAATCTATCCAAATATGTGGAGAATTTTCCAAAAGCTTCCACACAGGGCCAGGGGTGCAGCTCAGCAATAGAATAGATGATTAGCATGTCCAGCCCTAGATTCAGTTTCATGCAACAAGCACCACAGACCCCAGGAGAGAAGAATCTCAATGACGCTATCAACGGATGGTATGTACTAGGTAGGCACAGTTACCTCGGGTTTTGTAATAGTTTCCATTTTTACCAGTAATATCTGAGTGTCTACTCTCTAACCATTTCATCATGGGAATGTGTGTGAAGGATACTGCTGGGGCCCATCCACACCCTAGACAGTTACATTCTACTTCAGCTGAATGAGACCACCCAGGGCTTTCTTCTAGTATCACAAAGCAGGCTTGGCTTGGGGAATAGAGTTGGGGAGGTGGGGCAGACAGAGTTAACTCCCTACAAACACCACCAACTACCAATGGTTGGGCAGAGACTTGGCGAGTGAGTGCCATAGTTTTCTTACTTGAAAATCCTGGAGAGCACTCCATACTGCCTTCCTCAGCTTTGCGACACCTGAGCTCTACAAGCTTGGAAGGGACCCTGGCTGGTCATGTACATTTTCACTTCCTCTTCTCTGCCCTCCATTCCTCTGTTGGTTTTCCTTCTATCAACTCGCAAATAGACTTTTTGTATGAAGATATCCCGGGAGGACCCTGTGGGACAATATTCCACCATCAAACTTTTAGTTTGTGAGTGATATTTTGCAGTTTGAATTTGCATTTCTCTTTTGAATAAAGCCAAGCATATTTTCACACATCTGAGTATTTCTCACTGTGCTCCCTTGACTATATATTTTGCTCCTGGTCTCTTCTATACCTATAAAATCTCCATGTTAGCACATCTGCTCTCTGTCTGTAATAGGATTTTCTACCCAGTTTGTTTATGCTTGTCTTGCTTTGTTTCTTTTACTATTCTTTAATCTAACACCCCCCAAACACACACACTTTTTTGGCCATTTGGGAGATTTTTATATTTGTTCATTAATTTAATATTTGTTTAGTTAGTTGGTTCTGACTATTGAACCCTCATATTGAAGGCCCCACACATACTTACATTCCTAGCCCATGATTTTATTTATTGTAGACAAATTAATGAGCCTTTCCTTTCATCTCTTCTGCATTTTATGTAATAATCAGAAGCACTTGGCAGGATGGCTCAGCAGGTAAAGGTACTCGCTGCCAAATCTGACAACCTGGATTGGATCCTGGGACCTGCACGGAGGAAAGGGAGAATAGATGCCTCTGGGTGGTTCTCTCACCTTTACCTACATGCCTCGGCATGCACGTGACACCTACCAATCAAAAATATAGCTAGAAAGTGTAAGAAGAAGCACTTTCCTACACTCCAAGTAATAAAAAGGATCCTGTGTTTTAGAATGATACCATGTCTGTTTTCACATTTTTATTTTTTATCAGAAATGTATCCTATGAGAGATTCTCCAACTCACACTGACTACAGGAGTCTAGTCTGCGGTCTCTTCCAGAGCCACCCACTACTGTGAAAACTGTCCTTGGATTGACTGGGGTCTGATATCATGTCACCTAAATGTACTTCCTGTTTCTTCTTGCCAATGAACTGTGGGTCTCTCATCTCTCGTCCTCACTCTGCCTCCACTTCACCTGCAACAGAGCTATTTCCCCCGTATCATGTTGACCCACAGTAGCTGCTTGGCATCATTTCCTTTATTGGGTTCGTGTTTCACATCTGAGAGTGTACATTCTCCTCATTTCTCCCTGTTCTCTCTGTTTTGTTCTGTGCAGAGCAATGGGTCAAGTCGTGCGCCCTCTCCCTACGTCTTTGACATTATTACTCCTAAAATAGCAGCGTTCTTTTTTTTTTTTTTTTTATGTCAAGTTAAAAACTAAGAAAAAAAAAAGACATCGAGAGGACTTTTTTTTTTTTTTTTTTTTTTTTTTGGTTCTTTTTTTCGGAGCTGGGGACTGAACCCAGGGCCTTGCGCTTCCTAGGTAAGCGCTCTACCACTGAGCTAAATCCCCAGCCCCAAGAGGACTCTTAATGGTTCTTTAAAACCTGATCTCTACAGCTCACCCCTCTGCTGTTCACTTTTTAGATCTATTTTATTTAATAAGTGTTCACTCAGAAAAAGAGAGGGGTGGAGAAGAGGTGGGGGAGAAGGGAACGAGGAGGAAGAGGGGAGGAAGGAAGAGGGAAAGAAGGAAGGAAAAAGGAGGGAATAAAGAAGGAAGGAAGAAAAAGAAGGAAGCAAAGAAGGAAGGGAGGGAGGAAAGAAGGAAAGAGGGGAGGAAGGAGGGGAGGAAGGAAGAAAAGAAGGAAGGAAAGAAGGAAGGAAAGAAGGCAGGAAGAAAGGAAGAAGGCAGGCATGATTTTTAGTTACTTCTTAAATGTTGTAAATTACCCATGAACTTGATTAAACTTGGTTGTTTTCAAAGAACCAGACTAGCCAGACAGATTAAAACCCACTTTTTAATTGATTGCTAGCTGTCTGTGAGCAGCTTCAAACATTTCTGTGGCACTTGTGGTGCTTTTTATGCTCCAGAGCCCACTCTGATGCTGACGTCATCCCTATCATACCCGAGGGCTTCTGGAGCAAATGACACTTACTGGTCTTTGCCTTCTCCACAGAGACATAACCTCCTCTGGGAAGGAACGAGGCCTGCCATTTTCTGTAGAAGGAAGGCAACTCAAGTCCTCACTCTCACAGGAATCGGAGGCTCCATTGCCCTTCTCTCAAGCATCTCACTAGACTCTGTGTGTCTGTCTCTGCTCATCTCAACTGGGAAGAATTGTGAGGGCTAATATGGCCAACTTGACAGATCTAACTCACCCAAGAGACAAGCCTCTGGGCAAGTCTGTGAGGAAGTTTGTAGACTACTTCACTGAGGTATGGAGACCCCCTCCCCACCCCCAGGTGTGGGCAGCACCACTCCATGGACAGGCGGGCTGACTAAAGAAGGAGGAAGGGAGTTGAGTACCCACTCTTCCAGCCATGTCTTCCCCGTCACGATGGGTGGTACCATGAGCCAAAATCAACCTCCCTTCCTGACTTTGGTTTTGCCAGGTCTTTTGTCACAGCAACAAGAGGAGCGACTAATACAGTAGCACTTCTGCTATTAGACCAGCATATCTGTAGATCCCGCCGCCCTAGGGAGCTAGGGACATCCATGGCTTTTTATGTATGAGACCAGGAACTTGCCCAACCCCTCACCCCTTCACAGGTTTCTGGTCTCTGAAACTTTCACCATCACCGCCCACCTTCTCATCAGGATAGTCCTCCCCATGCCCCAGGCTGTGGTGCCATTATAATATAGGTGACCGTGACAGATTCCAGGAAGTGGGGCTCAAAGTGAAGTAGGTGCATCAGAGGGACTGGGCTCATCTGGCTGCTATTGAGCAAGCACATAGAGGGTTTTCCCTGCTTGGGTAAAAATGATGGAAGTCTATTTGAAGACCAGGCACGAGGTAACACCATCACAGACATTCCTAATGGGAATTCCTAATGGGTTCATTGAACAGCCTTGTTCTTATGCACCAGGAGACAGAGGTGTTTAGGTGAGTGTTTACCGAATGCACTCAACTCGGTAAGACCACAGGCTAGCCAAGACTCCTACATAGCAGGAGTGTGTTCGGGGTGATTACATTTAATCGCCTTGAGTTTCAAGGATAAGGTTTTCTGGGTTTCCTGTTTCAGCTGAAAGGATAGAAATCTTCTAGTATCTCTGTCAATTCATCTCTAAACGACGTCCAGCATGGAGGGTGCCCCCTTAGATTCTCTTTTCCTGAGAGGTAGGGGTCTTCTATGAAGGGAGGAAGGGAGGAAGAAGGGAGAGAGTGAAAGAGAGAGAGACAGAGACAGAGACAGACAGACAGACGGAGGGAGGGGAAGGGAGGGAGAGAGACAGAGACAGAGAATGCATAGGGACTGCCCACCTTGTTTACTGAGATAGGGTCTTCTTTCATTGGCCTGGAGCTTACCAAAGTAGACTAAGCTTGCTGAACATGGAGTCCTGAGGTCTGTCTGTCTCTACCTCTCCCAAGCTGGGATTGCAAGCGAAAGCTGCCATGCTGGCCCTCTTTGGACTGGGTTCGGGGTACTGACAACCTATCCTCACGTTGGTAGTGCCCCTCAGCAGCTTGGCTCTCTCCCCAGCACCATCGATGGAGGTATGAACTTGGCGCATTTACCCACAGCCCTGCCAACTCCTTGTGTAAAGAGTGCCCCATTTTCCACCTTGACTGTGGGGATGTGGCCCTCAGCAAAGGAGACACCAGACATCACTCCTTGGTATCCAGAATGGAATCAGGCCATGGTGTAACCTCAGGTTCTCCACATGGCTACCGAGTTCCCGTAGGCCTGAGCCCAGAATAGAATCATCAGCCTGGCTCCCTGGGTCAATAAGATTTTCCCTTCCCTCTCTATGGCCCCATGGTTGTTCCTGAAGCCCAGCAGTAGGAATGGCAGCGACACTCCCAGTGAGGTGGATCCTGGGAGGCTTTCCAGAAGGCTCACTGGGAGGTTATTTTGTGAGGAATAAGAAGGAAAGCTCGTGACCTTATCTAGTGTTTGTTTAGAAGCAGGGACTTTGGGGAGATGAGGAGTGACTGCTGATGGATGATGGATTTCCCTTTGGTCGAATGGAAAGATCCTGCACCAATACAGCAGAGGGACTACTGTCATCCACTGAGCCACAGGCCTTACAACAGGAATTACATAGTTAACAAACTCTACCTCAATGAGTTGTATTTTGTTTGGAGACAGCGCCTTAGTTTGGATTTCATTGCTATGAAGAGGCACCATGACCTAGGCAGATATTATAAAGGACAACATTTAATTGAGGCTGGCTTACAGGTTTAGAGGTTCAGTCCATTGTCATCAAGGTGGGAAACATGGCAGCATGCAGGCAGGCATGGTGCAGGAGGAGCTGAGAGTTCTACCTCTTGTACTGAAGTCAAACCTAAGACTGGCTTCCAGAAAGCTAGGAGAAGGCTCTCAAAGCCCACCCCCAAAGTAACGCACTTCTTCCAACAAGGCCACACCCACTCCAATAAGGCCACACTCCAACAAGGCCACACCCACTCCAACAAGGCCACACCCACTCCAACAAGGCCACACTCCAACAAGGCCACACCTCCTAATAGTACCCCTCTCTGTGCCAAGCACATTCAAACCACCGCAGACAGGGTCTCTCTATGTTGCCACAGCTGACCTGGGACTTTCTATGCAGATCTGACTGGCTTTGAACTCGCAGAGATCCTCCTGCCTCTGCCTCCTAAGTCCTGGGATTGAAGGAGTGAGTGTGCCACCACACCTGGCTTTCAATGAAGCGGTTATAAAATTATTTGTCTATTTTATCTTAACAATTCTCTTCTCTTGAGTCACTAGGTAATGAACTTGGAGATACGCACCTTCCGAGGGATAGCATGTTGTTTCCTGTGACGAAGTGCAGGTATCAAAAGGCATAAACAGCTGGGCAAAGGTGCTTTGTGTCAGCTTTAGAGACACCTAAGAGTTCTTTTTGAGGCACAGTCTCATTTAGGCTAGGCTAGCCTTAGCCTTGGTACATAGGCAGGGATGTCACGAACTTCTGATCTTCTTGCCTCCAAGTGCTGGGAATGAACTAGAGGGACCCCAAACATGCTAGGCAACACCCTACCAACCCAGCTAAGCCCCAGCCTCAGTTCTCACAAACTGTCATTCCTACACCATACACCAGGAATCTGGCTTTTACCTCAAGTGTTGCTGATAATCTAACAGCTTCTTTTTTCAAAGGTTACATTTATTTATATGTGGAGGAATTGTTTTTCTCTTTCTACCATGTGGGTGCACAGGATCAAACTCGGGTTGTCAGGCTTGGCAGCAATCACCTTTATCCTCAAAGCCCGCTCACCAGCCCCTGATGTTCCCTTTTAAAGCATTAGATGAATGAAAGCACAGGAAATGCTGGCCTTGTAGCTCTCACCTCTCACCCCTGGTGTATACTGACTGAAAGAACCACAGCTCCAAGAGAGCTCTGGGGTCCCATTCTTCAGCATTTTATCATGAATGCTGAGGGAAGCTCTGAACCTGAGTCACCTGATTAGATTACCAACACCATCTTGTGCCCACCCGTCCCCCCGATTCTGGTGTCTATCTCCCAGAACCAGCACCTGCATACCCTATTTACACTTTGGTCCCAGGCTGCCGGAATCCATTTTGAACATTGTCCAGATACCCACCGGTGCTTGGGAATACATGCATGTACCACACACATGGATTAGGTCCTTCATCAGTGATGTGGGGGAGGGGACGACACCAAACTTGGGCTCCCTGGTCTCAGGTCCAGCCAACTCTGAGGTGTCAGTCACACTCCAGAGATTCCTGTGTGTGGAGGCTGAAGCCACTCCCCAGGTGACACACCCTTCCTGGCTTCTTAGCCTTCTCTGTCTTCTTTTGTTTGCTCCCTGGTCTCCTAGGCTGCACCTCTTTCATTAATCGGAGGCACGCTGGGCCAGCCTTTATCTCAGAGTCGGCTTTCGAGAACTTAAGACCACAGTCAACACGTATGACCAATCCATGTGCTCAGTGCGGTCAGCATGCCCAGACATGCAGAGGGTGTGACTGCTTGGTGCAGCCAGGCCTGCTGTGGGAATCTGGGCAAGCCTGCTCTTGGAGCCCGGGTGTACTGGGCAGGTAGGGAATAGCTGAGACCTGGCTTTTTCCTGTCTATTTTACAAGGTTTGATGAAACCCAACTTAGGACTCTTAGGCTGGGGTTCTCTAGGCCACCCCTGCCTCCTCCATTCAGCATGCTCCATAATGTTTAATGTGCAAATGTTTTAGGGAAGCTCACAAAAGAGACCTGCCTTAACTTTAGCTGCAACCTGGGCTACAGCTGAGTTTTGGCAAACTTCCAGCCTCCCAGCTCCCACCCAGGTTTTCTGTGTCTCCAGAGCCTTTAAGGGCTTAGATAAACACGAACCACCACCACCACCCCCCTTCACAGACCATGTCTGAGGTTTTCTACTAACAGATGGCGGCTGTCTGATTTTAGACCCCTCCTTGGTCATTCTCTAGCTGTGAGAACTTGGGTAGGTTGCTCCCCCTGGGGATCTCTCTCACCTCTGTGGAAGCCCTCTACCTTACAGGGTAGCTGCAACAATGAAATGGAGCAGGGCCCGTGATTGGCAACATTGTGTCCAACACAGAAAACCACCAGTAAATACCCCTAGTCTGGGCGCTTAACTCCAAGCCCAGTCACCAGAGTTTGTTCCCAGGACTCAGGTAGTGAAAGGAGAAAACCACCTGGAACAAGTTGTCCTCTGACCTACGTTCCACAGCATTTGCCCGCCACCCACACATGCCCAAATGCACACAAAATAGATTAAATGTCAGTTTAAAGAATAAAAAATACTAGTGACTTTTTTTTTAAACTTAAGAACATTTCTATTCCTGTTGGTATCCAGCTGGACACGTATGTGAGTAGTTAGACTTTGCACATGCGTACTCTATGCAGTGAAGCACATCCTGCCCACGGGGCTTCAACAAAACCTGCCCTAGGGATTAGGAGGTGCTTCATAAAGAGCAATAGCCTTCCAGAGCAGGAGACGCAGAGAAACAGCGTGCAACCTGGAGACAGCCGATGGAGAGGGACGCAGGCTGGGAAAGGCAGCAATAGCTCAAGCTACCAGCCTGCAACACAAGCGTGGGAGCTGATGGGCAGGTGAGATTCCAGGGGCAGTGGCCATTCCATAACGTGTGGACCTGTGTGCCAGGGAAGAAAAGTCAACAAGAACGCAGCAGCAGCCAGAACCTAACACAGAAACAGCAGCTGCATTAATAAAATGTCTCTTTGCTCTTTGTTTTCAAACTGAAGTATATGTTACTTATACAGAATACTGCCTCACAGTGACATCTTCATACACACATAGATGTATTTTCTTGGGTTTGGAAAGATGGTTCAGCAGTTAAAAGCACTGGCTGCTCTTTTAGGGGATCCAGGTTCAATTCCCAGAACCAGCTGTAACTCCAGTTCCAGGGGATCTGATGGCACTCTTCCTCTGGCCTCTGAAGACATTGTAGACATGTATCACACATACTTATGTGCAGCCAAAACATCCATACACATAAAGTAAAATTTTAAAAAATCTAAATCAATTGAAATGTATTTTCTTATTACTCTCTTGTCTCCTGCAGGTCTCCTTCCTCTTCTCAGTGAGCTCCACCCTCACCCATTTTACCTTTATGTCCTTTTTTCTTTAATCTAGATTCTACACGTGAAAGGAAACATGACGTTTGTCTTTCTGAGGCTGGCTTACTTCATTTAAAATGATGACCACCAGTCCCATACACTTTCCTACAAACAACACAATTGTGTCCTCTATGACCGAGTAAACCTCTGCTGTGTCTATAAACCCCATTTTCTTTATCCATTCATTTTAGTGGGCATCTAGACTGAGTCTGTAACTTGTCTATTGTGAACAGTGAGTGCAAGGATGCCCACATCTCTGGGGTATGTCGGCTTAGAATCCTTCAGGTTATACCTAGGGGTAGTCTGAATTAACTCCCGTGGCGGTCCCCATCCCCTCACTTCAGACCTTCCATACTGATTTCCACAGAGCTATACCAATTGTAACGTTCCCACCTTCAGGCCATAAGCTCTGCCCAGCACCCCCCTCTCACCCCCACCAACACTTGTCACTTGTTTTCTTTTTTTTCTTTTTTTTTTTTCTTTTTTTCGGAGCTGGGGACCAAACCCAGGGCCTTGCACTTGCTAAGCAAGCGCTCTACCACTGAGCTAAATCCCCAACCCCGTCACTTGTTTTCTTAATGATGATTTGTCTTGCCAATTTGCTGGGATGTAGAATCAACTAGGAGACATGCTCTGGGTGACCGGGAGAGCATTTTTGTGGTGATTGATCCACAAAGAAACAACTCACCCCAAATGTGGGCAGCACCATAGCATGATCTGCATGAAAAGGGAGAAGTCGAGCTGGGTACCAGCATTCATCCCTCTGCTCCTTTGCTCAACATGACTGCGACCAGCTGCCTCAAGCTCCTGTCCACCATGGTGGACTGACTGCCCTTGAACTGTGAGCCAAAATAAACCTCCTTCCTTAAGTTGTTCTTAATAACACAGTGGCCGTTCCAACTGGGGAGAGATGAATCTCAATGCTTGATCTGCGTTTTCCTAATATATAAATACGTTGAATATTTTTCACACACTTACTGGCTATTGCAACAAAATATCTGCATGCAGGTTGGTTATATTTAGAAGAGGAATGTAGCAGACCTTGTTTGCCAATCCAGTATGGGCTCCTATCTCCCGCTTGAGCAAGGTTCACCTCCCTGGACCAGCAAGAAGAAACAGTTGCTTATTGGAGACTCCATTTAAGCCACAGAGACAACCGTCACTGTGTTTGTGCCTCTTAACCCACCTTTAACAGGGGTATAGCATCAGAGGCCTCAGCAGTCACGATATAACCACAAAGCAGGGGACAAGAGAAAGCCAGAAGCATTGGCCCCAAATCTTAAACTTTGTCATTGGAGAAAATAGTTTGTATTTGCTTGAGAAACATCAGCCTTCAAAGAACATTCCAAGATGGTTGGTTGATGAGGATTTTCCTCCCCTCCCCTTTCTTCTTGTTTGATCTGAGATTTAGCCCAGAACAAGCAGAAAGCTAGCTGAGAGTTGACCACAACTATCTTTCTGGCTCTGTAGTGCCTGAGAGACCTAAAGCAGACACTTAACATGTATACCATTGTGTTACCTTTGACCTTTCTGCTAGGCAGAGAGGTACAGTGGTGATCCCTTCAGGCTGTTATGGTAAAAGGGGTTATTGTTGTCTAATCAGCTCAGAACACACACACAGTTAACAAGATTTCATTACTGTGGGAATCCTCACAGCCTTTAATGGGCTGGTGTGCTGGAGAGATAGCTGTACTTGTTCCCAGGACTATGTGACCTGCAGCTAATTCCTTCCCAGAGGACCAGAATTCCAATCCCAGCACCCATTTTGGGTATATCACAACCATTTGTAACTCTAGCTCCAGGGATTCCAGTGCCCTCTTCTGGCCTTGGGGGGTACTACACTCATGTGCACACACAAACGTTAACAGAAAGCATTTATTTTTAATGGAAAAAAAAAAACAACAACTCATTTCTTGCTAATTGTTCTATTGTTGAAAACACACTTCTGAGTGTGTTAAGCATTTGCTTCCTAGCAGGCGCTGGTGTTTTTAGCTGCCACCACCAGAGAAGCTCCCTTCTTGGGAGGGAGCAAATACAGAGACCCGAAGTCACAGGTTATGCAGAGACTGAGAGACCTTGGAACACTCAGCCCTAAACACAGTGTATACGTCAACTCCCAACCCTCAGGGCTCAAGGAACCCTGAAGAACAGGAGGTGCAAAGAGTGTAGGAGCCAGAGGGGATAGAGGACATCAAGGAGGCAAAGACTTCTCCACACAGCAGGACCCACGTGTGTGTGAACGCACAGAAACTATGGCAAAAAGGCACAGGGTCTGCACCAAACAGCGTCCTAGAGCTGAAAGGAGAAATGGATATTCCCCCCACCCCTACCTAACCCAGGAATTATCTCCAATTGATAACCACTTGTAAGTGAAAATTTGAGTTTCTCAAGGGAGTCTCACTGGGGAAACAAACCACTCTTAAGGGTAGGGTGCACGTCCAGAGGTAAATGGTAACACAAACTCAGTGGTGCCTTTAGAGGTTTTCTCATAATGGTGAATCTTACTTTTTTGATTTTTTTTTTAACTTTACAGGTCCTTTACATATATGTTATGGCTTCCAGTTTTGCGTTTTTTGTGTGTGTGCAAATGTGTGTGTCCCTATGTGTTTCTTGTGTTTTTTCTCAGGCTCTTTTTCTTCTCTTTGCCCTGTTCTGACTTGTTTTGTTATTTTAACTATTCTTTAGACTCCAGTTTGTTTTCTAAGGAGAGACACAAAAGACGTGGCTCTGGATGGAAGGAGAGGCGGGGAGGGACTGGGAGGAGTGGGGGTGAGGGAGAGGTAACCATAATCAAAATGTATTGTATGAACAAAATCTATTTTTAATAAAAGGGGGGAAAAGGAGAGAATAATGAAGGCTGTCCACGGTACCACCCATTTTTATAAGGTCACGTTTCCTACTGAGATATAAGCATCTCAGGAACTAGTGTGCTCCAAACAGTAGCCACCCGCGCTGCCCCACTCGCTGTACAGCAGGCACCTGTGCTACCCCACTCGCTGTACAGCAGTCACCTGTGCTACCCAACTCGCTGTACAGCAGGCACCTGCGCTGCCCGTGCCCCACTCACTGTACAGCAGGCACCTGCGCTGCCTGTGCCCCATTCACCCTCTCTTTGGTAGTAGCTCACTGACGCACACACGTCCCACCCTCCACTCTCAGGTCACATGTCTCGAGTGGGAACTGTTCTCCCTTCCATAACGACCAGTTTTGCCAGCCACAACTGTGTAGTTTTCCTCTTGAGTCTCACTTAAGCACTTCCTAGGAGTAAAGTGAAAGCCACCTTTCTGCTCTACATCGGCCTCACAAGTCAGGAGCTTCCCTGAAGAAGACCGGAAGGCCACCGGAAGCTCTCAGGAGGCACAGGAGAGCGTCAGCACCCACTGCTTCTATATGTTTTCATTTTACTGAAGACTGTGTGTCTCGGTGAGTCAGCCGAGGCACACCCAGTCCTGCTACTCTAGAAGACTACTGGGTCTCCAAGTGGGTCACCCCAATTAACCTTTTCTACGACCCCTTCATGCCATTTTGATACTTTCCTGGGCCCACACCCTGATTTCTCTTCCTCAGTCCCCCATTATCTTCCACTCCACAGGACTCCCAGCTGGGACAAACTGAGACCTGTTCTACAAAGCCTTTATGGTGTAAGTTGTCTGGCTACCTGGGAACAGGTGGAAAGGCTGTGACTACACCTAACCACAGCTGGCAGGTGATAGCCGCACTTCTACACAAAAGCATTCTGCTTACGCTAATATTTTTTTATGCCAGTTGCCGGCCCATTCCTAAGGAGCGTATTTCAGAATCAGGTGTTAACAAAACAATGAACAAAATCAAGGATACCCTTAGCAATTATCAGTTTCCTTTGATGAGTCCGCCCTAGAGTTTACTATCACCAATCTGATGTAAAATTAAACAGAACAAAAGAGTGCCTTTGGGAGGGGTATGAAATCAGCATTTTAAAACAACTGTTTCATCTACTTCGGGCCTTTACTCTGAATGCATTTACTCTGAGAATGGTGGAGCTCAGAGATTGACCCTGGCCTGGAGGTCTGGTAGATGCTGTCTGGGTTTCGGTTTGGTGAAAGGAGCCAGGTGGCCTGTGGGAAGCATGTCTTGGTCTCAGAGAGGTAGTTTGGGTCAACACCAGCAGGTCCCAAATCTATAGCACACTTGTGGCTTTTCCAGGGATTTGTCAGAGCTTGGAAACAGGTAAGAGCCAAGAGCAGTTCCGTGTCTCCGCATCTTCACCCTGGGCCAGCAACAGGGCTCTCTGGTGCTACTGTTGGGTGAAGGGTCAGCTGAACTGAGGCTCTTCTGCATATTGGGTTTTGTTCCTCAGTCGAAGGGATGACAGCCCAATCAGGTATTGCAACCACCTTAAGAGCAGGTGGCATATTCCTTTGTGTTGCTGAGATAAAACCCAATCCAGGCCACAGTCTATCACAGAGGGAAGCTGGGGCAGGTTCAAATAGGACCTTAAGCAGAAACCACAGAGATTGCTGCTGGCTGGTTCAGTCACGGGCTTGGTTAGCTTTCTTCTATAACTCAGAACCACCTGCCCGTGTGGATGATGCTATCCGTAGCGGGTGGGTCCTCCCACAGATTAACAGTCAAGCAATCCTGCTGACAGGCACACAGCCCAATCTGATCTGGGCAATCCATCAATCAAGACGAATTTCTCAGGCAACTCTAGGCTGTGTCAGGTTAACAATTAAAGTCAATCATGGCACCCCACTGTGGAAATCAGTATGGAGGTTCTCCTAAAAACTAGAAATGATTGTGGGAACCAGCTAGAGAACTCCTGGGTATAAACTCCAAGGATTCTTTTTGTTTTCTTTTTTTTTGTTTTTTTTTTTTTCCTTTTTTCAGAGCTGGGGACCGAACCCAGGGTTTTGCGATTGCTCTACCACTGAGCTAAATCCCCAACTCAACTCCAAGGATTCTTAAGTCAGCAGACCACAGACGTACTCACAACCACGTTCACGGCAGCACCATTCATAATGACCAAGACTTGGAATCAGTTCAGATGTCCATAAAGGAAAGATTGGATGAAGAAATTACAGAATGTGTGTACAACATAGCCTTGTTCATCCACAAAGAAGGACGTTACATCACATGGAGGAAAATGGGTGGAAATGAAGATCATCACGCTAAGTGAAACAAGCCAGGTTATTAAATTCAAGTCTTTTCTCTCTTGACGCTGCGTTTAAAAAAAAAAAAAACAAAAACAAAAAACAAAAAAACCCTCAGATATGAATATAAGATGGGGGACTCTGGGAAAAGGAAGAGGCCGGATAGGGGGCGGGTCCAGCGGAAGGGGCGGGTCCAGTGGAAGGGGCGGGTCCAGTGGGAGGGGGTGAAGAGAGTAATAGAGAGCTGCAGTTGCTAAAGGTGGAGACATGAACGGAGTCTCCTCCTCCTCATCCCAGAATCCTAGTGACAAACAGGGATAGGGATTCCTCCAGAGTTCATTTTTGGAATCCAATGAGTTTATTGAGCTTATCCACAGAGCCGGATGAAGGGTTTCTGATAGGAGCGTGGGTGGCCTCGAAGAAGCCACGCTGGAAGGTCTGTACCCGATAAATGATGACTCCCCATGGCCGTGAGGATGGAGCCCCTTCCCCAGTCTACCCTCGCCCGTGTACTCTAGCTCCTCCCAAGACCCAGGGTCACATGCAATTAGGGCCGCTGTGCCGATATTCGGGCAGAGTTTCACACAATTGGCTGGGAGAGAGGCTCACCCCTCAGGTGAACGACCACTGACCCTCCCCACTTCCTCTTCTCTGCGGGAATGTCAGCAGCCCACGGGCCCTGCTGTGACGATATTCTTCACAGCTGATCTGACAGAGATGGTGGCAGTTTGACTCGGAGGATGGTCCTGTACAACTAGCGTGGCTGCGATCAAACTATAAGATCTGTATGTGTGAAAACGTCAACATGATGCCACTTTGTGAAAGCATTCTTCAGAATACTTAAACTGTCTTTAAAAAGTCTTACCTCTGGTCATTCGCACCAGCCATAAAATCCTATCTAATGTGTCCCCAACCTAAAGGTCATGAGAACAGTCCGATCAGCACCTGCAATCGAAACCTCATAGGGAGAGCCCTGTGTCAAGTAGTTTGAAATCATATCTGGTTTTTTTGCACACGGCCATTCTAAAAACGGATTGCTTTTTTGTGTTATGGAGTTTGAGGATCCCCCCCTCCAGAAAAAGACCTCCAGACTCAGTTTAGAGTTCAATTAGCCAAATTTATTAAAACTGCTAGCAGGCCCACAGTCTCTAAGCCAAATTATGTGCTTTTGACATAACATTTAACACGATGTATAATATATGTGATACTATTTGCCAACTAAAATCCTCTCCTGTTGCTTCCATGTGCTCCCGTGGGGCCCTTGTATCATACACAGTTTAAGTCATTCACCTTATGAGCTCAGGACCAACTTACACCTCAACACGGATCAACGATTTGATCATATGGTCGAGAGCCGACGTGAGATGTGATGGCTAAAGAAACTCTGTTTTATGCTCAGCATCCATCTCGGTACCTAATAGCCATTTGTCTCTGACCCAGGTTCCAGGAAGATAAGAGTTTGCAACTCTGGCACTTTGATAGCTCCTCCCATCCCCCACGGAATGCGCAGCTGTGAACATCTGTTTGGTATAACCAATTGCTGGTTTTGTCTTCTGTACCCTGCTTGTGCAGAGACATTCGAGGACTATCTTGAAGTTGCCTTGACTAACAAATCCTGGCCCAGCAGGACAGTGCTTTGGCTCCAGGAACTGGTCCTTAAGGATATGCAGATATTCAAGGACTTCTCATGGAGTTTAACCCTGGCTATCTTGCAACTAACTCTGTAAACCAGGCTGGCCTCAAACTCAGAGATCCACCTGCCCCTGCCTCCCGAGTGCTGGGATTAAAGGCCTGGGCCACCACCGCCCAGCTGTGTTTCTCACCTTTAAAAACTCTTCCTGCTGTCACCTCTGCACTCTTGTCTCTGGTTTGGCTTAGAGACTGGTCCTGCTAGCAGTTTTAATAAATTTGGTTAATTATAATCTGAACTGAGTCTGGAGGTCTCTTTCCGGGGCCTCAAACCCCAGAACACAAGGAAGCCATTGCACGTTAGAATGACTTTATGCTACAATAATTATATGCTTTCAAATAATTTGATCTGAATATTAGTCAAGCAGTTACGTACAGTAAGTGTTCAGTCAGCCTCTTAAAGCGACACTTGTTCCATGTCCCCGGCCTTCACTCATGCTGCTTCTATTTCTTGGAGTATCTGCCCCAGTTGGTGGCTGCCCATCAGTCATGAGGCTGTATGGAATTTTGACAGGAACCATTAAAACATAAAACGAAGTCCATAAATCTTAAGAGGTCATTCTTTGCTGAAGGCCAGGAGCACGCATCCTCTCCATGTGGACAGCCAAGTCCACCTCCCTCCGGTTCTCGGGCATGTCCCCTGCACTGCACAGGGTGGTGTGGGTGAGAGGAACTCACCTACTTCATCCTGCATGCTCTGTGTTGAAGGGAACAGTGGCATAACCTTACAGGTCGGCCTTGGGTAACCTGTGTTGGATACACTTACAAACCTTGGAATGACTCTGAAAGGGATCAAGAACAGCTTGGGGGGTTGGGGATTTAGCTCAGTGGTAGAGCGCTTGCCTAGGAAGCGCAAGGCCCTGGGTTCGGTCCCCAGCTCCAAAAAAAAAGAAAAGAAAAAAAAAAAAAAAGAACAGCTTGGGGCACTGGCTCCTCAAGAAACAGCTTGCCTCTGCCTCTGGGAAATCCACCTTCTGGTAGCAACTGCATGCCTTGTCTTTGGTGAATCTCCTGACCAGACACTTGCTCAGTGTCCTGCAGTGGTTTTGCTTGTGTTATTGCCTTGATACAATATCCATCAGAAGCCACTGGAGGAAGGAGCACCTGGGCTCACGGAGTGAGGCGGGGAAACAGGGCTGCAGCATGTGAGGTAGATGATCTCATTGCATCCAGACTCAGGCAATAGAAAATGTATCGGAAGTGGGGTCAGGCTACAAAGCCTCAAGACCCACCCCCAGAGACCACTTCCTCTAACCAGGCTCCACCTCCAAAAGGTTCCAAAACCTTCCCAAACAGTCCACTGTCTTGGGAACCAAATGTTCAAACATGCATTTCTGTGGTGGAGGTCTCACATTAAAAACATAACACTATGGTCTTAGTGCCTGGCTTTCCTGGAAAGTAATGATGTCTCCTCCATCAGAAGAGCCACAAACGGCATGAGTCCTCTCCCATCCTCTTCACAAAAACAAACAAACAAACAACAGTAACAACAACGAAAAGCTCAAACAAACAGCTTCCAACTCCTCTGTGCTAAACTGGACACACAAACCCTCAAAGTGGGCGGAAGCATCCTTTAAGCCTGCAGCTGCGCAGACAAATGTATAGTGTACAGAGTCCACCCATTCCGACTCGTAGCTTTGGATCTCATCTGAATCTGGAAACAGGATGACCAGGGGCTTAGGGTATTATTAGACCATTCTAAAAAAAAATATGTGTGGCCTTCAAGTTACTCAGCCTTTGGGTCTCAGTTTGTTCATGTGTAAAATGGGACTAATAACGGTGAAGTCTGAATGACACAGAGCACAGTGCTTGGAACATACAGTTGGAACTGGAGGAACCTCAGTCAATATCCTGTTTCTCAGAGGTCACCTGGGGAGAACATGGGAGTCTGGAGCCCTGAGATGTGCTCTCCTGAGAGGTACAAGGAAGACAGACTAGAGTCGTGGTCCTCAACCTTCCTGATGCCTTTAGCCCAGTCCCTCATGTTGTGGTGATCCCCAACCATAAGATTATTTTTGCTGGTACTTCACAACTGTAATTTTGCAGCTGTTAGGAATCACAGTGTAAATGTTTTTGGAGCTAGAAGTTGGTGAAGGTGTTGAGACCCACGGGTTGAGAATGGCTGGACTAGAGACACTATGGCTCTTGGGAGTCCTGAGCTATGTTTCTAACTCTGCCGGGCTGCTCTGGACTGTGCATGGCTGCCTCAACTGGGTTGGCCTTTACAATACACAGATAAGAGATTAGGGTCTGGGGGAGAAAGGCTGTGTCAGTTTGAGGACCTCAGTCTGATCCCCAGCACCCACATAAAAATGAGGTGCAGGGGTGCATGCCTGAATCCAGAGCTAGCAGGGTAGAGGCAGGAAGATCCCTGGTTCTCACTGGCAGTCCAGCTTAGCCGAATCAGTGAGGTCCAGGTCCAATGAGAGAGACCCTGTCTCAGGAAGTAAGGTAGAGTCAGCCAAAGGACATACACAGGCTGGACCTAGGTCTCCCCACTCATATGTAGCAGATGTGCAGCTTGGTCTTCATGTGGATCCTGAACAACTGGAGCAGGGGCTGTCCCAAAATCTGTTGCCTGTCTGTGGGATGTGTTCTTCTAGCTGGGCTGCCCTGTCTGTCCTCAGAAGCACCTAGCCTTGAAGAGACTTGAAGTACTAGGGTGAGGGGATACCCAGGGAGCCACCCAGGGACTCAGAGGAAAAGGGGAGAAGGGGGTGGGAGAAGGATTGAGGGAAGGAGTGACCGGGAGCGGGGCAGTGAGCAGGATGTAAAGTGAACAAGTTAAAAAAATTAAATTACATTAAAAAGAAGTAAGGTAGAGTCTGAGGAAGATGCTAGAGGTTATTGTTCTCTGATATCTCTCTCTCTCTCTCTCTCTCTCTCTCTCTCTCTCTCTCTCTCTCTCTCTCTCTCTCTCTTGTTGACTCATCAAGAGTCTTTCCCCAGGATCTTTCCCCAGGGCTTGACTGGCCAGAGATAAGCTAAGAAGGGCCTGGGTTGCAGACCTTTTGTCTAGCTTTGAGGAATGTGGAGTCTTCTAGAAGCAAAGGTAAGCATTCCAAGGGCTTTAAGAAGGCTTTGATCAGAGCTACTTCTTAAGGATTACCAGAGGGACTGGGCTGTAAAGTTTAGTTGGCCCAGAGCTTGCCTGATGCAGGGAATCAGCCCTGGGCTCAAACCCTAGCACCAGGTGGAGGGTCAGAGTTCAGGATCTTCCTTTGCTACATAGCTTGTTTGAGGCCATCCTGGCACACATAAGATCCTGCTCCCTGCTGAGGGAGGGAGAGAGACAGAGAAGACAGAGAGAGAGAGCGAGAGAGCGAGAGAGAGATAGAGATAGAGAGACAGAGACAGAGACAGAGACAGAGAGAAACAGAGAGAGAGAGAGAGAGAGACTATGCCTACACAGGTCTAGGCAGAGGGCCCAGAGTGGAGCAAGCCAGTTATATCTGCAGTCTTCCAGACAAAAGATCTATCCAGATCAAGGCACTCTGTGTGTGTGTGTGTGTGTGTGTGTGTGTGTGTGTGTGTGTGTGTGTTTGTGTGTGTGTGTAGGGGGTAGAGGCTGGAGTGAGGAAAATGGTTATGAGTCCGATCCAGGGGTTGGATCAGCTGGAGCTGGTGGTCACCAGATTTTCACGTTAGTCTGGTTAGAACCGATATAGATGATCCCCATAGGGAGAGAAGGCATGCCGCAATATAGCAGAGGCCTCAATGCCACTGGGCTGAGTGAATTCGTGAGACCTGCCCTAGCATGGGTGAGTGCTGCCCGCTCTGTGTGTGCTCATCTAGTTCACACTGTGTCAGCTTCCTGAGAGCTATGAGGAGGTCCCGTGAAGGGCCAGAAGCTGGACAATCAGCTTGCTGGGAAGATTGTGAGCCTCTTAATTTTTTTCCTTTACTGTGCACATGGCTGCCCTGCCTCTGCCCTGCCTCTGCCCTGGCTCTGCCCTTGCCCCACACCTTCCACCCACAGCTGTTTCCAATGGGATGGGAATAAACTGCAGAGATGTTGTCTCTGAGAGAATTCACTGCCTGCCTTCATCCCCAGGGATGTCAGCCAGGGAGCAAGCGGCCTCCAGGAGGTCTGATTTCTGTTCTCAGAGGCTCTCAGAGTCCTGCTATTAACAGGAAGGAGAGCCTCTTCCCCTGGGGCTAGAGTGAAGGACCCTCCATCGACCTAGGAGGCTCTGCTCTGGCAAAGGAGAAGGCCAGGGTGATGGCTGTGCCCACAGTAGCTCATGAGGGTAGGAGGGCTCCAGAGCAGGTGCAGGGGATTGGCCCTGTATGACCAAGTAAAGCAGATGTGGGTAAGGGGACCGGGCCACTCTTAGAACCCACTTATGGGGCAAGATTGCCAGTGGTGTAGAGCGCAGACTAGAGAGATGGCTCAGTCAACTAACTGCCTGCAGTGCAAGCATGAGAAGCTCCATTTAGAGTCTTAGCATCCTTGTATAAACCCTAACACTTGAGGTGAGGGTGGGGGTGGGATGGGGGGGGCGCAAGGCCCTGAGTTCGATCTCAGCTCTGGGGTGGGGGTGGGGGAGCTAAGGTGGGAAGAGATAAAGGAGGACTCCTGTTGACGACCTCCCGCCTCCAAGTGTGTGTGTGTGTGTGTGTGTGTGTGTGTGTGTCTGCGCGCACGCACGCACACACAGGGGGGAGGTGCACGAACACACAAACACAGGCACACCTCTATGCAGAAGCGCACACTCCGGGTTGTGATTAGCTTGCTCGGAAGCCGAGTTTCTCAGTCTTGGTCCTGTTGAGTTTGAGGACCATATACTTCTTGGGGTGTTGAGTGACACCCTTGTGATCCAAGGGCAGCGGCTCCCCTCTGCGATAACCAGAATTGTCTTGGGTATTTCTTTTTTTTTTTTTTTTTTTTTTTCTTTTCTTTTTTTCGGAGCTGGGGACCGAACCCAGGGCCTTGTGCTTGCTAGGCAAGCGCTCTACCGCTGAGCTAAATCCCCAACCCTGTCTTGGGTATTTCAAATGCCTCTTAGATGGGCGACACCACCTCGTTGTAGGAAGGCTTCTGGCTATGGGGTGTCTAGCTCTTTACGTTGAGCCCAACCCTGCTCTAACAACTATCTCTGGGTGGCAGGTGACAAGGGACATTATCGCTGGCTCTTTCAAAGTCCAGGCTCCTGGGCTAGCTTTGTGAGGCCAGGACTTTAAAGCTCCACTGTACTGAGTCCCTGCCCTTTGCCCCGCCCACATCTATCTGAGACCCTCCCTTTGTCCCGCCCCCTCCGCAGTTACTGCTTAGTTTCTCTACACACTTCCTTCCTTTGCCTGTGCGTGCACCCACACAATCTGGTAGGGCACCCAGTACTCACCTGCCTCCAAGTGAGAAACTCAAACCTCTGTAATTGCAAGTTGGCTGAGACTGGAAAGGAAACACTGCTTCCTGAGAATGTTCTAGACTATCCTCCGGATGGTTGGTTGGCTTGCTTATTTTTGAGACAGATTCTGATGTATTCCAGGATGGCCTCAAACTTATATGCAGTACTCCTCTATCCCCTGCATACAGGCATGTGATACCATATTTAAATTATGTGTGGCCGGGATTAAACCCAGGGCCTCATGCAAGCTAGGTAAGGGCTCTACCAACAAAGCTATGTCCCCAGTCCTGATTCTTTCCTCGGCAGAGCTTCACATCGTTACAGTTAGTTACACATTTTAGTTTATTGTTTATTTTTTCCTGTTGTTGTATTAATATATAATCTTAGTGGGGGAGAGCGCTGACTTGGGTCACAACTCCAAGTTAGACTCCATCATCTCTGAGAGGTCAAGATGGCAGGATCTCGAAGCAGCTGGCCATTCTACAGACACTGTCAAGAGCAGAGAGTCATGGATCAGTGCGTATTAAAGCTATCTACCGGGGTTGGGGATTTAGCTCAGCGGTAGAGCGCTTGCCTAGCAAGCGCAAGGCACTGGGTTCGGTCCCCAGCTCCGAAAAAAAGAAAAAAAAAAAAAGCTATTTACCTTACACAGTCCAAGGTTCCCCAGCCCAGGGAATGGTGCTGCCCTCAGTGGGCAGGCCTTCCCATATCGATTAACATAATCAAGACACGCCCCCACGGATCCTCTCGGAGGCTTTCCCCAAACCCATCTGATTCTAGACTGAGTCACACTGACAGTTAAAACCAACCATCACACTCACGAATCCACTGGACCGGTACTTGATGGCTGTAATCCTATCAGGCTGTATTGTATGTCTCGCTTGTGTATTGATGCGTGATTTGATTTATGTGGGGGGCAGAGCCAGGAACTCAGCAGGCGCTTGGTAGACTGGATAACTCGATGAACTTCTCCCAGTCTCAGTTTCCTGTCACGTGGAGTTAATGAGGTTTCAACATGGGTTCACACGAGCGATCACCCACACGGAAAGCACAGGCCGTGCAGGCCGCCGCGCCAGTAGCCAACTCTGCATGCTATTCTGACTTTCCCAGGGGGTGATTGCCTACCCAAAAATGCCTGCTTTCTTGGCCTTAAAACATTGTTTCTAAGTCACCCCCCACCCCCACCCCCGCCTCCAATTCTATGATTACCTTCATTGAACTGAGTCCAGCCCCAAACCTTTTGTTCTTCCCCAAGCGACATCTAGAAGGTGCTGTACCAAGCAGCTGCCCAGTTTCACTCAGAGCCTTAGGGAAGACTCCTCCTGTGGTCTCAGAAAGATATTTACACATTTGTGAGTGTTTTTACAGGTCGCTTAAGCTGACCCCAACCACAGGGATAGGACATCCACTCTCAAAATCACCTACAATGGAGAGAAGGGTTAAGGAACTCACTTTATCTCTACCAAAACGAAATTAAAATATCTTGTCCCCTTGCGTGTGTGCGTGAGTAAGCACAGAGCAGACACGGTCTCAGGTGTCATTCCTCTGCTGCTTACATCTTGGTTTTGGAGACAGGGTCTGTCTCTGGTCTGGAGTTCACCATCTGTCCAGCAAGCCCTGGGGAACTTCGAACTCCCTGGTGCTGGAATTACAAAACCCCATGCCCACCTTTCCTCATGTAGGTGCCAGGGATTGGATTCATGTGCCGTAAGTCAACGGGCTGGCTGAGGGTCACCATGTGGGGACCTAAGGAGCTAGACAATGGCCGTGGAGTACACACAACCAACGCAGCACCTTCATCGTACAGGTAAACAAACGTCAGCCCCAGGAGCACAGAGAATCAGACACAGCAGGGCCCAGACAGCATCAGCACCAGGGCAGTGGAATGGAACAGCAGCTGCCACTGGCTTCAGTGACATCTCTTGACAGACATCCCTTGTTGTCCACATCAACAAGGCAACTACCCTGTCTTCTCCTATGACTGACTGGGGATTAGTTAATTAACACAACAGTATTTGCTAAACACAAACTTTGCTTTAAACCAACTAAGGGGTGAGGTGAGCCATGGCAGTAAGACAACCGAGAAGGGATTGGTGAGTCCTTTGTTCTCATTTTGAGACAGGGTCTCCTGTGCCCCTGGCTGGCTTTGAACTCCCGATTCTTCCGCTTCAGTCTCTCACTACCTTGCCTGGTTCAGAGTAATTCTGGAGCTTGAACCCAGGGGTGGGTTTTTTGCTTGCTCTCCCACTTTGGTCATAGCCTCAGTCGGGGACTGCCAAATTCTGGCAGGTTTAGTACAAGAACTATCTGGATTAGGTTTCTAGACCTTGATTTTCTAGGTCTCATGTCCATCAAAAAGTTTATGAAGAAGGAAGGGATTCTGCAGGAATGAAGGTTTAAGTGGTGTCTGTCTGGCCAGTCCTCTCTGCTTTCTTTGTGAACCCCGCCCCTCAAGTTTGGACCGGGTGGTGAGAGGTTTCTCCCTGGGAATGTCATATGCAGTTCAAACCTGTTCTTGTTGTGTTTCCAGCCAGCTGCACCTGCTTACGGCCTCCACAGATGGACTTTGCCCCATGGAAAGAAGCAGCCGTGGGAACCTCTGTCACACCTACCTGGAGCCAGGAATGTCCTGGAGCCAGGAATGTCGGGAAGCAGTTTCTGTAGGAATTGTACTCTCTGCCAAAGGGCTTTGTCCTCTGACAGAGAGTGCTTCCTGGTTCTGCCTTGTGATCAGCAACCAGTTCTTAGTTCCTTCTGCTCCTACTGTTGGCCTTCGTTAAGCATCTAGAGCTATCCAACAGGACTGGCGGCAAAGATGCTTTGTAAATACGCTTGAACTCGCAGACTTTGTTACCATTTTATTGTCCCGGTGTAGGGGTGGGGAATAGTGTGTGGGCATCAGTGGGAGGTAAGGATGGCGGAACTTTCTGGAGGAAGAGGCTAAACTGTGGAGATTACATCCAATCTTCTTATTGTCTCTCGTAATTTAATTCTGTTAAAGGGGGAATTTAAAAGCCCGGTGTGACTTGAATTACCTTTCAGAAGTCTGTAGATAAACAGGAGTGTCAAGATGTTGGAATGGAATTCTTGAAGACCTGCGTTAGGATCCTGCAGGTCAGGGGTCATGTTCTGTGTACTGCAGCCCTCACCACCTTTGTTCTGGTACCTCTGCAATTCCAAACATGGGCAGGGTGGGGCCAGTCACAGGTGAGACCTCATGGGGATCATGGCTGATCAATGCCCTCCTTTGAGACTTTTCAGGAGGAGCTGGGGAGAGGCCTTTCTTCAGTCGGGGAAGTCAGGGAGATCTGAAAGTGGAGGGGATTAGAGCCTGTGTTCAACCACCCTAGCCACCCCCTCAAAGAGATGGAGGCAGACAGACAGAAGTGGGCAGGGAGGACGGCCCCTGGACTTATTTTTCAGCCCTATAAGGACACATAAGAACAGCTCTGGAAAGCTAAAAGGATTTTAGAGAAAATAGGTCAATTAAGAGAATCAAACGTGAGCGTCCCACTTAGGACATTCAAGTAGCTGAGATAGAAACAAGAGGTATTTTTCCCAGTCAGGACTCTGCTCTGCAGGATCTGCCTTCCTCAGTCTTTAATTTGTCTTGGCAGATTCCACTATTTTCTGGCCACTTCTAATGGTTAAACACAGCCAGCTCCTGCTACAAGTAGCAATCTGTTGCCATTTCTCCAGTGCCATTGCCATATGGATGGGGAGATCCAAGGAGATGTTTCAGGAGAAAGACATGGTTGTCTTTTTCCCTTCAGCCCCCTCTTCTGCCTCCAACTTGTTTACATGCTGGGGCTTCATCCGGGAGACCTGGAAGCCAGAACCAGCTTATATGACTGTCTTGGGGTGGGATGGCTTTGCAATGTAGTGTGGTCACTTTGGCAATCTCTGGTAGAAGGGGTGGAAAAAATAACGCCATCTTTTAAGACTGTGGATGTTTTTGTTTAGTTTTTTTTTTGTTTTGTTTTGTTTTGGTTTTTATTTGTTTGTTTTTGCTTTTGAGACAGAATCGTGTTGTGTAGACTATACCTACCCTCAATCTTGTGCTTTTCCTGCCCCAACTTTCCAAGTGCACAGTTTTTAGTGTGTACTCCCCCACTGGCTTTCCTTATCCTCCTTAACATTCTTGACACAAGGGGAGAGGGGGGAAGGGAGAGAGCTGTTACAATCAACAAAGTAGAGACTTAGAATTTACTCTTTATCTCAATGACAAATATTCACTTTTATGTTGTGCATATGAGTGCTTGCCTGCATGTACGTGTGTATAACACACATGCGCAGTGCTCTTAGAGACCAGAAAAGGGCACAAGACTCTCTGGAGTTAAGGACAGTCATGAACTGTCATGGGGGTTCTGGGAACCCCAGGTTCTCTGTAAGAGCCCCGAGTATTCTTAACCACTGAGCTACCTTTCCAGGCTCTGCTTTGTTTCATTTTACTTCTGTATTCTTTTTTAAAGACATTTACTTTTTACACTGTCGCTGTCTTCAGACACACCAGAAGAGGGCATCAGATCTCATTACAGATGGTTGTGAGCTACCATGTGGTTGCTGGGATTTGAACTCAGGACCTCTGGAAGAGCAGTCAATGCTCTTAACCGCTGAGCCATCTCTCCAGCCCTACTTCTGTATTCTTGACAATTCAGAAGGCTCAGGCATGAGAGTTTGGGAAGGACAGTCAAACGGTATCCCAAGTGTGGCCCCTGGTACAACTGGATGAGGAAAGAACTGAGAGAGGACCATGGGGATGCTGTACCTTCTGCCTCTTAGGGAGGGAGTATGGAGGCTCAGAGGAGGAACTTAAAATATGAATAGGATTTGTCCCACAGGCCAGGGATGAAGACTGCACTGGTTTCCGCTGGGTAAGGGTTCTCAGACTCAGCTGCTCACTGCACGTTCAAACCACTTGACGCAGACTTTCCATCCACAGAGCAGTGAGCAGTGTAGCCCTCAGCCTGTGCTCCTGGGCTGCCATGGGAAACTACACTTCTGTCCTTGAATGGGCACCTCAGGAGTGAGTCCTGAGATCTTGGTCCCTAGCAACTCTCTTCCTTTCCCATCTCATTTCCTCCTTAGCGATTTTCCGAAGAATATTTTCCAGTCAGTGCCCTCTTGAGTTCTGCTCTGAGGAGAACCCTCTAAGAGCTGTGGTCCTGGGAGCAGAAGAACAGGGACCAAGATAGAGGAGTAGCAGTCCTGGCAGCAGGGCAGATATTCTATTCTAAAGCATTGGTTCTCGGCCTTCCTGATGTTCCTTCAGTACAGTTCCTCACGCTGTGGTGACCTCCGACCATAATACTATTTTTGCTGCTACAGCACAACTGTCGTTTTGCCACTGTTATGAATCATAATGTAAATATCTGTGTTTAACAATGGCCTTAGGTGACCCCTGTAAAAGGGGCGTTCAATCCCCAAAGCGTTTGTGACCCACATGTTGAGAACTGCAGATCTAAAGAGACACACAGTCACTCTCCCTTTTGGCTATCAAGCTAGTAAGACATCAGACCCCATGATACTGGTGTTTCCCCCCATGGGATCCTCATGTTGGGAGAATACAAAAGGCTGAGTGAGATCTTGGTGCCAATGGAAGTGTGTGTGTGTGTGTGTGTGTGTGTGTGTGTGTGTGTGTGTGTCTCCCATGAAAACATGTCTGAGAACATGTCAGAACACTTTGCCGGAAAGTGGAGCCAGGACAATATTGTTAGACAGGACCCTACCTTGGCCAGGATTGCTCACCCACACATACCTCTTGCCTTCTAGTTAACCTAAATGTCCAGACACGATTCTGAGACTGGACCTGGGTTGCTGGACCTCTTTGTTCCTCTTCCCAGTGTGGCCACATCCAATACATCTCCCTTCTCCGCTTTTCACTACTGCTTGTCTGATTTCCTATTGAGGATGGTGACTGACACTGGCTAGTTAGATCTTCCCAGGCCCAGCCTTTGACCCTAACGACTCTGGTAATGAAGGGCCTAAACTGTGCCTGGAAGTCTGGGGTGGCGAGAGGCAAGAGCAAAAGTTAAACTGGCCAGCCTGAGGCTGAACGATATGGTACATTGACCCAGGAGATTCTAATAATAAAAAGATTGACCTCACTAGCAAGGGGTCAGGGTATTGGAAGGGGAATCAGCTTGGAGCCAACTTGTGGTCAGTTTTTATTGCCAACCTGACACAACCTAGATTCACCCAGGAAGAAGGAGTCCTTATTGAGGAATTGAGATCAGATTAGCCTGTGGCCATGTCTTGATTGAGGCCCACTGTGGTCAGCACCATCCCGAGACAGCATCTGGTGCATAAGAAAGCAATTTAGTGAGTGAGCCAGTGAGTAGCTGCCTTCTGTAGTCCTGCTTCAAGTTCCTGCCTTGATTTCCTGCCCTGACTTCCCTCAGTGATGGAGAGTGTGACCTGGGAGTGTGAACCAGATGAAGCCTTCCCTTCCCACATTGCTTTGTTCAGAGAGTTTCCTCACATCATTTTTTTTTTTTTTTTTTTTTACCCTTCTGCAGCTAGCTCGGAGGACTCTGTCAGCACTTCAGTTTTTCAACAGTCCCTTTACTACCCTTTCATTTCACAATTTCCTTCTCTCTCAGACACCAGAGGAGAGAGAACACTCCTTTTATGGGAGGCAAATTGTGTGGAGTTCGCTCTGGAAAATGCCACCAGAGACCAATTCCAAGGGACAGAGTGTGTCACACAAAAATGTTCCCTAGCCAGCACATGATCTACCGGCTGTGGGTGGACATAACAGTGGGAGGTCCAAGAGAAGAGAAGAAAGCCATGTTCAGGAAATAGGACTGGTGTCCCTTTATGCTGTGCACATCCAAGATCACTGTCACGTCAGCGAAGTCTCCTTGACTGAGTGCTCAATTGTTTCAGAGATAATTAACTTCTACCCAAAGCAGGAGCAATCAATACGAGGATGGCCTCTGAATGAGGTGACAAGAGAAGTTGAGTGTTTTGAGAAAACGAAGCCATCATCACAGGGCTGCAAATCTTCCCCGGAGAAGGATGCTGAGGTCTTAAAGGCTCCGGTGTGCTGCCTTCTTTAGATAAGTGACCACTGGACCTGCTGGGTCACCAGGAGGCTGAGAGGAAATTGAGCTGCCAAGTCACAGAATGCTGGAGCTGGAGATTTGGAGGAAGATGGATGTTACTAAGTAACAAGAAGAATGTGAAATCAGCTCTTTAAAAACAATTTTCAGACCCATCAACTCCTCTCACCTGTAAGAAAGCCCCTCCCCCAAGGGGTCAGGGATGGTCCCTTCGATCTTGCCCAAGTTGGCTGTTGGCTTTCTGACCACTTTGTGTAGCCAGACAGGAGCTGCTGGAGTTGGGAAATGCTGTCTCTGGAGGGAAGCCTCACCTTCTTCGAATTTTTCCCTAAGAAGTTACTTCATCCAAACCAAGTTCTCTGTCACTCTCTGCCTGCCCCCTCAACCACCACCACCACAGAGCAGGGTGAGATGAACCTAGGTTAGTTATGGTCCATATACAGGTGCCCTTAAATCTGACACCGATCATGACTGTGATGGTGGTGGTGACAGGAGATCCCCAGGTGTCATAAATTTATTTTGTCAGGAGGGCTTAGCCCTGTTTTTTAGTTTAAATTTTAGCTTTAATCATAGGAGTGATACAGAGATACACTGTTGCTGTGCAAAGGTGAGCTAGAACACCACTGTTGACAGGCAGGTCAGCCAGCATCCTTCACTTCTGTCCTCCCCAGCAGAACAGCGGGGCAGACCCGAATCCTCTAATCCTCTGTCTCATTAACATACAGGCTATCTTTTATGAAACAATGTGTGTTTAAATTAATCAGAAGGATTTCTTTTACACATTACTCTAGAACCTGTTTGTCCATTCAGCAGAGTTCTCTGGTTGGTAGGACAAGACTTTGCAGCTGCTCCTGGTCACAGAGAGGAGAGTGGATGAGGGACTTTGAAACTGAATCCAGTTCCAATAGCAGGGGCTGGCTTTCTCTGATTGTATCACCCAAAGGGGACCGTCTTTTTCTGATTAAAGATCCGCCCTGTGCTGAGGTGGCCCTTTGTAAAGTTTCATGCTGTATGTGGTTGCTTGCTTCCATTCTGTATCGTGGGTGTATGCATGTCACGTATGCATCTCTGCATTTGGATACCTGAATGGTTTCAGTGGGTCCAGATCATATGTCATGATACAGTAAACAGCCTAGTCCTTGGGTCTGTGCACACACATGCAAACTCTTCTCTAGGGAAGTACTGGGGTCATTGAGCCATACAGAGACACATTTTTAAAACCCCTAGACAATTTTCAATTGCTCTTGGGAGGACCCCTCCCACATGCAGTCCCATATGGCTTCCCCATAGCTGCATAGAGGAAGCCTTCCTCCCTAGTCTTCTCAAACCTATATACTGTAGCCCTCCCCTGAGGCCACATGCAATTAAGGCGTAGTTGCACACCACAGGTGGTGAGGAGCAGCCAGATACTCAGGTGTGGAGGGTCTTGTGACCCTCCCATTCCTCCACCAGGGGATGTGAAAGGTCAAGAATCCCAGCTAGGATGATTCTTTTGCAAGGGGAACAAATGAATTTTCCAAAATGGCCGTTGTGTGGCTTGGAGGATTCTCATGCACAAGGGACTAATCTCATTCATGAGGGCTCCATCCTTATGTTGTACTCTTCTCGAGGCCCTCCCTGTCTGTTGGTGCCATTACCTTGTCCATAAATGCTCAGCGTGTGAGTTTTGTTAGGGCACAATTATTCAGACCGCAGCAGTTTTCCTTCTCGCCATAAGCCTGGTTGGTTTTTATTCCTCTTGACGTACATACTGTTTAATTTGCTTCTGGTTTTTCATTAACGTCTTCAATTTGGATCTCTGGTCACCCAAGATTCCCACTCCGAGAACGGTTCGCTCTTCTTCTGAACTGAACGGAACTGAATTCTAGGTGGCAAGAGGACATTAGGACCAGGTCCCTCCCACCTGGTTGTGTGACCAAAGGGCAGACACAGATACAGTCCTCAGTTTCCCATTTGTACTGTGAAGGAACTGGGTTACAGAAACTCCAGACTCCCAGTTCTAAAGCTCTGGCCATTCCATTCAAAAAGACACACCCTCTTTTCCTCCCCGTAGCTCACCAGCATTCTGGTGCAGCTGAATTGTCTCCCTGTGAATGCCTGGACACAGGAGTCATGCATGGGAAGAGACCACGGGCGGGGACGGACTTTCATCACGCCCGTAAATCCTGTGCTTTCAAAGGCAGGGGCAGGTGATGGAGGAAGGGTGTTTTGTTCTACGAAAGCTCTCAAGCTGGCTAGCAAATGCTCCTGCCTGCCGTAAATCACAACCCCTTCCAACTCTGCAGCCACTTCCTTCTCGGGTCCCCACACTTTCCTCGCTGACGCAGGAGCTATCCACAAACACCTGCGATGAATACCTACTGTTGGCCATTTTCAGAAGGGGCTAGGGTGACAGGTGGAGGAAAGATGCCTCCATGGCCTACCGATTCTGGGGGTTTAGCTCCTGGTGACCTGAGAGACCCGTCTGTGGAACTGGAAGGGTTCCAGAAAAATCTATGCCATCCAATACAGGAAGACTGCCAGCAGCCACTGAGCACTTGCTAACTGAAAGTGTGGCTTGAGGTCCCACGGGGCTGTAAGCAATAGGAGGTGGGAGGCTCTCGGCAACAAATTCCCAGAATTCATCCCTCACCACACTCTGTTATGGTTCTTAGACTGATGCCTATTTAAGGTCAGGGAAGCATTCAGTCTCCAGCCTCCAGGAGGCGGGGCCAGAGCCTTAGTAGGAGGAGCCATCTGGGGAGGCCGCTTTCTCCCAACAACTCGGTGACTCAGACTGATTCGCTCATTGGACTTGTGCAACTTTTATGGACACGACACATTGTATAACTCCCAAACTGGGGATTTTCAAAGGCGGGGTCGACCGCCTACCGGGGCAGGTGTGCACCATTACGGATGTGGGTGGATTCATCACCCAGAGTCCGAGTGGTTAAACAGAAGCCAGGACTTAAAGGTTTGGGAGGTCCCCATTCAGCCTCTCCAGGAAAACAAAACAACACCCCCCGCCCCGAGATTTAGGGAAAACAAATGCATGAGTTTTAGCTCACCTGTTGCCTGGGTTCCTGACAAGTGCTGATGATCCCGCTTGGTGCCTCAGTTTCCCCCCTTTACCCAGTGGGACCTTAAGGTTCTAAAACCTGAAAACAAGAGTTCACATTAGTTGGGTAAGTCCTGAGGCTGGACACATGCTGTGGGTTAGCCCAGGTTGGCCAGTTGGGCTTTCACAGCTATCCCTGATTCCATAAAGTAGAAACTCCTTAATTGGTTTCCTGTGGCTTCAGGTGTGTGTGTGTGTGTGTGTGTGTGTGTGTGTGTGTGTGTGTGTCTGTGTGTCTGTGTGTCTGTGTGTCTGTGTCTGTGTCTGTGTGTGTGTCTGTGTGTGTGAAAAACTGTTGCCTTTGCTCTCTTGATCTCATCCAACAAGGATCACAGAGGCAGTCAAAGCAAGCAGGGACCTGAGCAGCAGCAGTTAGAAATCCAGAACAGATGACGGCTTTTATTTTTATTTATTTAAAAAAAATGCAGCTGTTTCCTTTGGTTGGAATATACATTTTAACAGTAATAACTTTTAAAAAAAATCCTGAAATGGAAGAAATGTAAAATAAATTCCATAAGACGTGGATGAATTTGAACTGTCAATATTATTTTTTATTCAAGTAACATGATTTTTGTGCCGAGTTGGTTCAGCTGTGACTGTTGAGTGGCGTGTAAGGTGTATGCCTGGCCTCCCAGACTCTGCAGTTTAGAAGAATTAAAAATAAGAAGTCAGGAGCCTGGAGTGTTGGTCGTCTGTCATCCCAGCACTGCAGAGGCTGAGGCCCAAAGAGTGCAGGATGGTTGGATCTTCAAGGTCAGCATGGATCACCTAGCAAGACCTCATCTCAAAAACAGACAAACAAGAAGACTGGGTATGTAGTTTGGTTGGCAGAGTGCTTGTCAAACATGCCGAAAGTCCTGGGTTCATTCCCAGCCCCACATAAACTGGAGACATGGTTGTATAAGGCTGTAATTTTAACACTTAGGGGACAGAGGCCCTAGGAGGACCAGGACTTCAAGGACGTCCTTGTCTGCTTATCAGGTTTGAGACACTGTTCTAAAAACAGAACAAAACAAACAAACAAACAAAAAACAAGCACCACCACCACACACTCACACACACACTCACAAACATACACACTTACACACTCACACACACTCACAAACACATACGCACTCACACACACACCGCCCACCACATACACGCACGCACGCATGCAAGCTATAGAATATATGTCCAGAGCTCATCTGAGTTTCTCTTTTTCACTGCTGAGTCCCTGCTAAAATGGCAGCACCTGGAAGGGTGCAGGACTTCGAAGGGGAAGAAGCAAAGGAAAGAAGGGATCGAGTAGTGGCTTTTGTCAGCATCAAGACCTGACATCCACAAAAGCCAAAAACTAACCTCAAGCCAACCAGGGAGATTTGAAAATTAGAGAAGGGGTTGGGGATTTAGCTCAGTGGTAGAGCGCTTGCCTAGGAAGCGCTCCGAAAAAAAGAACCAAAAAAAAAAAAAAAAAAAAAAAAAGAAAATTAGAGAAAACTCCAAAACAAAGTGTTTACCTAAGGTCCTTCCGTGCAGAAGAGCAGGACCAGAACTTTGGGTGTCAACACACACACACACCACTGTGATCAAACACCCCGACAAACACAGAGATGGAAGGAAGAGTTTGTTTGGGTTCATTGTTTGAGGGTCCTGTCCATCCTGGTACGGAAGGCCTGGTGGCAGGAGCCTGAGGTGGCTGGTCACATTGTAGCCATATTGGGAAGCAGAGAAAGATGAATAGTGGTTGTCACATTTTAATCCCTCCTTTTCCCCAGTCTGGCAGTTAGGGTATGTCTTCCCACCTCAGTTAACTACACAGTTAGGGTGTGTCTTCCCACTTCAATTAACCAGACAGGGAGGGTCTTCCCACGTTGGTTAAGCAGACAGTTAGGGTGTGTTTCCCACCTCAGTTAACCAGTTAGGGTGTATTTCCCCACTTTAGTTAAGTAGACAGGGGGTGTCTTCCCACCTCAGTTAACCAGACAGCTAGGGTGGGTCTTTCTACCTCAGTTAACCAGACAATTAGAGTGGGTCTTTCCACTTCAGTTAACCAGACAGGGAGGGTCTTCCCACGTTGGTTAAGCAGACAGTTAGGGTGTGTTTCCCACCTCAGTTAATCAGTTAGGGTGTATTTCCCCACTTTAGTTAAGTAGACAGGGGGTGTCTTCCCACCTCAGTTAACCAGACAGCTAGGGTGGGTCTTTCTACCTCAGTTAACCAGACAATTAGAGTGGGTCTTTCCACTTCAGTTAACCAGACAGGGTGGGTCTTTGCATCTCAGTTAATCAGACAGTTAAGTGGCTCTTCCACCCTCAGTTAACTAGACAGTTAGGGTGTGTTTTCCCACCTCATTTAAACAGTTAGGGTGTGTTTTCCCACCTCAGTTAAGTAGACAGGGTGTTTCTTTCCACTCGGGTAATCAGACAGTTAGGGTGGGTCTTCCCACCTCAGTTGACAGGACCCAGACAATTCCTCCCAGACATACCCAAAGGCTGACCTCATCTAGATAACCTGTCACAGGTGTACTTGGAGTCTTGCCTGCTAAGTGATTCTAGATCCTGCCAAGTTAGCCGGTGATATTAACCATTGTAGCTATGGTTGTTCCACTCTCCTCTATACACTATTTTTTCATATGTGATCTCTCTCTCTCTCTCTCTCTCTCTCTCTCTCTCTCTCTCTCTCTCTCTCTCTCTCTCTCTCCGAATTTCTTTTCCTCTGCCATTTTATTTTGAATGTCAGCTTGGACCATCACAGTCCCTGAAGGGACTTTTCACCCTGACTGTGTCCCTGATGCCTCCTCAAGATTGTGTCCTGATGTTTCATCCTGACTGCCTACTCGATTTCATTGAGTGAGGCCTGAGCCTCCCTCCAGTAAAGCGCTCTTTGATGTGTGTTTCTGAGAGTATTTCCGAAAACCGTTGTTGTGCGGATGGTGGCTAATCAGAAAGACCATCTCTGAATGTGTCTAGCACAGACCAACAGGCTGGGGCCCCAGACAGGATGATAACCATGCTGTGGTTTGATATGGAGTATTCCCTCACAGGTTCGTGTCTTAGGTTGTGGAACCTTTAGGGGGTGGAGACTTGCTGAAGGAAGTGGGTCATAGGGTGGTTTGAATGAGAATGTCACTCATGGCCTCAGGTCCTTAGCTGGTGGCACTGTTTGGGGAGGTTTAGGTGGGGCAGCCTTGCTGGGAGAATTTCAGCTGGTGGGAGCGGGCTTTGAGAAGGAAAGGCCTTGCCTACTTCCAGTTTGCTGTCTTGTCTTCATGCTGGCTTTGAAGATGCACCCTCAGCATCCTGCCCCTCCCCCTACGATCTTCCCTTGCTACCATCCATCCATCTGTTCCTTTCTCATAGACCCTCCCTCTGGACCAAAATCGAAGAGCAACACTTTCTTCCTCAAGTTGTCTTTGGTTACAATGTTTTGTTACAGCAACTGCAAAGTAGCTAATAGGGGGTGGGTGGGGCTTGACGGTTTTACTGTGTAGCCCTGCTTCCTGTGCGTGCTCTTGCTGTCTCCTAACTGTGAACACAGTTTGAAGTGCTGCCCCAGTGCTTCCACTGTGCCTACCTGTCACAGTGGGACCGTGTCTCCTCATAAATTATGAGCCAAAATAAACCCTTTCTCCCTTGAGTTCCTTTTTGTATTTTGTCACAGCAAGGACCAAATTAACACAGAGCAGGAGGAGGAGGAAGCCATCAGTCCAGTGCACACAAGCTAAATTCGTCCCAAGACCTTTGTGTCTCTGGCTGCTGCCGTCTGGTTTGGTGTAGGCACCAGATCCAGCTTTTTCTACCCTTCAGTGCGGCCGGCAGCGCAGGATTCCAGGATATTGACAGGCCTCAGTCTCTCCCTAGAACTGTCACAGGTTCCATCCTGTTCTGAGACTGTTCTAAACAGTTACTAGATTCCCTCTTCGTACAGAGGTCCATGGTGGGCTTTCCCAGCTCCTCCCCTAACACCTCTATGGTTACATATGATCTATTGGTTTTGTTCCATACACCCTAACATTGCCCTTAGCTCCAAGTCCAAAATCCTTCTTATTCTATATTCTTGTTTATACCCATTTTCTAAAAGCAGGCATGAATATATATATATATATATATATATATATATATATATATATATATATATTCATGCCTGTAAACTGTGGGTGCTGGGAGCTGGTTAAGGGCTAGTCAAGTTCTGTAGCTGTTGGCGATGGTGAGCCTATGAGAGACAAACCTCTGTCTTCACACTGTGGAATGTGTATAGAGGTTAGGGGTGCCACCTGGGTCCAGGGGTGGAGTAACCCATTGCCAGTGTCCCAGTGCATGTGCTTGAACCCCATGGTGTGCTCCTCTTTCTTTTGCCTTGAGACTTCACCTTTCCTCCACACTGCCTCATGTTCGCTTTAAAAACTATTTTATTTTTAACCATATGCATGCGGGTGCCTGTGCGTATGAGTGTCGATGCCCTTGAAGCCCAGAAGAGGGGATCAGATCCCCTAGAGCTGCAGTTACAGGTGCCTGTAAACTGTGGGTGCTGGGAGCTGGGCTCAGGTTCTCTGAAAGAGCAGCGCATGCTCTCGACTGCTAAGCTGTCTCCCCAGCGGCTCCTGCTAACCAGAAGCAATGATATTCAACTTGGTGGTTGGTAATAGCACCATCTCTGCTTATTACTGAATTCAGTATTTTCCATAATAAACCATCCAGGCACATGATCAAAGGCTTTTCCCCCTTCATCTGATATGTTGCTATTAATAACCCTCCCTAGTAGTGATAAAACAAAAGTAATAATGGCTTACATTAGCTGAGTGCAGCAACACTTCTTTCATGGTTTTTTTTTTTTTTTTTTTTTTTTTTTTTTTACATACGAGACCCTTCCTAACTCTGATAACCCCACTTCGTGGATGAGAAAGTCAGGCAGCTGCGGAGCTGAATATCAAACTCACTCATATAGCTTAAAAACCACTGGAATTTTCCATGTGCAGATATACATGTTCATCCCATTGGCCTTCTTCCAGAAACACATTCTCTCTCTCTCTCTCTCTCTCTCTCTCTCTCTCTCTCTCTCTCTCTCTCTCTCTCCTCTCTCCATCCCTCCCTCTATTCCCAGTTCTGGTATTTGGACATCCAGGAGTGTGAGAATTCATTATTGTAGGAGCAGAGACCAGAGAAGGGTGCCACCTGCCCTGCCCCATGTCTTTTATTCCTGTGAGTCATAGTCTCTCAGTTAACCTGAGCTAAATTGACAACCAGCCCTAGTGAGCCTCCTGTCTGCACCTCCAACAGTGCTGGGGGTTGGCGGGGAGGGTCTGGCAGTCATGCCTGGATTTTTTTTTTTTCTTTTTTTCTTTTTTTCCCCGGAGCTGGGGACCGAACCCAGGGCCTTGCGCTTCATAGGCAAGCGCTCTACCACTGAGCTAAATCCCCAACCCCATGCCTGGATTTTTTATGTGGGTACTGGGATCTACGTTTAGGTCCTCATGCTTAAGCCATCTCTCCACTCACCCCCAACTCCCACAGCCTTCTTAAGAAACCTGAGGTGTCAGAGACTCTGCTTGACTCCCCACTGAGCATCATCTCAGGGGTCCTTTTGGCCAGCTGCTCCTGCCCACCAGGGAATGCAGCTGAGTTTAAGTTACCAGGGACACACTTTGCCAGGCCCAGATACCCTTCCCCAGGCTGGAGCAACATTGTGTGAGGAATCTTTTTGTATGCGTTCCCACCTGCTGTGCTCCTGATTCCTTGGCCCAGCTAGTTCAGGGATCCAGGGACTGGGCTGGGTGTGGTCATCTGCAAATGTTAGCTGGGGCTTTGTTTCAGCTTCAACGACTTCCTCAGTGGGGCAGGATAGTTATGCTCCTCAAGGTACAGGGGAGATGCGATGGTCTATGAGCTGCAGTGTTCCTGGTGTATTTTATGTGTGTGTGTGTGTGTGTGTGTGTGTGTGTGTGTGTGTGTGTGTATGCATGTGTGCATGCACATGTAATGTGTGTGTAATGTGAGTGTGTGTAATGTATATGTAAGTTTGTGTATAACGTGTGTGTAATGGGAGTCCACATGTGTGTAATGTATGTGCATGTGTGTGAGTATTCTGTGTGTGCAAGTATGTGATGTGTGTGATACGTGCACACGTGTTCATGTAATGTGCACTTAGAGTGTGCAGGTGCATGCCATGTATATGCAGGTGGAGCCCAGAAGAAAGCTCAGGTGTCTTTGTTAGCTGTCACCTACTTTGAGTTATTTATGAAACAGGGCCTCTCATTGGCTTGGGAATTTGCCAGTTTGATTAAACTAGCTGGCACCACCTTCCCTGTACAGAGAAGCATATGCCACTATGCTGTATCTTTTGGGGTCCTCGTGATAGTAACACAAGCACTGAGCTGCCTCCCCAGCCCCTGGTGACAATTCTTGGTGCTTCCCTTGGGTATTTCCATGTCAGTCAACCTGTCTGGATTGCAATCCTCGGTTGACCCCAGTGTTGCTGAGGTTGGATTGCCGAGCCATTCTTCCTGAATGGTTTCATTTTGAATCCCACGGTTACTCACAAAATGACAGTGGTAGCAAAAGTAATCCCACGGGTGAGTGGTTCTAAAGGTGGTTGGCTCTACAGGTGTGGTTCGTGTGCAACACACTACTAGAACTGATACTGACCCAACATTCCCCTCCAGGGTCCTACCCTAGACACACAAGTACCACTACCTGAAGGGATGTCTCTGCCTTCTCTCAGCTCAATGCCTGGATGTTAGAGGAGAATAGTGTCCTCACCTGCTAAAAGGGAGAACTGGGACAAGGGGTGAGGGAGAGCCTGTGTGTGTGTGAGTGTGTGTGAGTGTTGTGGAGTGTGTGAGGAGTGTGTGTGAGTGTGTGTGTGTGTGTGTGGGTGGGTGGAGTGTGTGAGGAGTGTTGTGGAGTGGGTGAAGAGGGTGTGAGGAGTGTGAGTAAATGGTCTGCACCAAAGGGTCAGAGGTCCAAAGGCCCCCAAAGGTAGCTGGAATCAAGGGTTCTGAGCTATTGCCAGGCTCAGCGAGGAGATAGTCAACTGGTGAGACATCTCAGAAATATTCATCTCACAGGTCACTCTAGCAAAGGTGAAAATAACTCACAGAGAACCCACTTCGGAGGACAGCATAAGTGAGCACTGGTCCACAACCACTTACCAGGAATCCTGGGGTCCGACTTGTGTTGGAGTTTGGAACTTTCTGACTCTCAACATTGAATGTGATGCACACGCTGTACATGTGTAACCTTCCAGTGAATGTGATGCACACACTGCATATGTGTAACCTTCCGGTATGTGTGATGCACATGCTGTACATGTGTAACCTCCCGGTGTGTGTGATGCACAGGCTGTTCATGTGCAACCTTCCAGTGTATGTGATGCACACACTGCACATGTGTAACCTTCCAGTGAGTGTGATGCACACGCTGCACATGTATAACCTTCCAGTGTGTGTGATGCACACGCTGCACATGTGTAACCTTCCAGTGTGTGTGATGCACACACTGCACATGTGCAACCTTCCAGTGTGTGTGATGCACACGCTGTACATGTGTAACCTTCCAGTGTGTGTGATGCACACGCTGCACATGTGTAACCTTCCAGTGTGTGTGATTCACGTGCTGCACATGTATAACCTTCCAGTGTGTGTGATGCACGTGCTGCACATGTGTAACCTTCCAGTGTGTGTGATGCACACGCTGCACATGTGTAACCTTCCAGTGTGTGTGATGCACACACTGCACATGTGTAACCTTCCAGTGTGTGTGATGCACACACTGCACATGTGTAACCTTCCAGTGTGTGTGATGCACACGCTGCACATGTGTAACCTTCCAGTGTGTGTGATGCACACACTGCACATGTGTAACCTTCCAGTGTGTGTGATTCACGTGCTGCACATGTATAACTTTCCAGTGTGTGTGATGCACATGCTGCACATGTGTAACCTTCCAGTGTGTGTGATGCACACACTGCACATGTGTAACCTTCCAGTGAATGTGATGCACACACTGCACATGTGTAACTTTCCAGTGTGTGTGATGCACATGCTGCACATGTGTAACCTTCCAGTGTGTGTGATGCACACACTGCACATGTGTAACCTTCCAGTGAATGTGATGCACACACTGCACATGTGTAACCTTCCAGTGTGTGTGATGCACATGCTGCACATGTGTAACCTTCCAGTGTGTGTGATGCACATGCTGCACATGTGTAACCTTCCAGTGAGTGTGATGAACACGCTGCACATGTGTAACCTTCCAGTGTGTGTGATGCACACACTGCACATGTGTAACCTTCCAGTGTGTGTGATGCACACGCTGCACATGTGTAACCTTCCAGTGTGTGTGATGCACACACTGCACATATGTAACCTTCCAGTGAATGTGATGCACACACTGCACATGTGTAACCTTCCAGTGTGTGTGATGCACCTGCTGCACATGTGTAACCTTCCAGTGAGTGTGATGAACACGCTGCACATGTGTAACCTTCCAGTGTGTGTGATGCACACACTGCACATGTGTAACCTTCCAGTGAGTGTGATGCACACACTGCACATGTGTAACCTTCCAGTGTGTGTGATGCACCTGCTGCACATGTGTAACCTTCCAGTGAATGTGATGCACACACTGCACATGTGTAACCTTCCAGTGTGTGTGATGCACATGCTGCACATGTGTAACCTTCCAGTGTGTGTGATGCACATGCTGCACATGTGTAACCTTCCAGTGAGTGTGATGAACACGCTGCACATGTGTAACCTTCCAGTGTGTGTGATGCACACACTGCACATGTGTAACCTTCCAGTGAATGTGATGCACACACTGCACATGTGTAACCTTCCAGTGTGTGTGATGCACACACTGCACATGTGTAACCTTCCAGTGAATGTGATGCACACACTGCACATGTGTAACCTTCCAGTGTGTGTGATGCACGTGCTGCACATGTGTAACCTTCCAGTGAGTGTGATGAACACGCTGCACATGTGTAACCTTCCAGTGTGTGTGATGCACACACTGCACATGTGTAACCTTCCAGTGTGTGTGATGCACACACTGCACATATGTAACCTTCCAGTGAATGTGATGCACACACTGCACATGTGTAACCTTCCAGTGTGTGTGATGCACCTGCTGCACATGTGTAACCTTCCAGTGAGTGTGATGAACACGCTGCACATGTGTAACCTTCCAGTGTGTGTGATGCACACACTGCACATGTGTAACCTTCCAGTGAGTGTGATGCACACACTGCACATGTGTAACCTTCCAGTGTGTGTGATGCACACACTGCACATGTGTAACCTTCCAGTGAATGTGATGCACACACTGCACATGTGTAACCTTCCAGTGTGTGTGATGCACATGCTGCACATGTGTAACCTTCCAGTGTGTGTGATGCACATGCTGCACATGTGTAACCTTCCAGTGAGTGTGATGAACACGCTGCACATGTGTAACCTTCCAGTGTGTGTGATGCACACACTGCACATGTGTAACCTTCCAGTGAATGTGATGCACACACTGCACATGTGTAACCTTCCAGTGTGTGTGATGCACACACTGCACATGTGTAACCTTCCAGTGAATGTGATGCACACACTGCACATGTGTAACCTTCCAGTGTGTGTGATGCACGTGCTGCACATGTGTAACCTTCCAGTGAGTGTGATGAACACGCTGCACATGTGTAACCTTCCAGTGTGTGTGATGCACACACTGCACATGTGTAACCTTCCAGTGTGTGTGATGCACACACTGCACATATGTAACCTTCCAGTGAATGTGATGCACACACTGCACATGTGTAACCTTCCAGTGTGTGTGATGCACCTGCTGCACATGTGTAACCTTCCAGTGAGTGTGATGAACACGCTGCACATGTGTAACCTTCCAGTGTGTGTGATGCACACACTGCACATGTGTAACCTTCCAGTGAGTGTGATGCACACACTGCACATGTGTAACCTTCCAGTGTGTGTGATGCACACACTGCACATGTGTAACCTTCCAGTGAATGTGATGCACACACTGCACATGTGTAACCTTCCAGTGTGTGTGATGCACATGCTGCACATGTGTAACCTTCCAGTGTGTGTGATGCACATGCTGCACATGTGTAACCTTCCAGTGAGTGTGATGAACACGCTGCACATGTGTAACCTTCCAGTGTGTGTGATGCACACACTGCACATGTGTAACCTTCCAGTGAATGTGATGCACACACTGCACATGTGTAACCTTCCAGTGTGTGTGATGCACACACTGCACATGTGTAACCTTCCAGTGAATGTGATGCACACACTGCACATGTGTAACCTTCCAGTGTGTGTGATGCACGTGCTGCACATGTGTAACCTTCCAGTGAGTGTGATGAACACGCTGCACATGTGTAACCTTCCAGTGTGTGTGATGCACCTGCTGCACATATGTAACCTTCCAGTGTGTGTGATGCACCTGCTGCACATGTGTAACCTTCCAGTGTGTGTGATGCACCTGCTGGACATGTGTAACCTTCCAGTGTGTGTGATGCACACGCTGCACATGTGTAACCTTCCAGTGTGTGTGATGCACGTGCTGCACATGTGTAACCTTCCAGTGAGTGTGATGCACACGCTGCACATGTGTAATCTTCCAGTGTGTGTGATGCACACACTGTATGTACTTAACCTTCCTTCTGGGGTGGGCACTATCCCTGCTGAAATGCTTTCATGCATCTACAGTGGAATGTACAAACACTCATACTAGGTGAGATGAGAAGATGGACAGCCTTGTGCTCACTGTGTCAGGGTTAAATGCCCAGTGAATGCTGGTACTAAGTTTAGGAAAACATTTCCAGTTGTCAGAGTCTGGTGCAGAGGGACCACAGGCCTGGCAACCTTTGTAGAGGACACTTTGGGAATGCGTATTAAGAATCTTAGCATGTACATATCCTACCACCCCACAGTTTTGCTCGAAGGAATTACTTTGAAATAACTATGGTGCCAGCCACAGTCTAGCAGTCTGGAAGCTCATCACAGAACTTATTTTTGCTTGCAAAGCAAAAAAGACACAATCCAAGTTTCTACCATGAGGCAGTTGGTTACAGAAATATCACACACCCATAGAATAGAACAAGAGATGGTCTTAACCATATAATGTTTGGAGGCTGATGAGATGCTCACAGGTGGAGAGAACGGACTCCCACAGCTGTCCTCTGACATGTGTGCAGTCCACATGCGCACTGAGGCATGTGTGTACACATATGTACATATGTGTATATATCAACCTTTATATATAAAACGTTTGGAAAATTGAATTGAAAAGCTATACGTGGTTATTGAGAGATTCATTTGAACTACAAAGCACTTTTATTCGGGTCTTATTGTCTGAAGGAACCCTGGAAAGTACACAGTGTATCCCTATGGTGAGCCCAGCCGTCAGTCTGTGTGGTTCTAATTTATGTATTACTTATGTAGCTTTTTATTATTGTAGCTTGAAAAGGCAAAACTCAGTCATCAGCTATTTCCGAGAGCTGTGGTGTACATAAGCTAGAACAAACGTTTCTGCCCCTCCCCTCCTCTCTCACCCCTCCCCCTCCCCCTTCCCCTTCCCCTTCCCTTCTCCCACTTCCCCTGGTCTCTCACCTCCTTTCTTCTTCCCCTTCCTTCCCCCTGCTGTCCTTAGAAGGGGTGCTCACCAGTTCTCAAATGTTTCTGTGCGTAATTGGGTGCAGACTTTCAGAGTAACCCTTTCCACAACTGTAGGTCATTTTCATTTCTGTTCGTTTGTATTCTCAAACAGTGTTGCAGTGAAGACCCCAATACCTGGGATTTGTGGGGCCAGTGCACCCACTGGTGAAGAAGGGTTCTTAATTCTGATTTTCTGTCATGACACTGAAAGATCCCACTAGACCGCCGCTCAGTCTGGCCTCTTAGTTGGCTCGTTTCTCAGGGTGAACGCTGTCCGTTCTCACTACCTCGTAAATGGATTCCACATATTTTGCTCATGGTCACTCTCCTTAGGAGCATTTGCTTGCTCGAAGCCCCGGTAGACAAAGCTGAGGAAGGGGTGGCTTGTCCTCTTTTCACAGGCTGTCTGGGGGGCCTGAAGGTTGGCCCTCCACAGGTAGGCGTCGCTGACTCCTGTGAGCGGCCCATGACTGCTCAGTGACCAATGGCCCTCACGCAGAGGTACACATAGAACGTCTCCTGTGTAGCTTGGTTCTGGTGGACGTTCTGCAGGGACACGGGGCTGCCTGTTTCAGATGCAGGGGCGCCTGGGCTGGGATAGGAAGAATCGCGGATCTTCTTGGCTTAGGACCAGTCTCTGACCTCTAAATCTCCTTAGCTTTCCTCTTCTTTTGTGCTTGCAAAACAGATGCTACCCTTCCTCATCATCCACATATCCGTTTCTCTTTGACATCGAAATATCCCAGAGCTGGGCGGAAGGCACTGGCGGTTAGTGTTCCTCCCTTCGCTATTTGGAAGCCTATTATTAAGTAGCTGGGGTCTTGTGCAGCTTGGGGGAGGGAGAGCCTAGATTAGGGAGTACAACAGGCTCATCTTTCACACACACCCCCCTTCAAGCCCCATTACACATCCAGCCCTAGGACATTGAGTAGTAACAAAAACATTGAATGTTTTCTGGAATTCTAACCGGACCTGAGTGTGAGTAGAAACTGAGCTTATCTTTCCTTCCCGTGGCTGCTCCAGGCCCCTTTCAATAAAGCTGCTGATCCTGTCTGTGTAATTAGTGAGTGCATAATTAACACGAGAGGAGCTCCTCGCCTTACAGGCTCCTACATGTCTGACATAAACATCCAGGCAGATACTTGGCTTCCCCTGCTTGGCTGTCACCTTTCTTGATGCAGCATCAAATACTTGACAAAAGCAGCTTAGGGAAGACAAGAATTACTTGGGCTCACAGTATGAGGGCATACAGTCCTCATGTGAGGCAGCTGGTCACGCTGCATCAGTAATCAGGGAGCTGAGCGAGCTGAATGCTGGGGCTCAGGTTGCTTTCTCTTTTTATCCAGTCCATGGGATGGTGCTGCCCATGTAGGGAAGGCCTTTCCACCGCAGTTAACCAAGTCTCACTCAAGGACATCCTCACAGGTTTGTCTCCTAGGTGATCCTAGATCCTGTCGAGTTCACAATTAAGACTAGCCACCACTTGGGGTAAAGCAGTTAAGAGCAGTGGCTGCTCTTGCAGAGAACATGGGTTCAGTTCCCAGCACCCATGTGCTGCCTCACAACCATCTCTATCCAGTTCCAAGCCCACTCTTGTTATCTGAGGGGGCCAGACACAAACATAGTGTAATTGAATGCATGTACCCCAATACTTATACACGTAAAATAAATCCTGTGATTGACCACTTCAGTCATGTATGAGTATTAGTTCTGTGGATAGACTGGTGCTGTGCAGGAGAGTAAGGCTAGGAAGACTTCCAAGCAACTTTTCCAGGAACTGGAGGGGGTGAGTCTCCAAAGTGTAGGAGTCAGCGGATGAATCTTCAATTCCAGTAAGGGAATTTTGGGAAGGTGAAGTTTAGCTGGGTTGTAAGGTTGTGAAAGACGCAAATAAGCAAATATTTACTGAGCATGGACTGTGCGTCAGGCACTGGGGGACCGTCTTGAGTTTCTGAGACACAGGATTGGATCTTTCCACGTGGGCAGTGATTTGACGGCTGTATGCCACACAACCCAGGTTAGGTTCCCCACGGTCTGAGTCTTGAGGATCAGAGGTAAATTCCACGTGATGGCAACCTGAAGTGACCTTGTTCCTGGAATCTTTTCTCCATTGATCCAGCCTACCACAGTGTCCTGGCTGGTTCTGTGTCAACTTGACTCAAACTAGAGTTATCAGAGAGGAGGGAGCCTTAGTTGAAAAAATGTCCCTATAGGATATGGCTGTGTGGTACTTTCTTAATCAGTGATTGGTTGGGGAGGGCCCAGACCAGTGTGGGTGGTGCCACCCATGGGCAGGTAGTCCTGAGTGCTATAAGGAAACTGGCTAAGCAAGACATTGGGAGCAAGCCAGTAAGCAGCACTCCTCCACGGTCTCTGCATCAGCTCCTGCCCCCAGGTTCCTGCCCTGTGTGAGTTCCTGTCCTGACTTCCTCCAGTGATGGACTACAATGTGGAAGTTAAGCCAGATAAACCCTTTCCTCCACAATGTGTTTTTAGTCGTGGTGTTTTATCACAGCAATAATAACCTTAACCAAGACACATGGCGAGGACAAACCTTCCAGAATCCTGGTGCAGACCATTCCCACCCGGGTCTGGCTGAATTCTACCCCTGGAGCCTGTAGAGGGTGAAGCGCTTTGCTCAGGGCTCCCTGCTTGCATCATGGGGAGAAATGGCTTCTGGATCTCATGGTTGTGGCCTTAGAGATACTTTCACCAAGTCACTACTCCATCTGTCCTTTCAGCTTCTGTCTCCATCAGTGGTGTCTTTGGCCCCAACCCCGTTTTTCTCCTCTGTTTGTGGCATTTAAGCGGGACCCAGGTCTCGACCTCGATGCTCCTGTTTTCCCGCCCCCATCTTCCCTCACTAAGGCACTCGCTGAATCCTAAGCATATCTCCAGCTCTTTCCTCTCACTTCTGTCTGTCTGTCTGTCTGTCTGTCTGTCTGTCTGTCATCTCTGTGATCCTCCTTCCCTGCCAGTGACATAGCATTCTACCTCTGTGATCCGTACTCCTCCTGCCTTCTTCCCTGCTCAGTTTCCACCTTCTACATTGCTGTCCAGGATTCCCACCTTGTAGCCCAGCGATCTTTCTAGACTACAGAGCTGACCACATGGCATCCTCGTCAGCTTCTGTGATCCTTAACAAGACTCAGGACACTGCCATCTGGCTGCAAAGACTTCTCAGCTTTGTCTCATACATTTTTTTTTCTTTCCAGTCAGTTAGGAACTGCCTCCTCTGTGTGTGTGTGTGTGTGTGTGTGGTGTGTGTGTGTGTACAAGCATGCACATGTGTGCATTGGGGAGGGGTAATATATAGTCCCTGAACTCAGCTATGAAAAATTTAATTTTCCCATAGTTGAACTCCCAGTGTTGTAAATGTTCCCAGTTTTGCTCCGTATTTAAAAAAAGACAAAAGACAAAAACAAAACAAAACAAAACAAAAAAAACCCAAAAAACCAAAAACCACTTTCCAGCTCAAGGTAAATAGGTTACTGCTATTTTTTGTTTTTGTAAAATTACTGTGATGAAAAAAATATAAAAGCATAAGCCATTTTAAGTGTGTAGTTTATTGACGTTAAGTGCACTCACCTGTTTGTACGACCATCGCCACCATCCACTTCTAGAATATTTCTATCTTCCCAAACTGAAACTCTACACAGTAAACAAAACAGCCCCCGAAATCAAGCCATGGTAACCCCACCTGGAATTCCATCCCTTTGAACGTGACAGGCCAATGATGTTTTGATAATTAACCTTTTGGCCACCATCTGCAATTCACCCTCTCCCCTGAGGGCTTTCCCCTTCTCTCTGGGGAAATGTAAGTCTGTTGGGACAAAGCCACACATCTAAGGTTGCTTGGGTCTGTTCCCTGAAGATTCTCTGATGGGAACTTAAATTTCCACAGGAAGGAAGAGACTTTTCTCCATTCAGATATGAAATGGCTTCATATGTAGAACTTTTGAACCCTACATGGTTGCACAATTTTGGAAAGTTCTGGAAACTTTGGAGATTATATCTGGTCCCCAGTCTCTTCTACTTCCTGTCAATCAGATGAATGGCCACCTCCTGCACAGGCTCCAGCTGCCATGGAGTCTCAGCAGACTGGAAAAGGCAGCGGTCCATTGACCCAGGAGCTAAAATAAACCATTTGTTTTTCCTCGGAAAGCAAAGGTGATGTTAGCATTAATTGTCAATTGATGGGATCTAGAATCAAGCCTCTCACCATGCCTGTGACGATTATCTAGACTAGGCTAACCTTGACTATAGCTCGACCGGGTCCCAAACTGCATAAAACGGGAGAAGCGAGCGGAGTATAGCATTCACCACGCTCTGCTACCAGACTGCCGATGCCACGTGACCAGCCGCCTCACGCTCTGGCTGCCACGCTTTCCCGCCTGCTGCCAAGTCATCCCCACCACGTTGGAAGATCTCCTGGAACCGTGTGAGCAGAATAAGCCCGCCCTTCCTTGTGGTGCTTTCCTCGGGTGTTTTTATCTCAGCACATGCGAAAGAAACTAACACAAACCCGGTCAGGGACTACTTACAGTATCTCGCTCACTGCACCATCCTTCCCTGTCCGTTCCCTGTGGTCCAGGGCTGTGTGGCGAGGAGGTGGGGAAAAGTCTGCCTCACATTCCTCAGACCCTGCATGTGTTCCTGCTAGCCTTGGGTCTCCTATCTCCCCTGGCCAGTGGATTTCTACTCTTCCTTCAGATGTCACTATGTAGACAGCCCTTCACAAAACCTTAGAGCCACTGCCTCTAAGCTGGTGTAGTTGAAGCCCTGTAGTTCAACCTCAGAACAACCTCTTGCCTTGGGAGTTTGTTCCCAGGAAGGTGGCTCCAGTAAGCAGCGCTGGGGAGGGCCACGAGGTGAGGGTTAGGTCCTCTGTGTGTCCCCTCCCTCCTGGGCAGCCTCTCTTAGCATGGTCAGCTGCTTCCTCCCTATGCAGGTCTTGTGACAAGCCCTCGCCATCGCTCAGTTTAATTCCCATTTAATATTATGTCAAGATAAAGACTGAGAATTCATGAGTTTGGCCTGTGGAAGGTGCTGTGCAAATGTGTGAAAATAAAATATCCCCGAGCTCACCCTCAGTGGCGAAGATTTTATTTATTTTCTTAGGAGTGGGTGTCTGGTGATTTTTTTTTTTCTTTCTTTCTGGTTGTTGCTATTGTACTCGTTGAGGCATTAAATTTAGAAAGCCGTGTGACCTGTCACAGCTGGAGCCAGCAGGATCAGGAGATGATGTAACCTGGACACACAGGCCTCGGAGTTCCCAATAAATCTGGAGCCCTGAGGGAAGGCTCCGGGCCTGCTCCACCTGAGCAGACGTGTGGAGTCATAGCAACCGAATCATAACAGACATGGATAGTGCATTTTGAGGCCTTGCTATGGGATGTCTACAAACAGATCCCAAGAAGGACATGGATGGGGGAGGGGCAAGGGCGACAAGGAAGTCAGATCCCGTTAGACCACAGATAAAGCACAGATCACCTTTGCTGCTTAGTGCCCCAGGACCCTGGATGTCTGTCCAGAACAAAGTCAGGAAGTTTCTTTGTGAACTCTCTGGTGGAGCGTGGCTTCTTGGAGGCATGATTTGGCTCTGGGGCACAACTTTGCGGGCTTCTCTTGGTTGTCAGTTTACTCTGGGGTTCTCTTGCTCTGTGGCTGTTTGTTTTCTTCGCTATCTGCACTCTCATGGGGGCTTGTTTTTTCCACTTCCTTGTTTGCTTGTCTTTTAGTTCTGTTGTCTGTTCGAAACCCATCACTTGGGCTGGAGAGATGGCCCAAAGGTAGACTGCTTGCCACCGGTGCACAGGACCAGAGGTTGGTTGCCAGCACTCACATCAGGTAGCTCCCAACTGCCTGAAACTCTAGCTCCAGAAGACCCCATGCTCTCTTCTAGCCTCTGAGGGTCCCTGCATGCACATGCACACTTATACACACACACACACACACACACTAATACACACATGCACAAAACACACACACATGCACACCAACACACACACATGCACACTAATATACACACATGTACACTAACACACACACATGCACACTAATACACACACATGCACAAAATACACACACGAACACTAATATACACACATGCACAAACACACACATGCACACTAATACATACATGCACACTAATACATACACATGAACACTAATACATAATACATACATGCACACTAATACACATACATGCACACTAATACACACACATGCACATAATAAAATGGGGAGGAATGGGAAATAGATATGATCATATTTCATTTGTACATGTACAATGTTCTTTAAAATAAAACATTTTGAAATTAAAATATAATAAAAATATTACAAACATGCACTTGAGCTGCTGGGTTGGGTGGATGGCTCGTTGTCCACTCATGTCTCTTCTCCCTTTTTTCCATGGTTGCAGATCCTCAACCAGACCTTGCCATTCCCAGTGTCTCTTGGCCAGCTTTGGGGCTTGGCCAAGTCTGAGCTACACTGAACATGTGAGTCAATTGTTTGTGTGACTCTGAATTAATTTCCAGCTGAGAAGCCAAGCCACTTGCCTCAGCCCCTCTTTTTCTTCCTCCCTGTGGGCTGGGATACAGGCTGAGCCATGCCTCTGCTTCATGGGGTAGGGCAGAAGGAGACAGTCCTGGCCCCCTAGTTACTGTGCAGAACAGCGATTCCACAGCAAAAGTGCAATCCCTGTTTAGAACCTCTTTGTTACAACATTGCAACTTGGCCTGCTAATTAAAGAACCAGCCCAGATTGCTACTCTTTTGAGGTCCTGACTATCCGCCCTCACTTTTCTACTTGGATAACCCTCAGGTCCTAGGTTAATACAGGCCCTTAGTATTTACTTCCTCCTTCCCTTAAGAGAACTCTTCAGCATTCACTTTTCTCATAAATGCTATGCTGGATGGACGGCTTCTTTAAGAGGATAATAGGATTCCTTTTCATATTTATTTCTGTGTGTGTGTGTGTGCGCCCCTGGAGTCCAGAAGAAGGGGTCACCTGGAGCTGAAGTTACAGACAGTTAGGAGTTTCCTAACATGATGAAGTTCCCATCTCCTCAATCCTTCCCCCAACTCTTCCATAAGAGTCCCCAAGCTCCATCCAGTGTTTGGCTGTGAGTCTTTGCATCCACCTGAGTCAGCTGCTGGGTGGAGCCTCTCAGAGGACAGCCATGCTAGGCCCCTGTCTGTAAGTATAACAGAGTATCATTAATATTGTCAGGGATTGGTGCTTGCCCATGGGATGGATCTCAAATTGGGCCAGTTATTGCTTGGCCATTCTCTCAGTCTCTGCTCCATCCCCCATCTCTGCTCCATCCCCTGTCCCTGCATTTCCTGTAGGCAGGATACATTTTGAGTCCAAAGTTTTGTATGTGGGTTGGTGTCCCTATCACTCCACTGGGGTTTCTGTCTAGCTACAGGAGGTAGCCTCTTCAGGTTCCATAGCTCCACGGCTGTGAGTCTCAGCTAAGGTCACCCTCATTAATCCTTGGGAGCCTTCCTTATCCCAGGTGTGTGGCACTTCCTCAAGATGCCCCTGCCAGCTGCAGGATTGCATTCATGGTCATCTGGCCACCTTCCCCTGTCCCTCCCCACACCTGATCCTGAACCCCCCATTTCCTGCTCCACCCCCTATCCCACCCAGCTCCCTCCCTCTATCTCCCTCCTATAATTGTTTTAGTCCCCGCTTCTAAGTGAGATTCAAGCATCCTCGCTTGGGCTGTCCTTGTTTATCTTCTTTGGGTCTGTGAAGGGTGCGTACTACTCACCTATGGAAAACAAAGACAGAATGAATTTCGCAGGCGAATGGATGGGACTTGAGAATATCATGCTGAGTGTGGTAACCCAGTCCCAAAAGGACATACATGGTACTCACTTACAAGTGGATATTAGCCATAAAATGCAGGATCCCTATGGTATATTCCACAGACCCAAAGAAACCAAACAGTACAGGGTTTTAAGCCTGGGCCATCTCTCCAGCCCCTGGTACCGTTCTGTACTTACCCTATTCATCTAATGAACATTTCATTTACCACAAATCCGTCACGGACCTAAGCACGAGCCCCCCCACCCCACCCCCTCTCTCTTTCCTTCTTTCTTTCAAGACTCTACTATTTACCTTAGACTGGCCTGGAATTAACAATCCTGAGCCTCCTGCTTCCAACCCCAGAGTGCTAGCATTACAGGTGTGTACCACCACAGCTGCTCTTGTAACGGGTGGGATTTCTGACCTGCGCCACCCCAGACGCACCTGCCGGAAACTTCAGGAAACCTGCTAGGAAACTTCAGGTTGCCCCTCACCCTGGCCACACCCAGTCTCATTTCTCAGTACTCCCGCATGAAGGCTCTCTCCACCCAAATGGGTGTCCATCATATCCAAGATATGGGCAACATGTGACTTCTTACTTTTGCTAATTTTATACATAGAAAGCAGAGTCTTACAATCATTTTTAATTGGCCATTTGAATTAATCATATCGTTGTGGGTATCAATTCCCGTTAGACATTCGGTGTTTGAATTATCTGTTCATTTCTTTGCACGTCCTCCCCTCCGTGAGTCCCCCACCCAGTTCTTGGTTTGCAGGGAGGTATTCCCGTCATAGGAGCAGTTCAATCCTGTTTACATTTGTATTAATCAACATGCGGATACCAGCTGAATCTCAAAGGAATCCCCAGGAGCTGAGGCTTCCCAGCGGGTCGACTGCAGAGGAAAGAGGGGGGTGAGCGTCACCCACACATGGCATGAGGACTCTGGAGCATCGGTGGTAACTGGACTCACCCTCGAAGGGGCTCTGTAGCATGTATGGTCTTCTTTGTGCAAACCAGCCCTACACAGCTCATTAACAATGGGGCATTAGTAATTATGCACTGATGAGGACTGCGTTCACTGGTGCTTCAAAGTTCTCGACACTTTATTTCGGAGTGCACCATTAGATTGGTTGACCCATTAAAATCAGTACTTAAAAAAAAAAGATTTCATTGTTCAAAAGAAAAATATAATGACGGTGACAGCAGGGAGGGGCCATCCCAGTAGGGACCATCCCTCGAGGGGCCATCCCCCACACGATCGAAAGAGTCAGACCATTAACACGTGGGATGCAAAACTCGAAAGGGAATTTTCCTACTATTAGGGTCCGACATTGGTAATTTACGTTAAACAAAACAGTGTTATTAATCATGCTAATGGCATATTGGTTTGAATCCCATTAGTTTTAGCATTTTGCTTGGGTTTAATTTGGGAATTAATTTTTATAGTTTTTTAAAACAGATTTTCTTTGTAACCATGGGGATTTTATAGCTATTTTCATGCTTTCTATATCTTAAATAACATTATAATAAAAACAGCTTCCACAAATAGCGATCTGAAGTCAATTCTACCGTAAGTGCTGGGAGCTGCTGGCTGGGTTTATGGAGACATCTATCTGCAGGTTATTGACATCCATTGTGTGACAGAGCTAAGGTGATCACCAAGAAATCTAAGCAACAGGTACCTCAGGTAATTCAAACTTGGTTGAAATGAAGGGAACCTCAGAGTCACTGGGAATACATCTACAGATGTGGGGGTGTGACCTTCCTTAGCATCACCACCCTTCTGGTGTCTTCCCTCTTCCTACAGAGGCTGGGAACACCAAGAGTTACATTTCCTAGAATACCTAGAGGCTTAAGTACTGGCCAGTCCTTAGACTCCATTGAAGTGTCCTCTGCTGAGTGAGGAGAAGCTGCAGGGAGCAGGTGCCTCATTGGGCTCTTTCTGTTGCTTGTGGAGTTATTTGATTTAATTCCAAAGCCGCATTTACTGTCTATAAGGATGCCAAGAGACAAGATGGCAGGGTGTGCTTCCTATGATGTGAGGGTGACAGTTCCCTGGTTACAGCACTGATGTTGAGTTTCTGTCTCCAGGGATTCCCTGGCTATAGGAGAGGCAGTCCCTCTTCTGGTGATCCATCCATTCTTTGTGACTCTGAGGTATATTTTAGAAAACTCAGCCATGTTCTTGTGGTCCAGAATGTTCTGGTGATCCAGGAAGCTGGAAACCAATGACTGCTTATCCTGTCCAGGGCCCGGTGCCTTTCAGCATACTCAAGAGGAGGAAGGTAGGACATTGGAGGGCTCACTGTCCAGACCTTCATCAGCTTCCACCACTGTCCTAACAGGAGGTGCTCCATACACCAAGCCAGAGGTGAGGTGAGGGGGCAACAAGCAGGCAAGAACTGGCAGGCATTACAGAAAACTTCTCTTGGCATCCCGGTTGGTCCTGGTGGCTCCTGCTGACTCATGTCAATTTAGTGGAGGCCTGGCTGTTTCTGCTGGATTGTGCCACCATGGCTGATTCATGTCTGGTACCCTTACACTACTGAACTGGGCTGCTGGGATTCTGAAAATGGAGATTAAAATTGCATCAAAGAACTACTTCTAAACAGGTCCACATCCCTTTGTTCTGTTTCCCATCTTTTCTTCCCTACCTTTGGACAGTGGTCTAGAAGGGTGGTCAAAACAATTGAGAACTCTTATTAAAAGGAGGGATTAAGGGCTGGGGATTTAGCTCAGTGGTAGAGCGCTTACCTAGGAAGCGCAAGGCCCTGGGTTCGGTCCCCAGCTCCGAAAAAAAGAACCAAAAAAAAAAAAAAAAGGAAGGATTAAGAAATATAAGACTATAGGGGCAGGCAGCAAGCAGGCAAGGCCTGCCAGCATTGAGAGAAGTTAAAGGCCAGTGGTCAGGGCTTCATGTTGGTGGGAAAAGCCAGTCCCAAGAAGGACATGCAAACAACATGGTCAGAAGTTAGAGGTAAGGGACGACCTGAAAAGAAAAATGATACAGTGATAAAGAAAGAAAATGATAAAGTAAAAAAAAAGTCATCAAAAACAAGAATTTGAGAAAATTGTGAGGGAAAGATAAGACTTGAAAACTCTACTGCTGACATAATTTTTCTCCCCCATGGAGGCCGATCATTTAAAGATCAGCCGGTGGAAGTGGAGTGTTTCCAAAAGCCATGAACAGTTCAGCAGCTCTGAGACCTATGATCTTGAGATGTGTGAGCTCATGTTTTCCTCATGGTTTCTTCCTGCCTCCTCCTGCCTCATCCTGGGTTGTTCAGAAAAAAGATCTCACCCAGTACTGGACCCTTAGCAGGCTATTCAGGGCTAGTGAAGTCACAGATCTTGGAGGAGAACTTCCAGCCATCACATTATCAAACCCCCAGGATCCCTAACAATTGTAAATAATTGTCCTTTCACCCACAGACGAGTGCAGTCTAGCTCCTCATCAAAGAAATGTTTCTTTGGAAACCAGATGGAGACGGTTACAGGAACCACACGCTATGGAGATACAGAGTTGCAGAGCCCAGCCTAACGGATACAAGTGTAACACAACTCTTGCATCTAAGGCTCAGGGAACATTTCAGAAGAAGGGTCAGAGGATCAGGGAGTTTGCTTTGAGACTGTGTCTCCTGGTAATGTCAGAATCAACATCAGTAAAATCTCACCAACATGACTGCCAAACATAAACTGAACAACGACAACAATATATATCCAAATTGGTGGGGAGAAAACTCTGGGAGGCCTCAGCCCCATTCAAAGAACTACAGGCAACCGAGGGGTGTGAGAGCAAGGGAAACAGTCAGGGAGGAGCACACCCACTGTGTGCTTCAGTAGAAAATGGTCAGCCCTGGAATATACAAGTATCATTAGGAATGTGTGTGTGTGTGTGTGTGTGTGTGTGTGTGTGTGTACACATATGAATACAGTAACAGTTTATGAAGAAGGAGATGGTGAATTTGAAAAAGCGAGGAGAGGCCCTTGTAAAGGAGAAAAGGAAGGGGGGATGGTGAAATTATAATCTCAAAAAATAATTTTTTTTTTTAAGATCCTGAGATGGGGGCTCAGGGAGTGCTTTCTTCCAGTGAGAATGGATGACAGGGTTGGGTTGCAGCAGGGGAGGGCAGGAGGCCTGTACAGTGAGATTTGAGTCCCCTTTACTCTGCAGGAGGCAGAAGGCCCCCAGCATGCCCTCTAAGAGAGGAGGCTTCAATGTGTCCTCCGATCCGCCCTCCCTACTCTGTCCTACTCACTGGGAGTTGCTGTGTGAGTGATGCAGACCCTATTAGCTGGAGCAAAGAGATCGAAGAGATCATAGAGATCACAGAGATAATAGAGATCACAGAGATCGCAGAGATCGCAGAGATCACAGGAAGGCAGCCTGCAGTGTGAGCTTGGCAGGAGACCTGAGGTAGGACCAGGCTACCTGGAGGGTATCCAAGTCTGTGGGAATATCCAGTGCAGCTGAGGCTGAAACCACAGCGGGGATGGGGACCCAGACAATACAGAGCTCAGGTTTTCCTCTGGACTCCTGTGCTGTCGTGTCAACAGTACACTATGCCGGTGCTGGTACTGAGGTGTACCAGTTGAGCAAAGCAGGATTGAAAACCTTACTGCCATGGACCCATGCTAGCCCCAGCCTCTGCCTTGGATGCCTGGATGGTCCCATAGTTCAGAACGAGGTTAGTTCCGAGCCTAGTAGGCCCCTGCAAAAGTACCCTGGTTGCCCAGTGTCTGAGCCCTGTTTATTTTAATGTACTTTTAATATCACCCCCCACCCCGTGCATGTTTGGAGGTCAGAGGGCAACCGTGGGCGTTGGTCTTCACCTCCCACCTTGACTACTGAGGCAAGGTGTCTTGTTTTTGTGCTGCATACCCCATGCTAGCTATCTTGAGAGCTTCCAGGGGTTCTATCTCAGCTCCCTACTCACCACAGGAGTGACAGGTGCCTGCCCCTAGTCTGGCTTCAGGTGGGTTTTGGGTTTCCGACCTCAGATTCTCCCACAGGCGGTGAGGGTGCTTTACTCTCTGAGCTGTCTTGATGATTGATCATTTTAAACCTAAAAAGTGTGTGTTCATACAATTCTCTGTGTTGTCCTTGTTCGCAGTATCTTACAGTTTATCTTTGTTTTTATTTGTTTTTGAGATGAATTTCTTACAGGCCAGGCTAGCCTCAGGCAGGGCTAGCCCCCACATGTCTGCTTCTGTCATCAAATCGGTGCACCTTTAAGATCGTTTCATTTGATTCACACTGCGTTCACACGACCATTGCTCGGTGCTGGGGCATGCTACCCTTGCCAGCTCAACTCTAGGGGCAGAAGTGCCATCAAAACGAAAATGTCCCCATAACACTAAGCTTGAGCAAACTACAGCTAAGTCAGATGTTGCTGAGAGAACCATCTAAAATGGGTCTGGAGGTAACTATTTCTGCTTTAATTTAGGATGTGATTTTATTCTGCACAGAACTTCTCAATCCATTGTGAGAGGTGGGGTACACATAACAGTGCAGCCACAGCCTTCTAAGGTGGCTATGGTAAAATGTGTTTACATTTGGGCATTTAAGTGTGCTTAATGCCCCTGGCCAATGGTGGCCACAGTTTCTCTGCAGGTGAACGTGTGCATCTCCACTGCTGGTTGTGGTTCTGTTTTCTCCCCCTGGGTTAACTGTTAGATACAGTCCTGTCATAAGAGACTACATCAAGACCAAGAAGCAAGTCGGGGAGGAAAGGGCTTATTCAGCTTACATTTCCATGTTGCTGTTCATCACCAAAGGAAGTCAGGACTGGAACTCAAGCAGGTCAGGAAGCAGGAGCTGATGCAGAGGCCATGGAGGGATGTTACTTACTGGCTTGCTTCCCCTGGCTTGCTCAGCTTGCTTTCTTATAGAACCCAAGATCACCAGCCCAGGGATGACACAATGGGCCCTCTGACTCTTGATTACTAATTGAGAAAATGCCTCATAAGATGAGTCTCATGGAAGCATTTCCTCAAGGGAGGCTCCTTTCTCTGTGATAACTCCAGCTTATGTCAAGGTGACACACAAAACCAGCCACTACACAAGGGAAATACAAGTTTCCTACAGCACACTCTATAAGGGCGTTAATATCTTTTGGGAGGTTTCCATTGATGATCTGATCATCTCTCAGAGCCCCATCTCCTAATATTCCTAAAGCCATCACCTTAAGGGCCAGGATCTTAACTCATGGATTTTAAAGGGTGTAAACATTTAAAGATTTATTTTAAAAAATTAAAATCATGGGTATATGTCTGAGTGCATGTGAGTAGCAGTGTCTAAGGAGGCCAAAAAGGAACATCAAAATTCTGGGATCCTGTAAAACCCAATGCTATGGGACCGGATGCTGTGAGACCAGATGCTGTGGGACTCAATGTGGGACCGGATGCTGGGAACAGAACTCAGCACCCCATAGGAGCAACAAATTCTCTTCTCTGTTGAGCTGTCAATCAGGATGCAAACATTCAAAGTACAGCAGTTTGTTTCATGGTCAAAGATGGAGAAACCAGATGTAAGACTCTGGCTTTGATATTTCACCAGAGAGCACTGTATGGAGTAAAAGTGTCTCGTTACTTACTTTTCTTGTAGCCATGACCATACTTGACTTAAAGAGTCAGTCATTTGTTTTGGCTCCTAGCTTGAAGGTACAGTCTATTGGGCAAGGAAAACACACTGACAGGAGTGTGAGGTCATATAGCACCCACAGTCAGGAAGCAGAGACAGATAGATGTTGATTTTCAGCTCACTTTCTGGTTTTTATTCAGTCTGAGACCCCCAGCGTGGATATGCTGTCCACAGCCAGGGGGGGGCTCTCCCTGCCCCAGTTAACGAATCGAGAAGCTCCCTCACAGACGTGCACAGTTTTTGTCTCTATGGTGATGGTAGGTCCTGTCCCGCACAAGTGTGTATACACATCTGCCTGTCTGTACAGAGACTGTTCTGCATCGGTCTCTGCACAGGTGGTGGGCAGTGGAAATTTGGGACAGAGATTCAGAGATAAATTGCTTCTTGTCCACTCTCTGTCCTCTGCAGAGAGTCCTGGAAGTGAGCAGACATGTTCCTCGCATGACCTCTCTCAGCTAGTTGTTTATGAGGCATCTTCAGTAGACCAGCCATCGGCTAGTCTAATTAGCTGTCTTCCTGTTCCGGTTTTATTAGTTTTCTCTGTGAGATGTTAGCGAATCTATAATAGTCCCATGGTCAACCCCCACTGAAGTAGAGAGACACCCTGAACTACCCTGTCTCAAGTCTCCCTGGCAGCCTCTCTCTTGGCACCCACTTAGATTTCTGACGCTTCCCTCTCCCTCAACCATGACTTGCCCTCATCCCATTTGTAGAGGGCAGGGTGATTGCTTGTCTTTTTAAATGAAAAAAAAATATGTGTATGAGTGTCTGCATGTGAGCATACGTATCACACTTGTGCAGTGCCCGCGGGGGAGGCCAGAAGAGAGCGTCATATTCCCTGGAACTGAAGCTATAGGCGGCTATGAGCTGCCCTGTGGATGCTGGGACCAAACCCTGTTCTGTGCATGAACAGCCAGGGCTCTTGGCTGCTGATCAGTCTCTCCAGACCCCCCACCCCACCATTGCTGATCAGTCTGTCCAGCACCACCCCTGCCTTGTGGCTTTTCTCTCCCCCTTCTCCAACTCCCAGGTTGTAACAGAGATCTCACTCTACATGGAGTGCCGTGAGCAGGTGCGACTCACTTCCTCACACACCATGGGACCTTGGGCAAGTCTCTTGATCCCTTTATCTCTTTACACACCACACACACACACACACACACACACACACACACACACACCACACATACACACACACCACACACACATACACACACACCACATACCACACACACACACCACACATACACACATACCACACACACACACACCACACACACACACCACACACACACCACATACACACACACCACACACACATACACACACACCACATACCACACACACACACCACACATACACACATACCACACACACACACACCACACACACACACACCACACACACACCACATACACACACACCACACACACACACACACCACATACCACACACACACACCACACATACACACATACCACACACACACACACCACACACACACACACCACACACACACCACATACACACACACCACACACACACACACACCACATACCACACACACACACCACACATACACACATACCACACACACACACACCACACACACACACACCACATACACACACACACCACATACACACACACCACATACCACACACACACACCACACATACACACACACCACACACACACACACCACACACACACACACCACATACACACACACCACATACACACACACCACACACCACACACACACACCACATACACACACACCACACACACACACCACACATACACACACACCACACACACACACACCACACATACACACACACCACACACACACACACACCACATACACACACACCACACACCACACCACACACACCACATACCGCACACACACACACACACCACACATACACACACATACCACACATATACACACACACCACACTACACACACACACACACACACACACACACACCATAAGCCCATCAGCTTTCCAGGAAAAGGATAGCATTTCCGTGACTCTGGAGTCTTTGTACAGAAGGATGATGTGTACATAGATACTGGACCATAGGTAGGATGTGTGGAGGGATGTAGAGGTGGAGGGAAGAAACCATGAGCATCAGCACATTGGGAGTGAGCAATGGAGATGAAATGTTGGCTCGGGGTGACTCCCTGCCTGGATCGCATGAAGAGGTCCTCTGAGGTCAGAAGCAAGCAGCGAAACCTCAGCGGTTGGTAAAGGGCCCAGCCTGGCTATGAAGCATGGTGTCAAGATCTCTAGAGGCTCAAGGTGACAGACAGATGTACAAGGGAGCCACAGAGCTGCACTGAATAGAGAGTCCCGCAGTGTGGTAAAAGCAGCTCCATTTCAGGCTTTCACTGAGCACTGAGAGGAAGCCTAGGCTCGGCCAGGTGCTGCCCCTGCCTCTTTTTAATCTCACTTTGCAGTAAAGAGTTGATAGGCCTCGCTGGAAGCAGGTGGGATTTGCAAATGGGATTTAATAACCTGATTTTGTTTTCTCTGAAATTAGTGTGTGTGCTTACCATTTCTCCTGGATTCTGGTTTCTTCCCAAAGATAGATGGCCTAGCAAGCTCAGGTCACAATTCACTGGGAATGAGAGCCAGCCCCTCCCCTGAGGCTGGACATCCCCCTGTCACCCTCACTCTCCCTGTGTCCCAGCTGCTGACTCCTTTACTCTATGGGTGTGTCATACAGGATCTACAGAGGAACAGAACAGAGAGAGCCCCAGTCATTGAGAAGTCGGAAGGACATTTGTGGAGGTTCAGGTCAAGGTGGAGTTGCTTGTTCTTTATCTGGACTCAAACCCAAGAAACAATAGAGGCCGTTGACATTTGCATGGGTCTTGTGCCCATATTCCCTCTAGCTTACGCATAAACGTACATCCAAGAGTTAGGACCAAGGTGACATCTCCTGGCATCTGGTAACTGCCTTGTCCACCCAGTGGCAAGCCACCACTGTGACATCTATCCAGTGGCCAGCTTTCCGATGATGACTGTCCACTTGATGAATGGTCCTCCCTGTGGCCAGCATCACAGTGACATTCCTCTTATGGGTACCATGGTGACAACCTTCCAGTGGCCAGCTCCCCAGTTACATCCATCCAGTGGCCTACGCTCGCACATCTATCCTGGAGGTGTTCTCAAAGGACCAGACAACTTCCACCTCCCTCCCAGCAGCACTAACCCAGGGCATGACCAGTGGGTGAGGGTGCTGAGGCTCACTGACCCTTGCCCCACAGGTGCTGCTCTGTGCAGTCACTCTGAGGCACACTCCACACTGACTTTTGCGGTTCTGCAGGGATTAAACTCAATACACGCGCTGGATTGGCTCTTTGCCCTCTGTCTCACATCCTCTAAGGTATTTGCTAGGTCTCCTTCCAGATAAACTCATTCTCCTAGAATCCTGGTCTAGGATCTGCTCCTAAGGGACTTATGTGGAGACACACAGTATATGTAGAGAGAGAGGAGACACATAGTATATGTAGAGAGGAGACACATAGTATATGTAGAGAGAGAGGAGACACACAGTATATGTAGAGAGAGGGTCTTGCCCTTTGCACAGGGTGAGACGTCCTGGCTTACCCTGCTGGCTTACCTGTCTTGGTGAGAATAAACTGCCAACAGTAGACACACTGTCAGTCAAGCAACAGGCACAGGGCCTGGCATCAGAGGCTGAGCGCAGGCAGGATCTGCTGCAAACTTGTGAGGCCTGGGAAGAGCGGGAGGAACTGTGCTCAGCTCGTTCGGTCTTCTCCCGTGTAAATACCGAGCACAGCTTCCCTTCCTCCCTTGGCAGGCTGATCACTCAGAAGTCCCCTCTGGTGGGTACTTTTTATTTTTTTCCAGAACACAATAGAAGGTGTGATGTCTTGTGAGAAGCATGAGCTCACTTGGAGGAGGCAGCTGTGGGCCTGAAGGAAGAGGTGACAAGTTCTTGGGAATATTAAAGATTAACACCAAATGCTTGGCTGCTGTTAGCTCTCTGACGGTTCACGTTGCTGGAGCCGGAACAGAACGCTGCTTTTCCCTCCCTTCCATTTATTCCTTCCCAGCTCTGTTCTGGGGATCCAGGAGCTGGGGATGTCAGATGGCAACTCCTTAAGGGCTGCAATGGTTTTATATAATAACAGAGAGGGGGAGCCTACAAGAGGAAGAAAGAGTCTAATTCCGCTCCGAGGCTGAAACGGGAGCTGGAATGAAGGGGCGGGGGTTGGGGGGGAGCGTTGGTAAAAATAGCTCACTCAGAGAGAAGAATACGGCTGGTCTCCCAGCGGCAGGCGAAGCCCTGGGTGAATTACAGCAACCTACTGTACGCCTTGCGCACTCGCTTTTGAAATGTTGATCACGGCAAACAGGGGCCCTTGAATGGAAGGCTGTTGGTGACTGACACTTTGAGTAGTGCTTGGCAGTGGACGAGCCTGTCAGGCCTCCGGCTGCCGCCAGCACAGGCGGCCGCTGGGACACATATGCTCTACTCCCCACCGCCCCTTGTTTATGCAGCTTCAGTTGCTGAGAATCCAGACCCTCCCCGGAGGTGCACAGTAGTCTCTGGAAGAGGTTGGAAGGAGCTTTGGGGATCCCCGGGAAAGTGTGATGGGGGATAATGTGGGGGCCTTCTAGACATGTACTGGCCCAGAGAGACACAAAGAGGGGATGACAAGAGGAACAGGGAGAGAGGAAAGGAGGGAAGGAGGGATGGTCGGAGGGAAGTTGGGAGGGAAAGAGGAAGGGAGGGAAGGAGGAAGGAAGGGAAAGAGACAGACAGACAGACAGACAGACAGACAGAGCAGATGGAGACAGAAGAAGCCCATGGGACCTGCAGGGGGAAATCATACACCCAGAAGGCTGATCGGTGCTAGAGAGGCAAGAGGCAGTTGGTCCATTACTGTATAATGGGGGGAATGGACCCAAATATCCTCCCCCAAACTGCAAAGAATCCCTTCTTCCCACATCTCAAACCTCCTTGCATTTCCGAGAGGAGTCACATTGGAGTTTGTTTTGTGGTCACCTTTGCGTCTAATGGGCAACTTCCTGCAAGACTGTGAAAACACTTCCTTCACTGCTCCAGGCCTCCTCTGCCCCGCCCACCAGTCTCCGTGGCTGCTCATCATGGATGCTGTAGCTCACGGATGCAGAGCACAGAGAAGCCTCAGGATTGATTCCCTTCTCCTTCCTGCTCAGCTTCCTCTGACTCATTGATTTATTTCAAATCGATGTGACTCTCTCTACCTCTCCTGAGATTCCTGCACAGTAGGTAGTGACTTCTGGTCCTTTATTCCCTGGTCTTGCATGGCTAAGGGGGTGGGACTGCCACAGGCGAGGCTACCCAGGGTCCCCTTTTGTATTTTCCTAATCGAACCCACAGAGGAGGAAGGGGTAAGAGGGAAGATCTTTGGCCTCTTGTCCCAGAATATAGCATGAGACCACCATGGGGACTGAAGCTATGCTTGTGGTACCCCACCTGTGACCCTGTGATACTTATCACCCCTGTACTTGATGACAGCTTTGCATCTGATGTCCATGGGTCTGTCTAAGACAGCAGTTTTCAACCTGTGGGCCCACAACCCCTTGGGGGTTCTCCTATCAGCGATTTACCTTATGATTCACAATTGTAGCAAAATTACAGTTATGCAATAGCAGTAAAAACAGTCTTATGGTTGGGGGTCACCACAACACAAGGGTCTGTGGTAAAGGGTCTCAGCATTAGAGAGGTTGAGAACCTCAGGTCTAAGAACTTCTACCCCATGTGTGTTTGAGTGTTTGGTGTATCTCGGAGCAGGTGGACAGAGGCCCCAGTGTTCTTGTCCTGTGGGTGGTCCTTCTCTCAGGCATGCTCTGTATGGTATCCCCAGAAAGGCCTGAGGGGACTGAGCTCCAGTTTTCTACGGAGGCAAACTTATTGTTAGCATCTTGACACATTGTTTCTCTGTCTCATTTTCCGACAACATCCTAGAACTTTCTGAGATTAACTTTCAAATTAACTTCTTTCCTTCGCATGCTGTTCCAGGGACAGGGGCTAGCCCAACAGGACAGCTTTCTTTCAGTTTCTTCGTTTCTACTTCGTGAATCCCTTCAGTATGATGAGTCTTTCCTACTGGTGGGGTGTGTGGCCATTCTGTGCTGGGATTCGTAGGGACCACCCAGGGAACTTGAGGAGCCAGCACAGATGTCGCTCGTAAGCTACAGGAAAATAAGAAAACCATTGGGTGGGGGGACCCATAGGATTTGTGTGTGTGTGTGTGTGTGTGTGTGTGTGCTTTCAAGACACATTGTGTGAATTAGTGGCCCCCAATCAAGTAGAAAACCCTCAAAGCAAACCATGAGGAACAGGGTGGGCCTGCTCTGCTGGGGCTCTTCCAAACTCTAAGTGACCAGGGTCACTCACAAGATGGGGTAGAATTGGTAGAAATGCAGATGAATGGGGTCTTTTTAATTAATTAATTAATTATTAATTTTAATTATTAATTAATTAATGCGTGTGATTGAGCATGTGCTTTGAGACACATGTGGAGGTCTGAGGACAACTCTCAAGAGTCAGGTCTCTCTTACGCCATGTGGGGATCAGAGATCCAACTCAAGTCATCGGATTCGATGTTCAAGCCTCTTTACCCATTGAGCCACCTCACTAGCCTGACCCTGGGGTCTCAGGAAAGGGTTTGGGAGAGCCTCGTTGCTGAAGAAGAGAGGCTGGGGTTGAGTCCCTCTTTTACCACATCCTGTGTGTGTTATTCTGAGCCACGTGATTTAACTCCTCTGAGCCTCATTTTCCCTACCTGTAAACAGGGCTGCCATCCTTCTGTAGAAGTCTGTAGTGACACTGATCAAAAGGTGATCAAAGGTTACACAGTATGTAAACTGGGACGGATACTAGGCATACCTTCCTTCTGTCTCTGTCCTCCAAGGACCCACTGGAACCTGACAGAGACCAGGATTAGGGTAAAAAATAATCTGAGAGCTCCAGTCACTCAAGTCAGGCTGCCACAGTTCGCCACATATAGCCAGTCTGCCTCTGTGGGCGTGAGAAAGAGACATAAATGCTGATGGGCATTAAATACGAGTTAGACATGCCATTCTGCCACCAACACATTTCAAAAGTGCATATCACAAGGCCCTTGTTGAGCCCTGGCAGTCAGCCAGGGCAGACCACAAAAGGATGTTGTTTCCTTGCTGGAGCTCCTGGGTGGCCAGACAAGGCGCTGCATTTCTGTAGTGTACAGGGCTCTTTGGTGGCTTCCTGCCTCCCAGCCATCCCTTCTCCTGGTGGCCTTGTCACAGACATCCCAGGTGGCAATGCCCTAGCCTGCCAGGAAAGCACCCTTTTACCTGACCCTTCCCTGCATCACTAGAAATAGCAAGCGGAGGAACTTCATACAAAGCCCTCACTGTGGATTCAGCAATCATTTCTCCCCCAGCCCTGGTTTGGTGTTTTCTCCCCTTGAAGGACTCGGGAAAAGGTTCTTTTATCCATAGTTGGTAGAAATCAGCTTCTGTCTGTGCCACAGGAGTCTGACAGACAGCCACAGTCAAGAGATGGCAGGAGGCATGAGATGCAGCCAGCTGAAGGCAGGCCTCCTTCCCACCAGACCATCTGCAAATATTTATGGAGGCTCTACTGTGTGCCAGCTCTGTGCCCAGGTCTGCAGGACACACAGGCATCCTGTGTGGAACAAGAAACATATGTTGGTGATGGGAAGACGAGTGGACATTCAGGAAACAGGGAGAGAGGTATGTCCTATGGCTGGCCCCTAACTATGCTCTTAGCGACTGGGTCTGAGGGATAGAACAAGTCAGCACACAGAATACTGCCACATTTCCTCAGTAACTGGAGTCTATAGGAGCTGGGGAGTGCGTGTGTGTGTGTGCGTGCACGCACGAGCACATGTGTGTGTACATCGATGGATGTGAGTGCATTTACACCGCAGTGTAAGAGGAGAGGTCATGAGACAACCTCAGACATCAATTTTCCTCTTCCTTGTTTGAGACAGGAAGTCATACAGTTTGAAGATTTGTGGTTTGGGCTGCTTGGCCTGTAGGCTCGAGGAAGTCTCCTGTCTCTACCTCCCATCTTGCAGTAAGAACTCGGGGTTACACATACACACACACACACACACACACACACACACACACACACACACACACACACCACTGTCCCTGGTGCTGGTGCCCTGGGGGTCTGAGCTCAGGTCCCTCACACTGGCACTGTGAATGCTTTCCCCACCGACCTATCTCGCCAGCTGCATTCCAAATCACCCTTCTACCTGCTGGCTGGACCACGGGTTTATTTGTGTCTGATTTTTGGAGTTCTCTACATATTCTACAAATCCAGCCGCTGTGACTCCACACATCTCAGGCCCCGCTGTCTTGGAGGCAGGTCCGTGGCTTGAGTGTGGATTTGTTGGCGTTCCTCCGAAAGGCTGAATGAGCTTGAGGATCCGCTACATCTTTTTCTACTGAGATAGATCCCCTCTCGTTGTTTCCTCCTCTCTCCCCTCTCCTCCCCCCTCTCCCTGCCTCCCCTCCTTGGCTTCTTCTCTCTAGCACCCAAACCCCTGCCCTCCCTGTTTAGATTAGGCCCCAGCCTTGGACCCCTCACTTGCATTTTTCAGGCATCGGAAGGCAGCCTCTACTCCGTTGTGATGTTATTCCCGACAAAACTGCCTTTTAGGTAAATACTTTTTGGGGCAGTCTCACTGAATTAACTATCTGGGTCATTTGAATCTCTTCTCCAGGAAATAATTGCGGCCTTTGGGAAATGGGAAGTGTGCTTCAGTCTTGTGAGCTGAAAGAAAAGCCCAGCCCACTCCCCTGTGTTACCGGCTTCCATTTCTCTGTGACCCAGGGAACCGAACTAGCAGTGACTCCCCTCTCAGGGTCCAGAGCTACTGTCAATCTCTAAGGAGGTCCCTTGGCACTCAAGATGGCTGCACAAGAGGAATGTGACAGTCCCTGCCTGTGGGAGTAGTGACTTCCTTCCATGTGGCCAAGTTCTTTCTTTCTTTCTTTCTTTTTTTTAAAATAACGTTCTGTGTATTTCTGTTCCAGCTTTAGAAGGTGAGCGGATCAGTACAGTGAAACAAAATTAGAAGGACCAATACCTGCTTCGCAGGGCAAGCTCGACGTCTCCTCGTATGTGCCAACCATGGCACTGACAGAGCACGCAAGCAAATTAAAGGGATGCTGAGCTCACAGCAGCCTGTGCAAGGGAAGCTGCGTGTGCACTTGTGCAAGTCACAGACACCACGCCAGTGTCCTGAAGTTATTGGGCCGTGCGTGAGAACAGCAGCCCGGGAGCTGGGTTGCAGCCTGTGGGTCCGGACAGCACCGTGTGCTTGCTCCATGCAATCCTGTGTGACCAGCTGTTAATGTGGCAGCAACAGAAGACACAGAGGAGGTGGCAGCTGGGCCTGCTCCTTAAAAAAAAATGTGTGTGTATGTGTGTGTGCGCGCTCGCGCGCGCGCGTGCGCAGCTGTTCAAAGAGGCCAGACAGGGTACCAGATCCTGGGGCTGGACTTAGAACTAGCTGTCGGCCATCAAATGTGGGAGCTGGAATTAAATTCTGGTCCTCTGCAAGAGCAGTCAGGCCCTTCTCTCCAGCCCCAGGAACAGACTCTTCAGTGAGACTCAGGGACGCTGAGAGATGAAGATAGAGACACCCAAGGGGCCAGGGAAGGGGACACTTTCCCTCTAGATAAGAACAGAATTAAGTATTGGAACAAAAGAGACCCCTGGTTCACACCCAAGGTGGGTGAAGGGGCTTTGTCCCGAATATCAAAGACTTGTTTTGGGGCACGTGAGGGGTCAGTGAGATTGTAAACATCTACTGTTGGGGTTTCAATGTCCCCCACCAGGCCCCTAGCTCGTGCTGTTTGGGGAGGTTGTGGGGTAGGCTATGGAGAAGTGCATCTCCCAGCCATAGTCTTCGAAACCCAGCTCTGTTTCCTGTCTGGCTCTGACTCCTGGCCCACAGATTGGAGCACAGTTACTCTTGGTCCTTCCACAGCCTCCAGGCTCTGATGGATCCTCCTTCCATACGTCCTTCTGTCTTGAGAAAGCTAACTAATACATCTACGTTTCTCTTTCAGTTCAGAGGATGGGCTACAGGCTTTATCAGCAGGGAGGAGAGTTCGAGGCTAGGCACAGAAGACCAAGCTTGGCCTTCAGCTACTTGTTCATAGAGGAGGAAGGGGCCGGAGGCATGCCGTCAAATCTGCCCTTCACAATGGAAGTTTGTCTTTGCGTGGGCTCCACAGAAGCAGCCGCTGAGATGGACATGCGTGGGAAACAGAGCTGCCAGAGAGGCGCTTCCAGAAGGCACTAAGGATTGAGAGAGGAAGACAGGTGGGTGGAGAGACGGACACAGCAAGGGTGTGATCAGAAGCAGAGTGCTGGGCTGGGCCTGGTCCCACAGTGTGCTCTGTGTCACATCTCAGAATTTGTCCTGAGCCAAGGCTGTATGCCAGGGTTTCCTATTCCCCAGTCAGTCCTTGCCTGCGGGGAGATGCCAAAGGCGGGCTCTTCCAGACTTCTGCTCTTGTGAGTAGCATATGGTGGGAGCCCTTCTACACAGCCAGTCCTCCTGATGGGACTGTTGGAAATGAAGAGGCTTGACAGCTGGAACAGGGGTATGCAGAAAGGGAAAAGGGATTCTTGGGGCTGGGCAGAGCTCTGGCCACAGTCCCTTCTCTACACTATAGTTTGTGTTTTCTCATGCTGACACTTTCTTCCTACAACTCTCTCCCTCCCCCTCCCCATTCGCCTCCCCTCCCCCTCCCCCTCTCCTTTTCCCTCCTTCCCTCTTCTCCCTCTCTCCCTCCCTCTCCTTTTCCCTCCCTCCCTCTCCTCCCCCTCTCCCTTCCTTTCCCTTCCCCTCCCCCCCTCCCCTCTCTCCCTTCCTCTCCCTCTCTCTCCCTCCCCCTCCCCCACTCCTTCTCCCTCTCTGCCTCCCTCTTCCTCTCTCCCTCTCTCTCCCTCCCCCTTCCTCCCTCTTCTTCTCCCTCTCTCCCTCCCTCTGTTTCCCTCCCCCTTCCCTCCTCTCTCTCATACGTGTGTGTGTGTGTGTGTGTGTGTGTGTGTGTGTGCATGTGCATATGTGCATGCATGCCTGTTAGTGTGTGTGAAGGTCACCTGTGCACGTCAGTACATGTGAATGTGGATGTGTGCTCAGAAGCTAAAGGACAATCTCAGGAGTCATTCATCTTGTTTTCTGAGACGGGGTCTGTCACTAGGTCCTAGAGCTGGCCAGGCAGCCTAGGGTTGCTGAGCACCAAAGCCCAGGAATGCCTCCCATCAGGAGCTCCTCCCTGTTGGGCCTACTACCTCACATTGCCCCTGCGTATGTGGGTTCTGAGACTCAAACTCACATCCTCATGCTTTCGAACAGAGCGCCGTGGCAACAGAGCCAGTCCCCAGCACTGGAACTCTTTCAAGACCCAATTCAGTGGTCAGAAACATGGAGCTGAAGATACCTTCTGACTCCAGGAGCTTGGGGACCTTGGGCCAATGACTCTGAACTTCAGCATCCTGGTAATTCTGTGAAGCTCCCAGGAGCTGACTCCCTGCTTGGCATAGAAAGGGCAGTGTCAAGAGTGGGCTCTCTTCCTGGTAAGAGCCAGGCACCGTGAGTACCACGCCTGTTGCAAAGTCCCTGTGACCCGCTCATCTTGTTTATGTACCGTCCTGGGGAAGGTAACAATTTAGATGGCAAATTGCACTGCCAGAACTGGAAGTCACTGTATTAATTCCCGAGTATTTACTGTGACAGGTTTAATGCTCTAATATCTCAGGGAATGCCCGGGCTCCACTCCAGAGCAGACAAGATAGGAATGGCCAAGACACCTCACTTGGCTTTTTATCCTGACAGTTTATGAAACCTCACGCTCCCATCAGCTCCTACGCTCAGGGGCCCTGGAGCAAGATCTGGGGAGCACCCTGGCTCTGACTGACTGCTGCCTGTCTCTCGTCCCTGAGTGAGCCCCTGGCATTGGCTTCCTGTGGGCGATCCCTGGCAGGCCCCTCCTTGATGCCCTGTAGCTTCACATTACTTGGCGGAGGATGGCGATGCCTGCTTCAGTCAGGCTGTGGGGGACCTGAGGCAGCATCGGTGACATAGCAACCTCGCTTCCAAATTCAGCCTCAAGCAAACATCCACATTAGCAATTCATCTCCACACTGGGATCATCGGTGTGCTGTGGCCCAGACAGCCTTCTCAGCTAGCCGAACAGATGCTCCAGCACTGGGCGGAAGCACTCCTAACTCCAGTGGACAAAACCAGGCCCTTCTTCCCTCCATTCCTGCCAATAGGTCTGTGTGGACAGAAAGAACTGAGTAACCTTCCGACATTGTGTGTGTGTGTGTGTGTGTGTGTGTGTGTGAGAGAGAGAGAGAGAGAGAGAGAGAGAGAGAGAGAGAGAGAGAGAGAAGAGGATAGGGAGGGGAGAGGGAGAGAGAGGGGGAGAGAAGGAGGGGAGGGGAAGGGAAAGGAGGGAGGAAGGGAGGGAGGGAGAGAGAGAGAGAGAGAGAGAGAGAGAGAGAGAGAGAGAGAGAGAGAGAGAGAGAGAGAGAGATTTGTATCCCAGTCTGGCCTTAAACTTGTAACAATCCTCTTGCCTCAGCCTCCTGAACTCTGAGGTGACAGGTGTGAACCATCGTGCCCAGCAAAACAAATAGTTACAGAGAAATTAGCTGGGAGCCTTTTAGTCCTTGGCCAGGAGCCTGGCTTCCTACTCCCCAGTCTGAGCTTCATACATAGAAAAACATTTCTCCGGACAAATTGTTTCTAGTGAAAGGGAGACTATTTCATTTACCTGAATCTTCACATGTCTAGAGTGGTTTCCAGGACCTGGGGCTGTGGGAAATCAGCTTTTAGCCGGGGGCCCAGCACCTGGTAAATTCTCCAAGTCATTCGTGACTGTAATTGTTGTCAGCCTCTTTGGGTGGGATGCCCCTTTGTGTCTTCCATGAGCAGAAGGATGTACTTCGTCTCAGGCCTGAATTGGTTTGTGGGGAGGTAATTATGAAACAAAGGTGCCTGGTGGCAGCTGGGTCTCAAGAGGAATCACTCTGCTTACATGGTCCAGTCAAACTTTCTGCCATGGTGGAAAATTTCTAATCCTCACTGTTCAACACAATAACCACGGGGCACATGGGCCAAGGGAGCACTTGAGGGGCAGCAAGTAAAAAACTGAGAATGTGAATTTTTAATTTGAGTTAATTCAAATGTAGATAGTTACATGTGGCTGGTGGCTATTGATTTGATGGGATGGTGTGGCCCAGACTGTGGCTACTGAATATGTAATGCAGTACACATGGGGTAGGAGCAGGCTCAGGAGGTCGAGTCGTTCAGCTGAGGACCTCTTCGGATCCCTAAGACCTGTGTAAACTGGCACTGTGCTGCTTACCTGCAACTCCAGCACTGAGGAATGGGGATGGAGACTCCCAGGGACTTCCTTGCTGGGCAGCAAATATAGCTAAAACAGAGTTTCCAGTGTAAAGTGAAACTGTCTCAAAAAATAAGACAGGAAAGTAATTAAGAAAAGATAACTTCCTGAAAACCTCTAGTCTTCACACACACACACACACACACACACACTCTCATGCATATACACACACCATACACATATATATACTCACACATACACATACTTACACACACACCACACACACATACAGTTACACATATACACACACATCACACACATATACACACAGTTATACATATACACATACATATGCACTATACACATATACACACTATACACATATACATACTCATACACTTACACACACATACACATATACCACACATATACATACATACGCACATATACACATTCACACATATGCACACACATGCAACACCACATACATATACACACAGTTACACATATACACATACATATGCACACATATCACACACATATACATACTCACATATACATACTTACATACACATTTACACAGTCACACATATGCACACATATACACACATATACACCGTTACACATACACACAATCACAAACACACATAACTAAATGAGTGAATAGAAGTAAACTAGTGACTAGCACACTTGTGGCCCTCACACTTCATGGTAGTTAGAGAGACTATGAAGACTTTGACCATCCCACACACAAATGTTCTAACCTAAGCAGTCACTGAGTATGCATCCTAAGAAGGCTCAAATCCATAGACCTGGGCACTAAAGAATATGTTAGAGATTTCTGGGAGATGATGTGCCTGAAACTTGAGCTCTGGCTTGCAGGTTGGTAACAGGCCCCTGCCAGAGGTCCAGGAAGTCCCATCTTTCTAATTGAGCTGGTGATGTCCTCAAACAGGGACTAAAAGTCAAACATTACACCGGAGTTTCTATCAGTGTTTTCTGTAGACATATTCCAAATCTTCCTCCAAACAGTGCTCAATATAATATTCTTAGCCGTGGACTCTGCAGCTCCATATTTAGAAATGATACTTTCAAATACAGAAATACACAGTGATGCTAATTACGACCGTACTTACATTTAGCAGCGCCTTGGAAACGAGCCACGGATTCATTAAGGGATGGGCCAAAGGAACAACACAGTAAAACACTGGAAATAATTCAAGTGGTTATAGAGAAATGACTAAGAAAAAGCTTGATATGAATGTGATAGTATTCTATAATCATTAAAATCATACTTACATTACGATGGTGTTTTTTTTTTTAAACGAGAGCTTCATGTAGGGAACATTACCAAGTATTTAAAAATACATAGAATGGATTGAGAGAAATGAAAGCAGTGTGCCCAGGAGACCCTTTTTTCTGGGGAGACGGAGAGGAAATACTTTGTCCTCCTATTGAACATGACTAAAAGTAGTGGTAGTTTCAACAGGAATCAAGGCTAAGACCGAGGTAGGAAGGAAGGCAGACGACCAACCAAAGCCCTGCAGACTCACAGATGGGCATGGCAGTGGACTTATCAGATTTTGGTTTTGCTTCATATATACCAGACACAGAGCTGTAAGAGCTGACTAGCAATCCCTCCAAAACTCTGCTCTCTTTAGGCAAAGGACCAGCAAGTTGCAGATTAGCAAGACAATGAAAGTTTTAGATGACAATTGCTGGGCTTCAGCCAAATCCCACAGACTCACATCACCCTACTATACAAGGGCAAAAGAAAGGCAAGTGGGTTCTTCGAATTCTAGTCTTGTCGGTGATGGTGGTCATCCCCGCTGGCCCGTGGTAAGCACCTGTTCCTCCAAAGCAGTGAAAGCAGAAGGTTTTAGTAGGAGCCAGAGACTTATACTCATCGTGTTTGTGCTTTGATACAACATCACCCAGGAAGGGAGTTTCCCGCTCACAGAAGAGCAAGCAGGCCTGCTTTCAAGTTCCTGCCAGTGATGGACTGTGCTACCTAGAACCATGAGCCACACAAAGCATTTCTTCTTCGAAGTTGCTTTTGGTCTGGATATTTTATCACAGCAAGGAAATGAGACTGGAACGGAAGGGACGGGGCGAGTGGAGGGGGCTTTGGCAGGCAGAGTCAGATGGAGGGCTTGCAGACCATCGTGGGTTTCTAGCTTCGGATCTTGACTGGAGGGGAAAGATGCTGGGTAATTGTGACCTGAGAAGCATCAGGCTCTGGTGTTGTAGGGACTCCGACTGCTGTGTCGAAAACAGACAGTGTAGACAGGATGACCTCCAGGCATTGGAAGGTTACCTCTAGGAAAAGCTGGATGGTGACTTGGGTGCGTGGTGGACATGGTGGGAAACAGTCAGCTCCTAAAGAGCCAGGGAGGAAGACTCAGAATTTTCTGATGACTCAGACATGCTGTGTGAAAGGAAGAAGCCACAGGAGATCCCTCTCTGCAAGGGCATCAGTTTGACTATGAAGACTATCAGAGGAAGTCGTTCCCTCATAGCTCAGACCCACTTCCTGTCTGCTCTTTGCTTCTAGAATGTTGCTGCAATGTGACCAGCTGCCTCATGCTCCCACCACCAGGCCTTTCCCACCATGATGGACTGGATAGTCAAAATGTAGCCAAAACAAACCCTTTCTCCTTTAAGCTGTTTCTTGTCAGATACTTGCAGGTCTGTGCACCGCATGTGTGCAGTACCCATTAAGGCCAGGAGGAGGAGAAGCAGAAGCAGAGGCAGCAGAGGAGGAGGAAGAGGGGGAGGAGGAGGAGGAGGAGGAGCAGCAGCAGCAGCAGCAGCAGCAGCAGCAGCAGCAGTGGTGGCGGCAGTGGTGGAGGAGAAGGGGGGGAGAGGGAGAGGGAAGGGAGAGGAGGGGGAGGGGGAGAAGGAGAAACAGTAGTCAGATTCACTGCAGCTGGAGTTACAGGCAGTTGTGAGCTGCCATGAGTATGCTAGAAATGGAGCCAAAGTCCTCTGCAAGAGAAGTCAGTGCTCTTAATCACTGAGCCATCTTTCTGGTCTTAAAAGATTACCTCTCAATACTGTTCCATTCTCAAAATCGTGGTTCAGGAGGACAGCTATTCAAAGGTGTGGCACCTTTGCTAGTGTTTCACCCCCTCTGCATTCCCTGAAGCTCTAGAACCCATCACGGGTCATGCCAAGCTGAGCTGAGCTGAGGGCTAAACTCCCAGGTGGTTAAGACAGAAAAGCCACGTGGATGGAGTTCCTTTATTCTCACACCAAGTTCTCAACCCCAGACTCCAGAGTTAGCCACAGCCTGCCTTTGGCCACACCGATGAAGATGACCATGGACAATGGAGGAGACAGGGGTCCTGGGGTGAACATGGGGAGTGGCCTCCCCCACACCCAGGAATATCATATGAAAGAGGAAAATATCAGGTTAAGGTTTCTTGGGTAGTCTGTTTCACGGTAGTGGCCCAACCATCTTCCTGACTGATATAGAAGCAATTCTAAAACAAACCCACAAAGGAAAAAGCCTCAGGTGAGGAAGGAAGCTTCGGGGTCAGTCACAGCATGAGGACCACCCTCGGAGGGGACCTTGGCAGTCACTGCAAAGGTGGGCAGGACCAACCTGGGAGACTTTCAAAGACTGTCTTTTACTGGTCATGCAGGGATCTTGATCTATAACAGGGGTGTGTGGGGAGACACTTAACAACTTTCCCCATTAAAGTTAATGGGGGATCCCCTATAAAAATCTAAGGGCAGAAGGGTGGCATGATGGACCTGTATGGTTATTTCATGAAGCCTCTGGAAGGTATATAAGGCTCTTAAGGGACATGTTTATTGGTGAACAATTTATACAAGTACATGTACCACCAGCCGGAATGTAATTGCTGAGAGAGTGAGGTGGGAAGCCATTACGAAGCTCGGCTCCAGGAAGCTTGACTCCAGCTGGCGCTGCACCCCTGGGAATGCTGTAAATAATCGCCCAATCACAATGAGTATAAATTGGTGTGCTGGGTGAACACTTCCAGCAAACCGACATACACTTCCTCCTGCTTTAAGAAGCGGGGGTTCCCTGGCGCTTGGGAGACGCTGCAAGACGGCCCCCAAGGACCACTCAGAAGTCAAGGACAATGTACTCAACAGAACCAAGGGAACCTGCAGCCTTTCTCTCGAGCTAGTTCCAAGGTACCCCCACCACTTCCTCAACACTCGCCCATGGATGTGCTGTATCCCCGAGCTCACCTGGGCCACACTGACCTCCGCCTGTGTCAGCTTGCTTTTCCTCTTCTGTTGGAGAGTAGACCCAAGTAGACCAAGTCACCTACATTGGAATGTCAACCCCATGTCACCCTCCTACAGCCTCTACTGCCAGTCAATCTACAAATGCTGCCGACTGTCACCTATGAGGGGACTTATCAGAAACAACACCGAGCATGCTCACTGCCACTGTCCCAGAGTGATATAAAATTAATGCCAATCCACCTCCACTCTTTACCTTTCAGTCCCATTGCTCAGCACAAAGCTCGGAACTATTTACAGAGCTCGCAAGGCCCACGGCTCCCACTTCCACACTTGCCTCTCCTGTGCTCCAGTCTAGCCCACGCAGTTCACACTGCTCTCCCTGAGCGTGCTGGCCCCTCTCTGTGTAACACTCCATGGTTTGTCATCTTTGGGCAAACCATGCCAAGAACATGCCTTTGTGTACTCCATGCCAAGAACTCCCTCATATAGTGGCAGGCATATCCTAAGGGGCCTCCGGATGCTTTCTTAAATAAGTGTGTGGAAAAATTGATTGGGTTACAGCTAAGGTAATGTCTCCCAAAGAAAAGATAATGTACTGTCACTACTCTTACTAGGCGTGAGTGCACATGTATGTGTGTGAGTGTATGAGAGTGTACACGTATGTGAGTATATGTGTGTGTATGAGTGAGTGTATGTGTGTGTAAGTACACGTTTGTGTGCATATGTGCACTATTGTGTATTTGTGTTTGAGTGTGTATGTGTGAGAGTGTTGTGTGTGTGCATGAGTGTATGTGTGTGAATGCATGCATGAGAGTGTGTGTATGAAAGTATGTGTGTGAATGTATATTTGTGAGTGTATATGTATATGTATGTTATGTGTGTATGTGTATGAGAGTGTATATGCATGTGTATGAGAGTATGTGAGTATATGTGTGTGAGTGTATGTATATGTGAGTGTGTGTGAATGTCTGTGTGTGTGAGTGCATGCATATGCACATATGTGCATTAGTATATATGAGTGTGAGAGTCTGTATGTGTGTTTATGAGAGTATGTGTGTGAGTGTATGTGTATGCATGAGAATATGTAAGTATATGTGCATGAGTGTGTGTGTGTGAGAGAGAGTGTGTGTGTGTGTGTTTGTGTGCATGTGTCGGTGTATCTCTTTAGGCAAACGTCTATTGAGTTAATTACTTCTCTCACTGTTGTGACAGAATGCCTGACAGAAGTAACTTAAGGAGGAAGGTTTATTCTCCGCTGTTCCTTAGCCTGGGAACATACATTTATTTCATCATGGAGAACATATGGTGAGATTTTTGAGGCCTGTGAGATGAGAAGGTGAGGCAGTTGGCCATGCTGCAGCTATGGGGGTCCGTGGGGCTAGAGAGGAAGTGGGTGCTTGGCTTACTTGATTCTTTGTACTCTTTAATTCAGTTTAGGACCCCAGCCTAGGGGATGGCGCCGCCCACATTCAGGGTAGATCTTCCCTCCTCAGTTAAACTTCTCTGGAAACAACCTCACAGATTTAGAGGTGTGTCTCTTAGGTGATTCTAATTCTGGTCAAGTTGACAATTAAAACCATTGCAAGAATAGAAGGAGTCCATTAGGTGCAGGGCCTGGGGTAGTGATGATGGGGCATGGTGAATCAACACCCACCCTGTTGCTGAGCTAGGTTGGGAAGATACTAGGGGTGACTTGTTTGCATGAGGACGGTGTAACTATGCCTCTCTGCAGGAAGGCTGCACAGATCTCCCCATCCGGAGCAGGTGTCTAGTCTTCCACTCATGAAATTGGGTTGGCTTTATAATGGGCATTGTCTGATACAAAGTGTCAAAAGTATAAAGAAACATTTCTTTCTTTTTTTTTTAAAGATTTATTTATTCATTTATTATATATAAGTACACTGTAGCTGTCTTCAGATACACCAGAAGAGAAAATCGGATCTGTTTACAGATGGTTGTGAGCCACCATGTGGTTGCTGGGAATTGAACTCAGGACCTCTGGAAGAGCAGTCGGGTGCTCTTAACCGCTGAGCCATCTCTCCAGCCCTAAAGAAACATTTCTGTATCTAGGCCTCAGGAAGCCCTGTGGACTTTTCTCTCTTAAAACTTGGTCTCTTTGCCTGGCTGAGGTGAGGCCGCTGAAAACAAGAGGCTACGTGGAGCAAAGACAGCTGTGCCCAGTTGTCCAGGGAGACCTCAGAATTGAGAGAGCTCAGGGACGAGAGACAAGGCCCGTGACTGACAGCAGATGCAGGCAGGAGCTTAACCAAGAGCAGAAGGAAGGAACACCAGCCAGGCCCACTGGAAACTGCCAACTCACCATGGCAAAGGCTGAACAAACGGAGAGCCCTGCAGGCTTCCTGGCTTGGGGTTGTTTGTTATGCAGCAGCAGATGGCTGGTAGCTAATGCTGTCATTTGACAAAGTTGAAGCTGGAGAGGGACACCCTCTCCTTAGAGCAAATGTAACATTTTATTTATCAGGGATACATTTCTAACTGGTGGTCTGAGGGACAGTTGATAATTTGGACTAACCGTCTCTACACCCTGTCTTCAAGGACAAGTTCCAGGGCCCCTGGAGTCTTTGGACATAAGGCTCATAGAGAGTCAGCAGCCATGTTACACATCAGGGCCCACCTCAGCATCTGTCAAGTTTTGGAGGTGTTCATTGGTGGGAAGGTAGACTGTGACTGACCTACATTAAACCTGACACTGATCAACTGTGGGACTTGACCTCTTTGAGCTCCAGATTTGTGTGTGTATGTGAGTGAGTGTGTGTGGTGTGTATGTGGTATATGGTGTGTGGGTGTGGGTGTGGGTGTGTGGTGTGTATGTGGTATGTGTGGTGTGTGTGTGTGTGTGGTGTGTATAGTGTGTATGTGTGTGCTGTGTATGGTGTGTATGTGTGTGGTGTGTATGGTGTGTATGTGTGTGGTGTGTGTGGTATGTGTGTATGTGGTGTGTGTGGTATGTGTGGTATATGTGTATATGTGGTATGTGTGTATAGTATGTAGTATGTGTGGTGTGTATGTGTGTGCTGTGTATGGTGTGTATGTGTGTGGTGTGTATGGTGTGTATGTGTGTGGTGTGTGTGGTATGTGTGTATGTGGTGTGTGTGGTATGTGTGGTATATGTGTATATGTGGTATGTGTGTATAGTATGTAGTATGTGTGGTGTGTGTATGGTATATGGTATGTGTGTGGTGTGTATACATGTGTGTGTGAGTGTGGTATATTGCACATGTGTGTGGGAACAGAGGAAATCTGGTGTACTGTTCATCAGGTTCTGTCCATCTTTCTTTTTGAGGCAGTGTCTCTTACTGAAACTCACTGACTAGGCTAGGTTGGCTCTCCAGTGGGCCTTAGAGACCTGTCTTTACCTCCCTAGTGCTGGGATGACAAACATGTGCCACCAAGCCTGACCTTTTTCTATGTGGTTTTGGGAGCTGAACTCAGGTCCATGTGCATGCATGACAAGCACTTCACTATTTCCTGAGCCCAAGCCTCGGTTTCTTTGTTAGTGAAATGGGTGTGCTATTTTTGTGTTGGCATTAGTATAACCAAGGAGCTTAATATAAGTCTTCATCTTCCCACACAAGTGGGGACTGCCATTCTAAACTGGCATGATCCGTGAGTCATCTGAAGAGGCCAATGACAAACTAGCTTCCCTGTGCCTCATGAATCTCGCTGTGGGTCTTGCTTCTGAGGACTTATACCATAACCCAGTCAGGCCAGAGCCAGATTCTTGGCAAGGATGCTTTGTGCTGTGGTGTAGTGTTTAGTGAATCTCTTCCTGCTTCTGAGCCCAGAAATGATTGTCTTGGCAGCCAGAGCACAAGTTTCCCTCCCAGAAGAACACTGGAATAGAGAATGGTTTGCTCCTTTTCAACTGCTTCCCTCCTGTTCCCCACCCAGTGCCCACCCCGCCCCTCAGCATGGCTCCAGTCCCTGCAGATCTGCACGCTGAGCCCAGGGGTGAGGCAGCTTCCACTCCATGACTGATCGAAGGTTAGGGCAATCATCTGGGACCCCATGACAGTCTCAGGCACAGATCTTAGAGTTGTGGCTGCTGTTTCTTTTCTTAGACTCTCCCCAGGGGGCTGCAGTCTCCAGCACTTGCTGATAATACCTAGAAGCTGCCTGTCTCCTCATGGCTGGAGAAAGTGTTAAAGGGGAACCCGTGAGCTTTGGGTCATCTCGTTTCGCTCACCCCAAATCATACTCCATATCCTTCTATGAGTTTTGCATGCGTGTTTGTCTGCAGGCAAACAGGTAGATTGTGTCTCTCTGCTTATGTATGGGAAGACAGAATGTGTGTGTGCAAAACTAGGTCATACTGATTAATTCATTTAATATGGCATAAATCTTCTCAGTAGATCTCTGCTAAAATGCCACAATCTACAGCCAGAAAGATGGCTTAGTGGTTAAGAGTGCTCACTGCTCTTCCGGAGAAATTGAGTTCAGTTGCTAGCACCCACGTTAGGTATCTCACAACAGCTTCTATCCCCGGCTCCAGTAAGTCCATTGCTTAGAAATAAAATAGCTGTACCCTCGAGGTCAACAGTCAAGGCCAGCACAGGTGGAGTATGCATGTCAGTTTTTTTTTTAAATCTTGACTTTTAATTTGACCTTGAAGAATGACCTCTGCAGACACCAACTGTTCCTGGAGGAATTTGAGGCCATCTTCCAGAGTTTTATATTATTCTTGATAACACCATCACCCCCACACAACGATACCTCCCGGTGGAGAAATTCTTTTGCCGTTTTAGTTCAGAACATTCCTCCGTTAGTTGGGACGATTCTGTATGCTACAGACATTTTATGCCTTTGGCCCTCCTCAGCTCAAGGCTGTGAATCAGGTCAAAGTCTAGATGACTAAAACACAGCCTGACTCAATCAGTGGCCAGAATGAGCCATCCGCTCTTGACTTAGGCTAATGATGAAATGAATGCAGACTGTTCTGCACAGATAGGTTGGAGTATGATGGCCGTGTGTCCAGGTTGGCCTTGGACAGTCCCAGGGACTGCTATGTGTTTACTACGGTCTTCTTTCACTCCCAGGAGTATGCTTGTTTACATGATAAATCTGCTGAGTTACAGTGTGAAGCCCCACTGCAGAACAGTTACGGGTCATACCAAGTGTGAAGCCCCTCTGCAGAACAGTTACAGGTCACACCAAATGTGAAGCCCCTCTGCAGAACAGTTACAGGTCACACCAAGTGTGAAGCCCCTCTGCGGAACAGTTGTGGGTCACACCAGGTGTGAAGTCCCTCTGCAGAACAGTTACGGGTCACACCAGGTGTGAAGCCCCTCTGCAGAACAGTTATGGGTCACACCAGGTGTGAAGCCCCTCTGCGGAGCAGTTACGGGTCACACCAGGTGTGAAGCCCCTCTGCAGAACAGTTATGGGTCACACCAGGTGTGAAGCCCCTCTGCGGAGCAGTTACGGGTCACACCAGGTGTGAAGTCCCTCTGCAGAACAGTTACGGGTCACACCAAATGTGAATTCCCTCTGCAGAACAGTTACGGGTCACACTAACTGTGAAGCCCTGCTGCAAAACGGCTATGGTCACACTAAGCGTGAAGCCCTGCTTCAGAAATAGTTAACGATCCACATTCAGCTCAGAAAAGACTCATGGGGTAAAGGTGCTATGTGTGTCCAAGAGAGACTGAGAACCCAGTAGCTGATCCACCCACAGGCTGAATGCTTCCTGGCACGGAAGGCCTGGAGGACCCCCTGGAGAGCCAGCAGTCTTCAATTGGGAGGTTGAAGGAGCTGGAGTCTGATGGTGGCCCAGCAACAATGGCAGTGGAGGCACTCCCAGGAAAAAGCAAAGAGAGGGAGGCCTCATTGCCTTGCCCTCAGAGCTCTGTATCTGGGAGCCCCTACTGAAGAGGCATTCATCATTTACTCTTGGCACTTCCTGGAAGTATTTTCAGAGGTCTGTCCAGAGGCGTGTCTCTTAAGTTAGGCCCATGAGCCGTCACAGCCCCCTGAAAGGTCATTCCTTCTGGGCATCAGTGCATGGGAGGCCTCCTGCAGGAGCCAGGCCTGGGCAGCAGCTGGAATCTGGGCTTCAGCCTTCTGACCTCAGGCTTGCAGCATTCATTGAACGTGACTCCAGCTGACCCCTCGAACGCCAAATGCTGTTTCTAGATGGATTTTTCAAGTGTTCTGAGCAGGAAGTGTGTTCCATGTTGAAAGCCAAGATTCTTACTATTGTTTTGCTGTTATTTTTGGCTCTTTATGGGATTGGGGCTCCTTTAAAGAGAGCTGTCAACAATTCTTTCTGGGCAGCTACATCTCAGCACATTATTTCCTCTGTGTTGGCTGCACACAAATCGATTGGATCCAACCATCTAGAAGACCAAGAGTCTCACGAGAGGTGTCACTGTCCCTTCCTCCGAACCCTGTACTGCCCTTCTGACCCTGCTCACCTGGCCTCACCGTGGACAAAAGCTCTTCACTAGGGGTGGAGTTCGGTCCCAGATATTTAAAATCAAGTCCATTCTGAACATCAGATGGGGCAAGAAATATTTCAGAGGTCAGTACAAGTCATGGTACAGAACTAATCTAAATGGTAGATTATTGGGCGCTCGTTCTGTTAGGTCTGTGCCAGGCATTTTCACAGATAAACTCCGCATTGATGTAAATACCATTAGTTCCCTCATTGTGGAGAGGTAATACAAACCTTGATAGGAAGTTGGTAGCTGCTGGGGCTGGGAAGATGGCTCACTCAGTAAAGTGCTTGCTATGCTGTCATGGTAACCTGAGTTTGGATCGCTGGCACCCGTGTGAAAAGCTGGGCACAGCAGTGGACACCTGTGAGCATAGCGCTGAGGATGCAGAGCCAGGAGAGTCACTACAGCAGCTGGCCAGTGAGGCAGGCTGAACTAGATCAGAGACCTTGTCTCAAAAATCAAATAGGAAAGGGACTAAGGAAGACACCTGATATTGACCTCTGGCCTTCCCATATCCACGGTCATAAAGCACACAGACACTGAGGTAAGATTCAAACTCAGGTCAGACTAGTGCTATCTACAGCATATGGCCTCCTAGGGGCTCTGCCTGCCAGGGGTTCCATGTGGCTCACAGGTGCAGAGGGCTCCGGCCTGAAGTCAGAAAGTCTGGATATGAACAGCAAGACCTGCCCTGCCTTTATTAAGTTTATTGGGATGTTTGAAAGCTACTATGCTCATGACTAAGGTCTTCGTAATTGTAGGCTCTGATGGCTTTTATTGTGGATACATGCCTGTTTCTACGTGTCTGTACACACCAGGGACAGACAGACATGCAGACAGACAGACAGACAGACAGACAGACACACACACACACACACACACACACACACACACACACACACTCATGGATAAGTTCATGTTGGGCATATAAGCTATTCTTAGGACCAGGACTTCTGGACTGAACGGGGCCCAAGAGATCATTACAAATGAACGGAAGATTGCTGAAAGGCTTCTTGTCCTTCTCAGGATTAGCAAGATGGCTTTGGGGTTCAAGACCCAACTCAATGATAGACAGGGGCCCAGCAGGTCACAACATTTCAAGGTACTATCAGAAAGCCTGAGTGATCTGGTTAGACTAGCCTAGTTTGGACCTGGAGGCAGACCAGAGGGGAAGGCTCCAGATGGCTGAACAAGGCTGGCAGGAAGGGTCAGCATCTGAGAGCTTCAGGATGCAAGACAAGCTGGTGCTGTGTCTTCTTTGGATGGCCACCATTTTCTTCCTGGTGGCCTAGTGTTTTGTGGCTTCTTCCCTGTGGGCTACTGGGCTTTGCTGTGTTCAAGGAAGATGGCTTAAAAGCATGTATTTGACATTCCCCCAGATGAGGAGGTGGCCTAGTGGGGAGACTGTACTCACTCCACCAGTTTGGGTGAAAAAGACCAACGGAGGATTTTATCCTCTGTGGCGCTGAGACATGATGGCTTCGGAGACACTTGCTGGGCAAAGTGCTGGCTGGGCAAGCATGAGGCTTTGAGTCCTCATAAGAGATGGGCGTGGCCTGACTGCCAGGGGAAAGAAGACAGATTCTGGGGCTTGCTGGCCAGTTAGCCAAGCCAATCAGTGAGCTCCTGGTTCAGTGAGGGATCTTGTCTCAAAAATAAAACAAGATTGAAAAAGGGGGGAAAAAGATGGAGAGTAATAGAGGAGCCACTAAGCATTCGATTCTGGTTTCTACATGCATGCAGGGTGAGAACACCCACAGACACATGTGCACAAACATGCATGCAACACACAAATGCACACACACACACATGTACACACACTCAAGCACAAGCATATATATGCACAGGCACACACAAGCACAAGCATGTGCGCAAGCACACCCAGGCACACACATATAAGCACATACAAGCACACACATGCATACATACATACAAGCATGTGCACAAGCGCACACAGGTACACACACACACACACACACACACACACACACACACATATACTCTCTCTCTCTCACGACTGGAGTCCATTTCTATCCTGCTTTTGATGTCTTCAGACTTCCCATCCATCAGCTCTTCCCTGAAGGTCTAGTTGACCCCTTGCTCACTTTTTCTGATCCTCCTGAAAATACCCAGCCCCAATCCACACAAGATGAGAAGGTCGTGGTGGACAGCCCAAGTCCACAGCTGAGAAAACAACTCACAGCACACGTCCTGTGCCCAGATGGGGACTGGGGTCAACTGTGTCACCTGTCTTTATGGAAGGGAACATGTTATTATGTTAATTACAGTGTCCAGGCTTTACTGGGAGCCGAAAATAGCCGTATGTGGCTTCTAGGGACAGCCACCGACATTCCTTTGGCTTCGATTGCTATGTGATTTATTTTTTTGAGCAATCTTTGCTTTGATTTAAAATGCTAAAAGGCTCCCAAAAGCTGTGCTGCCTCAAGCATCTTGGAGGACAGCGTCCTGGGTCACCTTTGTCATGTCCATGGCTCTGTGCTCAAGCATGAAGGGCAATGGAAGAGAGAGCCGAAGAGGCCCCGCCCTGTGGACCTTTACTCTGCCTTTTTCCTTCTCCAAGCTCTTCACACCTGCTAATGAGGAATCACGCACCACAGCCTGGCGTAGATGGGCCCAGGAGAGCTGTTCCCTGGAGGAGGTATTGGGAGAGCTTTGGGCTGACTCTGCAAGGAGAGAGGAATTAGCGTGTGCTCAGTTCCTGCCTTGAGCTCCTCTGAGCCCCAGACTTTTGCTGATCACAGCAGAAACTCTGGAAGGCGAATGAATAGGAGGTTCTGGATGAGGAAGGATTTGTGAGCTAGAATCAGGCCCACATCTGTCCATCCCCAGTTCCCAACTCTCCTGTTACATCAATATCAGCCAGGAAGGATGACTTCTGGGTGCCCCCCTTGCTCGGGCAGAACATCTTGGGAGAGAGAGGATGGAGGTGAAGCAGAAAGGACAAGGCCGCCCTCGTGACGGCCGGCCACACGAAGACCCCTAGTGCTTATATTCGTGGACTTCATTGCCTTTGGTGACATTGCCACGTGTATGCGGTATGATGACTGGGAGCAGGAGGACCCTGTGGTCTGCAGGTCTAAGGCAAAGGGATTGGAGTAGGCTCTCCCTATCCCAGCTGGTTTAAGCTCTAAAAGTGATGTGAAAAGAAGGGGATGGCCAAGGAACACATGGCTGGTGGGTGGGTGGCATCCCTGTAGAGGGCTGAGCAGGAACGTTACCTTAGGCCATTATGGAGGGACTGAAGCTTTCAATGCTTCAGGACAAAACAGATTCGGCTGGTTTACTCCATTCAGGTGATAAACTGCCCCTCCCAGTCAGTGGAAGCGAGATTAGAGTTTGCCTGAAGGGAGCTGGTTTCTGGAGGGACAGTTTTTCTAGGCCTAGATAAGAAAGGAATGAACTAATGGGCCGCAGAGGGTCAGACTGGTCCTGCTAAGAACTGTGGTACTCCTAAAAGATAACAGGACCAGGAAAACCACAGCTCCCAGAACCCTACAAGGCAAGAACTTGTGAGTGGTCTGGGGATGGAGGGTAGCGCTCGTAGGTCTAAAAAAAGATTAGGGCATGCAAACGAATAAAATCCCAGAGAAAACCAGGCTGGGTCCTCAACATGGCTCAGCCACTAAGACGCTTGCTGTGGAACCTAGCAACCTGGGTGTAGTCCCTGGCTTCTACATGGTAGGAGTGAGAACTGACTCCCACAAATGGTCTTTCAACCTCCACACACCTTCACATACACACAGACACACAAACATACACACCTTCACGTACAGAGACACACGTAGACACACACAGACACCTTCTCTCCTCTCTCTCTCTGACACACACACACACACACACACACACACACACACACACAGTGTGCTGAGGATGAAAGCAATTGGTGTTTGTTTATTTCTCTAAGACAAAGTATCACACTGTATCTCTGGTTGGCCTAGAATTTGATCTGTGTGCTAGGCCGTTCCTGTAAATCAGGATCCTTCTGCCTTGTCCTCCTGGGTGCTGGATTGCAGGCATGAGCCATTACGACTGCTTGCCACCTGTACTCTCGCACACTGTTGGCTTGGCATAGTTGCACATAGAGCTGCTATCATTCACTGAGGATAAGCATGTGCTTCTGGTGACTCCACGTGCACCCTTGTCTCTGTCTCCTCCTCTATTTCTGTCTGTGTCTCTATATCATTCCAACAGAAATATCAACATATGTTCACCAAGAGATATTTCTAGATTTCTTCATTGCATCCCTATTCATAGCAGCAAGAACCTGGATGTTTTCCAAGAGCCTGGCACTGATAGGATGGGGAACTGTGAGACATTTAGACCATGAGATTTGATCAGCAGAAGGATTGGACCATCGTCAAGTACCTGCGGCTATGCTGGTAAGCCTCACTTGATGCCAGCAAAGGAAACAGACACATTCACACCAAGAGCTGCATGGTGCGTGAATGAATTCACAAAGAATAAACCAGCCCAAAGGCCAGCCAAGGCAATCATGACTGGGGAAGCTAACATCATAGTTACCCTCGGGTAGAGAAAAGAGCACGAAGGGGGCACCATGGGTGCCAGTGAGGATCCATGTTCAATTTGCAGAAGACTCACCTGGTATCCGTGACATGTGCAGTTTTCTATACAGAGGTGTGCTAGCTAATTTAGGTTGTCAACTTGATTGGATCTGAACCCAACTGCAGACGTGCCTCTCGGTGGACCTGTGAGAAGATTGTCAGGAAGGACTGGTTGAGGGTCCTTTGTGAGCAGTACCTTCTGGCAGCTCAGTTACAAGGAGGCAGAGCGAAAAGCGGGCCCGCTTTGCCTACTCACCCTCACCTTCTGCAGGTCAGTATGTCTGCTCTGCACCATCACTCTCTGTAGACTCCGGCTTCTATAGCTTGCCGAGAACAGACTTTAGATGGGTGGCTCTCTAGGAGTCCCCGGCCTTTAGCACCAGACCAGGATGGCTGAGATATGCAGCCTTGTGGACTGGGCAGCTCTTGACTCTCATTCATCTATGGGCAGGCAACCACCATTGGACTACCCAGCCTGTCTAATGTAATCATTCGAATACCTCATCAGTATCGTCTTCATCCTATTGGCTCTTTTCTTCTGGAGAGCCCTGGCTGACAGCGTGTCGACACTTCAGTAATGAGTTAAAAGAAAGAAGCCCCCCCCTTCTTCTCTTCCCTTCCCTCCCCTCCTGGCTCATTTCTCCTTTTCTCTCTTCCTTTCATCCCCTTCTTTCTCTCACTGTACCCCTGGGCTATCTGGAATATTCTGGGGGATGTTCTCAGGCTCTCATGATATTCTGAGATTCATTCCAGATTCTATGATTTGTCCAAGAAGACATATCTGAGTGTGAAATGTGACAAGCTCCCAGCAAAGCACTTGCTAAAATTATTTAGTTTCTTTTGACTTCAGTTTTTCCATCTCATTAAAAAAGGAAATAATAATATCTCACCAAAAAGAAACTCCACTCACAACACACAATAGATGTTTAATGCATACCTGTCTGCCAACACACAATATTTTTTTAAATATCTTTGAGTGTGTTGTCTGCATCTATGAATGTGCATGTGCGTGTGCATGCATGCCTGGTGCCCACGGAGCCAGAAGCCCTGGAATTAGTGCTACAGGTGGTTGCAAGCCACAGTGAGCATACTGGAAATGAAACCTGGGTTTGCCGGAAGAGCAGTCAGTGCTGTTAACCACCGAGCTGCCTCTCCATCTCCACAACGGGTGCTGCTGACATCATCCATGTGTTTGCGGCACACAAATGCCGGGTGGGCAGAGAGAAGCACTAAACTCCTATTTTAAAATTCCGTATTATCTGAAGCCTTTGGCAGTTTTGTTTTCTACAGTTGTTTATTGATAAGAGCATTACTGTTATCAACAGGCTGGCACTGTGTAGAGATGGGAGATGTGACTGATTCCTGTGGACACGAGGTTCATGGGAGGAGACCGCATAGCACCCGAGGTAGGATTCTCAGCATGATCCGATAGTCAGAGCTAGACTCAATCTTAACAACTAATTAATCAGTTGGGTCTGGGAGGGTTCCAGAGGAACCATGTTCAGAGACAACATCCAGCTTCTCCCATTGAACATCTGCCCTAGCTCCAGAGATGACCGACGTCCATGTGCTGAACGGTAGGAAGCTCTGACGTTGTCCTTGGAGACTCCCTTGTGCATCCCATTGCTGTGGGCTTTCGCTTTGCTCTTGACACGGTCTCATCATGTAGCCCAGGCTATCCTGGAACTCCTGATCAACTGTCTCTTCTTCATCCAGCTTCCTCTTCCTCTTCTCTTTCTCCCCTTCCTCCTGTAGGGCTGGGATGTGTCACCACAGGTGGTAAGAACTTTTTTATGGAGCAGATGTGCGGGGAAGTAACTTTCTTTTTTCAGTTCAGAGTTTTCTTTCTTCACTTTGGAGGTGGTACTGTTTCTCATGGCAACCGATGTCCCAACCCAGATACTCAAGATGTTCCCTAGAAGGCAAAGGGGAAGAGAGAGGGAGGGAGGGAGGGAGGGAAGGAGAGAGAGAGAGAGAGAGAGAGAGACAGAGACAGAGAGAGACAGAGAGAGACAGAGAGAGACAGAGAGAGAGAGACAGAGAGAGAGAGACAGAGAGAGAGAGACAGAGAGAGACAGAGAGAGGGAGGCAAAATAAATCAATTCCCACCAACTGGATGTTTGTCTTCTAACGTCCAGAGAAAGTGGCTCAGACATCTGCTTTACGTTTCCTGGGCAGAATAATCTCCAGTTTAACTCTGGACAGAGGGAGTGTGGTCCCAGCTGGCCACTGGCTTCCAGAAGGGTTAGAATTTTGATCTTTTTTTGGTTACGTGAAAAGCTCTATCTTTAGCTCCCATAATATTCCCCAAGCCCACTGTTTTTTGGGGAGAGGCATAAAGAGCCTAGAATTTTCCCCTGACATGAACACTGGCTCTGTTCCCACAGAGATGATGATGGCAAATGGGAGAAAATGACACAGGAAAACAAGGGAGTTGAACACGCAGAGAGTCCACGTGAAGAACGCGAAGATGCGAGAAGAATGCTGGAGAAAAGAAACATCAAGATTTAGGGCAGAGAGAGACCCGTGGCAAAGGTCAAACAACAGCAAAGTTAGTTTTGCAACCTCAGTTGGCTTTGTTTGTGAGCCCAGAGTCAGGCAGCACTATAGATCCAGAATGGTTCGCACTGCTGGAGCCTGCAGACTGTCTCATTTGAGGGGGTTGCTTGGGATTTACTGAGTGTCCAGCTCACTATGCAGTTCAATCTGTCTTCCAACCCGCGCCCTTCCACTTCTGCCTCCGGAGTGCAAGGTTTGCATGTGGACACGGGTTTCATTCCAGATGGAGTCTGTGGTTTGGGTTATGCAGCATTACCAAGTGGACGAGTTCTTAATGGGGATGTGACTCACCGATGTGTAGCTCAGTCCTCGGTGCCCCAACAATGTCCTCACTCCGTAAGGAGTCAGAATGTATCAGATGCTTTGCCTTCAGTCTCCTCGGCCCCAGAAGCCTCAGGACAATGGGTAGCTACAACATTCATAGTCCAGTATTGATCCTGTTTATGACTGAAACACTCAGCAAAGAAGGGATTGGCTACTTTGTTGCTAACTGATTGTTTCTTTATGCTCTGTGACAGGTGTGGCTCTGGGACCTCTTCTCCAAGCCTGGGAGAATTACCGCTGCAGTCATCAACACAATTGTTCTCATTCCTGACATTTTTACCTAGCCACCGACTCCCCTCTCTTTCTGCTCTTACTGGTGCTCGCCCTTCCAGGGCTACCTCAGTACTGCGAGCCTCAGGCTGGCGGGTTACCTGGGTCGGAGTCACCTTCCCTGGGATGTAGCTTACAGTGCTGGAATGGCCACCTCCTTGCTGGCTTTACAAATAAGTACCACGGATCCTGTTTTGCAGACAGATAAGCTGAAGTGTACAGTCATGTGACAGACACCTCCTACAGGAGAGATCAGGGGAAGAGGCAGGCGGAGGATAGGAAGTGGAACTATTTCCAAATGGGATACAACGGAGATGTTGGGATTTGTGTACTGGGATGGCTGTAAGTCGGATGCAATAAGAAGGGAGGGCTGCTGAGGACAGGGAGTGTTTATCTAAGACTGCTTTGGAGCAAAGGTCCAATCGGCTGATAGGAAACCATCCACACACACCTTTGCCCTCTTAGGGCACCACTGGGTGCAGGCTGCTGCTGTCTTCTTTTTCTAGTTTAAATTATCTTCCATAGAAATGGCAGGGCTGGATCTGTGGGTTAGAGATGGGCTGCACCAGGAACCCTTAGAAAAGGAGACGGCCAGTCTCATCTGCTAGAGCGAGAATCGCCAGAGCCCTGGTACCCTCCTCTGGGAATCCTAAAAGTCCCGCCTCTGTCTCCCTGCTCAGCCATTGGCCACGATCCCTTTCAAAACTCCAAAGATGTTTGTCACCAACATTAAAAAAGAATCCTAAAATTCACGTGGAACACCCTAGATGCCAAAAAGAGTCCTGAGCAAAAGGAACACTCACTGCCAGAGGCATGGCGGAACCTTATCTCAACAGAGATAAGTACAACAGAGCCGGAGTGACAGGACGGTGTGGCATCAGTGCCAAAATAGACACCTAGATGAATGGAGAGGAATGGAGGGCCACATATAAACCCACAGAGTGTGGCCACCGACTTGTGACCCAAAAATGTCTGTGCACTTTAGGTTAGGTTTTGTCCATTTGATGCAAACTAGAGTCACCTGGGAACAGGAGCCTCCATCAGATTGGCCAGTGGTTAATGACTGACGGGGGAGGGCCCAGCCCACTGTGGGCAGGGCCATCCCTGGGCAGGTGGTCCTGTGTTCTATAGGAAAGCAGGTGAGAAAGCCAGCAGGAGCAAGCCAGTAAGCAGCACTCTCCATGGCCTCTGCCTCAGCTCCTGCCCTGCCTGAGTTCCCGCCTTTGATGATGGACTGGGAACTGTAGGCCAAATAAACCCCTTTCTTCCACAAGTTGATTCTGGGCAGCAAAGAAAGACACCAGACAATGCCAAAACAAGCCACAGAGAAATGCCAGCCTCCCTGGGAAGGTCCAATGGCTCTGTGTGGAGGAAGGCACAGCCCCGTCCCTGTCCTCATATGCAGGGCAAATGCTTTAAGACATGGGTGTTGGCAAGGACTTTCTGAAAAGGAACACAATAGAAAAATCCTGCGTCTAGCCAAAGAACAGCTGGATGGGACAGAGGACAGAGTAGGAGGAAATCTTTGCAAGTGTTATGCCCAACAGGTGAGTCATATCTAGATTGTATGAAGAACTAAGATGGCAGCAGAAGGGTTTGGGGATTTAGCTCAGTGGTAGAGCACTTGCCTAGCAAGTGCAAGGCCCTGGGTTTGGTCCCCAGCTCCGAAAAAAAGAAAAGAAAAAAAAAAAGATAGCAACAGAACTCCAAGCTTTTACCCAATAGATAAACGAGAGAGTAGCGTGGAGACGGCTCACAAAGGACGAGGCACAACTGGCCAATGGACATCCTTAGGAGTCCTTAGCAATGACAGAAATGCATCTCAGAACTACATTAAGATCCCATCAGAATGGAATCACAGAGAAAGTGACAAACAAAAAACATAACAAAAAACAACCAGACAAAAATATGAGGGCTCCGTTTTGAGAAAGGGAACCTTACAGACTGTGAGTAGGCTGAGGGGACTGAGAAGGAAAACCCTGTAGGTAACACTTGTATCCGTTTGACTTCAGTTGCTCTGACAGAACACTCCCATCAAAGCTGCTTGGGGGAGGAGAGGGTTAATTAGGCTTACACACTGTCCATCATCAGGAGTAGCCAGGCAGGGACTGAAGCAGAGGCTGGAGAGAAGTGCTGCTTAGGGGCTTGTACTAAATGGCTTGCTCAGTATGCTTTCTTTGTTTGTTTCTCAAGACAGGGTTTCTCTGGGTAGCCCCTGATGTCCTGGAACTCACGTGTAGACCAGGCTGGCCTTAGATGAGAGGCTGTGGTTTCCCATCTGTGTCCTCAGAGCCTAATGATAGCACAGCAACTGGGCTGAGCTGTGTCTGGGAGAAGCAAACGGGAAGCTGTGAGAGCTTCGTGAGTCAGAGCTCACACTGGCTTGCTGGAGGCTCTGGGGAACTGCTCCCGGGTAAAGGCTTGTGAGCTTCAGGCTGTGGCTCACCTGCATGATGGCAGTGTAGCTGTGTCTGCTGCGTGGCTCTTAAGTAACAGCATAAGAACCCAGCTGGGGTGGGAGACAGGCATCCAGGAGCAATTCCCAGAGTCACATGTCAACGGGCCTGGAGAAGCGTCCACTGCTTAGCTCACTGGACAGTGGCTGGCCCTCATGGCCACCATCACAGCCACCGTATTTGGCTGTGGCTCCAAGTAGGCGGGTCCAACGTAAGTCTGTGCTCAGTCAGGTAGGGAAGGGTCCTGGGACATTAGATCCTGCCACTTGGGGTTCTTCAATAAGAAGAGGCACTAAAGAAATAAAGATCTATAAGATATAGGACCTGGGTTGGAGAGGCGGCTCAGTGGTTAGGAGCACTGGCTACTCTTCCAGAGGACGTGGGTTCAGTTCCCAGCACTCACATATTGGCTCGCGACTGTAACTCTAGTTCCAGGGGATCTGACGCCCTCTTCTGGCCTCCAAGAGCACCTGGTACACAAATGGTTCACAGATACACCTTCAAGCAAAACACCTACGTGTATAAAATAATATGAAGGGGAAATTTAAATACCCTGAAGATATAACTTGTTTTAAAAAGAACTTGGCAGATAGGAAAGGCATTCAGAGTGGATCAGCACTCACTACCGAAGTCTCAGCTGCAGACGGACGGAGAAGCTGTCAGGTTTCGAACCTTTCCTGTCTATGGTGAGACTACAGAATAGTCTCACCTCATGGAAACCTCTGGGCAAATATCCCAGCGCCGTACCTTTTTACAGAGAGGTGACCACGATAAAGACATGTCCGTGCTGCAGCCCGGGGTGGCACAGCAGAGATCTGAGCACAGGCCGCCTGGCTTCTGAGGTGACACGCTGATGGATGAGGAAATGGTGGGTAACAGTGAGACACACCCCTGGCAGTGCCTGCGAGGCAGGTTCTATGTTGGGCTAACTTTCACCCTGAAAGTGAGCGGTACCATCCTAGGAGGTGAGGTCCCGGACTAAACAGAAAGGAGCCAGCAGAGCGCCAGTGTTCATCTCTCTGCATCCGGACTGTGGCTGTCACGTGACCTCTCAATGTGGCTGCCATGGCAGCCCCAAGATGGTGGACTGTACCTTAAACCATGAATCTCGACAAACTCCTCAGGTTCTTGTTGGGCATTTGTCACAGCAACAAATGCCGGAACTAAGATGCTAGTTGTATTTTTAAAATCTGGAGTATTCAACCAGATCTCTTTGGAGAACTCCACGTCGAGGTATTTTTGGAAGTCTCCAAGAACGACTCATACAGGCTTATGAGTCAGACCCAGCTACCAGAGGCCATCATGCTGCCATCTTGCTCTGACAACAGCAGGCCTGCCACAGGAGCTGACGACCGTGGTGGGAATCTCTATGGTGACCACTCTGGTGGGTGGGCAGTCTCTCCTAGCCACATTTGAGCAGACTAAAGACATCCCACCTTCTAGCTCAGTCATTTGTGGCAAATGGTCTCTGCTGGCCAGGCCTGAGACCTTCCAGAAGGAACGGCCTCATCATGTAGGAAAGGCCTTTAAGCTCCGGATTGCTCAGCTCAGTCTGGCCCTGGAGTCACTGGCTAAAAGGAACCCTACTGTGTGCCCCATGAACAGAGGTTTGCTCACTTGGCCACCTGTGAGAGAGGAGAGCTACAGGGCTGCTTGTACCCCAGGAGTCTCCAGGGCACTAGGAAGCTGTAATCATGTCCACTCCAGGCCTGCATAGACCATCCATATACGGAAGTAAGATGCCCTTCAGAGCCGGAGATGGGGGACTCCTCCCTTTAGAGTGTGTGCACGCACAATTGTGTGTACAGGTGCATGCCCATGGAAGCTGCAGAGGAGACTGGGTGCCTTCCTCCTTCCCTCCCTTGCTCAGACTCTCTCAGGCAGAGAGAAACATGTCATATACAAGAGTGTCTGCCCAAGGAGGGCACTCTTCATCACAGGTAGACTGAAGCCAGGGGTGGGCCTAAAGCCATGGCACAGAACCAAACTACTTCGTGCGGTGGTTCTAGTCAGGTGGATTCCTTCCTGCCAGATGCCTGGCGAGGTGTCTGCCAGGATGCGTCTGTGGTTTTTGTGCTGTGCGTAACACCGCTCTGGAACTCCGTGGGCACACGCTGAGGGGCCTGGGTTCAGCCCATCAACTGTGCTGTGTTTTTCAGACTCTTGGTGCATGATGCCATGGCAAGTCTTTTTGCCTGGAGGTGACCCCCCTCACTGAGCAGATGACCCGATTTAGGGAACTGTGGGGTAACAGGACCTCATCCTGAGTCGTTCCATTATGGAGCCTGCTCTGCCAGACGCCCCAGAAGGATGCTGGAGCTAAGGCTTAAAGCTGAGTGTGGACTAATGAAGCTACACTTGTCTGCTTCCTCCTGTCACTCTGTGGCAGGAGACCCAGGCAGAGCCAGGCCACCTGGCTCTTGGGTAACTGATGGACAGAAGGTTGCACCATGAGCATCTCCTGGATACACGCCCAGACTGTCAGAGGAGAAACTGCTCTTCCAGACTGGCCTCAACTGAGGCGATGACCAAATCCACTCAGGAGATAGAGCTTGAGAGTAGGCGATGACTGTGACTTTCAAGGGCTCCTTCAAAGGGCAGCACAGACTGACCACACCTGTCTATCCAATCTCCCAGTCCTAAAGAGGTTGGCCAGTCCTCTTACCCTCCCGTGCCCAGTCTTCTGACTTCAGATCTGTGCTGATACAACAGTCGACTTAGCTTCTTGAGAGCTTCGTTGCGCCCTCCTTGCTGGCTGTCCCAGTGGATACCTGGCTTCTAGAAGTTTTAGGCTTCACAGGGGCTATCATTTCTGTGACTTCACAACCAGTCTTAAGTGCTTGGGGATCTAGAATAGTGGTTCTCAACCTGTGGGTCGTGACCCCCTTGGGGTGTCCAACAATCTTTTTTTTTTTCCTTTTTCTTTTTTCGGAGCTGGGGACCGAACCCAGGGCCTTGCGCTTGCTAGGCAAGCGCTCTACCACTGAGCTAAATCCCCAACCCCGTTCCAACAATCTTTTTACAGGGGTTACCTAAGACGATCAGAAAACACAGATATTTACTTCAGTTATGAAGTAGCAACAAAAATAATTTTATGGCTGGGGGTCATAGCATTAGGAAGGTTGAGAACAGGTGCCCTAAAAGCTGTTCTCAATCCATCTTTACTCTTATAAAAGGGAAATGGTGAGGGCTTACCCAGGCTGAGGGCTAGGAGTCGCTCTCATTCTAAATGTTAATATATTGATGGGAAAATAGGTGGCGGTAAGACCACAATCTTTTATCCATAATGTCAAGACTCAACCACTCTATGACGATTAATATATACTCTCAACTTGACAGGACTTAGCGTCGTTGAAGAGCTGACTGTGGGTATGTGTACGAGGGAGTTTGTGGGTCAGGTTAGCTAAGATCCAAAGTCTCACCATCAATGTGGTGGCACAGTTCCCCACCTTCCCACAGGCTGACGTCTTAGTTTCCTTTCTGTTGCTGCCCTTAAGCAATTAAGGGGAGGAAAGGGTTTATTTTGGCTTACAGTTCCAAAGGACACAAAGGGAAGGCACGACCTCAGGCATAGAAAGAATCACAGCAGCAGCAGGAAGCTGGCTCATCACATTCTCAACTGTGCACCGGAAGCAGAAGGTGGGGAGGGAGGCTGTAAAACATCAATGCTCACAGCCAGTGACGCACTTCCTCCAGAGGCTCCACCCCCATAGGGTCTGTAATCTTTCCGAAAGGTGCTGCTGTTGGGGTAACAAGTATTCAAACACAGAGGGGGACATTTCCCACCAAACTGCCACAGCTGGGACTTCAGACTACATTTGGAGGAGGAGCGGAAGGAGGAAGGCAAACAAACAAATGAAGGAATTCGACTAAGCCCAGCGCTCACTACCTCATGGCTACCTTCTGCCTGATGGTGCAGTGTGGCCAGCTGTCTAACACCCCTGCCTTCCTCACCACGATGAACTTACAGCTCCCTGAGGAGCCACAATAAATAAATTAAAACAAAATTAAAAAGCAATTCTTGAATTGCTTCTTATCAGATATGTTGTCCCAGCAATGAGAAGAATAACTGATACAAGCTTTGAGAGCCAGAACAGCGTTTCTGTCCTGATCGGCAGAGGTGGAGAGAGGCTGCTGAGGGGCTGCTAAGTTCATACTGCGGCTGTACATACTCACTCATATCACTCTCCTAGATATTAACGCCATTGTTTAACGGATCTCTCAGAGCCCACGGAGGACCTATATAGGATATGGTTCATGTACCAATGACCCTTCCAAAATGCATCGGGAATTTTGGAGTGTCTCTATAGCCCAGGGAGTCTTAGATGAGGGGTTGAGGGATTTGTGATACTGAGGACCTGGGGTAAGTGACCACGAGTGGCCTTTGTTCTCCATGCTTGAGGAGGGGAAAACATAAACATAAATGAAACCAGAGAAAAAGGCTACTGACCTTTAACTCGGAAATCAGTGAAATGCCAGCAGAGGCAATAATGCCATTGCTTCCAAAATAGGAACAGAAGCCCTGCTCCCTCTAACGCAGGCCATGAATTCAGCAGCCCCTGAAGCAGCTTGAACCCCTTCAGAAAGACTGAAACATAACGCCTTTGGGTCTTTGTCCTTTTCTGTTCCCTCCTTTCCTTCTTTTGCCACAACACCCTCCTCCAAGCTTTGCCGTCTTTACCCTTAAGAGACCAGTTTGAGAAGTCCAACGCACTATCAGGCTCTTTGGGTACATCCCAGTGAGGATACAGGAGCTGAGCGGACATGACAGTATCCACCTCATCCTGCCTGGACACCGTCTCAGACACCCTACTGGGAATTTTGGGGCATTTCTAGAATCCTCAGATAACCATCTATCAAGTCCCTCACAGCCACCGTGTGCAAGATGGTCTTGGAAAACAGTCTCACTTCTGAGTTCATGGAGATCTCTTTATTCTATCTCTACATATCACCCACTAACCCCATGTCAGATGGCAGGAGCTAGGTGTCCTTATAGTGCCCAAAGTCCAAGTTCTGCGACATAAGTTTCAGAGTTGGCTGTGGGGTCCCATGCCAGACAAATACTATGGGAGGTGAGAGCAAAACGGGAAAGGAAGAATTGTCTGGTATACCCTCCATTCCGAGCCTCCCTTGGCTATCTCCACCAACCCACGCTAACAGGGTGGTGAGGGTGGGGCAGAACCTGTGTTACCACTAACAGCTCTAGATGGAGGGATGGGTCAGTCATACAAATCTGAATTAAGGCAATGACTATTCACAGAAAGTTCACCTGAAGATCTGCAGGAAGCCAAAGTGTGGATGCAGTTTCCTGCTGGTTAGGATGCTCCATTAGCTTTGGGTGTCAGGCTACTTAAGATGAACTCCTGGGACAGGAACCCTTTGTTCTATGAAAAAGAATCTGCCCAGAGTGGCTCTGCAGACTGACACCAGCCGTTATTGGTAATGCTTTGGCTACGACTTAAAATCAACAATTCAGCAAAACCAGGCCATCTAGCAATTTCTTAGAAATCCCTTCCTGTCAGATTTCTAGCAGAGCCTCCCCACCATCTCCCACGAATGGACACAGGAATCAGTTCGAAGGGTAAACAAACCATTGAGGAGAGACCATCTTGGGTGTATCCAACCTGAGGCCTTGGGGCCACGTGTACCCCAAGATGAGTACAGCCCAATGCAAAACTGCAAACTTAAGACAATTTTTTTTTTCAATCTGCACTGTTTGGAACGTGAACTCTGCGGCTAACAATGCCTGTCACAATATCAAAAGGACAGACAGGCCTGTAAGGTAACCGAGTTCCCCAAGTGCCTGCAGTCTTACGACCCAAACCAAGAAAAGCCTTGGGAAACTGCAGTGACTGGTCACCCTAGGCTGGGAGTTCTGTTTGTGGTTTATTTTTTAGATCTATTTTTGTGTTTTAAATCCTGTGTATGAGTGGGTACACATGAGTACCAGACCCTCAGAGTTTCCTGAACTGGAGTGACAGATGGTTGTGAAACACATGTGGGTGCTGGGAATTGAACCCCGGTCCCCCTGCAAGAGAAGCCAGAACTATTAACCACAGGTCAATGGCTTGTTTTGTTTTTTCTCTTGTTACTTTTTTTTTAAATTCATATAACATCCCAATTGCATCCCCCTCCCTCCTTTCTTCCCAATCTCACCCCTACAAATCTCCCTATCAAACCTTCCTTTTCCCTTCAGAGAAAACAAAGTCCCCACTGGGTACCATCCTCCCCTAGGATATCCAGTTCAGGCAGGACTAAGCACCTCCTCTCCCACTGAGACCCAGCCAGGCAGTCCAGGTAGGAGAAGGGAACCCAGTATCAGGCAAGAGAGTCAGAGACAGCCCTGCTCCAATTGTTAAGGGACACACATGAAGACCAAGCTTCACATCTGCTACAAATGTGTGTGTGAAGATCAATGGTTCTCAATTGAATTGAGTTGGTGAATTCTCCAGTCCCCACACTGTCAACAGAAAATTTCAGTTTCTGAGTTGTTTCAATTTTAGACTACAGGTACATATACATTCTGAAAATTACCTTAAATATTTTAAAATATATAACTAACTTTATATAATTTATCAATAATTAAATAATAGATTTATAAATAACTATATAGAAATATAACAATAGCAAGGGTTATACTAAGGATCGTACACTAAACCACACCCCCAGATCCCCAACAATGAACAAATTTTTAGTAAAGTTTGTCCCAATTATTACAATATATACACTTTATAGTAAAAAAACCCCACAATTATTAGTTATAGAAAGTTAAAAATTTAAGTTTGTTATTTTGGTAAACCTGTCAACAAAACCTCCAGGAAATATTTGACATGGCACGGCTTAGTGGGTGGAGGTTGCTTCTGTCGTTGGATGGGTAGAAGGAGATGATGTGGTTTAATGTCCCACAATGCACCAGTGCACACGGATGCACACCATTGCTCCCACAACAAAGGATTATCTGGCCTGAGATGTCAGTGACTGCAGAGACTGAGGGAAACTATCCTGTACTCTCGGGTCCTATCAGCTGGACATCCCTGAAGCCCAATTGTCCCCTGGAAAATACTGAGGGACCACATGGCTTCCCTGCTTCATACACACAAGTAGAGCCATATAATGCACATTCCTGACTTTAAATGCAGTGGGTCAGAATCAA